>NC_133437.1:12835964-13460964 GCF_011762505.2 Arvicanthis niloticus
TGCCTCATAAATTTCTAGATCCTTCCCTTTATGTTATTAAATCTCCTAATTTTTTTTCTTTTTCTTCTCTTTTGTTTCTCCTTTTCCCCCTTTTTCATCTTTTTTTAAAAAAATTAGGTATTATATTTACCCTTTAGATTTTATCCCCTTACCCCACTTCCTGCCACCAACCAGAAACCTCCTTTTCCATCTCCCCTCTTCATGCTTCT
The DNA here is from genome assembly GCF_011762505.2 of Arvicanthis niloticus. Taxonomy (NCBI): domain Eukaryota; kingdom Metazoa; phylum Chordata; class Mammalia; order Rodentia; family Muridae; genus Arvicanthis; species Arvicanthis niloticus. The sequence continues at coordinate 12,836,174 of NC_133437.1, forward strand.
ATGAGGCAGTGCCCACACCTACCCCCCCCACTACGTCCTCCCCACTTTCAGATTCCCCCACCCCCACTCTGTGTTTGTTTTCTATGGGACCAAAAAACTCCTCTACTACCTATGCCCGACAAGGCCATCCTCCCCTACATATACTGCTGGAGTCATGGGTCCTTCCCTATGTGTTCCCAGGCTGGTGGTTTAGACCCTGGGGGGCTCTGGTTGTTTGGTACTGTTTCTTCCCTACTGGGGTCACAAACCCTTTCTGCTCTTTCAGTCTTCTCTCTAAGTTCTCCATTGGGAAACCCCTGATCGTATCAGTGGTTAATTGTGAGCATTGTCCTCTGAATGTGTTAGTCTTTGCCAGACCTCTAAGGAGACAGCTATATCATGTTCTTGACAGCATGCATTTCCAGTCATCCACATCAGTGTCTAGCTTAGGTGACTGTACATGGAATGAATACCCAGTTGGAATGGTCTCCTGATGGCCCCTCCTTCAGTTTCTGTCCCATGTTTTGTTTCCATATTTGCTCCCTTGAGTATTTTTGTTACTCGTTCTAAGTAGAACTGAGACATCCCCTCTTGGTCTTCCTTCTTCATGAGCTTCATGTGGTCTGTGGGTTGAGTCTTTGTTATTCCAAGGTTTTGGGCTAACATCCACTTAACAGTGAGTAAATACCATGTTTGTTCTTTGGTGATTGGGTTAACTCACTCAGGATGATAATTTCTAGATCCATCCATTTACCTAAGAATTTCTCGAATTCATTATTTTTAATAGCTGAGTAATACTCCATTGTGTAGATGTACCACATTTTTTTGTATCCATTCTTCTGTTGAGGGACATCTTTGTTCTTTCCAGCTTTTAACTATTATAAATAAGGCTGCTATGAACATAGTGGAGCATATGTCCTTATTATATGTTGGAGCATCTTCTGGGTATATATATGAGTGGTATAGCTGGATCCTCAGGTAATGTTATATCCAGTTTTCTGAGGAAACGCCAAACTAATTTCCAGAGTGGTTGTACCAGCTTGCAATCCCACCAACAATGGAGGAGTGTTCCTCTTTCTCCACATCCTCACCAGCATTTACTATCACCTGAGTTTTTGATCTTAGCCATTCTGACTGGTGTGAGGTGTTTTTTTTGATTTGCATTTCCCTGATGACTAAGGATGTTGAGCATTTCTTAAGGTGCTTCTCAGCCATTTGAGTTTCCTCTGTTGAGAATTCTTTGTTTAGCTCTGTATCCCATTTTTCAATAGGGTTATATGGTTGTCTGGGTCTAATTTCTTAAGTTCTTTGTACATCTTGGATATTAGCCCTCTGTCGGATGTAGGATTGGTTAAGATATTTTCCCAATCTGTTGGTTGCTGTTTTGTCTTATTGACAATACCCTTTGCCTTACAGAAGCTTTGCAATTTTATGAGGTCCCATTTGTTGATTCTTGATCTTAGAGCATAAGCCATTGGTGTTCTGTTCAGGAACTTTTCCCCCATGCCTAGGTATTCGAGGGTCTTTCTCACCTTCTCTTCTATTAGTTTCAGTGTATCTGCTTTTAAGTGAAGATCTTTTATCCACTTGGATTTGAGCTTTGTACAAGGAGATATGAATAGACTGATTTGCATCCATCTGCATGTTGACCTCCAGTTGAACCAGCACCATTTGCTGAAAATGCTGTCCTTTTTTCACTGGATGGTTTTAGTTCCTTTATCTAAGATCAAGTGACCATAGGTATGTGGGCTCCTTTCTGGGTCTTCAATTCTATTCCATTGATCTTGCTGCCTGTCTCTGTACCAATACCATGCAGTTTTTATTACTATTGCCCTGTAGTTTGAGGTCAGGGACAGTGATTCCCCCAGAAGTTCTTTTGTTGTTGAGAACAGTTCTCACTATCCTGGGTTTTTGTTGTTCCAAATAAAACCGCTGCACCTGCTCCCCACAGACCGCCACACCTTCTTCCCACAGATCCCCCTTTTTATATTGATTTGATGAGAAATCTCACGGACCTCAGACAAAAAGAGGATAGGGTACTCATTACCATTTTCTAACGGGGGGGGGGGGTAGAGGCCTGATCCCCATTAGGATGACAAATATGGGACATTGTAATGATTTTTGGACCTCTGTCGTTGTGCAGTAGGTCCACTAATCATACCTGTCCGGAAGCCTTTTCATGGGGGAAGGATTTTGGAGTCAACCTCCATGCAATCAGGCATATCCTTCAGGGAATCTACCTTGATATAATTCAAGGACATCCCTTGCAGTGCCACCTGACACCCTGTGAATCTAGGTACATAGAGCCCTCCTCAAACTGTTGGGTAGTGGTCTCTCTCATCAAACCATATCTCCAAAACAATTTTTAATTTTTTCCCATCACAGTCAGCCACACCCGTGGTGACTGTCCCAGCTCCACTGCTGCAAACTCGTGCACCATCAGGGCTTGATCACGGGCATAGGCAACTGATGGAGACCAGGCACACAGCAACCTCCCCAATCCCCACCCACTCCCTGATGTGGGATATTGCTTGAAGCTATGTGAATGACAGACTGCCTCAGTTCAGTTCATCAAATTCCCCAGACCAGTTTCCTGTGAGAAAGTCTCTGGGAGAGGTTAGCTGCATTATATGGGCAATCAGAGTAAAAGGAAATAAAGAGGTCCAACACAAAGAATAAAAGCAACCATTATTGTAAAACTACCATTAAACACTAGCAGTAGCATCAGCAGCCTCATTGCGGTCTTCTGCCTGTGTCAAGATTCTCTCTCTCTCTCTCTTTCTCTCTTTCTCTCTCTCTCTCTCTCTCTCTCTCTCTCTCTCTCTCTCTCTCTCTCTCTCTCTCTCTCTCTCTCTCTCACACACACACACACACACACACACACCCCGCCCCCCCACAGACACACATACACAGAGCTGCCAAACAAAAATACGCATACACCAAAGTTTCCATACTTGTCCCAAAACCGGGAACTTACACTTTCACTTTCATTTTTAACTCGTCCCAAAACCAGGAACTTATATCATCTCCTATCCGAGAACCTAATTGCCCCACTTGCCTAGGAACTTTATAGTCTCTAAACCGAGAGCTTTCTTTTGTCCCACTTACCTGGGAACTTGCCAGCTAGCTGCCCTGACTGCGCTGTGTTCTGAATTCATTCCCATATGGGTCATCACTTGTGGCTCACCACTATCTGACCAGCAGAAAGGAGCAAAACGACAGGAGATTCTTCCCAACACAGCTTTACTCAGGAACCTTTCTTACAATCTCTCTGGAAGCCCCCATCTCTATTCCACTTTCCCTTTTATCCCCATGCCTGGTCACTCAGAGCCTGCCACGTGGGCACACAGCATTGGTACATGTCAAATGGCCTGATACTACATGGCAGCGAGTCTGCACAGTGTAAGCTGGCGGTGGAGTGTGAGGAAGTCAGGCACCATTCATAAAATTAGGCAGGCGCCATTCATAAGCTTAGGCCATTCATATGCTTAGGCACCATTTTAGCAGGCCACTGCACCCGCTCCCCACAGACCGCCACACCTGCTCCCCACAATCCTGGAAGGTCTTATAGAACTCTGTGCTAAAACCATCTGGCCCCGGACATTTTTTGGTGGAGAGATTTTTAATGACTGCTTCTATTTCTTTAGGGGTTATATGACTGTTTAGATGGTTTGTCTGCTCCTCATTTAACTTTGATACCTGGTATCTATCTAGAAAATTCATTCAGAATTTCATTTCATTTCATCCAGATTTTCCAATTTTGTTGAGTATAGGCCTTTGTAGTAGGATTTGACTATTTTTTAATTTCCTCTGTTTCTGTTGTTATCTCTCCCTTTTCAGTTCTGATTTTATTAATTTGAGTACTATCTCTGCACCCTTTGGTTAGTTTGGCTAACGGTTTGTCTATCTTGTTGATTTTCTCAAAGAACCATCTCCTGGTTTTGTTTGTTGATATTTTGTATAATTATTTTGTTTTGACTTGGTTGGTTTCAGCCCTGAGTTTGATTATTTCCTGCTGTCTACTCCTCTTGGGTATATTAGCTTCTTTTTGTTCTAATGCTTTCAAGTGTGCTGTCAACTTATTAATGTATGCTCTTTCCATTTTCTTTTTGTGGGCACTTAGAGCTATGATTTTTCCTCTTAGTACTGCTTTCATGGAGTCACACAAATTTTGATATGATGTGTCCTCATTTTCATTTAAATCTAAAAAGTCTTTAATTTCTTTCTTTATTTCTTCCTTGACCAAGTTATCATTGAGTAGAGTATTGTTCAGTTTCCACATGTATGTGGGCTTTCCGTTGTTTTTATCCATGTCAAAGATGAATCTTAGTCCATGGTTGTCTGATAGAGTACAAGGGATTATTTCAATCTTTTTGTATCTGTTGAGGTCTGTTTTGTGACCAATTATATGCTCTATTTTGGAGAAGGTACCATGAGGTGCTGAGAAAAAGGTATATTCTTTTGTTTTAGGATGGAATGTTCTATAGATGTTAATTAAGTCCAATTGGTTCATAACTTCTGTTAGTTTCATTGTGTCTCGGTTTAGTTTCTGTTTCCACGATCTGTCCATAGCTGAGAGTGGGGTGTTGAAATCTCTCACTATTATTGTGTGAGGTACAATATATGCTTTAAGCTTTAGTAAAATTTCTTTTATGTATGTGGGTACCCTTGCATTTGGAGCATAGATGTTCAGAATTGCAAGGTCCTCTTCGTACATTTTTCCTTTGATGAATATGTAGTGTCCTTCTTTATCTTTTTTGATTATTTTTGGTTGAAAAACGATTTTATTTGATATTAGAATCACTACTCCAGCTTTTTTCTTGGGGCCTTGTTTTGGAAGGCTTGTAAGATTGCTTTCCAACTTTTTACTCTGAGGTAGTGTCTGTCTTTTTCACAAAGTTGTGTTTCCTGTATGCAGCAAAATGTTGGGTCCTGTTTATGTATCCAATCTGATAGTCTATGTCTTTTTATTGGAGAATTAAGTCTATTGATATTAAGAAATATTAAAGAAAAATGAGTGTTTTTCCTGTTATTTTTGTTATTGGCAGTGGAGTTATATTTGTATAGCTACCTTTTTTTAGGGTTGTTGGAAGATTACTTTCTTGTTTTCTCTAGGTTGTATTTTCCCTCCTTGTGTTGGAGTTTTCCAACAATTATCCTTTGAAGTGCTGGATTTGTGGTAAGATATTGTGTAAATTTGGATTTGTCATGGAATATTTTGGTTTCTCTATCAATATTGATTGAGAGTTTTGCTGGGTATAGTAGTCTGGGCTGGCATTTGTATTCTCTTAGGGCCTGTATGATATCAGTCCAGCATCTTCTGGCTTTTATAGTCTCTGGTGAGAAATCTGGTGTAATTCTTATAGGTCTGCCTTTATATGTTACTTTGTCTTTTTCCCTTACTGCTTTCAGTATCTTCTCTTTGTTTTGTGTATTTGATGTTTTGATTATTATGTGATGGGAGGTGTTTCTTTTTTGGTCTAGTCTATTTGGGGTTCTGTAGGCTTCTTGTATATTTAAGGGCATCTCTTTCTTTAGGTTAGGGAAGTTTTCCTCTATTATTTTGTTGAAGATATTTACTGGCCCTTTAAGTTGGGAGTCTTCACCTTCTTCTATACCTATTATCCTTAGGTTTGGTCTTCTCATTGTGTCCTGAATTTCCTTGATGTTTTGTGTTAGGAGCTTTTTACATTTCACATTTTCTTTAACCGTTTTGCCTACATTTTCCATGGTATCTTCTGCGCATGAGATTCTCTCTTCTATCTCTTGTATTCTGTTGGTGATGCTTGTATCTATGACTCCTGATCTTTTTCCTAGGTTTTCTATCTCCAGGTAGTCTCCCTTTGAGATTTCTTTATTGTTTCTACTTCAATTTTTAGATCCTAGACAGGTTTGTGTAATTCCTTCACCTGTTTGGTTGTGTTTTCTTGCATTTCTTTAAGGGCTTCTACCTGTTTACTTGCGTTCTCATCAAATTCTTTGAGAATACTGTTTATGTCCTTTTTAAAGTCCTCTATCATCATAATGAGAAGTGATTTTAATTCTGAGTCCTGCTTTTCTGGTGTGATGTGGTGTTCAGAACTTGCTATGCTGGGGGAACTGGGTTCTGGTGATGCCAAGTAACTTTGGTTTCTGTTGTTTACATTCTTATGCTTGTCTTCTGCCATTTGGTTAGCTGTAGTGCTACTCCTACTCACTGGCTCTGACTGGAGTCTGCCTTTCCAGTTATCTTGGTTGTGTCAGAATTCCTTGGGTTCCGGATGACTCTATGATCCTGAGCTCTAGCTGCTCTGGGTACAGTGGCTCCTCTAGGATATTTCAAGATATGGTAGTAGACCAGCTAGGTGTTTGCTGCTCTGAATGCAGTTGTACCTCTAGAATGCTTCAGGATATGGTGTCCCCTGGTCTGCAGCTCTGTGGGCCGTGTCCTCTCTAGGATGCCTGCAGCTCTGCAGTCCTTCACCTCTCTTGGGTATCTCTGCAGCTCTGTGGTCCATGACCTGTGACCTCCCTAGGGTGCCTCTGGACTCAGTTTCCAGCGGGGAGTAGATTGGCTGGGAGACTGTTCCAGCCACCAGTATCAGGGCCAGGGACGGAAGGGGAGTGGCTATCCTCAGGGGCAGGGTCTGGATGCCAGGTGCGCCATGGGATCTCCCTACTGCCAGTTGTGCTTCTAAGGCCTAGAGCGGTGTGTGGGTTCTCCTACTTGCTGCTCTGCTGTCCGTGCCCTTCCTAGTGTGCCTCCAGACTCAGTTTCCAGAGGGGAGCAGATCAGGTGGGAGACTGCTCCAGCCGGATCGTAAATTTTATAAGTGCTGAACCTCATAGCTGCTTCATTTTTAGGGTGTGTAGTCTAAGCCAGTACTTTGGGGATGAAAAGGTTTAGTACTTTATTAAAAGCATAATTGTTCCATGTACCTCTTCAGCGTAGACTAAATTAAGGTCTCCCTTCTAAGTATCTTCTGCCTTCCTGAGGACTAGTCATTAGTCAGGTCATTGACCTTGTCTTCCTTAAATGCTAGGTATCCCTGCAAGCCTGAGTTTCTATTCTATTTACCGGGTATATTCCTTTAATGAGTCTTTAATATTTTCCATCTCCCAGAACATGTAATGTTCAAATAAATAAAAAACAAGATTCCTAACTGGAGCCTCAGGACACTCTAGTATGTCTACTCTCTGGCTAGGATGATGCCCTTAAGAGAAAAGGAGGCATGAATGTCTTTTAGTCACGGAAAAAAAAAATGATTTTCAATTGGATCTTTTTACTCTAGTTAAAAACAAAACAAACAAACAAACAAAAAAAACAAAAAACAAAACTGTGGCTATTACAAATAAAGCTTCTATGAACATAGTGAATGCCCCTATGGCAATACGGGGCAACTTTTGAGTGGTATCGCTGAGATTTCAGGTAGATCTCTTTCCAATTTTCTGAGGAACCTCCACATTGATTTTCATAGTGGTTGTACAAGATTGCAATCTCTCCAGAAATGGAGGAGTGTGTTCCTCTTTCTCCACATTCTCACCAACATGTGCTGTCACCTGAAGTTTTGATCTTAGCATTCAGATTAGTGTAAGGGGGAACCTCAGGGTCATTTTGATTCACATTTACCTGATCTCTAAGGACTTTGAAAATTTCTTTAATGCTTCTCATCCATTCAAGATTCCTCTGTTTCGATATCTTGGTTTAGTACTATATCCCATTTTTTGATTGGGTTGTTTGATTTTTTTGGTGATTAGCTTCTTGAGTTCGTTATATGTTTTGGATATTAGCCCTCTATCAGATGTGGAGAAGATAATTTTTTTAAATGTCTAAATTAGGTCCCTTAGAATTATTTGATAGCTTCACAAGAACACTAGTTCTTCTTTGTTTCTATCTTTTCTAATTGGATGTGGTTCTCAGAGGACACCTTTGCTTGGCAAATACCTCTGATTCCCCTAGTCTTTCATTTTTTAATTTTGTCTTCTGAGAGAATGCTAAAGGTGTATAAATGTATGACTGTGACATAAGGTCAAATAACTGGAGAAATTTTTTTCTCTGTGTTGAGCCTCTTATTTATATATTGGATGTTGGTTAGTATCACACAAGTCTGGATTTTCATGGTTTTCCTGAATAAAATGACTTAGTTGCTTTTGAAGAGCAAAAAGCAAAATAAAATTCCTTTTGATTCATACCACTGGACTCATCCCATTCTCTCTATGTTGATGAATAGCCTGGTATTCTACCTTAGGCACATTGCTATCAAATATAGGACTACCCTTCCCAGTAATACTGGCTTGGAGTTCAGCCTTGCAGAACACTGTAAAATCATACTATAGTATATATGTCTCAACAAAGTAAATAAACAATAACAAAATCTAGTTCCATTCCCTTTCACAAGCCTCCAGTCTTTTGTGACCTTTGTAGTCTGGTAGGTCTCTCATCCCAACCTCATCTTGTTCACCTAATTTGTTTCTATAAGTACTTCCCTTAATAAGGGAATAATAATAATATTAATTAATAATAATAATAATAATAATAATTTTCTCATATTTCAGTTTGCTTTTCAAGATGGATGAACTTACCTAAGCCTTCATTAAAATACTTCTCTGAGAAAAAAAAAAAGGAATGTTAACTGAGATAAAATAATTATGTTGAAAAGGTAAAGGGAAACCTGCCAATAGAATACCTTTACAAATAAGTACAGCTTAAAGTAAATGACCAGATATTATGATTATATGCTTTCATTCAATTTTCTTATAAATACCTGTATTTTATATTTTGTCATTTTAAAATGACACAAAGCTTTTCAAGTGAAAAGGAAATGATCAGAACGGTCCCTAAACATTGCATTTTTCATTACCACAGACTCTATCATTAATCTGCACCTCCTCCACCTTACAATTATTAACTATTTTACAGGTGACCTTCAGTTTCTTATCAGAACTAAAAGTGCCTGGATGCCAAAAGACAAGCAGACGAAGTACATGAAGTGTTACTCTATCAGGAAGTTTTAAAGTCTCTCAACATCCTGTTCCACTTAACCTGCACAGACTGGGCATAAAGCATGCCATAGGAATTGTGCAATGTTGGATAAATTTACTGGTGAGAAACAATGGCCTATATGTGAATTTTGTTAGCAGTAGCTTAGGAAAAGTGGAAAACAATCAATTGTGCTTCAATCATGTTTTATAATATAAAACTAAAACTCATCTTAATGAAAAAAAGATATGATTACATTTTAAAAATTAATTATAGTAATGTGGGTTATTTTATTTATTTGCTTTCATTTTTTCTTTTTCTTTCTTTCTTTTATTTAACATTCCCAGTCTACCCTCCAACTGTTCCACATTCCATACCTCCTTTTGCCCCCTGTCTCCACGAGGGTGTCCTCACTACCTCCCCCCACAACCCTACCAGACCACTAAACTCCCTGGGGGACTCCAGTCTCTTGAGGGATAGGTGCATCTTCTCTGACTGAACCCAGGCCCAGCAGTCTTCTGCTGTATATGTGTTGGGGACCTCATATCAGCTGGTGTATACTGCCTTGCTGGTGATCCAGTGTCTGAGAGATCGAGAGGTTCAGGTTAATTGAGACTGTTGGTCCTCCTACAGGGTAGCTCTACTCAGCTTCTTTCATCATTTCCCTAATTCAACCACAGGGGTCAGCAGCTTTTGTCTATTTGTAGGGTGCAAATATATGCATCTAACTTTTCAGCTGCTTATTGGGTATTTCAGAAAACAGTCTTGATAGGTCCCTTTTTGTGAGTACTCCATAGCATCAGTAGTAGTGTCAGGCCTTGGGGCCTCCCATTGAGCTAGATCCGACTTTGGGACTGTCTCTAAACTTTCTTTTCCTCAGGCTTCTCTCCATTTCCATCCCTGTAGTTCTTTCAGACAGGAACAATTATGGGACAGAGTTTTGACTGTGGGATAGCAACCCCATCTTTCACTTGATGCCCTGCCTTTCTGCTGGAGGTGGGCTCTACAAGTTCACTCTCTTCATTGTAGGGCATTTCATCTAGGGTCCTTCCCTTTGAATCCTAGGTGTCTCTAGCCTCCCAGATCTCCGGTACATTCTGTAGGTTCGCCCAACTTCCTACTTCCTGAAGTTGCTTGTTTTCTTTCTGCTTGCCCTCACAGCTTCAGTCCTTCCCTGCCCCCACCCCATACCAGATCGTGTTCCTCCTTCCCTCCCAGGTTCCTCCCACCCTCCCCATTTGTGGTTGCTTTCTTCTCCTTCCCAGGTGGGACTAAGGTGTCCTCATTTGGGCCCTTTACAGGGGAAAATTTCCTAACCAGAACTCCAATAGCTCATGCTCTAAGATCAAGAATTGATAAATGGGACCTCATGAAACTGGAAAGCTACTGTAAAAGAAAGGAGATAGTAAATAAGACAAACCAGCAACCTACAAATTGAGACAAAAATCTTCACTAACCCTACATCAGATAAAGTGCTAATATCCGAAATATATAAAGAACTCAAGAAGCTAATCATCAAAGAAACCGAACAACCCAATCAAAAAGTGGGGTATAGAACTAAACCAAGAATTCACAATGGAGGAATCTTGAATGGCTGAAAAGCACCTTAATTAATATTCAAAGTCCTTAATGATCAGAGAAATGCAAATCAAAATGACCCTGTTATTCTACCTTATACCAATCATAATGGCTAAGATCAAAACCTCAGGTGACAACACTTGTTGGCAAGGAGGTGGAGAACGCAGATCACTGCTCCATTGCTGGTGGAATTTCAAACTAGTACAATCACTCTAGAAATCAGTGTGGAGGTTTTTCAGAAAATTGGAAATAGATCAACCCGAAGACCCAACAATACCACTCTTGGGATTATTATTTTTATAATATTATATATTATATATTATGTATATATATATATAATATTATATATTATGATGGTGATCCAGAAAACACAATACTATTATATGGTCTAATTAAAATCCAAACTCATAAAAGAGGATTAGCTATTTCCTGATATGTGTCAAATACACAAACGAGACTGGAGAAAATAGTATTGCATATATGAACTAAAATGTGTAAATGAAAATCTTAGGATAATTTTTACTGTGTTCAACTAACTGGAATGCAAACTTATAAAGAGGCACTCCAGGGTACAATATTGAAAGATATACTGTGTAGGGTTTGGGGCATATATATAATACGACTTTCTTGAACTAATGATTCTCCCTCAAACTTAGATACATACAGGATGCACCTCACATAGACTGCCACCTCATGTCTAGGGATGCTAGAAATTAAATATACAATGAGTTTCAACAAGCTCTGATATTTCAAGGAAATTATCAATCATTTCAGGGCTTCTTTCTTTGAAGCAATTTTGTGAGGTTTCATACTTGCATCCAGTGCACTGTTTTCTGTTCTAAGAAAAGCTGTTTGCTCATGATATGCTGTAAAATAGGTTGAAGAGGTGTGGTAGTACATATATTTTGTCCAAACAGTCTGAATCAGAGACACAGGGAACTCTGAGTTCAAGAAAGCAAGGGCTGCAGAGTAAAACTATATCTATATATATAGATTATATAGATATATAGATATATAGATGATAGATAGATAGATAGATAGATAGATAGATAGATAGATGATAATATTTAAAATGGAAATACCCAATATGGCTTGTAGTTACAAAGCCACTTTGTTCCCTACTAGGCTAGGCCTAAGGCCATGAGCGTTGGCATGTTCTCACTGCTGCCTCAGCTCAGGCCACTGGCTCAGATGGGCCAGAACACCGGCCCTGGTACCCATGAGATGCCAGTGTGGGAGCTGGCTCTGATAATCTACCATGCTGTCTCCACAAGACTGGGCTGAGCCCAGACCATCCTGCTAGCAATGTGGTACCTGGTAGAAATGAGACTCTAATGCTTAATGATTATCCAAAGGCTTTATATGCTTGGTAATGCTCAATAAACAGGCGGTGTGTCACAATATCTAATCTTAAGATATAAGTTGTTACCCAGGACTGCTCTTGATACACACGTGGTCGTCCATGGCTCCTACATCTCTGTCCTCTCCTCTTCCTCTCCTTACTTCTTCCACATTAGCTCCTCCCAACTTATGGGAAAGCATATATATATATATATATATATATATATATTCTCACAGTAAAATATTTTAATTGGGTTATGCTTATTAACATATACATTATTTAAGGAAAAGATTACTAGGAAATATTAAGAGACAGTCAACATTTATATAAGGCAGTACTCAGTAGTGCAAACATGAACTGACTAGCTAATAATCTCACTGCACTAAGGTTGCCAACTTCTAGGTAATTGGTCTGTGGATATTCTTCATTAGCCTAGATTTATCCACATTAAGACCTCTTAAATCATCTAGTGAAAATCCAAACTATTTCACTAAAATACTAATTTTTAATATATTTCTGTAAATTGAAACATAATTGAAGAAAATTAGATCACTTAACTTTTAAAAAGAACCTGCATTAGAAAGATATATGAGAAGTGGACTGGAACCAAAGAGCCACCAAAAAAAAATCTGGTGCTGAGTTCAGAAGCCAAGATTGAATAAAAACAAAAATCATTTAAACTCACTATAATGCAAACTCAAAACAATAATACATTTCTTTGGAAGTGGATATTAAAATAGAATAACTTGATTTTAAGGAAAAAAGAGACAAGCATGATGAAGATTTTGAAAATAGTTTAAATGGGAATAAAAGGCAAAGCAATTAGAAAATTAAATTCTAAATAATAAAAATTCATGTTTGAGTTCTTGTAAGTCATATTAAAGTGCCAGTAGAATAAAGCAAGGGTTGAAGAAGGTTAAGGGTCCAGTCTAATTATGGCTGAACAATATGCCATTTTGCTTATTCTCCTCATTCTGTTTATTAGCTCATCCATTTTTGGAAATATTACTTCATCCTATTTTTCAGTATAATAATTAATAATAATGCAATGTACATTTATGTTCAGGTTTCTTTTTGAATAATTATTTTATTTCTCATGATATATAAGGAGTGGGTTTGTTATATCTTTGTTGTTCTGTTTTTTCTTTCAATAGAATATAAATATTCTTTGCAGACTTAGTATAGCTTTTGTAATTTCCTTGAAAGAAGAGTTCCTATTACTGTATACATTCATCAGCATCTTTTGTCTTTTTGATTAAACTATATGAATAAAACTGAGATCATATATCACTGTAAATTTGTTTTTATTTCCCTGATAACTACTAATATTAAATACTTTCTCCTATATTTGGGCATTTGTAAGTCTACCTTGAAAAAAATGTCCATTTGTCTAGCTCATGTAACCATTTTTAATTAGGATATTTTTCAATCATATAAAATAATATTATCCTGTCACTAGTAGGAATGTAAATAGGATTAGAAGACATTTAGCTTAGTGAAACACAGAGAGAGATTCACATCGCTTGTATACTCTCATGTAAAATGCTATAAATATCATTAAACTAAAAGGTATAAGATATGTGATAATAAAGGTTTAGATAACAGGTACCAAAATACAGATATATTAGTAATTAGTTCTACTATTATATAAGATCATACACAATAATGCAGAATTTTTCTAAAAATGAAGGGAATGAATTTACAGAATATTCCAAAATAAAAACATTTTTTCATGTAGGAATGGAAGAAGCAATGAAAAATTTTCAGTTGCTAACATTTGATTACTCCTTAAACATCTATCAGTTTCTTACATTGTGGTCTTCAAATGTGTAAGTAACCTCAATGTTTAAATGACTTGCTAGTTACTATCTCATACTGGGTGCAACTGTTTGCTCTGTTGTCAGGGCTCTGATTTGAAAAGATACCTGCTAATATTTTCTCTAACTAATCCATAAAACCATGAAATACAAATTGTGCTTGTGAGGAACATTGGCTTTAAAAGTATAAATTACATTTTCAGAACCAGAAAGAGAAACCGTAAACTACCATGCATGCAATATTCTTATTCATGTTATCAAACTCACACGTGACTGATTGATATCTCATTCCAAAATATACAGGATTCAGGATAGGTAAGATGAAAGTAATGGGGATGAATTTGGACATCAACTGTCACTATTTTCCACCAGAGAGGGAAAATAGGAATAGAATATTAAAACTTTCACTTTTCCTTTACAAATAAAAATTAGCTTTAGAGTTACCAAAAATATTAATGGTAATTTTATTTTTAAAAAAAGAAAGAGAAAAAAACCTCTCAGAGTACTAACCTGAGACAAAAAACTACAGACACCTGGGGAATGCTAAAGTAAAAATAATTGTCTTCTTCAGAAAAGTATAGCCCAACTGGATTTCTCAAGTTGTCAGTCCTGAAAACCTATATGAATACAGATAATATTATATGGATTGAGCAGAATATGTATGCATCTATCTATCTATCTATCAACTATCTATCTCTGTATCTGTGTCTGTCTATATCTATAGTGTGTGTGAGTATATGTATATACACATCCTCAATATGTCATAGAATGCCAAAATTAATAAAATTTAAATTTAAAGTTACAAGTACATATATACACACATTTGTATGTATATATGTTTTATGATATATCTCACATATATATATCACATATATACACACACACACACTATATATATATATATATATATATATATATATATATATAGCAAATAGGGTTACATGGAAACAGTTGGAGGAAAGAAGTGTAAATGATATAATTATTATATTTACACTAAGTAAAAAGTATTTTTAGTGGTAAACAATATGTTGTATGTGAGTTCTTTTCTTAAGAAAATGGCTAATGAAATCCTGATAAAATATGTAGGAAAGTAAGAAGCAAGTTAAATTACAAGTTGTTACAGAAAAATGGAACCAACTTTCATAGCACAATAGTGCCAATTTTATATTGATCTTGTAGTATTTGTACTTTCATAGTATATTAAGATTTCAATCAGAGGTGGACTAGAACCTGGAGGGAAAAAACATTTATCTGTGTCACTGCTACAACCTTGAGAAGATGAAAAGGAAAGTCTTGTGAGAAATGCCTACACTGAGGGAGATAAACTGGCCTTTGCCCACTGACGAAAGGAGAAAGGGCAATGTGAAAGAAAGCCAGAGTTTCGCCCTCTAAAGAGTCATCACGGAGCACCTCAGAGAATTTATGGTCCCTGTCTAGTTCAAACATTTTCTTTGCTGAGTTGTAATTTATTTTGTTATCTCACAGTTTTCATTGAAGTTTGCTTTAGAGTTATAGCAGGCATTGCAGTTTTGTGGAGTCCCACAGTCTACTCCCCTGTAATGAATGAAAATCCATGTACTAACTAATGGTAAACTCAGAAAGCAAATACCCTTAAGCTGGTTGTACTCGTTAGAAAAGAAGTATTCAAATATCTTAACTAATACAAACTATTAGTTGTTTGTGCTTATACTTATATTTTGTTCTTATCTAAACAAAGGAACTTATTCTTTTATGTTGTGCTGTCTGGGAAATAGACTGTTTGCTATGTAACAGTATCATCCTAGCACTATAATTTAATTATGTCTTCTAATGTTTTATAAGAACACATGTCAGGATTCTATCTCTTTTGTCTGAAGTAACAGTATAACTCCTGATTAGTATTCTGCTTTCTGATAATACATAAGTTTTTTTCTTGGTACTCTAAAGAAAAGTTCATAGGCTGTGTTTATGCCACAAATATTCTTTTGCAACATTTTGCTGTTTAATATAAAGGTCATTTTTCTTTTCTATCAATTCATTTTGATATTTCTATATTGTTGCTTCAAGATATCAATAACATTTTCATGTTGAATTTAAAAATGATATAACTTGGACCTATATTTATGGTTTCTCAATTAGTTTTGGAAAATGTTTGTTTAATATTATTAGAATGGAATGTATCCAGTGAATACATAATCTAAATATTAGAGGTGTTAATCAGAATTGTATCCAGTCAGCTGCAAATGTTAATGTCTGCTTGAAGCCACAAAGTAACTTAAATTAAAAAAAAAAAAAAAACTTGAACTCGCTGGTTTCTCTGTATGCTTCCAAGTTGAAAGCACAGAATATTTATTTAAGAACATTAGTGAGTTATCAAAATGCAATGGAAAAATATGTTATTTAGGTAGGAAAGGTCACATTTACAAAAAAAAAGTTGTAGTCTTAAAACTTGAAATGTCAAGATAATGTAGAAAACTATGAAGTAATTTTGCAAACTTACTGTTTGATTGATTGAAACTATTTATTTGGAATTACCAAGCAAACACAAGCTAGCACACTTAAAAGAAGTTCCATATGAAAGGTGTGTTTGTACGTTTTCTGAAGGGAGGATTTTGGAGTATTTGCTAAAGGTGTGGATTTGAACAACAAAGGCTACCTTGTTAATTCTGTGGTTTGAGGAGCAGCATGGCATGTAGAGAATGTTTAATAGAAAATTAGCAATGTGAACATTTCTGCAAATTGTCTGGACACTCTCAATCTTTAAAAGTAAAAGAGTTTAAAACAGGATTCGGATGTCTGTACAGGATGTGGTATTTTAAGAGAAGGAAGAAATGATGTGAATATGGAAAACATTTTCAAGAGTCAATTATTAATGTAAATTTTAAACATTATTTTTATTATCCTTGGTTTGTGATTGCCAAAGATAATACTAAGCTGAGCCTATTTGTAATCTTCTATGTTTGCCCATAAACCATGGAGTCCTATATTCTAATTTTAAATGATCTCCTCTGGTGCTTCCATAATTCCTAAACTACTTGCATGTAGATTGTATGACATTCACAATTCAGTACTTAAGTTTATGGGAGATTTCTGCCTGGTGTCACAATTCAGGAGAAGAGGAAAGGGAATAAGACCACAACTATAACAGCACTTCTGAACTTGCTTCAGTCAATGAGTCTTTCTTATCTCTAAATTTCAGATAATAAATTATTTCTAGGAAAACCATAGCTCAAGAGGGGTTTGACTTTATTTATTCCCATGATCTGACTTACAAAACACTAGAGCAACCAGAAATTATGACCTGTATTTAATGAAATCCTTTTCCTTCTGTTTAAAAAACTTCAGGAATTAAATGGACAGTCAATATCATAGGATCAGTTCACAATATCTCACTTTATAAACAGAGACTCAGATAATATAAAGAAATTGGAGAAATATTAAAATATGGGGAAAATTAAGATGGACATGAAGAAGAATGAAAATTCTCTCTAAATGAAATCAAACCGATCATGGTTCAGTTTGTGCAAGAGATGTCAATAATTAACAGTGAATTAATTCTGTAAGAGGTTTATATATTCTTTCTTTCTAGGAAAAGAAATTAAACAACAGTATTAAGAAGAAAGCATATCTTCTTGATTTATGATGTTCAAAATGCTGTGTAACCTTTATCTCATTTTTTTCTTAAAACAGCACTGTATTGCTATTAGTTTTTTCTCATAGAGGGCTAGAGATTATTCAGCCATAAGAGTGTTTGCTACTCCTCAAAGGGACTGAAGTTCTGTTCTCTATACCTACACAAGAGGATAACAGTTCCAGGGTATGGGCATCCAGTGATCAATTGCTGCCTCTGCAGGCACCAGCACACACATGGTGTAAACATCCATATACTAAAAAATGGGCACTTTTAAGTAAGAAGACTGAGAGGAAGACACAAAAGGAGAGTACTGAAGAACTAGAAAGTGGGAGGAAGGGAAGGGGGAAGGAGGTAGGTAGGTAGGTAGGTAGGGAGGGAGGGAGGGAGGGAGGGAGTGACAAAGGGACAGAGGGAAGTGTGATTTGAGTGTTGGGGACCCAGCTGTGGTTCCTCGCCCCCATTTCTCTCCCTCTCATGGTGTCCAGAACCTAATGCAAACAAGGCTGGAAAGATGAACCAGAGTGAAAAGATGGACTCTGCAGGATTTGGGTCCAGCTGAGGTATGGGGGAAGGGTCCTTCTCTGAGTATTTTCATGAAACAGCTCTCTTAGATGATGTGGTTTGTGCATATACACTTTATTCGGGTTGATCCAAGGCTATATATGAACTTTAGAGAGTGGGAAGGCGTTTTCAGGGTAGATTTAAAATCATTGGCTAGAGTTTTAAGTACTGTAAATGCCTCCTGTTCATGGAAAAGCATTCCAGAAATGCCAGGTACTTGCTGGTTGCAGTGGGGGTGATCTAAGGTGGGGAGTTGGGGGTTCGAATTGCACTTCATAATGGCATCTACTGTACTATACTATACATGCTCAAAATAGACACCAAATCTGACTTTATGAGTGTATGTTTTGTATTAAATACATAAATAAATTGATTAATGGCTATTTCTGATAGCTTTTCTACTATTACAGAATTCCATTCAATGGATATTTTAACATTTTTCAACAGGGCTGTTTCTTTATGAAACTTAAATCTTATTCCTACATTATTATTACATTAATTTAGATGAAACAAATTGTTTCCATCCCTCTTGAATTGAAAGTTTCCATTCTCTGACTAATAACATGTAGAATAGGCATTCTGAAAGCACTACACTGAGTAACAACAAGTAGAATGCTGTTGGGGGCCGACTTTTAGCAGAAAGTGGCTATCAGCTTTGCAGCCATCTTGAGCCATATACCCTGACATGAGACTTGGATTACAATAGCCTACAACAGCTAACACACTCAGATAATCTTGGTTTAGATACCTTCAGATTAAAGGTGTGTGAGATTAAAGGTGTGTGAGATTACAGGTGTGTGAGATTAAAGGTGTGTAATTTAAGAGCGTGACTTAGAAGTGTAGAGGTCACATTTAGAGACAAGACCTAAGGGCATGATTAAAGGTGTAACTTAGAGGCGTGGCTTAGAAGTGAGACATATAAAAGGCTAGAGGCAGACAGAGAAAGAATCAGATTACTTGACATTAGGTAGAAGACACTTGGCTCTAGAGAGAATCAGACACAGCAGACAGAGGAGACACTTTTAGGAGACACTTAGAGTAAGAGAGACTGAAGAATAAACGAGATTGAAACACACTCTGTCTGGTCTCCCTCCATGCTTCGAGTCCACCCTCACTCTTTCTCTTGTTGAACCCTGACCCAAGGACCTGAGCGGCAATTTGGGCCAGGATACAGTGGCCACCCAAACGTGGGGCAGCCGGGGCCTCAACATTTTTCTCGGGCTGCTACATTTTCTGGCCACCCAAAGTGGGCCAGCTTAGGCCTCAACAATTTTTGGCCGCCCCAACGTGGGGCTAGTGCGGTTCCCAACAAAATGCAAGAAAATTATACATGTAAATGGGCTGTATTTCAGTTAATGAAGTGGTCTTGGATAGTCAGTTTTTATAAATAGGTATTCATAACAAATAAAACAGGAAATTATATCTATTAAATATTTACTTAAATTTTATTTTTTAAATGTTTTTGTGGTAGGGATACACATACATACATATGAACATTTATATATATATATAAAATATATGTATATATAAGTATATATAATATATTATATAAGTATATATAAGTATAAGTATATATATCATATATATTATATTATATATAATATAATATATATAATATATGTTATATAATATATAATATAATATATATGTATATATATTATATAATATATATAATATAGTCATTATCATATTATATTATTATAGTATATTATTATAATAATATAATTATTATATGCATATATATTTATATATTATATATTTTTACTATATATTATATATATAAATATATAATATATAATATATATTTAATATATAATAGCTATATATATTATAATATGCATAATATATATTATATATATAAGTATATATAAGTATATATAAGTATATATGTTATATACTTATATATACATATATATATATATATAACAAAGGAAATTTTAACAAAATTATTTTAAAATTTTAACAAAATTATAACAAAATTATTTGTAATAATAAGTATATATAAGTATATATAAGTATATATCAGTATATATAAGTATATATACATATATATAGTATATATGTTATATACTTTATATACTTATATATATAATTATATATATTATATATACATATATATAATATATATTATATAGTATATATAGTTATATATACTGATATATAATACTTATATATAGTTATATATATTATATATATATTATATATTATATATACATATATATTATATATGTATACTTACATATATAATATGTATATATACTTGTATATACATATATATATATTTGTGTGTGTATATATATGTGTGTGTATGTGTACATGTATATGTATATATAATGCATCTCTACATATATATGTATATATATATATATATATATATATATATATATATATATTACACATACATATATATGTACAAACATACACAGGGGCTAACATATAAAAGTTCAGTGCTCCAGTGCCAGGTTTTATTCTTTTTGAACAGTTCATCAGTGAGATCCCACATTACTCAAAATTTACAGACTATTTCCTTTGTTATTTATTTTCCTATACCACTTAACAGTAAGACCTTACTGCTTAAGTCACCACACAGAACATGGGAAAAGAAAGCTTTAATGACTTTGATGTTTCATCCTTATTGCTTGCTTTAACAGGGTTGGAAGATGCTATTCATGGTTGAAAAGGGAGAAATTAATAATATTTCACAAATATCCATGAACCTGCAGTCTGCAACAATGACTGCCCTGGCAAGGCACTACCACAGATGCAATAAAGACCTAGTAATAATAAAAACTAAGCACTTTCTGATTGGATTCATGTCTCATTAGAGGCATGACAAACATCTCTGGCAACATTATCAAAATGTAAATATATACTTAGACAGGTAATAGGCCCAAATGGAAAAATTATTAATAATATATTGCTAAATATCCATGGAATGAATTATCCTCATATTCATAGTTCAATATATCTCTGAGCACTCATTTGAAAACCTTATATTTAGCCAATGTGAAAAGAACACTACACTGCTGAATGTTCAGCCTTAACATATATTTCACCCCTTCCCCCACAGCTTAAGGATCACTTTGAGAGATAGGCTGGAAAAAGTGAACATTTTCAAGTCAGCAGATATCTACACAGAAACAGTGACTTCTGGACATTGCAGGGAGGCTGTCCACATAAGATTGCAGTGGGTACTATAACATGCACAAAATGTGTGTAAGCCCTAACCATACTAAACCTTGCTAAAAGACTGGAGTTGGTTGTGAAATCTCACTTCTATCCATAGAGCTACTGGTGATTATTATATGCTTGTAAAAAACAGGGTTTTTTTTTGTTTGTTTTGTTTTTCTCCAAGTATAACTCTTGATAAGTTAAAATACACTACTAGAAGACTACATAGTCAATAATAATTGGGCAACACTAATTTTGCATCTATTTATGTGTATAGTTATATACATATATGTTTCTAAAAATGTAAATTCAAGGTCCTCTATCTGTATAATATTACATCTCTATATATTTTCAGTATTAAATATTTGTATACCACCATCACTTTTTGTCAACTACTCAGTATAAGATGATTTGACAAGCTTCAGTATTTCTTAGTTGCCTGTAGGTCTTTGTATAAATCTGAGGCTTCATGGGCTTTCCCCTCGGAGTTAGCATGTATATTGTTTTCCTTTTTCAGATCATGTTTAGGCAATCATGTTGATAAGACTGCTTGTGTGAGTGTAAATATTGTCATTCTTCGGAAATACAATCAGCTATAAACCTCCCTGTTCCTCTGTCTCTTACAATGTTTCAAACTGAGCCTAAAGTTTGTAGGTTGTTTTAAAAGTGGATCAGTTGGGACTGTACTCCTAAGCTCTGATTTTTATGAGTTTTGATTTTCTGTTATGGTTCTATCTGTTGCAAAGAGATGTTCCTTAAATGAGAACTACACTTATCTTGGTGTAAAAGGGCAAATATGTAGAATGTAGTTAATGTTTATGTTGATTTAATAAAGTTGAAGATGGAGATTTTCCTCCAGGATCTATGGGTTAAGTAGTATGTATAGCTGGATAGAATTCCAGTATCAGGCATGATTTTCCTCTTGTTGCATTGACTTAATCACCATCAAGCAGACCTTGGTTATTCATGCCACTACAGCACCCTTAAAGTTATTGTGCTATGCTAGTAAATTGTTGTTACAAACACATCATATCTTGTTAGTATAGTTGATTGCTTCTCTCAAAGTCCGTTGGGAAGGGAAAGTGGATTATATCTTGAAAGAGTTGGGATAGATAAATATGATAATAACATATATGAAACTCTCAAAGAACTATATTTTTAAAAAGGTTTCTTTGATAAGTTTTTGCCCTGTGTAATGTTTCTTTAATTTTATGTTTAAATATTCTTTTTAATACTGCTTGTTTGATTGTTGAGAGGTGGCCAAAAAAACCTATTCAACATATAATGGAGCATGGTATGACTTTTAACATCTAGTCCTCTTGGCTATTTCCCAAGTGTGGGGATTACAGATATGCCCCACATCTCTTTTATGTATCACGGTTTTACTAAATGCTGGTATATAGACAAGCATTTCATGGATGACCAGAAAGAACTCTATAACAACAACAAACAAAACAAAACAAAACAAAACAAAACAAAACAAAAAAGCTACATTCTAACCACTACTTTAAAATATAGTTTGTATCAAATTTAATGTACTTTAGAACTCTTTTTAAAAGATTTATTTTGTGAATATGAGTACACTTTCACTGTCTTCAGACACACCAGAACAGGGTATCAGATCCCATTACAGATCCCATTACCATGTGATTGCTAGAAATTGAACTCAGACCTTTGGAAGTACAGCTGGTGCTCATAGACATTAAGCCATCTCTACAGCTCCTACTTTATAGTGCTCTTAATAGTAGACATACTGGTTGTTTTTCATAACGTCTTTTTCCTAATATTTAGAATTATTTGTACATCTACTTTTATGTATTTTATTTCATTTGCTTCACCATTTCACAAATAATTTTATCTATTCTCAAAGAATTTAAATTTAAAAATGAACTTAAGATTTTAAAATTTTCTTTTTAAAACATTTTTATTGAAATAAAAGTTCCCTACACAATATTTTGACCATGTTTCTTCCCCATATGAATTCCTGCCAGATCTTACTCACCTCCCTACCCACACATTATATTATTTTACTATATTTAAAAGAAAGTTATTTTATGTTATTTTATAATATAGTACATTATCATACTTAAAATAAAAAATGTATTTTATACATAAGAAAAAACACAAAACAATGATAAAAACCAAAACAAAGATAAATAAGACTAAATATGCCAATACTAAGGAAAATGAAGCAACAATTTTCCAAATACAATTGAGTTAATTTTTTTTTTTTTTTTTGACCAACTTGGCACAAGACCTTCCCTGGGTTTCTTAATATACTCTATTAGAAAAAAAAACTGATTTTATTTTTGCCAGGACATTTTGATTTCAGATAGCTATTCGATTAGGGATTATGATGCAATGTCAACTTCACTTTGGCAGTGCTGAGATCTCATCTAGAAAAGACTTCACCCAGCTGGTCACTCAGACAGATACAGACACCGACAGCTAAACACTAGATGTGACATGGCGTCAACCTGCTACAGAGCAATAGTGATAAAAACTAGATGGCATTGGTACAAAGACAGACAGGTTGATCAATGAAATAGAACTAAAGACTCAGGAATAAACTCATACACCTATGGATACTTGACTTTCACAAAAAAAAGCCAAAACCATACAATGAAAAAAAAAGCATGTCTCTTCAGCAAATAGTTCTGGTCTCATGGGTGGTCTGTATGTAGTAGAATGCAAATTGAACAGAACACCAATGGCTCAGGCTCTAAGATCAAAAATCAATAAATGGGACCTCATGAAACTAAAGAGCTTCTATAAGTCAAAGGACACAGTCAATAGGAGAAAACAACAACATACAGACTGGGAAACTATCATTACTAACCCTATTTCTGAAGAGGGCTAGTGTCCAAAATAAACAAAGAACTCAGTAAGTTTGACTCCAGAAAATCAAATAATCCAATTAAAAAATGGGGTACAGAGCTAAACAGAGAAGTCTCAACTGAGGAATCTCTAATGGCTGAGAAGTACCCAAGGAAGTATTCAACATCATTAGTCGTTAGGGAAATGCAAATCAAAATGATGCTGAGATTCCACCTTACACCAATCAGAATGGCTAAGACCAAAAACTCAGGTGAGAGCAGATGCTGGTGAGGATGTGGAGAAAGAGTAACACTTCTCCATCACTGGGGACATTATTATAGTTGCTTATTCCAATATAGTTACGCTCCTATTGCACCAATATTTCTTGTAGGTAGATTGCTATTTAGGACTTGAGGGTTAATATCTGGTTAAAACTGATGATTAGTTTTTGCTCTTCTGGTATTGTGAAGAGCCTTTCAACATTATGAACACTAGTCATTATGGATGGAGGCTATAGTTAGGTACCAGCTCAATTTCTCCATGGTTAATAAAATAATTAAGTTATGTCTTAGCAACAGGACCTTACTATTCGGCTATGCAGAATAATCATTACTCTCGGTAATAGCCTGTGGTGGATTTTCAGGGGATGATTTTGTGGCAAACATACTTTTGGCAAGGACTCAGCAAGAATAAATCATTTCTGGCACTAATAGCTGTACATGGTGGCACATGATATCTGTTTGAAACATTGTCTCCTACTTTTTATGATGACTTTTTAAAATTCCTTTTCCCATATGTATATATTTTGGAATATATTTTGTAATATCTGTTAGGTTTCCACATGATCTTATGAAAGGTCTTTATTATTAGTTTGTCCTCTCTATCTCCCCCTGCATTTTAATCCTGTACTTCTATCTACCTATTTATTAAATCTTCCTACACTAGTATCTTCTTAACTTATTTATATCGCTATATTCTAAACCTACTTCCCTGGAAGATATGCTCTTTCCTCCTAAAACCTTTAATGCAACTGTCTTATTTAGAGTTTTTATTACTGGGAAGAAATGTAGCACAGTGAAAGGACAGCAAGGTTTCTGGTCGAGCTCTGACTAGAGTTGGCCGGAGACTAAGCAGGTTGGAGACCTCACAGCTTTCCCTGCAAGGAGCAGCATGCATTTCCCCATGCTTCTAGACTCCAAGTCCCTGACATGAGGCTGAAGACCTATATAGATCCGTGCCTTTCAGGAACATAGCCACAGCCCTCTACAGCCCCTTCCAAAGAGAGGTTTGTGGCACAGCTAGTGGGTGTGACTAAAGGCTGCAGAGCCTCAAAACATCTCCATATTCATAAGATACCTAAAGGCCAGAGGGCATAGCCTATTAAGCATTCCTTCCCTAACACTCCTCCTCACAGGCCCTCCCTGAGGACACAGGTACAGTTTCACCCACTTTCTGCCATGACAATAAACCTTTTAAAACCATGGACTTCCTCTAGTTAAGGCCCACAGTGGAGAACCAAGGCAGTCTAACCTCCCTCAGAGGACCTCTCTTTCTTTCCATCCAGGAGCGGAGCCCTGCGGCTTCCCACAGTCCAACATACATCTCCCTGGTGCAGCATGAAGTGAACTCGGTCAAACTCCCACACCTCTGCCACCCTGAGCCACAGCCCCTTGGTATGACAGACATGGGACCCACAACTCAATCCACAGGATCCATGCCCATGTGCATGCTACAGCCCAACAAAGAAACACCACGACCATGGCAGCTATTACAAAGAAAACAATTGGGGGTTGTTTACAGTTATAAGTTTAGTTCATTATCAGCACGGTGGAAATCACAGCAGCATACAGGAAGACATAGTGAGAGGAATTGTGAATTCTATATCCACAGGCAGCAAGAAGGAAGAGTCACACTAGGCCTGGTTTGAGCATCTGAGACCTTAAAGCCCACATTCAGAGACCCAGTTCCTCCAACAAGATCATACCTGCTTCAACTAGGCTACACTTCCTAATAGTGCCACTTCCTGTGAGCCTATGTGGACTATTTTTATTCAAACTACTACAGCTTCTTGACCTCTTTTTTTTTAATACAGTGAAATATTTGTCCTTTATGTTCTTAATTACCTTACTTGGTATTGTTGCTAGTTTGATCCATATATTTATACAATGTATTTTTGGCAACACCTGAAAACTACCTCATTGTGTCCTTACAATTCATTCTTCATGTTCTATCTAATATACATTACAGACATATTTTATATGCATATATGTGTACATGCTTGTACAAGATTTTTTATGTGCACATGTATGTTGGAGAGTGCATAAGATATGGCAGCATGTGTATGTGAAGGATAGGAGGTGGTATGAGACATGCCTTCCTCTATCATCATTCCACCTTATTTCATAAGACAGGTGTCATATTTAATCTACAGATCACTAAATCCAATAAAAATACTAAATTGCACAACACTGTCCATCGGTCTGTAGCTTCCTACCACTAGGATTTTTATTCCCAGCTTTTTACATATGTACTGGGTACATATTTTTGCTTCCTCATACATTTATTGCAAGCACATTACCTAATGTGCAATCTCTACAGCCCCATAAAATTTGTTGTAGTAAACTATATAGGGAAGAAAGAGTTTTAAATAGCTAGATTTGATACTACCATCTTTGCTGATTGATGTAAATATGTCTATTTCCTATTTCATTTTAGTTAAGCAGAAACTAATGATTAATGTCACATTTAAAAGACAGAGCTTAAAAACAATCATCTATTCTCATTGCATGGTTTCTATTGGTAGTCTCTATTAGGATTTGATTTTTTTTCTATAGAAAAGTTAAGTATGAGAATTAAGAAAAGCAAATTTAGTGCTCCCCACAATTTTGAATTACTTCTAAACAAAATGTGACTCATTAGTATTGTTATAGTGAAAATATCCATTTGTGTTTTGACTAGCATAAAATCAAAGAACAGAACATTTCACTTAAGGGTAAAATCTGTTAAAGTTGTAACTTTACAAACACCAGAGTAGATTTGTAAGCCTACTAGTTGCTTGAACAATTAAACACCCTTCTGGTTAAACTCATTCTTTTCTCTAGCTGCACTCCAGAACATGTAATAAGGGAAATTATGAGTATGGTTATTGTTTTAGCCTAGAAATAAAGATTGTTTACTATTAATTGAAGTATCCATCTTGAATGTTTTTAAGCATAAATAAGACATAACAAAAAGAAATAGGGAGGAGTTTGCACAATGTATTGTATTGCATCTCTTCTTAATGTAAATGTGCTTCAGAGACAGGATATCTCTATGACAAAGATAAAGCATGATACTCTAATTATCTCTTATTATCATCCTTTCAGTACTTAAAAATGGAAAAATGATTTTCATATAGATAATTTGAACTGATACTCATTGAATCATAACTATGCTTACTATTACAAATAGTTAGTTCATACTGTAAAATGGGCATTTAAAGTTAAACAGTTATAGTGTAATATAATCTGATTCTCAAAAGAAAAAATGAGCAAAAAGTCTTCATGTAACTATTGGCATGTATTTATGTGGTTTTCAAATAATATGGAATTATAGTATGATATATTTTAAATATTGAGATTAGTATTATGGGATTTCAAACAGTATGATAATTGTAAATGTTAGTTATAAATGGAAATAGATATTTGGCAAAGTTCTTTGTTTTTGAAGCAAATTTAGCAGATTTACTAGGTTTCAGTGAATTGAATGATCAAAGAAGGAGAGTTGGAAGAACATACTAAGGCAGGTAGTACTTAGAGATCAGCTGCCATCTTCACTCACCAGACATTACCCCATGGTAGAGATGGTTAAGCATTTGATCTTTAATAAAGAAAAGACATGTAGTTTAATACCACTGATACTGCACTTCTCTCAGCCATTGCCTGCCATTTTCCATAAATATCAAAGCTAGTAAAGAGGAAATCTAAGAATATAGTAGGTCATAACCTACTTGCTCCCTCAATGTTTTCTTTGTATTTTATCTATTTACAATATATTTAGGGCCACAATATCATAGTCCATACCTTCAACAGTGACTTGAAATAGTCATTAAAGTTTAAAGACATGACTTACAATATTCCATTAGATATCCCTAAGAGTTCCTCCATCTCCTGGTTCATGTTTTTGAGATTGAACAGAAAGACTCGCCATGTAGCAATATCTTAAATCAGCTTTACCAAGACACATTTTTATATACTTTTCACTTTAGTGAAGAGGTCACTTGCCAGTTCTTACATAGAATACAACTATGATTGTGTTAGTTCTATAACTCAAAAATGATGTGATCCTCCAATTATTGCTTTGAGATATTACATTATTTTTTAATCAATCTTGAGGAATGTTTGTAGTTGGAAACATTGGTATATATTTATGGATGATGCATTATAATGGAAATATTTCTTATATTTTAAAAGACTGGATCATTTGTCAGACCTCATAGCCAACGTTAGTCATACATCTTCAGATCACTTAAGATTGGTCTCTTATTGTGTACTCATCTGTTTAACTTGTTTAACTTTCCTTTAAGAAAACAATGTAACAGCCAACCTTATTTGCCTTGTGATTTCCATGTAATAGCATTTTATAACCTAAGCTAACATATAGCAATAATCTTAGATTATATCTTTTGTATCCTTGACCAAAACTAAAGAATAAATATTTGCCTTTATATTAAGATGATCAATTACTGAAAACAGAAAATTTATTTTTTAAAAAATATCTTAAAAATAAATACCCATCATAAATGTTCAAGAAAACATACATGTATTGGTTGATAAACATATTCCTAGTAATACTGTTTGTTATTTGGGTCAGTTGTAGTCAATGGAGTGACATTATCTATTATAAATCTCTGGTTACAGAGAAAACATCCACACAGCTCACTGAACATAAAGAAGTCAAGCTGATACCTGCATGAAATCTTAACCTCTACAGTCTAGTCTCTTTAGTATGGAAAGATACTCTGGTGACTACAGAAAGAAAAACTTGGACATGAATCCAGCCCAAAAACTCAACATTCAATGTGTCCTGATAGCAAGATGTGCTGGGGCAATGGTGTTGCAGAACTCTTTTAGGAGTGACTAACCAATATCTGTTATAACTTGAGGCCCTGTTATAATTTTAAGGTCAGTGCAAGAAAGAAAACCCATGCCCTATACTACCTGTATGGCCAAGTAAAGGAGACAGAATAGCCCAGCGATAACCTAGATTAGAATCAAACATACTGACACATACACACTAATGTGACACTAATATTATATTACATATATTATATTATGTGCATGTGTTTTCAATAAAATGATACCTAATAATATTTTGCTATAATAATATATCAATGCCTTGCTCAGTTGTTTTCAGAGTGTCTTACTCCAGCAGCAAATGAGTGCAGATGTAGAGATACTCAGCCAGACACTATGTGAAGAAAGTATATAAATTGCAAGTCTCTTCATCTCTCTGCTAGGAGATATGGGAGCCATACAGAAGAAGGGTTTGAAAGACTGTAGTAGTCAGAGGGGCTGCAATAAACCAGTAGATCATAATTTACTCAATCAAGTAATAAGGGCTCATATGGGCTCACAGAAACTGAAGTGGAAAGCCTGGGGCCTGCAATGGTCTTGAACAAGTTCTCTGAATGTATACAGCATCTGCTAGCCTGGTGTTTTTGTGTAACTACTAACTGTAGGAGCCTGTGAGTCTCTAGCTTGTTTGTCTTCTGTTGGGACTCTTTTTCCCCTATTTGTCTTGCCTTTGTCTGGTCTTTGTATTAGGATTTTGCCTTGTCTTACTGTAACCTGTTTTGTCATGTTTGGATGTTGTTTCTTGGAGGCCTCTTCTTTTCTGAAGAGAAAATGAAGAAATCTGGGGTGAGGAAATATGGAAAGAGCATGGAGGAGTAAAGGGAGAAGGAGGCAGGGGTTAAGATATACTTTATTGGCAAAGAATCCATTTTCAAAAATGCAAAGAAAAATATGTCTGTAAAATTTCTTTCATGCCTTTCCATGTGATAACTGCTATGTCCAACAAAAGGCATAGCAAAGAAAGCCCGCTGTTGGTGACAAAAAGCCAGGGGCAGAGTCTCAAGACCATATTCAGACAGGCATAAACTTGGAGTAAAACAGACAGGTATAGGATAACATAATACACTGAAAGCAAATTATAGAATGCAAAACTGAACTTATCCTTCCACAAATGACATGAGTAAATAAACCATAGTATTTATAATATTGTTATGTGGGTCAGTTGGGATCAGCTATATTCAGTTAAGTAATCTTTTGTAAAATTGTTAAGGCCTTTTGTGGCTTATTCAGATAAAGACAAGACAGCATCACCCACTCAGATATAGACAGCCCCACAAAAATAGACTAAAAAAAAAAAAAAAAAAAACCCAGCATTCAAGCAGGTACATATTTACACTCATCCAACAAGCAGACAGGAACAAAAGGAGATGCAGGGCAAACAATGGACAGAATTAAACAATCTGGGATTGATCTTGATCAAATGATCCCAGAGGATATGATTTATTGATTTTTGCCTTTAATGTGACAAGGACACATTAATAGGAACTTTCAGTTTAGTATTAATCTTCAAACTGAAGCCTTTTGGCACATCATGTGAGTAATCGCTAATATGTTAGAAGTATGCAGATATTTAAAATTTTTACCTCAAAATGTAAGATACAAAAGTGAATTTAATAGTATGAGTTTTTAATTTTATAATATATTTATTCTCATCGTCATATTAACCAGTTTCAAAGTTGATTGATCAAAATCAATTTTAAGTCTTTTATTTCTTCCATATAAGTACAAGTAAATTATTCTCCTATAATTTTACATGACAAATCTCAAATTACATTTGAAATATTTCTTTGACATTTATAGAGTAAAAAATAAGTATGTTATTTTGCTATATTAATATCTTTATTGAATAGTTAATTTGTTTTTTCAATCGCTCTCATAAGAGCTGTAAACATTCTTTAATCTGTCAGACAGTTTGAGGATAGATTGTGGAAAAATAGAGTAAGATGTCTCAGTTACCTGTTTTCTCTTCTATATAAAACTTTCACTGGCAGATAAATGTAATATAGCTGTTTTAAACTCTTGAGATATTAAAGGTTTATAACTTCCAGGAACATTTCTTGGGAGAAAAGTTGTTAATAGTTTCAGTGTATGTCAGCTTTGTGAGGAAGTAATTCAAAATACCCCCACTTTATTCCAACATAATGCATTTTTCTATGTGTTAATTGAAGCTCTCAGAAATACGTTGGAGGGATGAACTTTGGCAAAAATGATGTGCCCTTAAAACATTAGTCATAGCTGTTGCTGCTTCTGGTCACAGAGATGCAGACTAAGAGTGAAATAGCTATTAGTGTTACTCCTACTCTTGCTGAAACTACTTTCCACCTCAACAGATGTGACTCTAGGGTTTGTAAGGATCAAGAACTACATTTTGCTTTCTAGGTAGTACAACAGCCATAAGCTAAAATAATTTCCAGTTTATGTCATCTTGACAAAACATCTAGAGAAATCCAGGAGGGAGGAACATCAATTAAGAAATAGCCTCACTGAGATCAGGCTGTAGGCAAGCCTGTGTGACGTTTTCTTAATTTCTGATTAATGCAAGAGAGACCAGACCATTATGGGTGATGCTACCTCAGAGACTGTGGTCCTGGGCCCTATAAAAAAGCAACCTAAGCAAGACATAACAAGTAAGCTAATAAGCAGCACCCTTTTTGGCTAGTGCTTTAGCCCTCCCTTGAATCTCCAGCCCTATCTGAGTTCCTCTCTTGACTCCTTGAATGATAAACTGTACTTTGGAAACATAAGTCAAATAACCCCTTTCTTCCTTGCATTGCTAAGGTCATATTGTTTTATATTAATAGAAATTCTACTAATACAAAACTTATCTTGTAGAATAAACTTTTCACCAGCATTCTACTTATGTGAGGTGTTTAGAGTGATAAAATGAATAAATACAAAAAATACAGTAGTGGGTGAAAGAATTGTGTGTAGGCATGAGTAGATATCTTAAAATGGGTATAAGGACGGTTTTATAAAATTTAGGCAGTGAGTCATGAGGATATCTCAACTTCCTGAATGTATTTAATAATAATAAATTATATACTTTCAAATGGTTTTATAGCAATTGTATATTGTTTACATCTCAACAATAAATAGTGAAAAAATTAAAATTTTGCAGAGTATGATTTACTAGAATGGTGGGTTTCTACAGAATTTATACCTACTATAATATTGTTGAATCATTCATAAATTATTGTGGAGCCCATGATGAATCCCAATCTCTATAAAAGCTCTCTTTGGTACTTTTAAAATAATTCCAATGAACTTTAATTTTATTTTCTCAGGTATAATGTTGTCTATTTTACATCACAGCAAATCTTACTAATTATTTTTCTATATAATAAGTGTTCAAACATATGGTACTACCCTTAATTGACAAGTATGAAAAATTTAATTTTTCTCTCATTACATATGTATTTTGAAAGAGTTGCAAAGATTCCTGCAAGTTTGAAATAAAATGAACTTCATTTTGATGACACTATCAAGGTTTGTGTCGCTTTATGAGGCATTGGATAAATAGAATATTTCTTAACATTATTATCATATTGAACCATCATAAAAATATAAGTAGTATGTAAGCTTTTCTGTTAAATTCTTTTTTATTCAACACTTCGTTTTTTTTTCTTTTCTAACAAACTTGCCTTTTGTTTTTGATGTCTGTGTTCTTTTGTGACAATTGAAAGAACATATTACAGATCTCTTAATAGATGATGGATTTGTGTCAATGGATATATACAGAAATCATGGGGAACAGTGGAAAATACTTATATCTTGTCCATTCCACTCATCATCTGTGAAATATGATTTTAAAAATATTATTACACAATCTCTTGAGAAACATGTTAATGATACCAATTAATTTTGTAAACTTTTTTATTTAACATTTTTTAGGAATAAATACATGAACATTTGCTAATTTATGCTGCTGCAAAACAAACTTTCTCCGTATTTTTATTATTAATCATTTTATTTATTTGCATTTCAAAAGATATCCCCCTTTCAAGTTTCCCTTCCAGAAACCCCCTATCCCATGCCCCCTCCCCTTGTGGTTAATAACAACAAAAGTTCATTTTACCACAAATAATTTGGCTATTGCACATCTAGCCAATGACTTTGCCTTTATCATCTTCATAGAGGCCTAGTATAAAGAAGTAATATACATGTGAGACAAAGAAATAGCCAGGCCTAGACGACATGCAATAAATGAAATGAATATCTCTTCAGAATA
Source organism: Arvicanthis niloticus (assembly GCF_011762505.2). NCBI lineage: Eukaryota > Metazoa > Chordata > Mammalia > Rodentia > Muridae > Arvicanthis > Arvicanthis niloticus. The sequence continues at coordinate 12,869,353 of NC_133437.1, forward strand.
TTCCAGCTTCTCAGAATTTTCCTCTCAGTACAAAACATACAATACTAAAACCCAAGGAATATTATTTTCCACATTCAACTTTTATATTCTGTAAGTAAACTTTTATTTTCTCTATATGAAGTATAGAAACATATGAAATAAATTATTGCCAATTCCAGAAGGAAAAATGATATAAGTCAAAAGCAAAGGCTTTAGGCAGAACTACTGAACACTTCAAAATCAATCAATATGTAATTTGTGAAAGAATAGAGGCATAAATAAGAGTCCAATTACATTTCTTAAAAGTGGAGTCTATGTATCTTTACATATCTATTATATTCACTGCTCCCTTCTCTGATGCTCTGCCATATGCATTATGTGGCATACTCGATGCTAAATATAATAATATAAATTCATATAAAAATAGCAATAGTCTCAATATTCTCAAACTAAAAGTTAGGTACCTATGTTAACCAAGATATTTGGAGATTACACGTTTTAACATGATAGCTTTCAGGCATTCAACCTTTTGTGACATGTGCAGGCTGAATAAAATTTAAAAGTTTTCTTCTCCTCTCATTTCAGCTTTGCTACTGAAATTAAGCATTTCGTGGCATATATCATTAAGCTTATCTTACTCTTTCTGTGCCTATGGACTTCAACAGCAACCTTAAATGGTGAAGATCACCAGGCAATGGTGTGAGATAATACTACTGCTGTGATCCTGGAACTTTATATTTAGAAAGGCAGAAAATCTGTGCTTGCTAATTCCAATCTCCTTTCACTTCTGTCATTTTTCATAGCTTAGACCTCTTCCCTCATTGTTCCATTTTCCTATAATCCTATTGTTCCTCAGATAAAACATGACCTCAATACCAGCTTGTAATTTTATTTTTTGTTTTTTTTCCTTAAAGTAATATCACATAAAATATCATAGAATGTTTGTTATGTGTTATAAAGTAGTAAACAAAGCAACATCTAGATATTAAAACTTCATAGCATAAGAATTACTTAAATATATTCAACATCCTTAGTTATCAGGGAAACACAAATCAAACTCCGTTGAAATTTTATGTTACACAAGTCAGAACAGATCAATAAAACAAATAAAAGCTCATGTTGCTGAAGATGTGTAAAAAAGAGAAATACTTGTCTATTGTTGGTGGGAGTAGAAACGTGTATAGCCACCAAGGAAATCAATGTTTCAGTTCTGCTACAAGCTGGAAATACATCTACCTCAAAATTCATCTATAACATTCTTGTGCATATACCCAAAGGACTCTACCTATTACTAAGGAGACATTTGCCCAAATGCATTCTCTGCTGCACTATTCATAGTATCTGAAAATTGGAATGAGAAAAAGCCTAGATGCAGATAAATGGAGAAATCAATTTTTTAAAAAGCTACAGTTACATAATGAGTACTACCCAGCTGTTTTTTTAAAAAATCAGAAATGTTTGGGTCTATGGTTGGAGCTCATAAAAAATGAAAACAAGTAATTATGCCTAGTGAGGTAACAGAGACCAAAAAAGACAAATATCATAAGTATTCATTTTTTACAAAGATGATAGCTGTTAAGACTTTTGTAAGATAGTCCTAATACCCAGTCCATCATTTTGTTGACTAACCAGAACCTCCGTTATCTCTCCTAACTAAAACACTTAGTTTTGAAAGAAGGCTATAGTCTGTATGACCATAGAGTTTACATTTAGACTAGGGTAGGAGAGCTATAACTCTCTACATTGAAGAAATAAAGAGTTGTGGATAGATGAATGGTGGGACTGAAACAGAAAATCAAATCAAAGAGAGTGAGAAGAGAAATTAAAGAAAGAAAATCTATACAAATATGAAGGTAATTTAAATGAGATTGCCAAGTAACTGAGGATATGGAACCTCACATGAATATAGTTTGCAACCAAATAAAACTTTCAATTCCTGGAAATAAATATATTTGCGTGAATTGTTGGCAAAAAGGACTGCATGGGAAGTCCTAAACAACGTTGGTTACACTTCACATACCAATGGTAAGGCCCTATTGCTGAAGACAGCACCTATACAACACAGTGAAAAGTAAAGCTTGTGCCTCTCTAGAGCCTTCATTCTTTACAAACAGCATTCATGGTATGTGGTGGAGCTTTACATGTTGCCAAAGCATAAAGTTAAACATAAATCCAGCTAGAAATCTTTTAATCTAAAATGATGGCCTGCCTGTAAGGTATATTCCTGCACTAGTGGGGGTAAAATGGCCTGAGGGAGTAACTAACCAATAACTAACAGAATTTAGGGAGTGCTCCATGAGATGATACTTGACTTAGGGTTTACATTGATGTGAAGAGATACCATGACCAAGGAAACTCTTACAAGGGCATTATTTATTTAAGACTCCCTTACAGGTTCAGAAGTTCAGTCCATTATCATCAAGGCTAAAGCATGGCAGCATCCAGGCAGGCATGGTACAAGAGCAGCTGAGAGTTATATATCTTTATCTGAAGGTGGATAGAATACTGGCTCCCATGTAGTTAAGAGGAGGGTCTCATTGCCTACTCCCACAGTATCACACTTTCTCCAACAAGACCACACCTATCCCAACAACACATCCTGATAGTTCCACTACTTGGGCCAAGCATATTCAAACCACCACAATACCTAATCTGACACTGCTAGACTAACTAAGAACATGAAACCAGATAGGCCAGGGACCTAAGATAAAAACAAATTCTTTTATTTTGATGAAGGAAAGTAGGAATTAAAATACTACAGTTGACATTCTGCTATACTCATAAAGCAATGTCTTATTCAGCCATGTCATGTTTAGTCCTATTTATTGAAATTTATTTTTTATTATATTTGTTTGTATGTGTATAATGTGTATGTATATATATTAGGTGTCCAAAACAGGCTGAGATGTCAGTTATCCTAAAAGTTTCATTAAAGATTATAGCAATATATCTGGCATAAGTGTTTGAGGTCAAAGTCAGGTCATCTGAAAGAACATCAAGTTCCTTTAATCTCAGACTATCTCTTTATCCTTAATAGTGTTAGTGTTTTCAGTGGCATAGCTACTAATATGTTGTTCACATTCCAGGAAATAATTACCACTCGTGGCTACAAAAATAATCATTAAAAACCATGGCTGAGCCAGGCGGTGGTAGCACATGCCTTTAATCCCAGCACTTGGGAGGCAGAGGCAGGCGGATTTCTGAGTTCAAGGCCAGCCTGGTCTACAGAGTGAGCTCCAGGACAGCCAGGGCTACACAGAGAAACCCTGTCTAGAAAAACAAAACAAAACAAAACAAACAAAAACAAAAACAAAACATGGCTGAAAACAACCAATGTACATATAGCTTGTTGGGTGAAAGTGTGGCTTCTGTGGATGGTAAGGCTTTAGAAAGAATAATGGAGAGCAAAATGATAGCCAGTATATGCATCATGAAATTATTAAATAATAAATTAATTAATTACATTTAAAGATTAGCCTGTATATACTACATGGGAAAGACTTGAGCAAAAGTAATGAGTCTATTTTAACACTATACATAAAAGCATATCCATTTTCTGTTCACCTATTTTTGGTTAAATAGAAATGTGCTTAAACACAACATATAAGCTGGAATGTGTAAAACATTTTGTTGGAAAAATTGCCATTTAATACATGATTAGTTTTCAAAGTATATTTATTGCAGTCAGATAAAAGTAAGAACTATTTTATGATAAATGACTTTAGAAAGAAAAGTAGAACAATAGTTGCAATGAATTTGATACCATGCTATATTTCATTCATGAGTTACTAGGAGTGTTATCAGATGAACTTAGACTAAGAGATGCAATATTCTAATCACTGATAAATCTCTATTTGATGAATATTTTATGAGACAGTACAAAACAAAAATACTAATCAAGGCTGAACAAAAGCTAGATTGGAAAACAATGAGTTTTGTTCTCTGATTTTTGAGAGAAATGTTCAGATTTTGGTTAATCTAAAATTATAAAGAATCATTAACTAGATTCTAAAATGTTTGCATTACTTTGATGTAGCCACCTGTGGCCATTAGTCAACTGGGTTTACCTGAAAGGGGGGCTGGGAGTGAAAGGGAGATGGAGGACGAGAAGAGATGAAGCCAAGACAAAGTTCTCTGATCAAGGCTTAAAGCTTTAATGTTCAGCTCTCAATTTAAAGGGGAAGGTCCAACCCACAACCCCTCCTTGTTTCAGCTGGAGATGGGTGGGATAATCCATAATCCGTTCCAGGTCATGGCCAGAGATGTCTCAAGGCAAGCCCAGGGATAGTTCTGCTTCTTGTTTTCTGTGCAGTCAAGGTGGGTAACTCCACCTAGATCCTTATCACTTGGTCTGTTGTGGTAAACAAGGTCTCTCAGGCCTGCTCAACGCTGGGGGAAGGGCACAGTTCCCCCTTGTTTAGTTTATGTTTCCTCGAGGGAAACATACATAGCATATTGATGTATGTCTCTGTAAAACATACATAGCATATTGATGTATTCCTCTGTCTTAGGTTTATAGGAGCTCAAGAACACTCATACCCATCATTGACTAACTGGCCATCATTGGCACACTCTTTCCCAATTAGACCAAAACCACATTCAGACCAAAGGACCTGTGAGCATACACTCAATGCAATTCTTCATAGTGATGAATAACTGCCATGACAGATGGCTGGGCTTGCTGAGAGAGATCCTGTGTGAAGGCAACCTATCTGTTTGAGACACAAGGTTCAAAAGTTAACAGTAACATGATTAACCAAGCAATGTAGGAAATAAGTTGAAAGTGGAAATGTTCCAGTATCTAATCCAACTGCTGGTTGACAGGGATCAGACACAAGGTCTAGCTATCAGGTATATAGTGAGTGGCTTTAAGTATTGATAGAGGATACATGCCAGGTTAAATCCATTGGCTGATAAGGATTTTGAGTCATCTTCATCATCAGAATCATAATTATTAGGCTCAAGATCTGTGTCCACTTGAGAAATCAATCTTTCAAGCAGCCATCAGGCTCCATTTTCTTTTTCTGAAAAAATACAGACTGAGCCATGACCCCAAATTAAGACAGGGTCGGGACCATTCCAAGTATTAGTTAGGGGGTCTCTCCATTAGACCCTGGAAGTGACTAGATGCCAGTGGCGATCTTCTGCAGACTGACCTTTAACATCAGTTTGCAGAAAATTTAAAACAAATAACACAAAAGCAAGATGTGGTTTTGATGACCTTGGAGGGTATAATTCCCCCTCCCCCCTTTAGTTTAAAAAGCCAACTTTTTAGAGGTTTTTTTTTTTTTTTTTTTTTTTTTTTTTTTTTTTTTTTTTTTTAAAATCAGGGAAGAAGCAGCAATAGCTGCTTTCCCCACACTCATAGAGTTATAAAGATATTAAAGTTTCATAATTTCTCTTTCACAATTTTGTGTCCTTAAGGATAATAAGGAATCCTGGTAATAAAGTTTTCAACAAAACATCTCAAAAGTTTGACTGTAGTCAAATAACTGCAATAGCCAGTTCCATTACCTATCTTAGTCTGGTATGGAACACCAAGCACAGGAAAAAAATATGGGAAATAACTAATTACATTTTTAGTTGCTTCTCTGTTAAAGTAGTTGCAACTAGAAAGCCTAAAATGTACCAAGTCATGTGTACATATTTCAATTTTTTAAAATCAAAAATGAGTAACATTTATTTGCCAAAATTGATTACACAAGTCCTCAATGTTTAACACCATTATTTAAAAAAATTGAGAACACTGAAAACAAGTTTTTGCAATTTAACTTGCACACTTTTTAGAAATGCCAAATTATTGTATCAAGCTATTACTATTTTGATGCTGTAAAGAATAAGATAGTATGGCCAATTATTTCTGAGAGGCCTATAATCTGCCTAGTATACAAATCTGCTCTGGCATTGCCGTGGGGTTCAGACAATCCAATATGAGCTTTTAAATGTCTTATAAAGATAAGAAACAGTACATGTCTCTTAAATTAAGCTATATTTTTATAAATAACTATAAAGTTTGAGAATTAGCAATATCTAAAAAAGGAACAATTTTAAGCGATTATAAATTATGAGCTGTGTACTGGCTATGAGTATATAAATTGAAAGCTTGATTTTTTTAGCATTTCAAACAGTGGCTACAACACATAATTTAATTATTTGTGCTGAAGCAGGGGAAACTCAAGAAAATAAACATGTGATCTAATTATATATACTGCCTTCTCAATAGATGAGGCATCTGTAAATACAGTAAATACAGCAAACATCTTTTCTATGAGCTGCATGCATAGTAAATTTCAGGAAATATAAGAGCATGCATAGCGAAAAACTGTAACTTGTCTTTTGGATAATGATCATCAAATTTGCCTAAAAAGTTTGCCATGTAATAGGCCAAATATGATTATTTTTCAACAACCAATTTAATTGTTATTTGGAATAAGGAATAAACATTTTATCAAAAATGTTTTTAGGATTCTATCTTACAATTTGTATTAACACAAACTTTATTTGTAGATGAAGAAGGATGAATCTACATTAATGGTTTCTTTTGCCAAAGGGCTGCTGTGGGCATATGAGTAGTAATAAGACAAATAGCCAACAATTTTTCATAGTCTGTATAATTTATCTGTTGATAACTAACAGCTTACTCTATTTTCTTCAGGGCTATTTTTCCTTTAGTTAATTGTAGAGGGGAATTAGGACTTGGATCTCCCTTGAGAATATCAAACAAGTTCAAATTCTCTTATGGTAAGCTTAAGATGAGGTTTTATCCAATTAATATCTCTTAACAACCTTTGAAAATCATTAAACGCAAATCAAATTAAAAGTAAACCTTTTCCTGTTTGCATGTACACCTGCAAGCCAGAAGAGGGCACTAGATCCTACCACAAATGGTTGTGAGCCACCATGTGGTTGCTGGGAATTCAATTTTTATATTTTTAGTTATGAGTCTAGCCTTTAACAGCTGAGCCATCTCTCTAGCCCCAACTATCTACTGAAATTTTCTATGCCACAATCTGCTTGGGATATAACTGAGGTCTCAAATATTGAAAAGGTATTGCCTTTGAATCTTTTCTGGAGCAACAAGTACTCCAAAATTTTAAAGCTTGTTATATTAGAGCAAAGGCTTTCAGAAAAACTGCTTCAGAGAGATCAGCTAATAAATTATCATAAAATGAATAACATACACTAAAAGATTCAAACTCTTAATTTCTTGTATTAAAGTAACAAATATATATATATATATATATATATATATATATATATATGCACTTAACCATTCTTTGAGGCAAACCTTTCCAATAATATGAGAACCATGGGTTCTCAAAAATTATGAACAAATTTAGTGAATGCAAACCTCCCACCTTTACCAGAAATGTAAAGGAATGGTATAAAAACAATCTTCTAGATCTGTAATAATTCTATATGCATTTACTGGAATGGCAGCTGGAGTAGGCAAGTCAGGCTGTAATGCCCCATTAGTTTTATGAATCTTAAGTTTGAACTTTGTTTTGGATTAATTCAATAACCAATCTTTTTTAGCTAAGTGAGAGTATCACATAAAGGTCAAGCTAAAGGCAATCTTCTAATAATTGTTACATAAGATTAGGTCTCTTGTTAGTAACAGATTGAACCCAATATATATTAGAGGAACCAAAGCCATCTTGTCCTTTCTCTTTCTTAACAATTTGGAAGGAAGCAGATGCAAAGGAACAACAACAAGTTGAACAATTCTTTTTCCAGCAGGTAGTTACAATGCCATGGAGGAAGCAGCCATTATTTAAATTTCTCCAGCATAATCATTACAACTCTTGGCCCTGAAGACTGTTGTGAATGTCTTTGGGCCTGAGGCTGTCCCTTCCCCAAGGAACAAGCAAGGCAATAAATAAATTTTAGGAAACACCCTTCAAGGGGCTGGTCAGGATGACCTAGGCAAAAGGAATGTCTGTCACATAATCTTCTGCAACACCCATTGTATATTGACTTAATTCAAATGTAAATGTTTTTAATCATGGCCTATATCCTGAGGCCTGGCCCAGAGATTATCTTTCCTGCACCAAGGCCAACTTTCTGTCCTGTACCTGATTGTTTGCTCATGCCTTTTGTGTGTGTGTGTGTGTGGGGGGACGACAGTCATCTTTAAAAATGACCTGAATCTCCACATTTAAAACATCTTTTATCTTTATGGTTCTGTGCAAGCATTGCTTGTACAGTGGTCCCTTGTAAGGCAGCAGCCATGGCCAAACACTGATTGTATAAGGTCCCAATCTCAGCGCAAAGACAAATGTCTGTCTTTGCTTTGTATGGCCTAACAGGATGCATTAGCATTCTCATAAGCCAATTGTGTAACAAAAGGAATTCCTGACTGAGGATCTCCAAAAAATTCTACCAGCTGCCTTTAGCAGCCTGTCCACAAATTTCTGGAATGGTTCCTCAGAACCCAGTTTAATATCAAATAAATTTTCACTAAGATCCCTTTAGTAGGTAATGGATTTCAAGCACGGTAGGCAGCCATTGTATTCTATGTATACACTCCTGCAGGCAGTTCAACCTGATTAGCATTACCTTCATATTGACCTTCTCCTAGAAGCATGTGAAGATCCCAATCTGCATTGCCTTCCTGAGCATTCATCATGGCGGTTCTCTTACTAGTATCATGACATTTTGAGCTCCAAAGCAAGTAATCTCCTCCTGACAAAGTAGCCTTACATATAGTTTTCCAATATTGGGGCATTAAATTTGCTTCTACCACAGTATCCAATAAAGCTTTTGTGAAGGGGTCAGTAGACCCATATTGTGCCACAATTGTTTTTAACTCTTTTATTCAACTCTACCTCCTCTAGCCTTTTTTCTATAAACATAAGTGAGTCAAAAAATCCTAAGCTCACGTTTGAACTGTCTGTCAACTGCAGCCAATGGAATGTTGGCAGTTTAACTACATTTTTAAGTTTCTTTTGTAATATTAGCATATAACCATAATTTTGGAAACAAAATCAATTTAACAATGGAAACAATCTATTCTTTCTAAAATCAACACCAAGTGTATTACTTTCATGTTAAGAAGGTTGGTTGCCAGTTTATATATATGAATGCATGATAGTTCAGCCTTTAATATCTCACTAAATAGACATTGCTTTTAAATTTTTTATACATCTGGTTATTGAATGACTCCAACCCTGAGTTAGTTAAGCCAACTTTGTTACCAATGTTGTAAATTTTTAATCAAACCCAATAACTTATAGGCCAATAATCTATAACCAAAATATGTAGAATATATTTATACTTTTAAAACCAGTCAGAAACAAAAATGAAGTGGCTACACATCTTATATATTTAGACCAAACAAAATTTTCTTGTTTTTCTAGCTTTAATTTCAAGAGAAAAGCACCTTGTCACTGAGATTTTTCTGAGAAAGACAACTCTCAGCTTCCTTATAATAGAAGCCAAAGAGCTGCTGGGCCTTTTAAAATCAGCTTATGCCAACAATCAGTTCCTGGAAAGGCTTTTCCAGCTCAGCTCGACTCTTAGCTACAGGTGTAGAGTAACTTATCAGCCTCTGCTGTGCACATTATGATGCCTTTAAAACCAAGTTAAACTAAATCAAGGGTTGAATCAAGCAGTTTTAATGATCTTTTGAACACGAAACATAGAACACCATAAAACATAGACCACCAGTCATTCAAACAATGAAACAAAAACAGACAATTGACACACGTGGACATTGGTGCACCAAGGACAAGACAATAAACAAAGAAAGCAGAACTAAGGATTTCTCCTGTGGAACTCAGAGAGAAACTCAAGACATCTCCTGAATTTTCTCTTGTTTCTAGGAGAGCTCTGAAACAGCCTTTTCATTCTTTTTTTTTTTTCTGACACAACCCAGAGAAAGAACAACTGCTTTTCAAAACCCTTTCTCTCTCTGATATTCAAGATCTAACACTTTATCCCTTCCTTTAGGAGATGTAGCGGTGGCTGTTGATATTTACTCCTCAGGGCCCTGCTTTCTTAGTTTTCCAATTTCTTCTAACCCTACTCCTCTCGTCTGGGGGCGGGCAGCTCTTAGGCTGCAGGGCGAATACCTGTTTAAAATTCTCCTGTCCCAAAATTCACTGTCACCTCCTAGGTGAGGTCTGTGTTGGGTCAACACCTATTTAACCTAGACCCTAGACCGTATCCCCTAAAACACACTTCCTGCAAACACAGCCTTAACTAGCTAGCATCAATGCGGTTCACTGCTTACCAAGTGACCAGGATACTCTCCTTCTTGTTCAATTTACCATGGAGCTCCACCTAAGACAGCTTTCCTCAGCTGTTCCCCTGTTTTCAAGTCCCTCGTTGTGGGTGTCAATCTGTAGCCACCTATGACCAAGAGTCAACTGGGTTCACCTGAAAGGGGGGCTGGGAATGAAAGAAGGACTGAGATTGAGAAGAGATGAAGCCAAGACAAAGTTCTCTGATCAAGGCTTAAAGCTTTCATGTTTATCTCTCAATTTAAAGGGGAAGGCCCAACCCACAACCCCTCCTGGTTTCAGCTAGAGATGGGTGGGATAATCCATAATCCTTTCCAGGTCATGGCCAGAGATGTCTCAAGGCAAGCCCAGGGGCAGTTCTGCTTCTTGTGTTCTGTGCAACCAAGGTGGGTAACTCCACCTAGATCCTTGTCACTTGGTCTGTTGTGGTAAACAAGGTCTCTCAGGCCTGCTCAAGGCTGGGGGAAGGGCACACTTTGATGTCAATTTTATTTTGCTTAAAGGATTACAATGGCCTATAGTAGATTTAATGATATAACTTAAGATACATTATAAATATTAAAGCTCCTTTAAGTTCTTAATTATGTTTAACCTACAGTATTTTTAATATCAAAGAAATTTTAATATTTTTGATAATATACAAAATATGTTATCTAACCATTCAAAAATTGAGCTATAACCTAGTAATATAAAAAAAAATTTACTAGCCACTAGACAATTATATGGTCAAAAATAATCATTTGGTCAAGATAGGTACTCTAATAACAAGTAGAAAATATTATAAATAAAATATAGATAAAATTCAATATGCAAGATCTTTCAGATGCAAAGTAAGGAATGTTTTCTTTTTTCTGAATTTCTTTTATTCTATTTAACTAACTAATTAATTAATTAATTTAATTTACCTCCTGATCATAGCTTTTCCTCTTTCATCTCTTTCAGCCTCTCCTTATTCCCTCCCATCCTTCTATCTCTCTTCCCTTTCTCCTCAGAGAAACAACCAGGCTTGACCTATTCAAGTTGTATAAGGAATAGGCACATATTCTCCTATTGAGGCTAGACAAATCACTACAGTTAGGGAAAGTGATCCCAATGCAGACTGCAAAATCAGAGACAGTATTTTTCCTGTTGTTATGGGTCCCACATGAAGAACAATCTGCATATCTGTTCCACATATATGGGGGTGCTAAGCCCACTCCATTCATGATTACTGGTTGGTAGTTCAGTCTCACTGACCTCATATAGGCCCAGGGTAGTTGATTCTGTAAGTTTCAATAAGATGTCCTTTACCTCTCTGCTCCTTAAATCCTTCCTCCCTATCTTCCACAAGATTCTTTTAGCTCTGCCTAGTGTTTGACTTTAGGGTGGGTTTCTTCATCTGTTTTCATCAGCTGCTAGGTAAAGCATCACAGATGATAGTTATAATAGACTCCTGTTTGCAAATAGCAGAATATAACTAATAGTGTCAGGGGTGGCTCTTTCTCAGGCATGGGAGTAAAGTTGGGATAGTCGTTGGTTGGTCATTTCCTCAATTCATGTTTACTGTTTATCCCTGCACATTTTGTAGGCAGGAAACATAGGGGACTGAAGGTTTGTGGTTCGGTTGGTTTCCTCATCCCGCCATTTGAAGTGTTCTTTAACTTCTTTCTTGGAGGACTTGGAGTTTTGATTATACAGGTTTTTCACATGGTTAGATTTACACCAAGATATATTAATATTATTTGTGGCTATCATGAAAAATATTGATTTTCTAATTCCTTTATCAATCAATTTAATATTTGTATAAAAATGGGCTGCTGATTTTTTTGAGCTACATTTATAGCCAACCACTTTGCTGAAGGCATTTATCAGCTGTAAGAGTTCTCTAATAGAATTTTTAGTGTCAATTATATATACTATTATATCTGTGAATAGCTATTTAATTCTTCCTTTCCTATTTGTATATCTTTAAAATACTTTTGTTGTATTATTTTCTAGTTAAAATTTCAAGTACTATATTGAATAAAGAGTGGGCATCTTTGTTTTGTCCCTAGGTTTAGTGAAATTGCTTAAAGTGTTTCTCCATTTAACTTGATTTTGGCTGTTATATATTACCTTTATTTTATTTAGATATGTACCTTGTACATATCTTTATCTCTCCAAGACTTTTATCATGAAGGGGTGTTGGATTTTTGTACTGCATTTTCAGCATCTACTGAGATTTTCCGATTTTGTTGAAGTAGGAGCTAATAATTTTTTAATATAATTTCTTCAGTGTTTTATTATTCTTTACTGTTATGTCCACCATTTCATTTCTGATTCTGTTAGCTTCGATATTGTCACTCTGCCCTTTAGTTAGTTTCACTAAGGGTTTGTCTGTCTTTTGATTTTATCAAAGAACCAGCTCTCGACTTTGTTAATTTTTTGTATTGCTCTTGGTTGCTAATTTATTGATAGCAGCCCTGAGTTTGATTATTTCCTGACATCTACTGCTTTTGAATGTGTTTCTTTGTTTTCTTGTTTTTTTTTCTTCTTTATTTTCCTTACTTTTTTCTTCTTTCTTTTGTTTTATTTTGTGAGAGAGCTTTCAGGTGTGCTAGAATGACATCTCTCCAGCTTCATTATGAAAGCACTTGGTGCTATGGGCTTTCTTTATGGCACTGATTTTATTATGTCCCATTAAGTTTTTGCATGCTGGGCCTTCATATTTATTAGAATCTTGAAATTCTTTAATTCATTCCTTTATTCTTTTTTCTTTGAATCACTTGTCATTGAGCAGAGAGTTGTTCAGCTTCCATGGGTTTGTAGAATTTCTTTTGTATCTGTTGTTTTGGAAGTTCAGATTTAATCTGATAATATACTGGGGTTTTTATCAATTCAAGAATTGCTTTGGACTGAGTATGTGGTAAATTTTGCAGAAGGTTCCATGACATGCTGAGAAGAATTTATATCCTTTTGTGTTTCTGTGAAATGTTCTATAGATATCAATTAGTTCCATTTGATTCATAACTTCTGTTAGTTTCATTATGTCTCAATTTAGTTTGTGTCTGGATAATATGTCTATTTGTGAGAATGGGGTGTTAGTTATTAATGTATGGAGTTTGATCTGTGATTTAAGCTTTAATGGTTTATTTAAATGAATTTCAGTGCCCTTGCATTTGGGGCATGGATATTCAGAATTGAGACATCTTCATGAGAGACTTTTCCTTTGATTACTATGAAATGTCCTTCACCATCTTACCTAATAAATTTAGTTTCAAAATATATTTTATTAGGTATTAGAATGTCTAACCCTGTACAGGAATTTTAATCCAGCAAAATGGCTGTCCTTGCAAAGAATACCATCCAAAGACCTTCTAGGTCTGTGTAATAAAGCTTGAATGCAGACATTACTTTAATTCTGTAGCTGAAATATACACACAGGTTTAATATATAATATACAGGGGTTTATATATAAAGCACCTTTAATCTCAAACAATGAGATAAAGTTAGATGGTAGAATGAAACAGGCATGCTTTAAAACTAATTGAGGGGAAAACAAACAAGTCAGAGAAAGATAAGACAGGATGAATCATGAGAACAGATAGAAAAGAGGGACTACTTAAGAGCAGCACAGGGAGATTCATTAAGTTCAGTTGAGTGGAGTTAAATTTGGTGCAGTTCACTTGAGTGAGTGCAGTGAAGTGGCATTGAGTTTGTTTGTGAGTTTGAGTAAAGGTAGTTGAAGCTAGAGAGTAAAAAGGAGCTAAATTATGAAAACAAATTTCCAGACTTAGTTTGAGGCCAAGCAAACCAATTCAATGAGAAGCTGAGACAGGCCAAATTGAATCAGTCAACTTGAAAAAAGGAACTGAAGTCAGAACAGCAAAGTTGAACCAGACATCCAGAGTTCAGAAAGAACTAGAGACGGTAAGCTTATTCAGCAGTAAGCCTCAGAGGCTGACATATTCTAGGCCTAGTGTAGCAGACAGATGATTGAAGACTTTTCATAGGCTAGAAGCTTCCAGGCCTAGGCCTATGGATAGTTAGAACAAAGATAGAAACACTCTAGGCTGAATACAAGATATGTATTCATAAAGCTAGGTTATGGACCTCATCTCATCCTATCCACCGAAAAAACAAAAGTGACATTTACATTTACACACTTCAACTTTCTTCTTGTGTCTGTTTGCTTGAAATTTTTTATTATCCCTTAACTCCAAGATAATGTCTATTGATTATGTTTTGGTTATGGTGAGTTTCTCATATGCAGCAAAATGGGGGATTGTGTTTTCTCATCCATTTGTTAGCCTGTGTCTTTTTATTGGGGAACTGGGTCCAGTAATGTTGAGAGATATTAATAACCACTGATTTTGAATTTCTGTTGTTTTGATGTTGGTGGTAGAAATGAGTGTGTGTGTTAGTGTACAAGCATAAGTGTGTGTGTATGTGCGTGTGTGTGTGTGTGTGTTTACCGGTTTTTTTGGGTGTAATTAATCTACTTGATTTGGAGATTTTCTTCTAGTTTCTTGTGGATAGATAGTCTTTATATTTGGTCCATTTGTGTAATGTTTTACTTTTTCAACTGTGGGAATTGAAAGTTTTTATGTATCAAGTAGTTTGGGCTGAAATATGTGGTCTCTTAAAGACTGAAAGACATCTGCCGAGGCTCTTCTTACTTTCAGAATCTCTGTTGAGAATTTGAGTATAATTTTTGATAGCCCTGCCTTTATATATTACTTGGCTTTTTCCCTTGAAGGTTTTAATATCATTTCTTTGTTATGTAAATTTAGTGTTTTGTTTTGTTATGTAAATTAGTGTTTTAATTATTATGTGGCAGAAATATTTTCTGTTCTGGTCCAATATATTTGGTATTCTGTAAGTCTCTTGTATGTATATAGGCATCTCTTTCTACAGAGTAGGGAAGGTTTCTTCTATGATTTTGATATTTTCTATTGCTATTATTCATATGTTTGGTCTTTTCACAGTATCAGAGTTTTCTTGAATGTTTTGTGTCAGAAACTTTTTAAATTTAAAATTTTCATTATCTAATGTATTAATTTCTTCTGTCTTATCTACTATGCCTGAGTTCTCTCTTCCTTCTCTGGAAGCATTCTGCTTATGTCTATAGTTTTTCTCTTTTATCTAGGTTATCCAATACCAATATTCCCTCAGTTTGTGTATTTTCATTGCCTCCATTTTCATTTCAGCTCTTGAGAAGTTTTACTCATCCTCTATATGTTTGAGTCTATTTCCCTCTATTTCTTTAAGTGATTCATTCATTTCATCTTCAACAGACTCTATTGTGTTAATAATATTGGATTTAAGGTAATTTTTTATGTTTCAGCTGTATTAGGATATATAAGGCCTACTGTAGTAGGGTAGATGGATTGAAGTGGTACCTATTGCCCCGGTTAGTGTTGATTGTATTCGTATACTGGCCTTTGCAATCTGGTTGTTCCTAGTGCCAGCAGGCCTTCTGGCATGCAGGTAGAACTATGGGCTAGAAAATGGAGCACAGAGTACAGAGAAGAGTTTAAAGCTATTGCATGTGCTTTAGAGGGGTTGGCAGGCAGGGGCTTTTGGAGACAGGGTCTTACCTGCTTGTCTGTGGTGCAAGCAGTCCTCTGACAGTGTAAGCATAGTCATGGGCTGAAAAATGGAGTGCAGAGAACAGGGTTCATATCACTGCTGCTGGATATTCTCCAATGGAACCTAGCAGGTAAGTACTTTTAAGGGGTTGGAGGAAGGGTTTTACCTGGCTGTCATTTGCACTAGCAGGGCCTCCAGGAGTGTAAACATAGTTGTCCTAACAACTTGAATTTATTTTTTTTAACCACAGATACCCACATAAAAAATGAGGGGTGGCATCATTTGCTTTTAATTTTAAGGAAAGAGACACAAGATCATTGGAACTTGGTTGTCAGCCTGATTATCAGAAATCTAGGATCAATGAAAAACTGTATACAGAGGATGATGGTTGAACCAGATATGACTGGCCTAGAAAGTTTTAAAAATAATTATTGAAAATGTTTCATCTATTGAATATAAAAAAAAACAGAAAAAGAAAATGTTTCATCATCTGCATTCTACTCCCCAGTCCATAGCTCTGTTTGATCCCCCTGGACAACCAGGTAAGCAAACCATACCCCAAATCCTCCACCTTCTGGGCCATCTTTTGAAGTTCTATCATTTTTCAGTCTATATTTCTACCTAAAATTGAGGATCTGTACTACACATCCCAGTCCATACGTCTGTCTGTCATTTGGGAGGCCTGCTGCTACTCAGGACAAATGTGAGAGCTGATACTCTCAGTGACTACCAGGGAAACCAACACCAGAAAAAATCAGGTAACTAAAGTCAAGTACAAGAATACAATCAACAAAAGACAGTGCAATATGGTACTATCATAACACATCTTTTATTTTAATTTTTAAAGTTTATTTATTTTCATTCTTTAATCCTTCAAGACCCTTTCAGTATGCCTCCCCCATTGGCTTCCCATCTCATATCTCTCCTCCATCTTCCATCTCCAAGAGGTTGCCTCCACTCCCATCCCACCCCAACAGGCCTCTCCCTTCCCTGGGTCCTCAAGTCTCTACAGGATTAGGCACACATTCTCTCACTAAGGCCACACCAAGGAGTCCTATTCTGAATGTGTGTAGGGGGCCTCATATTAACTAGTGTATGCTGCATGGTTGGTGGCTCAGTGTCTGAGAGATCTCTGGGGTACAGGTCAGTTGAGACATCTGGTCTTTACATGCCAATGCCCTCCTCCTCAGCTTCTTCCAGCTTTCTTACTACAGCAATCTCTGGATATTCTAACACACCTCAAGAGCAAGACTATGACTTTAAAAATCATTTTATGAAGATGAAAAGAGGACTTTAAACAGGAAATAAATAAATCCCTTAATGAAATATAGGAAAAATACAATTAAACAGGTGAAATAAATGAATACAATTGTTCAAGACCTAAAAATAGAAATAGAAGCAATAATGAAAACAAAAATATAGGCAACCTTGGTAATGAAAACGTAGGGGAATAAAACAGAAAATAGAAAAGCAAACATGACCAGCAGATACAAGAGATGGAAGAGAGAATCTCAATAGATGACATTTATACATTAGTGAAAGAAAGTGTTAAATATAATAAGTTTGTAACAAAAACATCCAGGAAATTTGGAACACTATGAAAAAAACTAAATCTAAGAATAATGGGAATAGAAGACAGAAAAGTTATAAAGGCAGAGCTATCAGAATTGTAACTGACTTCTCCACAGAGAGTCTAAAAGCCAGATTTCAGATAGATGTCTTAAGGACTATAAGAGACCACAAATATCAAGCTAGACTACTATCCCTAGCAAAATTTTCATTTACCACTGTTTGAGAAACCAAGATATTATGTGACAAAACCAAATTTAAACAATATCTTTCTACAAATCTAGCCATGTAGAGGACACTAGAAAGAAAACTCCAACAAAATTAGGCTAACTACATTCAAGAAAACATAAGAAATAATGAATACCATTCCATGAAAAACACATAGAGAGAGAGAGAGAGAGAGAGAGAGAGAGAGACAGAGACAGACAGAGAGCGAGACTCTACCACTGATATGAAAATAATGGGAAATAACTATCATTTGCTGATTAATATCTCTCACCATCAACAGACACAGTTCACCAATAAATAGACATAGGCTAAACATGGATATATAAACAGGATCCATCATTTTACTGCTTACAAAAAACACATCTCAACAACAAAGATAAAAAGTTCCTTAGAGTAAATGGCTGGAAAAAGATTTTCTAAGCTAGCAAATTCCAGAAAAAAAGTAAAGTAGTCATTCTAAAATATAATAAATTAGAGTTTCAACAAAATGTAATCCAAAGAAATGGAGAAAGCATACTTCATATTCACTAAAAAGTCTGCCAAGATAATGTGAGAATTATGAATACCTATACCAACAAATGCAAAGCCACTCATACTTGTAAAAGAAATATTGCTAAAGCTTAAGTCACACATCAAGCCAAACCAAATAAGAGCAGGGGTCTTCACTAGTCCAGTTCTACCAGTGTAGAGGTCATCAAAAGAGAAACTAATCAGAGAAATAATGAAATCAACAGATGTTTTGAACCAAATAGGCCTAAAAGATATCACAGACCCTTTAACTCCAAAACAAAAAAATATACCCTCTTCTCAGCACCTCATGGACTGGCTCTAAAATTGATCATATAATTTTTCATAAAACAGGTTTCAACAGATACAAGGAGATTGAATTAACCTCTTGCATTTTATAAAATCACCATGGATTTTAGCTAGACTTAACCAACAACAGATTCATCAGAAATACTACAAACCCATGGAAACTGAACAACTCATCTCAGCAACAATGGGGTCAAGAAAAAAAATAAATTAAAGACTTACAATATTTCAATGAAAATGAAGACATTATGAAGAAAACATTATTTGGCACAATGAAATCAGTGCAACGAAGAAATTTCATAGCCCTAAGTGCCTTCATAAAGAAACTGGAGAGATTTCATACCAGCAACTTTACAACACAACTAAAAGTTCTTATACAAAAGGAAGAAAACACACCAAAGAGGAGTAAACAGCAATCAAACTCATGGCAGAAAGCAATGAATAAGCAACAGAGAGACAAACACAAAGAAGGATAAAAATGACAAGGTGGTTCTTAAAGAAAATCAACATGTTGAACAAAACATTACCCAAACTAACTAAATGATAATAGTATAGTGCCCAAGTTAACAAAATCAGAAATGAATAGGTAGAAATAACAACACAAAGAAAATAAATTTAAAAAAATTATTGTCTTACTTCAAAAGCCAGTACTCTAGAAAATCGGAAAATATAAATGAAATGGATAATTCCAAATCAAGATCAAGCAAATTATTGAAACACTCCTGTAACCCTTAACAAAATAGAAACAGTCTATTATATACTTTGTGATCTTCTCTTTTTCCAGTTGATTAAATGTTGTTTTCTTCCATGTATTTCATAAAATCTCTTTAAAATTATTATCTACTCAATTATAAGAAAAAAGGGAATTTTTTGGCATTGTTTAGGACTCCCAGATGTTCAACAGCTGGCTTTTCACCCCTGTGTTCAATAGTTAGCAAAGTAGACAACATTGAGGCTATCATTAAACAGTACTGCTGGTTCAGCTTATGTTAAACCATATGCCATTACAAATTTCATACAAACCATAATAAAAAGCTTACATACGATGAGGTAAACAGTGCTTTCAAGAACATATTAATGTAATACAATTTCCAAAGATTCTGCATAAAACCTTAAAATAACTTGCCTTTTATTTGAATGTAAACAACGACAACAACAACAGCAACAAACTTTTTTGGTTGAAACTGTAAGAAAAATGAGACAAAAAAATTCAGACAAAGGATGAAAGGGTATTCCCTGAGCTTCTACATCTGGAACCTAAAGAATTCTATGAGGGTGACAGGTAAACAGGATTAACTCATCAAGAATGACCAGATTCATGAACATTCAGGATCATATCAACAATGTTTGAGCTTGTGAAGAGAGACCACATTGCTGTGCTACACAAAAGAATCAGAAATGTAAATCCTGAGTCATCGTGAAATATCTGTTTCATACAACAATTTCAATGAAAAGCACCCTTCCTACTGAAATAAAGAAAAGTTTCATTGCAGAATAGAAGGAAAAAACCCTAAAATGTAGAAAGAAAATTGCTAAAATGACAAATAAACATTTTAAAAATTGAAACTTGATGAATCTCATGGTATGGGCCCTGCTGAAGATTTTCTGGGTTAACTCTTTCATCTGAACTAAGGATGCTACTTCTTATATAAAGCACCCAGCCCCAATGTTTTGCATCTTCCTTCACAAATTTCTTTCTATTAGAGACTGGGCAGTAGGCTGTAGAGAAGCAGACATTAGGAAACTCTTAAAGTTACAAGGTCTTCTGCTGTGTTGGACAACTTACTCTATCCTCTTGCCAATTACACAGACAAGTATATCCACTGCTACTAAGTTACTGGAAAAGGCAGTCATTGGATATAAAGTTCTAGAAAGAAAAAGCACTGAGTGACATATACAAGCAGAGTTTCACTTAGTTTTAGTAAAATTCATTTTCTTCTTCATTATCTTAAAATCTACAGCAGTAAAATAAACAGGTTTTCAAAAAACTTCAATCATATGTAATATCTTTATTCCAATCTGTGTCCAAACATATCAATTTGTGAGACTCTGAACTTGTCACTAAAAACTTCTCAGTTTTAACATAATATTTTCTAACTCACTTTCCATAAAAGATTTAGGTAGGTTTATAAAATATTTTTTAAAATGTACAACCTTTCTATAGCCAACCTGCTCATGGCATCTTTTCACAGTTTTTAATTTACTCTAAACTTCTCAATGTAGCAAGCCATTACATTCTCCTTAAGGATATTCTATGTAATATTGCATTTTCAGTCATATATACATATACAACACCAGTCATCAGTCTTTTCTTTCCTAGAACATGAGTAGGGTTTTTTTTTTTAAAGTGGAGAGTTTGAGCCTTTTTATTTAGAGAAATAGATGTCCCAGCACTTTTGTCTGTAGTAGTAATTGTTATATTTCTCTCCCTAATATACCAGGGACTAACCAAGGGCCATTCTAGGTATCCCATCACCCTATATATACTGACTCCATCTGCATACTATATTTACTGGGTTTTCTCTGCGTTAAAAGAAATGTTCTTTTAGGAAATGTTCTTTTTCTTCATAACATGTGCTCGGCATGTAGGACAGTTTGAAACAGAGTACATGTTTATAATTACTTATCTAATTAAAGAATAAATAAATAAATATAATAATGATAAATCCATTTTATTCATTGACATGTTTCAAAATTATAAATGTAGCATATGTTAATTAACAAGATCTCATAATTATATTATATTTATTTAATGTAGAAATTATAGCCAGTTTTCAAAAAGTTATATCAATTCACATCCCCAATATTATTGATTTTTAGATGAACATGACATTGGATATAACTATCAGTTGTTTGATTATTAAAAAAAAAAAAAAAAGAACAACTTGGGGCTAGAGATGCAGCCTTGTGGTTGAATACCTACTTTGAATTTCATGGCACTGGATAAATAACCAAAAGTAAAAAAAGCACCACTTTCTTACAGTGGCATTTCATTTGCCAAAGTACTTGCATAATAAGTACAAAAACCCAATTTTTAACTAGAAACTTCATGTTAAACGATATTTATTGAACTTAGGAATAATTTTATGGTTATAGTATTTTAACCGAATATTATGTTTACCCTGAGGAGATGCTTTATCTCCTCCTCAGGTTTTTAATCTTGTTGACATGTCAAGTATTGATTCTACTTCGTGAGGTAGGACTTAAATATCAACCACACCCCCAAAAGTTATTTATACCTCTAACATTTCTGACACTTTTGCATCAGTTATTATTAGAGCTCATAGTGTCTGTAGAAGGGTGAGACTAATGGCTACTTTCTTTTTTGGCACCATGTATAACTCCTGATAGCATTTGGAACACTAATCATTAGGGGTGAAGCTTCTAAATACATACCTATAATTTTAATTCTTTCTTTATGTCATAAGTATGTGGTATTCTCAGCAATGAAAACTTATTGTCAAGCTATAGATGGTGTTTTAGGGCTCCTATGGGATCCTTTGGCCAATGATTTGTAAACTGTAACTGTTAGTATTCTATCTAAACTCCACCTTTACAGTTACCTGGTAACAGCCAGGTAGGCCTGCCCACTATAAAAGGGGCTGCTTGCCCCTTCCTCTCTCTCTTAATCTCTTCCTCTCTTGCTCTCCTGCCTCTAGATTCTTTGTCCCCTCACCCCTCCTCCTTCCCTTCCGGTCATGGCTGGCCTCTACTCTGCTCAGCTACTTCTCTACTCTCTCTCTCTGCCTCTACTACACTCCTGGCTCCCCTCCCCATGCCCTCAATAAATTCTATTCTATACTATACCACTGTGTGACTGGTCCCTCAGGGGGAAGAGATGCCTCTGCTTGGGCTCACTGAGACATCTCCTTCCCCCATATCTTGCCACACATTCATAGAACATATTCTCTTTATCTATTTATTTTTTTATAAATACTTCATTGGAGCTGAGACTCAGATATAGAAATCTGCAGGTTTGCATCAGACCAGCTACCAAAGGATATCCACACTTACTAGCCTAGCCTAGAACTGGTAAGCTCCCCCATTCCCCACTGATCAGAGTAACCATCCACATGGTCCCAGGAAAGATTTCTTGAGCTCAGAGCTAACCCTGCCCTTCCCTGACCCTCATTCTAGGACTCCTCCCCTTGGGTGAGACATTTCCCCTCTCAAGACAGTTTCTCACAGCTGAGTACCCCAGGCCAGGCCTGGACAGACTGTTCTCTCTCAGGAGCACTGGCTCCAAGCTCTAGTCTGTAATGTGTCTTCCCATGGTGGTGGTGGGGGTAGGTCTTTTGCATGTCCGCAGGAAGTAGTTTAAGAGCCACTGCTTCCCAACTCACCTTTCACCATCAGCTTCTCCTCCCCCCTTTTTTTCTTCTCTTTATAATAGAAGAAAAGGAGGTATGTTGGTATCAGGCTCCAAAGCCAGTGACATCACATCTAGGCGACCCCTACATCGTTGCCAAGGCAACCACCATACACTCCACCTTGTTACCTCACCTTTACCTGGGAGAGGCTACATCACTGCCCATATAAAACAGGCAGAACCCCATGACCTCACTCTCTTCTTCCATCTTCTTCCCCTACCTTTGCTCTATCTCCTGAACCCCACCCCCCCATCCTTGGAACCTTTTAGTCTGGAGTGGTCTGTTCTAAGCTGTGCATGGACATCTAACACTGGTCTAACACTGGTGCATTGGGCCAACACGGAAAACTTCGGGTACCACAGCCACTGGCTGCTGTGACCATGCAGGACCAACACCACATGGCTTGGCGCTACTGTCATTGTCACCACCACCACTGCCTGCCACTGCTGCCATCACTGGCATTGCTGCTATGCCACGTAGACTCCATCTGCCACTACCTGCCTTCGTGACCATATGAATTTCCACTGCTGCTGCAGACCAACTCCACCTGCAGCCAGCAGGCTCATGGAACTTCCACCAAGTCAGCTGTGCCACTGCAGACCCTTCTACGTGGTGTTTTGCCACATGGGCTAGACAGCCAGAAAGGCTTACACAGACCTCATGAGTCCATCTTTCCTGATACCAGACTGCATAAGCCCTCAAACACACACTGGCATATTGATTGGTAAAGAGCTTCCAATTGGTGGGAGGGACCCTAGATGCCCAGATAGGGCCTGGCCAGCCTTTCCTGGGCTAAGGGGTTGGTGTTTCATTGCCCCAGTACATATGACTAGCCTCCTGGCTGACCTATGACTTAGGACTTTGGCCATTGGGTGACCCCTTCCTCGGAAGTAGTTCACAAACTCCCCTGCACCCCCACCCCCACCCCCATCAAGCTCTTGCAGCAGCTGGAAATCCTGGTATCAGGTTGAACTGCTTTCTGGCGATCTCCAGGAGTTTGCCAAGGCCCCTAGATATTCTCGCGATGACCTGATATCTAGGCTGCTTGCCTGATTTGTTACCTACTTTTCTTTCAGGATGTTAATACAAATAGCTCGGTAACAGATCTCTGTCACCCAATGGGTGCTACATTGTCTTTGGCTGTACCCCCTGACACCCCACTGGGTTGTCTCCTGAAAAACCTCAAATCTCTAAAATTAATGCTTGATTTGAGGCCTTCCAAAGTGATACGCCTCTGCAATAAGGTTTGGATTCGGTACTCTTTAGATAATGGTTTAAAATGGCCACCTAATGGCATGCTAGTCCCAATCATTTTAAAGGGTCTTTATACATACTGCCCACAGTCTGGTAAATGGAAAGAGGTTCCCTTAATCCAAGCATTCATCTAACATCACTCTAATTCTTCCATGTGTTCTGCCTGTTCCCCACCCCAGGTTCTCTTAGCCATGAAACCTACTAAACCACCATTAGATGACACTACACCCTTACATCCAGCTGACAAACCTCTTCCATTGCAGACCTGTTTTCATGCCGCCGAAAACCCAAACTGCTGCCTCAACTTCTTCTCACCGGGATACCTCAGAATCTATTAGCTTGACCTCTCCAGACCCCTTCTCTCCTTCTGTGCCAGCTACAGGCCATGCTAATCGCCCTACATTGGCACCAAGCTTTACCTCTATCATGCATTCTGAGACCACAGCCAAACCTCCAATTCCTTCTCTTTCAGGAACATCTAAACCAGCATCTGTCCTTCCTCTAAGGGAAGTTGCTGGCATAGATGGCCTTGTCAGAGTACATATTCCTTTCTCACTAAGCAAACTTTCTCAAATAGAGAGCAGACTGGGTTCCTATACTTCTAACTCTTCTGCCTTTATTAAAGAGTTCCAGTATGTCACGCAGTCTTATAGCTTGACTTTCCATGATGTTCATATGATTCTCACTAACAATTTACTTCCTGATGAACGCAAGCAAATTTCAGAAAAGGCGAAAACACATGCAGATCAGATTCATCACACAGACAGAACATATTCAATCGTATCTGAGGCAGTTCCTGACCAGGATCCTCAATGAAATTATAATTCTGCAGGTGTTATCCTAGCTAGATTATAAAATGCCTTTTGGCAGGCCTAAGAAAGGCAGCCTTAAAGCCAGTAAATTTTGAGAAACTCCAAGAGGTTGTCCAGGACAAACAGGAAAACTTGTCTCAGGTTTTAGAACTCCTTACAAAGGCTTTATTGCAGTATACTAATCTGAACCCTGAAAACCCAGAAGGTAAGCAACTTTTGATGACCTACTTTTTTTCCCAGAGCTACCCCAACATAAAAGCTAAACTTAGACGATTGGAGAGGAGGGCCCTAACTACACAGGCAGAAGTCTTGGCGCTTGCCATCAAGGTGTACCATGAAAGAGATGAGAAAGCCCCAAAACAGAAATACCACATTTTGGCAAAGGCTATCTGACCTGCCTCAGCTGCTACCCCAGACTCCTGGTCTTTGAAGGCTCAGGGAACACCAGGCCCCTGCTATAAATGTGGTCAGTATGGTCACTGGGCAAAGGCTTGCCCCAGCCCCAGAAAGCCAAGGGTACCATGTCTTAGGTGCCATCATAAAGGACATTGGGGTGTTGATTGCCCTCATGTTGCCCAGAACAGAGGGACATGGCTCCCAGAAAACCCTTCAGCTGATTTTCTAGGATTGGCTATGGAGGACTGACGGGGCCCGAGCTCTCTCGACCCAACCACACCTATCACTAGCAGGGAATCCCGGGTAGATATTATGGTACGTGGAAGACCCATCTCTCCTTCTTCTTGGACACTGGGGCCACTTACTCAGTTCTGACGGAGTTTTGGGGACCTACCTCACCTTCGTGTTTTCCTATTGTCAGGGTAAGAGGACAACCTTACATTCCCACCAGACACCCCCCCCCCCACACACACACACACACACTTAGCTGCATTTTTAGAGGTGTAGCTCTCACCCATTCCTTTTTGGTAGTGCCATGTCCTGTCCCCTTATTGGAAAGGGATATTTTAGCTAACTTGGGAGCCTCTATTTCCTTTGCTCCCCCAATTCACCTAAACCCAAGCTCGCCAGCAGTTCCTCTGCTCCTTCTTCTAGCCAGTCAACCTACTAACACTAACATGTTATTTCCTTTATCACCTTCTCAGATAGACCCCTGAGTTTGAGACATCCAGAACCCTTCTGTTACTAAACATCATTTTCCTGTTGTCATCCAGTTACTGGACTCTACCAGGTACATCACCCAAGCTCAATACCCTCTATCTCTCCAGAGCCTCAGGGGACTTAAGCCTATCATTTCTGACCTCTTAAGGAAAAAACTCCTTCACCCCACCTCTTCCCCCTTTAATACCCCTATATTAGCAGTTAAGAAACCTAATGGTACCTATCGACTGGTTCAAGACCTCAGATGCATTAATTCTACAGTGATTCCCCTCCATCCTGTTTTGGCTAATCCTTACATACTTCTTTCTACTATCCTCTCAGGGACTTTACATTTGTCAGTCTTACATCTAAAGGATGCATTTTTCTCTATCTTTCTAGGCACCCAGTCACAGAACATATTTGCCTTTACATTGACAGATCCTGACACCCACTTTTCTGACCAACTTACCTGGACCTCAGGTAAATTTCTACCTCAGGGCTTCTGGGACAGCCAACATCTATTTGGCCAGGCCCCGGCCTCTGACTAGCTCTCTTTATCTCTCCCTAGATCTAAGATTCTACTTTATGTAGATGATGTCCTTCTCTGTAATCCCTCTCTAGAGATTAGCCAAGCTGACACAGCTGCTCTTCTAAATTTCCTGTCCAGTTGGGGCTACAGGATCTCACCTTGTAAAGTCCAACTGTCTACTCATCAGGTCACCTACTTGGGACTAACAATTATCCCAACCCACAAGGGTATTGCCTTAGGTAGAAAGAATCTGATTTAGTCTCTAACTGTTCCTTCTACAAAGGAAGAGATTTTATCATTCCTAGGAATGTCTAGCTTTTTGTGTTCCTGGGTTCCTTCCTTTTCCCTAATTTCTCTCTCCTTATATGAAGCAGCATTAAGCTCCACTCACAAACCTCTTCTCAAGCCTGTTACTAAGCCCTTTCAAAGGCTCCAACAGGCTCTCCTTAAGGCCCCAGCCTTACATCACCTTGACCTGACTCGTCCTTTTTTTCCTCTATGTAACTGAAAAGAAGGGATTTGCCATTGGAGTCTTAGGTCACCAACTGGGACCATTTTTTGCACCTGTAGCATACTTGTCAAAAAGACTAGGTTTAACCATCCAAGGATGGGCACCTTGTATTCGTACCTTAGCAGCTGCTGAACTCCTTATTCAAGAGTGAAAGAAAATAACCTTGGGATCACCCATAACTGTCCTCTCTTCTCACAACCTGTCACAGCTCCTATCTTATAAAGGCTTACAGATTCTACCTCCCTCCAAGGTTCTTTCTCTTCAGGTATCTCTAATAGAAGACTCCACTCTGACCTCTCAATCATGCCCACCTCTGAATATTTCCAATCTTCTTCCTTGACTTAATACTAACTACACCCCATCTCACTCCTGCACTGAAACTTTAGAGAAACTATTACCTCATCCTTCACACATACAGGAGGGCACATTCCCTCAAACCATCTCTACCTGGTATATAGATGGAAGCTCCTTTCTACATGAAGAAGACAGAAAATCTGACTATACCATAGTGTCAGACACCAAGATGGTGGAGGCACAGGACCTTCCTGCTCATACCACCAACCAACAGGCTGAACAAATAACCCTCACCTGTGCCTTCCAGCTGGCACAGGGACAATCCCTCAACATCTACATAGATTCCAAATATGTTTTCAATATTCTTCTGTCCCAAGTTGCTATCTGGAAGGAGCATGGGTTCCTTACCACAAAAAAGGGTCAGTAACTAATCCAAACCAAATTATGTTCATGCTAAAGGCCTCCCATCTCCCCATAGCTATTGGGATTGTCCACTGCAGATCCCACTGGATGGAAAACTCTATTGTCTCCAAGGGAAACAACTGAACTGGTAAGGCAGCTAGAGCTGCAGCACTTAGGGGTGTAGACTCATCTCACCTTCTCCAGAACATTCTTATATTGCAACCCACATCCCCATCCATACTCCCTGACACCTGTCAAACTCTGTCCTATCTTCACCAACTCTTTCATCCTAACCATCAAGCATTGTCTTATTTTGTTAAGACCCACCTACAGCCTACTCCTGAGAACTTAAGTTTCTTAAAATCTATCACTGCTTCTTGCAAAATCTGTCAGATGTCAAATCCCAACTCAAGGTATCGCAGCACCCCTTTTCCTACCCATCATGCTAGAGGTTCCCTTCCTGGAACTGACTGACAACTTGACTTTACCCACATGCCCGCTGTCAAACATGCCAAGTACCCCCTGGTCTTGGAGGACACCTTCTCAGGCTGGGTAGAGGCTTTTCCAACAACTAACAAAAGGGCTCAGACTGTCTATAATCTCCTCCTCTGAGAGATTATCCACCGATTTGGTGACCTAGTCTCCCTTTTGTCAGACAGTGGTCCTGAATTTACTTTCCAGGTTTCTCAAATTCTATCTAAGGCCCTAGACATCCCCTGGCATTTTCACATTCCCTATCACCCTCAATCTTCAGGTAAGGTAGAAAGAACTAACTGCTCTTTAAAAACCACTCTTGTCTAGCTGTCACAGGAACTTCATCTTGACTGGGTAAAAATCCTACCTCTGGCTCTTTTCAGACTATGAGCTCTCCAGGTGCGGCCTTTCCTCATCTCACCCTTTGAACATAGATGTCCAGTTCTAATTCCTGGTCTTGCACCTAAATGTTCTCCCCTCCCAGACCATCTCCTCATCCTATTACTCTGTCACCTCCATTCTCTCTTGTGAAACTTTTCAGACCACCATCTACCTCGGCCACACACTGTCTCTTGTTCACTGACTGTCAACATTGAAGACCAAGTCTTTCTCTCCCCTCCAGATCATCAGCCCTCACCCCTCTCTCTCAAATGGCAGGGCCCTATTAAGGTAATTCTTGTGACCCCTACAGCTGATGAACTTGAGGGACTCCCTGATTGGGTCCACTTGTCTCACCTCAAACCTTTCATCTCTCCATCTAAAATCAACTCTTCATACACATCGACCGTGATCTACTAAGCTCCAGAGGACTTTGAAATCACCCAGCTTGTCCTCAATCCTAGAAAATGTTACTCTACTCTGTCAGCCAAGTTCAACCTCACTGGACTAGACATGGGTTTCTCATCCTCCCCCTGCTGCTTGTTTCTACCCAGGTCAGCTCTTACTTCTGGAGGTTTGAGATTCAAGAGACCACCACAGATAACAAACAGTCTTTCCAAACAGGGTCAGGAAACTGTTCCATAGCCAGATGCCAAGAACCAATCCAAATTGCTATCATCCCTATATCTGTTATCCCATCTAAATATTATATTCTCTATACTTGCTTTCTATTTGTACAGATAGAAGATTATTGTAGAAACTGGCCAGATAATTATGGGAGCTTCCCATATTGGTCTTGTCAGATATATATGCTAGGATCATGGACCAACCACTTCTACCAACACCACAAGACACTCTTTTCTACATACAAAACCCATGGGATTCCAGCTGTGGTGCTTCAGAACTGACAGGGACCAGATGTCCTGACAGCTAAAGAAGATGGTCTTAGCCAGTTCCTCCAAGAAGAATGCTGTTTTTAGGGAACGTGAGACCTCCAGCTATGAGATTAAAAAAAAAAAAAAACATACAAAATTTCTGTTACAGGATTACCAGGGGCTGTCCACAGAGAAACCTGATATACACATCTACTGAGTGGACCCCGATGGTGAAAGCCAGCTACTCCCCACAACGGACTATGCTCCTATAGAGCAGGAAGTAGTTTAAGAGACATTGTTCCCCAATTCCCCTTTCACCATCAGCTTCCCATCTCCATTTTTTCTTCTCTTTATAATAAGAAAAACAGAAGTATTTTGGTATCAAGCTCCGAACCCAGTGACATCACATCTAGGTGACCCCCACATCATTGCCAAGGCAACCACCATACATTCCCCAAAATCTACCTGGCTACCTCACCTTTACCTGGGAGAGAGTACATCACCTCCCATATAAAAGAGGCAGAAAACCCTGACCTTGCCCTCTTCTTCCATCTTCTTCCTTCACCTTTGCCCTATCTCCTGAATAATCACCCCCATACCACCCACCGCCTTGGAATTGTTTGGTCTGGAGTGGTCTGTTTTAAGCTGGGCACAGACTTCTAACACTGGTCTAACACTAACACACAATTAGTACTTGGAATATTATCTTGTAGGAAATAATGACTATAGTATTGTCTCAGACATCATATGGTGATTTTATTGAAACCAATATTGTATGTGTGTATTGTTAGCATTCAGTCTAAGCTCCATCTTACAGTTACCTGGCAACAGCCAGGTATGCTCCTCTTCACAGTTACCTGGAAACAGACAGGCATGCTCCTCTCCACAGTTACCTGATAACAGCTAAGTAGGCCAGAGCCACTATAAAAGGAGCTGCGTGCCCTCTCCTTACTCTCTTGCTTTTCTCTTACTCTTTCCTTCTTGTTCCCACTCTGTTCTCTTGCACCTTTCCCATTCCCTCCCCCACCCAACAAGCTCATGGCCAGCTTCTTCTCTTCTTCTCTACTTCTCCTCTCTCTTCTTCTCTACTTCTCCTCTCTCTCTCTCTCTCTCTCTCTCTCTCTCTCTCTCTCTCTCTTTCTCTCTGCCTTTCTTTGCCTCTAGCACCCTCTTAACTTCCCTCTCCATACCATGAATAAACTCTATTCTATATTATACCATCATGTTGTTGGTTCCTCAGGGGGAAGGAATGACTCACATGGGACCACTAGGACAACCCCTTCTCCCATACCTCACCACACATTCACCAAAACATATTCTCCTCCACTATTTATCTTTTTATAAATACATCATTGGTGCCATGACTTGGATCCCTGTCAGGACATAAGGAGCAGGGCCAGACTCACTCTCCCCTCACTTGCAAACATTAATGTGTAGAGGAGGGAAGGCAGAAGACAGAGTCTCTGTCAGAGACTCTGTCCCACTTTTCAAGCAGCAAACCTGAGAAACCAGAGGCAGTCACAGCAGGAGAGAGAGCCAGCAAATGAGGGAGGGGAGGAGAAAGCTTATGTTACCAATCACTAGTGAGAAAGTTCCAGTTTAGTGTCCATGTAGTGATATTGCTCTCTGCTTACTGTGAATTAGACAAAGACATCCCAGTAAGTAGGGACAAGGTGACAAAAACAGACCCATGGGTACAAGAATAGGGTTGTTAACTGCCCCTTCCAATGTCCTGAGGGCATTAACAACCAAAGAGAGTCTAGCACAGTCAGACAACCAGAAGGCCTGGAATCTACACTCAGATGATGCTCCTGAGCCAGAGAGCAGTTTATCCAGGCCCAGTCTATGATTTTTAGCCACAAGAAACAAACTGACTTAAAAGGAGAGAATGTCTCCCAAACTCAAGGGGAACACAGGGGTAGCTCTGAGCTCAAGAACTCTCCTCTGGTACCATGCAGACATTTATGCTGACCAGTGGTGGAGGGGGGCTTACCAGTTCTGGGCTAGTGAATGTGGATCTCCGTGTGATAGCTGGTGTGGGATGCAAATCTGCAGAGCTTTTAAAGGCAAGTCCCAGGTTTAGGCACCAATGATGTATTTATAAAAAGATAAAGAGAGGAAGAGATATGTTTTGCTGGATGTGTGGTGAAGTATGGGGAAAGGAGAGGACCCAAAGGGCCTGTGCTGAGGCATCCCTTCCCTGGAAGAACCAGCCATAGAATGGGATAGTATAGAATAGATTCGGGGCATGGAGAGGGGAGTTAAGAGGGTATTAGAGGCAGAGAAAAGGAGGGGGAGGGAGGGAGAGAGAGAGAATAGAGAAGTACAGGAGTAGAGAATGGCCATAAGCATGTGGAGAGATGGAGGAAGGGAATGAGGAAGGGGTGTGGGGACAGAGCAGAAGCAAGAAGGAAAGAGCAGGAAGGCAAGAGAGCAAGGAAGGGGCAAGCAGCCCCCTTTATAGTGGCTCAGGCCTTCCTGGCTGTTGCCAGGTAACTGTGGTGGAGTTTAGACAGAATGTTAACATGTATATTTTAGGTTTTTTTTTTTTTTTTCTGCTGTAGTAAGTTTTCATATGGCTTGCCCCCAAAAAAGTGTTAGTTATTCTCCTTCATATTTACTCCTTTACCCTTTCTTCCCAACACCGTTTACATTTAACCCTCTTAATAACCTCTTCTTATTTTCCTTCATCTCTTTAGAAAGCTGAATTCTACATCCCATTCTTTGGATAATCACTTTCTCCCTGAAAGAGAAAGCAGAGAATCTTTTTCTTGAACTAGATAACCATAGATAACTGGAACAGAGAGTCACAGCTTAATAATATACAGATAGTGAGAGACTTTGGAGTGCTCTTATAAGTCCTCCACTCAAGGCAAAAGTGACTACAGAAGAGAAGACAGGAAGATTGTAGAGAAAAGAATTGGAAGACAGTATTATGGAAACAACATTTTCTAGACACAGCAGGGCAGACACACCTATAAGTTCAAAGAAACTTTGACATGATGCATAAGGCCTGTACTAGCTCAAACCAGAAAAAATCCAAGCAGTGAGGAAAGAAGGAACAAAGAATCTCTCCTAGTCAAAAAGCTACTTACAAATGGTGTTTGTTGGGAAAAAAATAGGGTTCTTCAATTTTGACATTAGTAGTATATTAACCATACTTTATTGAAAACCCAGTGTACAAGGTCTCTCAACTGTTTTGAAGCTTTTTCTTTGTTTGTTTTTGTTTTTGATTCTGTGAGGGAGATATAGTACAAAAAATATTACTAAATAGGGAATGGGGATCTGGGAGGGTTTAGAGTATCAGAAAGAATTCAATAAGAATTTATTATATGAAATTCTTATAGAAAAATGAACAAAATCCATGCAATAAAAGCAAAAGAGAAGATAGACACTCATTGGTGATGCAAGGTCATTCACTGCAGTGTTTGCTAGGTCAACATGAAGACTCTATTATATACTAACTCTATTACCTATGCTTAATAATATTTTTAAAGTTCTGAATGTGGTAAATAGAAAGTCCTAGTGCTGAGGACATAGAGGCAAATAAAGCCCTTGGTTCACTGGCCTGGTAGCTTTGCCTACGTGGCCAGGTCCTGGACATCAAGAATCTACCACACAAAGTAAAGGTGAATAGAGCCTCAGGAAAAATAGATGACACTGGTTTCTGACCTCCAAATACACAGACAAGGAACTGCAGCTTCCTGTATGTGTCACTCGCATTGTATGACACAGCTTAAAAACACTCATTTATTATCAATTATCAATGTAATTATACCTAGAGGATAGATAATCATAGAGTGAATTTGTAGATACAACAACACAAAAATTAGGGGAAAGGAGAAAGTCTGCTGTTGTAAAGGGACAATTCTTAAGGCAGTTCCAGGTGAAGTCATAAATCACACCCATTGCTTGCTATTTTCCTGGTTTACTCAGTTGACATCTTTGGCATTCTGTTTACATTACACTTTCTTACTCATATTTATTTGCCATCTGCATTTCTAGAAATATCTACTATTGTAGAGTGAAAAAATTATAAAGACCATTTTATGAAATATATATAGGCTTGTTCTTTACCCTAAAGCTGAGCAAAAGAATGCAAGTTCCAGAAAGCAGAACTGGATGTAAGATTTCAGGCTTAATTCCCCCAGGACACATTCTAGGTGGAGGGCATTATCCCTGAATCAGAGGACACTTGCTGGATTAACATTTCTCAAGCCTCAGGGTGGGGCTATGGCAAGTGAGAAATAGTTAACCTGAAATAGTTGGTAATGACAGGGTAGGGCACAGTGACATGGTAAAACTACATTTTTGAGAAGAATGAGTATGCAGAGTGATTTTCATGTGGCTCTAAATCATTTAGGGTGGGTTCCTCTGAAATGTTCCACTGTTCTTGGTTACCCACCCTTGAAGTTTTCCCAGTGTTACAGCCTACTGATGTTCAAAATTTGTAAAACAACCAATCATGTGTAACTGCACGAAAATGCAGCCAATCATGTGTAACCACGTGAAAATTCCTTCCTTTCCCCACCCCATGCTATAAAAAAAACCCCTCAGCTTGCTGGCCTTTTGTCAAAATTCTGTTCCTGTGTGGATGAGCAGTTTTGACCTTGGCTAGCCAACTTTCCCTAATAAACCTCTGCTGATTGAATCCAGG
Source organism: Arvicanthis niloticus (assembly GCF_011762505.2). NCBI lineage: Eukaryota > Metazoa > Chordata > Mammalia > Rodentia > Muridae > Arvicanthis > Arvicanthis niloticus. Next base: position 12,903,387 of record NC_133437.1, read on the forward strand.
TATGGTTTCTTGTGATTTTTGGTTGGTCGTGATTTCCTGAGACTTGAGAAAGGGTCTCCCGAGTCTGGGGGGTCTTCACTATATTATTCATTTTCTTCTTAGCTTTTCACATTGTAGGAATTCAAAGATTTCTTTAGAACTATTGAATATGATTATATAAAACTAAGGTTAGTAGTTTCTAAGAAAGCATTTGGTCTAGCATAGTATATTTGAGTTCAGATCTTCCTATTTCACATTTCAGGAGCAAACACTGGAAGGTGTATTATTTTACACAGATCTAATCTTAATATGGACCTGAGAAGATTGTCAGAGTAATTTAATAGAATTTTATATAGTATTTCCTATCTTGAGAGTAAAGAGGTTTGTCTGTTTGTATTGTTAATAATGTTATCACCATTAGGAAAAAAATCATATAAATACATGCTAGAAACCTTTAAAAATCAATATCCTGCTGCAAATACATGTTTTTGCATCTTCTAATGTTATTAGCACCTGAGTTTCATAATTATAAAGAGAAGTAAAAGCTAACACAGCCTTATATTTTGAAATTTTTATGTCTTAAAAACATTGTAAACTAGGGTATTTCTCCAAAGGAAGGAGAATTTATATGTTAATCCTTATGCAAATTGATGTGGAAATAGAATTGCCTCTAACAATAGTAGTGAAGTCACCATGGTGGAAAAGTTCATTATCATTCTAAAACCACCCGAGTGACTTAATAAAGTACTCCCTTGAGTACTGTATTCATGTCAATTTGATTAAGAACCTCTACATTTACTTTACCTTCTTCTTCCTGAATAGATTTGCATACTCAAAACAAATGGTATTTGGACATTTGTAGTCTCATAACCCATCTTGAATACACATGAATGTACATTTAATACAAAAAGACTATGGTTTGGTATAAGTGAATATTTATTTTATATATTATATATCTCTTACATAGTAACATACAATGCATAAAAATCTACTGTCTGAAAGTTATATGTAATTTTAATCTAATAACTTTCTAGATATACTTATAAGCATATAAATGTAGTAAATCTGCACTTATAATGTTACATCTATAGCATCGGATACTTAACTCATTGTAAAAACATATTTTCATTATTATCTTTTAGTTTTTAAAATTCCTTTAATATTAATATGAAAAACTTTCTCAGAAAAGAATTTAACTAACTGTAATCTGTAAAGATTTAAATAATATATGGAGCAGGGACATATGATATGAATGTAAAATATAAAAACTGAGCTGTATTCACCTTCTCATTAAGGCATATAAAATATATATTCACTCCTTTTAAAATATTTACTTCGAGTATAATTTATGCACTCTAGAATTTTGCTGTCATTTTATAGAACAATAAACTGAGGAATATAAATGTTTTATGGAGAATTTGCTTTAAACATCAATGCATAAAGCTGTTATGATGGGCTAGGTTTAAAAATATGATTTAAATCTTAGTTTAATTTTCCTATTTCAAAAATTATGACTCTAGATGTAAGCATAATTTTTTTTCTTGAGAAGTTTAAATACGACTTTAAGACTTCATCAGTGATCAAGAAGAAATAGATTTTGCTCATGACTGTAAGGAAACAAAGTCATTGTACTACAATTCTAAGAACATTTTATTTAAAAAATTTGTAAGTGATATCTGTGAAGGTCATTTTATATATGGCTTTGTACATCAATCTTTCTTGGAAGCTACTCTATGAAGTATCACCTTGGGATGGAATGGCAAAAAAGGTTACTGAATAGAAAATATTTCCAACTTACTGTCTCCACAAGTGTTTGTATTTTAAGCTTAATAATTCAAATGTTCCAAAAAAATTACTCTTTCACTATTCCTATTATAAAAATGAAACTTAACTCAGGAGTTAAAAATTTTAAAAAGAGAACTTTATAGTATTTGTAGAAATTTTGAAAATATAGTCTTTTGTTTGTATGAAAATCACAGTTGGAATTCTTTCTTTTTTAATTATGAGTAATATCAAACATAAAACAAAGAGAATATTTTAATCAGTCAAATATAAAATGCATTTATCACACTGTGATAACCTATTTGAATTTTATCTAAATAATAAAAACAAATTATATTAATTCATTGGTTTGTTGGGTATTCTTTATACATTCAAGTAATAAGCTTTCTTTACTTTATGACTAATCCTAGGAACTAAGATGATTATATGGTAATTTAAATGGATTCATTTTATAATAGAAGTATTCTATAATGGAAGTATTTTAACATGTAGAATTTAATGAAATTTTATCTAAATATATTTGGTCACAGTTACATTGTACATATATAACAACAAATACAAAATGGTCAGAAAGTAATAATCAAAAATATAAATAGTCAGATGATCAATTTATCATGAATATTTCCAACTCAATATTTTCCATACATTGCAACAATATCCATTTGCCATGTTATGGCATATTAAATGTCATTAAATTATTTTTTGACTTAGTTTATTTCTGAGGTACTGACTATTTTGATGAATTGCTGAACATCTTTTTCACACTATGTCGCTACCCACGTCCAACCCGCTGAATAAGGCAACAGCAACCGTGTTCTTCTTCAAGCGGTTTATTCAGCTATCCCTGTACAGCTCTCTCTTTCTCTTCTCTTCTCCTTTCCCAGCTCCCGCAGCCCCCTATATGCATTGCCTTGATCCTATCAGCAGCTGCCACAAAGTCACTAATGGGCCACTCTCAATCATGCGAGGTGGGGTGATTGGGTAACCACACCTCTCAGCACATACAACTCCATATATGGAGTTGTCTTTTCTCTCAAGCAATGCCTATGCCAAGTGCCACTTTGTAATCGTGAGAGTGGAGCCGCTTCCCACAACACTAGAATTTAAATTCCATGGAAACTAAAATGACTGTCTATATTGATTATTAACATACTTCAAGTGTCCATAACAAGAGAATAAATGGTAGTACTTATTAAATTTTCTTAAATATGATTAAACTAATGTTCATGATACTTTATAAAGTCTCTGTTCTTAGGTTAGGTCTTTTGAAATCCTTTGTTTTAGTATTTGATATAAGTACACACAATACCAAAAATCTAAAACAATTTTTTAAATCTTTGTTTTATCACCTTGCTAATAAAAAGTCATCTTAAAGCACTCAGAATAGCAAGAGAATGATAAAATTCTTTTTGCAATTGTAAAATTTTACTCAGCACCAACAATTATTTCATATGAAATTCATTAAATATCTAAAAACAAAAAACTTGTTAACATATCCAATCTATTTTGCTTTCTATTTTCATGCCAATTTAAAACTGCTGCCAGGCAGTTTTAGTGACTATTGAAAATATCAATGGTAACTGTGTTAGGGCTATCTAAAGACATATTTGTAAGTGTGTTAACAATACGTACATATATATATATATATATATATATATATATATATATATATATATATCAAAAACAAATCTTACACAGACTTTCATTTTAATGATTTTTAAAACACTGAGTTGTTTAGAGGGGAATTAAATGGTGTGTAACCAAATAGAACTGTGTGACATTCAATGTTTACAATCAACATCTATGGTTTCATCTATTCATGTCAGATAGGGTATTGATGACAAGTAAAAGAAGAAATGTCACACAAATATAGGTTAGTGAACCATGGAAATACTCAGGTTCCTGACAGGAGTATGAATAGGGGTTGTTTTTAAATCCAAGAGCTTACTTACAAATACAAATGAAAGCATTGTCCCCTCTTCATGAGATATTACTTACAAGAGTTGTATCCATGCAGTTCTGAGTGTATGCAATGATCAGAGAATATTCTCACTCCAGAAATTATTACTGATTATATAAACACATAAGGGAACATTGTAGAGTTTGTGCATTTCAAAAGATTCTTGAGGAATATTTATTTCAATTTGTAAGCTTTATTTTTCATTTACTTCTTTTTTTATTGAATATATCTCTTGGAGAAGATGTCTTAATTCAGAGGAAATAGATACACAAGATTTGTATAAGGAAGGGAAAAACACACACACACAGAGGGGAGGGCACATTAATAGATGCCTAAACTACAGTATAGAAAACATTTTGATTTGATTTTATTTTTCTGGAGTTCTCAGCAATCGAAATTTACCTTCATCCTCTGGGAGAACAATAAAGGGCAATAGCAGTAATCTATATTTATTTAGGAGTCTCCTAGTCTACCGTGACCAAGTCAAGTGGGACTTTTCATAACTAGTAAAGGGATATTTTTATATAGTTTATATATAACTTGTAGGAATTATACTTTGATCACAACCTAGAACCACGTTTTCTTTAAATATAAATATTTTTAAATATATTCTGTGAATTTATTATCAGTAGTAATACTAGTAGTAGTAGTAGAAGAAGAAGAAGAAGAAGAAGAAGAAGAAGAAGAAGAAGAAGAAGAAGAAGAAGAAGAAGAGGAGGAGGAGAGAAGAAGAGGAGGAGGAGGAGGAGGAGGAGGAGGAGGAGGAGGAGGAGAAGGAGGAGGAAGAGGAAGGAGGAGGAGAAGGAGGAGGAGGAGGAGAAGGAGGAGGAGGAGGAGGAGGAACAGGAGGAGGAGAAGGAGGAGGAGAAGGAGGAGGAGGAGGAAGGAGGAGGAGGGGGAGGAGGAAGAAAGTGATCACAGTTTTTAGAGTTTGGTGACCTAATTATCTCTATTTTTTTCAGTAGTTATAAAGACTATTTTTAATGTGTATTCAACACACATTAACAATATTTGTAACTAATTTTATTTGATTACTAAGCACTGTTAAAATCAAGTGTGTCATTCTATACACATACCACAAAGGATTTCCCACACTAGCCCACTAGTATGCAACAGCTATATTAAGTTGCATATTATCTTGACATACTAATTTACAAATATCTTTTTCCATTAATGGCTCAGAAGCACTAAAATTATATACTAGTTACATGAAATGTGTGTATATTAGTTTCAGTTCCTTATCATTTGTTCATAAAGCCTTCATTTGTCACCTAAGGAGTCTTCTAGTTATCAGCTATCAGAGTAGATGGTTTAATAATTAGATTAAATCAAGGATATGTTGAAGTAGAAACTTCTAGCTTTTTTGGAAAATTTGTTATGTAAAATGATGTTTTCCTGGGGCAAAAAATGAAAAGATGTTTTGCTAAAGCAGACATGTGAAAGAATGTTTTGCTGATGCAGAAAGACTATTTTACAAAAGCAAGCACATGAATGGATGCATGATGTTAAAAAGGAATATAAATATAACCCAGTGGATGGTAGATGACATTGGACAATGCTGGGTGGTAATGGTATGCCTTGCCATTCCTAACTGGTCATCATATGTTTTCACTTCGTAGAAAGAAATACACCAAAACCTCTAGTTGTGTTTTGGTGGCTTCTTTTCACTTCCATAGACTCTGGCTGATTGGCAAAGTGAAATGCATACAGACTCTCATGAATTATTTCTAAGACAGGCTCATTTAGAATTTTGCTAAGACAGATTCATTGGTGTGATGCAATACCTATGGGAGGACATATAATGTTTACAGGAAGTGTAAATGGGAATCAACAAATAGTGATGGGCTTGCATAGCTAGCTTTGCAATGCTTCATTGGTCTCATCTCTTCATCTTTGGTGATCTATCTCCACTGGGAGATACACAGCAAAGAACTTGTGTTATCCCTGCTAGTGATGGTTGTTCCTGCTGACTCTTGCTTATTTGGCAAAGGCCTGGATGTTTCTGCTGGGTTGTGCCACCATTGGTGGTTTGTGTTTGCTATCTTGACACTACTGAACTGGACTGCTGGTATCCTGAAAATAGGAGATTGAAATTGCCTAAAGGAACTACTTCTAAATAGGAGGAACTACTTCCCCCATATCCTGATAACCTTTCTTTTCTACTACCTCTGGTGAGTAGTGGGCTAAAAGAGAGGTTAAAGCATTTAAGGACCCTTATTGAAAGTAAGTTTTAAAAATTCTAGGCTACAATATGTTCTAATTATTATGAAAATAATCTACAAAAGAAATGGAGGTCAGTATAAAAAACAACAATCAATGCTGTGGCAGATTTCTAGAGCCCAGTCACAAAGAATACATCTATGAAACTTTTCTCCCTTTAAAGCTAAGGTAACATTGCCAAAAGTGGGACAGAAGCACTGGAAGTGCCAAAGGGTCAGGAACTTTGAATAAGATTGTCACTCTTAGTAACACTGAAAACATGACTATAAAGCCTCAGCAACATAACTGGCCATACATAAGCTAAACAAGAATGATACCAATGGACACAACAAAGAGGATGTAGAAAAGCATATGAGATCTCAACCCTACCCCAAGAATTATAGATAACTGAAATAAGCTGGGAGAGTGAAAGGTGTTCTTCCCCAGGAAATAACAGTATTTGGTTGTCCGATGCCTAGAATACACACATATGTAACATTATATGGACTCAACAGGATATATTTAGTAATATATATGTATATACTTACATGCATGTAGTAATAATTAGTAAAACACAGGCCATGAATTTGAATTAGTGAGAACAAGGCAGTGCATATAGAAGCCTTGGAAGAAAAGAGAAGAAAGAAACATACTTAAATTAAAATCTCAAAAATAAAAATCATTAGTTCTTAATTATTTTGAATTCTCAATCAAAAGCAGAAATAGGAAAATGGCCATTGTGATGAAAAATTACTACTACTAAAGGATTAGTAGCAGGGTAGAACAAAGTAGTTTTGGCGATAAGAACAAAGTATCATGAAACTTGGAAATACAGCTGAATTGCCTAGAATACCCAAAGGTCCAAATTCAATTCTCAGCACTGAAACACATTATAGAGATAATTGTCAGATAGAGAGACAGACAGACACACACACACACACACACAGAGAGAGAGAGAGAGAGAGAGAGAGAGAGAGAGAGAGAGAGAGAGAGAGAGAGAGAGAGAGAATAGAGATAGATGTACAGAAATTTAGAATAAAATATAGCCATCCTATTTCCCGTTGACATACCCTCCATACCTAATATTCCTAAAGTTAATTTTAAAGGTCCATTATAGAAAACACATGTTTTCTAAGACTCTCAACTTGTAAACCTGCCAATTTTTAAGACTAACAAAGAAAGGCACATGAATAACCCTCAGAGTTGTTCTCACTGTTCTGAGGCTAAAAAGTTAGAGATCAATGCATTCATTTGTTTTAAGGAGCCAGAAATTGTTACATTCCTATAATACCCATAATTTGGAGGCAGAGGCATAGCAGTTGACATAATTTTCAGATTAGCTGTGTTGATTTGTTAAAAAAAGCAAGCAAACATGAAACAATATTTATGAGGTAGAATACTAAAGACATTATGAAGCTGGGAGAGAATGTAATGCATGCAGGTACTCCATGAAAGCAAAGGAATACCTTGAAGTAAAGGAGTAAAACATATGGAGTGAAAAAAATGGGTGGAATATGAGAAAGAGCAAGAAGTAATATATTGATTAATTTTTTTTAGGTTCTGAGAATGAAATCATCTGCTGTCATATACTACAGACCTACAAATAGATGAGTATAATAAAAATTTATTCATTTTTCTTTCTCAGGTTGCAATGGAGCATATAAGGTAATAATTATATGTGATACTGAAGAAACAGTATCATAATGTCTAGATATTTAAGCTAAATTTTTTACTAGAAAGAGGGTTTTCACATTGCTCTCAGTCATTTTACATATTCCATCTAAAAGGAAAAGCAACCATTCAACACCTAGCAGATGAACTATTAAGTAGATAATATTCAACAAATCTGTGGAAACTAATAGAAGTTTGTACTGCTCCAAGATGAGAACTAACAGATTTAAAATTTTAGCATTTTTAGGATGATGGATGATGAATGAAAAAGTCTCATACGTAAGATCTCATATGGCTACCTTTTCTAGAGTGTTTCCATGGACTGATTAGAAGTAAGCAAGTGATCTACTTCTGATAAACAGATTGTAAAAACCTAACAAGGTGCATTTTGTCTGCCCAACTAAACAATTCTTAGAGAAATGTTAGCTGATACAGCAGCAGTCTCTATCTATCTATCTATCTATCTATCTACCTATCTATCTATCTATCTATGTATCTATCTATCTATCCACATCAACCCCTATGTTATAGAAATTACACACTTGATTATCTTTAGGGGAAAATTAAATGATTTAAGAATGAATTTTGCAATTGTGATATTTACAAGTCTTAACCTGATATCAACTTTCAGTGTAGTCTATAATACATTTTATATGGTGACTTGTCAATATGAGTATGGAATTTATTTGGAAAAATTGATAGAATATGATCATGATGTTATTTTCTGTTTTTTAAGTACAAATAAAACCAAATGAACAACCTGAGGGAGGAAAAAAACCTAACAAATATGTCTCATATAGATTAAAATCATAACTCAGTACAATTCGATTGCCACTGGAAAGAACAGAGAATGGCAGGGGAGAGAACAATGCTAAGGGAAGGACACAGAGATGATTACATCCTATGCACCACACTGCCCCAGGAAGAAGGAAGAGCAGATACATTTGCAAAAGATCCAAAGATAATTTGACTTTCTTCTCAAAATGTTTATAACAACAGCATCATAAGATGCTAGAGACAGATAATTGGACTTAGAAGAACTAAGTTAAGTCATCTAAAAGGGCAATGTCTTTCAAAATAGATGATGTCAAACACTGAGATGGAACTTTAGGAAAATTTGATTAGATAGGATTAACCAAAAAGTTCATCAGAAATACTATAATAGACAAAATAAAATGTATCACTCTTAAATGAAAGTAATTTTATATTATATAATATGAGAGGATCATTTGATAAGTTTTTAATCTTGAATCTCCATGCTTAATCAGTTTTGATTTTCTTGTGTCTATTTGTGTTATTTTAAATTTTTTTTAACTGATAAAGATACTGTTAAGGTCAAGTAGATAATTTTAAGTGCACCATGTAAAGCTTGCTGAATCTTGGGCTTATTTTAAGTAAGACTATGACTAAAGTGGAAAATTCACACATGGATTATTTCCTATAAATAGGTGTTTATAGGAGTGAAACATCTGCAGACCAAAATAAGAGGCTTCAAAACACAAGAGGTCAAAAAATGACCTTTTCTATACTCACATGGCCTCACAGAATCAATATTTTTCATTTTCTTTACCTGAAGAAAACCACAAAGCTGCAATCTAGAAATGTGGTGTCTAGACCTATTACTGTGGCTGTTTCCCTAAAGTGCATTGTAGCATTAATAATTTACAAAGCATGCTCAAATTCTTAAGAAAAAAAAACATTTAAAAGTAAGAAAAACAAAGTCAAGAAAATACTAAATTTAGTATAATATAAAATATAAACTCTTCCAAATTCTGGAACATGAAACATTCCTTTAGACACAGAAGTAAGTAACACAATACAGATATTCAGCATGGTTATCACTGAATTGCAGATTTATAGTATTTTAAAATGTCATCTTTGATATTCTGAAATACTTAGACTTTCATTAACTACACTAAATAAATTATTCTTAGGATAAAAGTCAAATGTATAGATGAAGCTATCATCTGTATAACAATGCCTAGTCATCCTTTTAACCTTTCATCATTTGAAATTAGAAAGTAGAAAGGATTTAGGGCAATGATTCACCTGGCAACAGCTAACTAGACAAGCAAGAGTACTTGAGCTCATATCATCAGATTTAAATTAAAATCTGAGCAAGTGTACATTGTACATATAATTTGAGTGGACTGTAAAAGTGTATTCAAAGCAGTACATGGAGCTGTATAGTCAACTAGTCTAGCACAGTTGTGGAAATACAGATTCAATGAGAAACTTTAGGTAACTCAAATGTAAGTCAGAATGCTATACATGAAGATATGTGACAATAATCTTCTGTCTATACATGCACATGTATCCAAGTATACAAACACATGGATATGCATACATATAAAACCACACACACAAATTCCTAAAATGTGTACAAGCACTGGCCAATTTGGAAAACAAAAAAAGTGATTAACTCTGATAAATTCTGTGTTACCTTAATTGTATTTTTGTATTTTTAATCAATATAACTTTGGAAATAATATGACAATGTTCTATTAAATTCAGTATAATATAGAGTTTGAAGTGATGGCTCAAATATTAAGCAGCACTGACTGCTCTTCCAGTGGACACAGGTTCATTTCTCAGCACCCAAATAGCAGTGAACAACCACCTAGCACTTCCGTACCAGAAGGTCAATTATCATCTTCTGATATCTGCAATTATTGCACACGAATGGTGCACTCACATACATAATGGCAAAACATCAATACACTTAAAATAAAGTATATATATATATATATATATATATATATATATATATATATATATGTATATATATATACATATATATATACAATTAAAAATATGTAAGTCATGTATTTGTGTTTTCTAAGTATTTAAATATTTTTGTTGGTTTTAACAGAGATCTCTATTTTGTATTTGCATTTTTCCCATCTTAAATTTTATAACTTAAAACTTTAATATTTTAAAACTGATAGTATTTTCCAAAGAAATTCACTTAAACTTCAGAGAAAAATAATGTAGGTAGAGGAGCTGATACAAAAATCCTATTCACTAATTGTTTCTTGATTATGTCAATAAAGATGGCAGAAGCTTATTGTTGGGCAAAAGGAAAAAAGTGGGATTTCCAGTTCCTAGGAGGAGGAGGAGGAGACAAGATAGAGAAAAGGTTTTTTGGCCAGGCTTTGGGGAAAGAAGTATGAACAATGTAAGGTCTGGGGACCACTAGAACTGTCAGTCTCAGCTACCAGCAGAATTCTAATATAGGATAGTTGATGAGTTTAGGCTATAGACTCTTCACCCAGCTATTGAGTTATCTGGCTAGTTTTAAATATTAAAGCTGTCTGATGTTTTCCATTTACAGTGACTCTGGTGGGCAAGAAAAATGGAAGATGGACAGTTGTTAGAGACTTGGTGGAGCTAGCCTCAGGTGGTTTGCCAGTGGAGAGGGAGCTTAGTTCCCTGTGGTCATGGGAAAATGTCTGGCTGTTTGGGGTTTGGCAGAGCTGAGTGAGACTGGAGCAGCTTGGTGAAGCTAGCCTTGGGGGCTGACTGTGTCAGATAGCCATTTCAGCACTGGGCAAAGAACAAGCATGAATTTTTAAAATTACGTCCAAAAAAAGAATCCAACTGTAAGTATGTTCAGAATAATTAATTAATAATTTTACAGTTTAAATATTAGCTATGTTTTCCACTTAATAAATATATATATTTTAGATTGCTTGTCCTTATTGACATTTTTACATGAGTTTTTGTGTCTTCTCTAATTCTGATTTCAAATGGCATATTGTAATGATTATCAACTTCACCAAATTTGAACCACCTAGGTGGACTGGTCTTTGGGAGATCTAGGGAGTCCAGATTAATTGAGAGTATTTGTCCTCCTACAGGGTTGCCTTCCTCCTTTGTTTCTTTGAGCCTTTCCCTAATTCAACCACAGGGGTCAGCAGCTTCTGTCTATGGTTCAGTATAAATACCTGCATCTGAGTCTTTCAGCTGCTTCTTGCCTCTTTTGGAGAGCAGTCATGATAAGCCCCTTTTTGTGAGCTCTAAATAGCCTCAATAATAGTAGGAGGTTTTGGTACCTGCCCTTGAGCTGAAACCCACTACTTTGGGCCTGTCGTTGGACCTTTTTTCCCCTCAGGCTCCTCTCCATTTTCATCCCTGTAGTTCTTTCAAACAGGAGCAATTATAGGCCAGAGTTTTGACTGTGGGATGGCAACCTCCTCCCTCATTTGATGCCCTGTTTTCCTGCTGGTGGTGGGCTTTATAAGTTCCCTCTTCCTATTGTCAGGCATTTCATCTAAGATCCCTCCATTTGAGTCCTGAGAGTCTCTCACCTCTCAGGTGTCTGGTGCATTCTGAAGGGTCCCCCAACCTCCTACCTCCCTAAGTTGCCTGTTTCCATTCTTTCTGCTGGCTCTCAGGGCTTCAGTCCTTTTTTCTCACTCAATAGCAGATCAGGTTCCTCTCTCCCATGACCCCTGTCTACCTTCCCTCCCAGGTCCCTCCATCCCTCCCACTTGTGATTGCTTTCTTCTCCCTCTTCAGTGAGAATGAAATGTCCTTACTTGGGCCCTTCAGCTTGTTGACCATTATGAGTTCTGTGGACTATATTATGGGTATTCTGTACTATTTTTTTTTCTTACTAATATTCACTTAGTGAGTACATAGCATACCTGTATTTTGGGTCTGAATTTACTCACTTAAGATATTTTCTTGTTCCAACCATTTGCTTGCAAAACTCAGGATGTCCTCATTTTTAATAGCTGAATAGTATTCCATTGAGTAAATGAACCACATTTTCTGTATCCATTCTTCTCTTGTGGGACATCTGAGTTGTTTCCAGCTTATGACTATCACAAATAAGGGCACTATGAAGATAGTGGAACACATGCCCTTATGACATGGTGGGGCAACCTTTGAGTATATTCTCAAGACTGGTATTGCTGGATCTTCAGGTAGATCTACTACCAATTTCCTGAGGAAACTCCAGATTGATTTCTAGAGTGGTTGTACCAGTTTGGACTCCCATCAGCAGTGGAGAAGTGTTCACCTTTCCTCAAATCCTCGCCAACATATGTTGTCACCTGAGGTCTTAATCTTAGCCATTCTGATTGGTGTAAGGTGAAATTTCAGGTTCATTTGACTTGCATTTCTCTGATCACTAAGGACTTTGAACATTTCTTTGTGTTCTCAGCCATTCAAGATTCCTCTCTTGTGAATTCTCAGTTTAGTTCTATACCCCATTTGTTGATTGGGTTGTTTTGGTTTTGGGGGGTCAGCTTTTTGTGTTCTTTATATATTTTAGATTTTAGCCCTCTATCAGAGGTGGGATTAGGGAAGTTTTTTCCCAATCTGTAGGCTGCTGATTTATCTTATTGACTATGTTCTTTGCCTTACAGAAGATTTCCAGTTTCATGAGGTCCCATTTATCAATTATTGATCTTAAAGAATGAGCCATTGGAGTTCTGTTTAGGAAATTTCCCCCTCTGCCAATGAATTCAAGACTCCTTCCTACCTTCTTTTTCATTAGATTCAATGTTTTATGTTTTTATTCAAGGTTTTATGTTGAGGTCCTTGATTCACATGGACTTGAGCTTTGGGCCTGGTGACAAAAATGGGTTTATTTTCATTTTTCTACATACAGACAACCAGTTAGAACAGCACCATTTATTGAAGATACTTTCTTTTATCCATTGTATATTCTTAGCATCTTTGTCAAAGATCAAGTGTCCCTAAGTGTGCGGAATTATTTCTAGGTCTTCAATTCTATTCCTTTGCACCCAGAGACTGTCTCTGTAACAATATCATGCAGATCATAATAATAATCATTATTATTCTGTAGTAAAGCTTGAGGTCAGGGATGGTGATTCCCCTATCCATTCTTTTATTGTTAAAATTTTTTGGTATTCTTTATTTTTTTTCTTTCTTTCCAGATGATTTTGAGAATTTCTCTTTCCATATCTTTGAAGAATTGTGTTAGTATTTTAATGGGGATTGCATTGAATCTGTAGATTGCCTTTGGTAGGATCGCCATTTTTATTATGTTAATTCTGCCAGTCCGTGAGCATAAAAGATCTCTCCATTTTCTGAGATCCTTGATTTATTTCTTGAGAGACTTGAAATTATTGTCATACAGGTCTTTCACTTGTTTTGTTAGAATTATCCCAAGGTATTTTATAGTATTTGTGGCTATTGTGAAAGGTGTAGTTTCCTTAATTTCTTTCTCAGCCTGTTTATCATTTGTATAAAAGAAGGCTACTGATTTATTTGAGTTAATTTTATATTAGGCCACTTTGCTGAAGTTGTTTATCAGCTGGAAAAGTTCTCTGGTAGAATTTTTGGGATTACTTATGTATACTATCTTATCATCTACAAGTAGTAATACCTTGACTTTTTCTTTATCAATTCATGTCCTCTTGATGTCTTTTTGTTGTTTTATTGTTCTAGCTAGCATTTTGAGTATGATATTGAATAGTTATAGGGAGAGTGGTCATCCTTGTCCCTGATTTTGGTGAGATTGCTTCAAGTATGTCCCCATTTAATTTGATATTGGCTGTTGGTTTACAGTAAATAGCTTTTTTTTTTTTTATGTTTAGTTATAGGCCTTGAATTCCTTGATCTCTTTAATACTTTTAACATGAAGGGGTATCATATTTTGTCAAATACTTTTTCTGCATCTAAGAAGATGTTCATGTAATTTTTTTCTTTGAGTTTGTTTATATAGTGGATTATGTTAATGAATTTTTGTATATTGAACCAACCTTGCATCCCTGGGATGAATGATGGCTTTTATGTGTTCTTGGATTCAGTTTGCAAGAATTTTATTGAATATTTTTGCATCAGTACTTATAAGCAAGTTTGGTCTGAAATTTTCTTTTTTTGGTTGGGTCCTTCTGTGGTTTAGGTATCAGAGTAATTGTTGCTTCATAGAACAAGCTAGATAATGTTCCTTTTGTTTCTCATTTATGGAATAGTTTAAGGAATATTGGTATCAGGTCTTCTTTGAAGGTCTGGTAGAATTCTGCACTAAAACAATTCAGTCCTGTTTTTTGTTTGTTTGTTTGTTTGTTTTGTTTTGTTTTGTTTTTTGTTTCAGTTGGAAGGATTTTAATTACTTCTATTTTCTTGTGTGACATGGGCCTGTTTAGATAGTTTTCTTGCTGTTGATTCAACTTTTGTATGTGGTATCTGTCTAGAAAACCATGCATCATCTAGATTTTCTAGTTTGGTGAGTATAGGCTTCTATAATAGGAGCTGATGATTTTTTTTGAATATCTTTTTTTCTGTTGTTATGTCTTTCTTTTCATTTCTGATTTTCTTAATTTGGATATTGCCTCTGGGCCCTTAAGTTAGTTTGGCTAGGTCACTTGCCCTATATGCCTTCAAGCTGTAGTGTCAACTACTCTGAGTGCAGCAGATCCTCTAGGATGGCTTGGGATATGGTGTCTTCACGAGAGCAGACCAGCTAGGAGTCTGCCCCAGCAGAAAGGATCAGGCAGAAGGGAATAATAGGATTTTTATTCTAGTTATAATTGAACATAATGTAGTATGCAAGCACTCTACCAACTAAATCTTTTGCAAAGGCACAATTAACTTGTTTAATATATTTTATACTCTTTTAACTGGATATTTCAAAACTGATTTGCTTTTTAAAAAATTACATGGCAATTCTGCCAAGAGCTTAGCCATTGCGTAGGTCCTCTCTGAACATGAGGAGGAAGAACATGGGCGGGGTGAGGCTGCTGGGTGGAGCAAGAGTTGTTCTTCGTAGAGATTATGGTTGCTTTCTGTAATAATGTTTACCTGTCTTGATTCTAAATTACTCTAAAGCCAAAACCTGCACATCCCTGGGCAAATTAAAACCTGTTGATTAACATCAGGGAGGACTAAGTAAAGAATTAATTGCTAGGCCTCCTTCCTCCTCTTCTCCAGAAGCTTCAACTTCTTCTTTGCCAGGTCAAAGTGAGGTTTGGAGCTATAAATGTTTATTGAACCAGGAGAAGTAAGTATTGCTAGCAAAAGAAAAACATTTACACAAGCAAAGAAGCATAAACACACATACATTTTACACACATTAATAAATACACATTTATTATCACAACTTTTTTCTTGGGACCAACAATCTTACTTGCACAAGTCTGGACATTTGCTAACAAACTACTTTTCAGCAGAAACAAAATTCAACAGGCATTGAGGTCACTTCTTTTAGAGTGGGAAACAGAAAATAAAAAGATGTAAAAGAGGAAAGATGAGAAAAAATATATGTAAATTAAAGAACAAGAAAGAAAAATAAGCATCAACTTAATATCTTTTTTATTTGTTAATCATTCAATTCGTTTACATCTCAAATGATAATGCATTTCCCAGTTACGGTTACCCCCTCTACCAACCACCCATTGCACAACTTCCCTCCCCCTCCACTTTGCCTGTATGAGAGTGCTCCTCTATCCTCCCACACTATTCCACCCCAACCAATGCAGCATCCCCCTACACGGGGACATCAAATCTCCCCAGGACCAAGTGCCCCCCTTCTCTTATGTAGCAGAGGATGGCTGTCAGGCAAGGTCATCCTCTGCTACATATGTATATGGAGCCTTGAATGCCTCCAGGCATACTCACTGGTTGATGTTCTAGTCTCTGGGAGAACTGGATGGTCAAGCCAACTTACATTGTTTTTCCAATGGGTTTGCAATCTTCCTTCTCTCCTCTAGTCCTTCTGCCAGCTCCCTGACAAGGTTCCCTGAGCTCAGTCTAATGGTTGGCTCCAAGCATCTACATATGCATTGGTCAGTTGCTGGCTGGACCCTCCCAGGAACAGCCATACTAGGTTCCTATCAACAAGTGCCTCTTGACCATGGCAACAGTGTTGGGTTTGGTGTCTGCCTACATGATGGATCCCCAGGTGGGACAGTGTGGGGAGCCAAGAGAAGGTGGCTATCATCCTTGCAGCCATCTTGAGCCATATACCCTGATAAGAGACTTGATTATATCAGCCTACAACAGCTGAGCACACTCTGATAATATCTTGGTTTAGATACCCGGGATCTTTCCTTGGGTGTGTGAGACTTACAGGTGTGTGACTTAAGGGCGTGACTTAGAGGTCAGATTTGGAGACAAGGCCTAATGGTATGACTTAAAGGTGTGACTTAGAGGCGTGGCTTAGAAGTGAGACATATAAAAGGCGAGAGGCAAACAGAAGAAAGCAACAGATTATTAGGCACTTGGAAGTACAACTTGGAACAAAGAATTAGGTTAGAGAGTACAACCTAGAGTACAACTTGGAGTAGGAATTAGGCATTGAGGAAGAAGACATTTGGGCTAGAGAACTCAGAATTATTATTATTATTAGGTATTAGGCACTTGGTACTTGGAGGATGAACTTAGAATTAGACATTAGGCACTTAGCACTTGGAAAAAGTAACTTAGAACTTGGAGGCACTAGGAACTAAGAACTAGAAACTAGGGACTAGGAACTCAAGACTTGGGACTTGAAGAGAAAAAGAGAGACTGAAGAATAAACAGGATTGAATCATACTCTGTCTACTCTCTATTACTTGTGTTCATCCTCACTCTCTCTCTTGATGAACCCTGACCTGAGGATCGGAGCTGCTTGGGGCAGTGCGGGCTAACAAGTTAGTCCCCAAGGCTTTTGGCAGTGCGGGTTCCAACACTGACAGAACGGTCCGAGACACTTGGGCCCCCAAACATGGGGCAGCTCAGGCTGCGACATTTTTTGGCACCAATGTAGGGCAACAAGAATGAGAGACCTAGTGAGGGGCTTTACTGGAAGAAGGATCCACCAAAAATTCAGAAGTGAAGCAAAGGTGATCACTGTGGGAATCTGCCAAGTCGAGAAAGGTAAGTCATGTTAATGAAAATGGGGCAAGAAATAAGTCAGTCTAAACTCAACTCTCTGTTTTTATTTTGCTGTTTGCTGCTCACATGTGTTAATTGTCTGATTTTGTTTCGTGGATTGAATGCTGTCTTTCATGTTCAAAATAAAATGAAGCATATTTATCCAAAATTAGGATCTAAAATACAACCAAAGGTTGATGACAATTTGTCAGAGCCAGATTGTGCTAACAAAGAGGAAGAGGCAGCCGAACATTACGACCCTGAATGGTCCTCTTCCCAAAGCCCCTCTCCCAGTGCACCTCAACCTCCAAGTGATCCCCCAATGAAGAAGGTGGTTATAGATCCCATATGGGAGTTATAGGAAAAAATATATCTTCTTAAACAACAAATAGAGTTCGAAAAAGAGTATCAGGACTTAGTTAATCAGCTACAAAAATTAAAGACAGGGAAGAGGTCTCAAGAGGTAAACTGCAAAAATCCCCCGGCTCCTTGCATTCCTCAACCAGGAGTCCAAAGACAGTCTCTATCACCTAGCATAAGATTAGCCACAGATCAACCAGAGAAGGGAGATGCTCAGGCTTTCCCTGTATCAGAGACCAGAGACAATCAAGAGGTTGCTTGGAGACATCACACAGGGTTTAATTTTCAAATTATTAAGGAATTAAAAAAATACAGTATCACAATACGTTGCCACTGCTCCATTTACTCTTGCAATTTTAAAATCTGCCACAGAGGAGTGGCTGACTCCTAATGATTGGAATACATTAGTGAGAGAAGTTCTTAGTGGTGGTGACTATCTTATTTGGAAATCAGAGTATCGTGAGAATTGTAAAGAGACAGCTAGGAGAAACATTCAGGCAGGCAATGGTTGGTCCTTTGATGCCTTAGTAGGAGAAGGGCAATTTGCTTCTAGTGATAACCAGATGCAATATGACCCAGGTTTATATGCTCAAATTCAAAATGCAACCATGAAGTCTTGGCAGAAACTCCCGGCAAAGGGAGGCCCTGGTGCATCCTTAACAGGAATCAGACAAGGACCTGATGAATAATTTTCAGATTTTGTTCATCAATTAATGACAACATCAGGGAGGATTTTTGGTAATGCAGAGGCAGGTGTAGATTATATAAAACAACTTGCATATGAAAATGCCAATCCTGCCTGCCAAGCAGCCATTAGACCCTACAGGAAAAAGACAGATCTTACTGTATATATCAGACTCTTTTCTGACATAGGGCCCTCCTACCAACAGGGCTTAGCTATGGCTGCTGCCATGCAAGGACAATCAGTAAGAGATTTTTCTGGCCAGTAGAAACCAAAAGTCCTGTTTTAAATGTGGTAAGCCTAGACACTTTGCAAGAGATTGTGAGGCAGAAAATGAGTTAACCCAGAGACAGCCCAGAAAACAGCCTGGGCCCTGCCCACTTTGCAAACATGGAAGGCTAGTGAATGTAGGTCCAAAAGAGATGCAGAAGTAAACACCCTTCCCCATAATCAGGGAAACGGGAACAGGGGCCAGCTCCAGCCCCCGAACCAACACAAGCCAAAACAGGCTTATGGAGCAGTAAGTGTCGTACCAACAAACAACAATCCCTGTCTGAACTTAGTCTAGCAACACCAGGAAGTGCAGGACTAGACCTCAGTTCTGCCACCCACATAGTATTAACCCCAGAAATGGGACCTCAGGCCTTACCCACTGGAGTGTTTGAACCACTCTATTCAAATTTGTTTGGCCTCATAGTGGAAAGAAGTACTACTACTATGCAGGGACTACAAATTTTTCCTGGAGTAATAGACAATGATTATAAAGATGAGATTAAGGTAATGGCACAGGCAATTCAGAATATAGTCACCATTCTTACAGGAAGGAGGATAGCTCAACTATAGTTACTTCCATTGTTCCCTACTAATCACAAATATAAGAACCCTAAAAGAGGGGATCAAGGTTTTGGTTCCTCTGATGCATACTGGGTACAGCTTATAGTTAAACAAAAACCTATGATGACACTATGGCTGGATGGAAAGGCATTCCAAGGCTTGTTTGACACAGGAGCTGATGTGACTATCCTAAAACAGAGTGATTGGCCTGCTACCTTGCCTCTGACCCCAACCTTAACCAATCTAAGGGGTATTGGCCAAAGTCAAAACCCACTACAAAGCTCTAAGGTGCTGACATGGAGAGATAAAGAAGGTAATACAGAGAATATACAACCCTACGTCATCCCGGGCCTCCCCATTAATCTCTGGGGCAGAGATCTCTTATCCCAGTTGGGATTGATTATATGCAGCCCTAATTAAGTAATCACAGCTCAAATGATAAACTCTGGATTTTCCCCCAAGGAAAGGATTAGGAAAAAGTGAAGATGGGATTATCTAACTTGGATCAGGCCATAAAGGCTCATGAATTACATCACCTTAATTCTAAAACTTAAAAAATTATGTTTAAACTTACCAGAGAACAAGCTAGACAAACTGTTAAACAATGTCAATCATGTGTTACACTTTTACCAGTTCCTCATTTGGGTGTAAATCCAAAGGGACTGATACCAAACAGTCTCTGGCAAACGGATGTTACTCATTATAATGAATTTGGCAATCAAAAAATATATACATGTATGTGTAGATACATATAGTGGTTTCATTTATGCAACACTACAATCTGGAGAAACAAGCAAGCATGTAATCACTCCAGTCCCTGGTTGTCTTTTCCTTCAGGATCTGGTCCAATTTTTGTCCCTGTTCTTCCTTTGAACAGGAACATTTCTGGGTTAAAAATTTGAGAGCGGGGGCATCCCGATCTCTCAACAAGAGGCAGTGCCCATCTACTGGAGGTGGTCTCAACAGGTTCTATCTCCTGCTTCTCTGAACATTTTAGCTAATGTCACCCTTGTTGGGTCCTGGAATCCTCATGTTTCCCTGATGTCTGTGACAATCCAGTGACTATCTCTAGTTCTTCATATCTCCTGCTACATATTTTTGTTCCATTTCCTGAGCCTCTGTACCTCTCTGACATCACCAGTTCCTGATACTCCCCACCTTATTTCTTCTACCTCCTTTCTCCCTTCCAGGTCTCCCTTCACTGCACCTCCCACAATCATCCTGTTTACCCATCAATGCAGGTCTGTGGGTTGTATCATGGGCATTGTGAGCTTTTGGGCTAATATCCTCTTATTAGTGAGTAAATACGATGTGTGTTCTTTTGTGACTGTATTGTCTGACTCAGGATAATATTTTCTAGCTCCATGCATTTGCCTGAAAATTTCATGATGTCACTATTTTAAATAGCTGCTTACTACTCCATTGTGTATATGCACCACATTTTTTGTATCCACTTTTCTGTTGAGCGATATTTAGGTTGTTTCCAGATTCTAGCTATGATAAGTAAGGCTGCTATGAACATAGTGGAGCATGTGTCCTTGTTATATGTCAGATCATCTTTTGTGTATATGCCCAGGAGTGGTATAGCTGTGTCCAAAGGTAGAACTATTTCCAATTTTCTTAGGAACTGCAAAACTTGTTTCCAAAGTTTTTCTAGCTTGTAGTCACACCAGCAATGGAGGACTGTTCCTTTTTCTCCACATCCTCACCAACATTCATTCAATCTCCAGGAAAATTTCAACTCAATTCTTCATAGAGTTAGAAAGAACAACTCTCAAATTCATTGGGAATAACAAAAAAACTAGGATAGAGAAAAGTATTCTCAACAATAAAAGTACTTCTGAGGAAATCACCTTCCCTGAGCTCAAGCTATATTATAGAGCAATAGTGATAAAAAAAACCTGCATGGTATTGGTACAGAGACAGGCAAGTAGATCAATGGAATAGAATTGAAGACCCAGAAACGAACCCACACACCTATGGTCATTTGATCATTGACAAAGCAGCTAAAACCACTCAGTGGAAAAAATACAGAATATTCAATAAACTGTGATGACTTAAGTGGAGGGCTGCATGTAGAAAAATGCAAATTGACATATTCTTGTCTCATTGTACAAAGCTCAAGTCCAAGTGGATCATGAACCTCCACATAAAACCAGATACACTGAATCTATTAGAAGAGAATGTGGAGATGAGCCTTTATCACATGAGCACAGGAGAAATTTTCCTGAACAGAACACCAATGGCTTATGCCCTAAGACCAACCATCAAAAAATAGGACCTCATAAAATTGTGAAAGTTCTGTAAGACAAAGGATACTGTCAATAGGACAATACATCAACCCACAGTTTGGGAAAAGGTCTATACTAATCCTACATCCAATAGAAAGAATATATATATATATATATATATATATATATATATATATATATATATATATATCAGAAAATTAGACAATGGAGAACAAAAAAAAAAGTGGAGTACAGAGCTAAACAAACAATATTCCTCAACTGGGGAATATTGAATGGCTGAGAAGCACCTAAGGTAATGTTCAACATCCTTAGTTATCAGGAGAATGAAAATCTAAATGACCCTGAGGTTCCACCACATCAGTCAGAACAGCTAAGATCAATAAACCAGGTGACAGCAGATGCTGGTAAGAATGTGGAGAAAGAGGAATATTCCTCCATTGCTGGTGGGATTTCAAGCTTCTAAAACCACTCTGAAAATCAGTCTGGAGATTCCTCAGAAATTTAGACATAGTACTACCTGAGGACCCAGCTATCCTATTCCTGGGCATATACTCAAAATATGTTCCACAATATAACAAAACAATGCTCCACTATGTTTGTAGAGGCCTTATTTATAATTACCAGAAGCTTGAAACAACCCAGATGTCCTTCAACAGAGGAATGGCTGCAGAAAATGTGTTACATATATACAATAGGGTACTACTCACCAATTTAAAACAATGGCCTCATGGAATTTGCAGGCAAATTCATGGAACTAGAAAGTGTCATCCTGAATGAAGTAACACAGTCAAAAAAGAAAACACATTATATGTACTCACTGATAAGTAGATATTATGACAAAAGCTCTTAATACCCATAATACGACTGAAGGTCATATGAAGTTCAAAAAGAAGGAAGAATAAAGTGTGGATGCCACAGTCCTACTTAGAAGGGCAAACAAAATAATCACTGGAGTTAGAGGGTGGGCAGGACTTGGAAGGAAGAAGGGAGATAAAGAGGAAAGGGGGTCAAGATGAAGTGTTGGAGGAGACAAGGGAGATGTACAGAGGGTCAGAAAATTGAATAGAGGTGTGTAGCTATAGGGGATGTGGAACTGGGGGTAGCCAAATGAAAGTCCCAGATTCCAGGAAAGCAAGAGGCTCCCAGACACAACAGCAATGATGTTAGTTGAAATACCCATCAATTGGGAGAAAGAACCTGTAGGGACCATATCCAGAGGTTAGACATGGCCCCCTGGTTGAGAAATCAGGCCACCCCCTCTTCTCAAAATTTTAACCCAGAATTGACCTTGTCTAATAAAAATATGGGGACAAAGAATGGGGCAGCGACTGAAGGAAAGGCTTTCCAGGGACTACACTATCTGGAGATACATCCAATATGACGCCACCAAACCCAGACACAATTGTGAGTGCCAAGGAGTGCTTGCTGACAGGAGCCTGATATGGATGTCTCCTGAGAGGCTCAGCCTTATAGATACAGATGTGGATGCTTGTAGCCAACTATAGGAACTGATCGCAGGGACCCGAATGAAGAAGTTAGAGAAAGAACAAAAGGAGCTGAAGGGGTTTGCAACCCCATAGGAAAAACAATATCAACCAACCAGATACTCCAGAGTTCCCAGGGACTAATCCACCAACCAAAAAATACATATGGAGAAAGTCATGGCTCCAGCTGCATTTGTAGCATAGGATGGCTTTGTCTGGAATCAATGGGAAAGGACGCCCTTGGTTCTTTGAAGGCTTGATATTTCATTGTAGGGGAATGCTGGGGTGGTGGGGTAGGAGTGAACAGGTGGGTGGAGGAGCACCCTCATGGAGGCTAGGGGTTGGGGCATGGGATGCAGGGTTTTAGGAGAGGAAACTGGAAAAGGGGATATCAGTTGAAATGTTAATAATCAAAATAACCAATAATTTTTTTAAAAAAATTCAAATTTCTCTCCTTCTTTTTCTCTGTTCTGTGTCTCAGCATGTATACCACTTTCAAAAGGGAAATATGATTCAACAGTCAGCAAAATGACTGACACCATGTCAACTCTTTTAGACATTATAATCACAAAAGCTAAAACCATCATGTCACTGCTGTTAAACAGTAGACAATTTGTGCATACTTTTCTGAACATTTTAAGAAAAATAAAGTATTAAAAACTCTTATTTTTCAAGCACAGAACATTCTGTTCTAAAAGAGAGGCTTCAAAAGAAGCTTCTTCCCATCAGAATTCATGGAATTGTGTGGAAAAGGAGACAAAAAGCATAGTTCAAGATAAAATGATTACAATAAGAAATAACATTAAAATTCAAGTAAGATTGTCTCAGCTTGAGCTCCTGCTCCAGTCTGCAGGTCAAGATCTAGCAAGGGAGAGAGTGGGAATGGAGGGGAAGAGACACAAAGAATGGAGACAAGACAGGGGTTCTGATGAAGTCTTGTTTATTGAAGGGTATTTATATAGTTTTGCCACGTGCCTTGTAGGCATGAATACCACATGCAACTTGCAGCTGGGGGCACTAAACAGCAAAACAAGATATGTGGGAAAAACAAGATATTTATGAGAGTGTGCTCAGCTGTTTTAGGCTGTTGAAAACAAGTCTCTTGTCAGGGTATATGGCTCCAGATGGCTTCAAAGATGATAGCCTCTTTCTGTTAGAAGTCGGCTTTCAACAGGTCCCCCTTTTTAATTTTTTTTCAAAAGGGAAGGCTTAGAAAACTTACAGAAACCATGCCTGTTTTAGGTTTGAACAATGGACCCCAGCCTCCCTTTTCCATCTTTGGATACTCAACAACCATGGGTTGAGCTCCTGTCTTAGGATGGTGAGGCCTCCCAGTTAGGGGCAAGGGTCTTGATGTGTTCTCTTACCCATCATTGACTATCTGGCTTAGCATGTAAGTTAGGTGTTAATCCTCATCAGTCTTGATGACAGAGGTTTTAGAGTCCCCTACTTCCAGACTGTAATAATGGATCTGTATGGGTTTCATTTGAATAGCGTTTATCTGTTGTTGTACAAAAGCCATCAGTCTGTTGAGCAGCATGAACTTAAGAGACAAGAGACTTAATGCCTGAATAGTTGGTATAAAAACAACATTCTTTTTAAGGGTATCCCACTAAATCATAAGTTGGGGAACCAAGAGTCCAATAGAGCCACCCTGGCTGCATTGAGAACTTCCTAAGTCAGATTTGATGGTTGATCTGTTCCAGTTTGAAGGCCTTCATGTTTTCTGTAAAAATACAGTTCTCAGAGTATTTCCCTTCACTGGATTTGTTATTGTTGTCTATTTGTTTAATCAGTCTCTCTGGCAGCCAGCGTGTGGCATCTGCACTTTGGGAATATATGGAGACAGAACCTCTTCCCTAGTTAAGCAATGGATCTGGCCCACTCCAGGTTCCAGTTAATGGGTCTTTCCAGAGGACTGTTGCAAAATTCTTTTTGGGATCAGGATGCAAGAATCTATCTGCAGTGATTTTCCTTCAGAATCCAAAGTTTAAAAAATTTAAAATAAAGAGTGGGTGATGAAGGATATTTCTGTGGAATACCTTGGTAGGGTACCATTCCCCATTCTTATTTTTTTTCAAATTGACATTTAATGGTTGGATGTGCCCTTTCTACCATACCTTGGCCCTGTGGATTATATGGAATACCCATTTTATGTAGTATTCCCAATTTTTCACAGAATTGGTGGAAGCTGAAGCTTATATAACCTGGGCCATTATCAGTCTTTATCTGTTTAGGCACGCCCAATACAGCAATTGTAGTGAGCATATGAGTGATCACATGTTTGCTTGCTTCTCCAGGTTGTAATGTCGCATAAATGAAACCACTGTATGTATCCACACATACATGTATATATTTCTGATTTCCAAATTCATTATAATCAGTAACATGAGTAATACCTATTTGCCAGAGACTGTTTGGTATCAGTCTCTTTGCATTTACACCCAAATTAGGAACTGGTAAGAGTATAACACATGATTGACATTGTTTGACAATTTGTCTAGCTTGTTCTCTGGTAATTTTAATCATGACTTTTAAAGTTTTAGAATTAAGGTGATGTAACTCATGAGCTTTTATGGCCTGATTCAAGTTAGATGGCGAATCTGATAAAGTCACTGCAGTTACATGAGTGGCTAGATCTGCCTTTGTGTTGCCCTCAGAGAGAGGACCTGGTAGCCCAGTGTGGGTTCTCAGGTGTCCTATGAAGAATTTACAATTTCTCCTCAAAATTAATTGTTGGCACTGTAAAAACAAATCAGCTGCTTCTGAGGAATGCTTTATTTTTGCAGCAGTTTCTAACAGAGGGATAGACAGAGTTATATATGAGCTATCTGTGTAAATATTAATGTTTTTATTTGAAAATTCTTGAAACACAGCAATAACAGCATGTAATTCAACCAACTGAGCTGAGACAGATGATGTAGCAAAGGAGATTACTTGATCTTTAAAGGCATAAGCAGCTGTTCCTGATGAGGAACCATCAGTGAAAACTAACAATGCTTCCTTTATAGGTTCATGCACAGTACAAGATGAAAAAAATGAATGCATGGCAATTAGAAAACTGAACCAATTTATTTAGTGGATAATGATTATCCAGCTGACCACCAAATGAAGCACATGCAATAGGCCAAATTTCAGAACTCTGCATAAGCCAATCAACCTGATGCCTTGTATAGGGGTGTATTATTGTTTTTTTAAGACAGGGATTCTCTGTGTACCTCTGGCTGTCCTGGAACTCAATTTGTAGACCAGGCTGGCTTCGAACTCAGAAATCTGTCTGCCTTTGCCTCTCAAGTGCTGAGATTAAATGTGTGTGCCATCATTGCCCAGCAGGGTTGTATTATTACATCAGGATATTTTCCAAAACATTTTTGACTATTATCTCTGCCTAACATAATCATATCAGCTACAGCTGCATAGTATGGATAAAGAACCTTCTTAGTGGATAAGAAAAGATGAACCCATAATGTGGGTGCAGTTTCCCAAAAAACTGCAGTAGGCATTTGTTTAGTGTTAAAAATAAGAAAATATAAAGGCTTAGAATAATTAATACAAGTTACAAATTGGGATGAAATAGTACTCTACACCTTCTTTAAGTCTTTTCTACATTCCTCTGGTAGAGCCCTGTCAAACTTAGGGTCAGGAGCTCCTTTGAGAATATCAAACAAAGGCTTCAATTCTCCTCTCATGAGTTTCAAATACGGTCGTAGCCAATTAATGTCTCCCAATATTTTTGGAAAATCATTAATTGTCTTAAGGAAATCAGTTCTCAAGGTGGCCTTACTATTAATAATATGTGGACCATTAATCTGAAATTCTAAATAAGTATATGGATCTTGTAATTGTACCTCTTCTGGGGCTATTTGTAACCCTGCAGTCTGTAAAGCTGTTCTAAGATCATCAAAGCACTAGAGTACCTGTTTTCCACCTTTTTTTGTTATTAAAATATCATCCATGAAATGAATCATGTAGACTTGCTTTCACATGGTTCTAATACCACCTATGGTGGAGGCCACAAATTTTTGGCACAAGGTAGGATTGTTAACCATACCCTGAGGCAAGACCTTCCATTGATATCTTTTCATAGGTCCTCTAAAGTTTATAGTGGGAACACTGAAAGAAAATTACTTTCTATCATTAGGATGCAAGGGGATAGGAAATAAACAGTTTTTTAAATCTATAACTATTTTATAATAGCCTAAAGGTATGGCCATTGGTGTGGGCAACCCAGGTTATAAGGCTCCCATCCTAATCATAGTTGCATTAACAGCCCTCAAGTCTTGCAACAGTCTCCAATTTCCTGACTTTTTCCTAATGACAAATATTGGGGTATTCCAGGGAGAGTTACTCTCTTCTAAATGTCCTACCTGTAATTGCTCCTGTACTAGCAACTGGGCATCTTGTAGTTTTTTGGTGGTTAGGGACCACTGATCCACCCAGAAAGGCGAGTCTTCCTTCCAGGTGATGGGATCTGCACAACATCTTAGGGGTGCAGCTGAATCAGTAGCCCCCATCAAAAATAACCCAAGTCTCTTCTTCCAGTGTTACCATGGACCTCAATAGGACGACTAATCCCATATTCACTTTTTCCTAATTCTTTCCCTGGGGAGAATCCAGAGTTTATCATTTGAGCCGTGATTACTTCATTAGGGCTGCACATAATCAATCCCAACTGGGATAACAGATTTCAGCCCCAGAGATTAATGGGAGGCTCCATGTCAGCACCTTAGAGCGTTGTTGTGGGTTTTGACTTTGGCCAATGCCCCTTAAATTTGTTAAGGTTGGGGTCAGAGGCCAGGTGGCAGGCCAATCACTTTGTTTTAGGATTGTTTCAGGAAAGTCACATCAGCTCTTGTGTCAACCAAGCCTTGGAATGCCTTTCCATCAAGTCAAATTGTCACCATAGGTTTTTGTTTAACTATAGGCTGTACCCAGTATGCATCAGAGGAACCAAAGCTTTGATCACCTCTTTTAGGGCTCTTATATTTGTGATTAGTAGGAAGCAATGGAAGTAACAATAGTTGAGCTATCCTCCTTCCTGTAGGAATGGTGACTATATTCTGAATTGTCTTGGCCAATACCTTAATCTCATCTTGATAGTCATTGTCTATAATTCCAAGGAAATTTGTAGTCCCTGCATTGTAGCACTGTTTCTTCCCACTGTCAGGCCAAACAAATTTGAATAGAGTGGTCCAAACACTCCAGTGAGTAAGGCCTGAGGTCCCATTTCTGGGTTTAATACTGTGTGCGTGGCAGAATTGAGGTCCAGTCCTGCGCTTCCTGGTGTTGCTCGACTAAGTTCTGAAAGAGATTGTTGTTTGCTGGTATGAAACTGACTGCTCCATAAGCCTGTTTTGGCTTGTGTTGGTTTGAGGCCTGAAGCTGGCTTCTGTTCTCGTTTCCCTGATTATGGGGAAGGGTGTTTCATTGTGAGTTTCTTTTGGACCTACATTCACTAGCCCATTGCCTTCCATGTTTGCAAAGTGGGCAGAGCCCAGGCTGATTTTTGGACTGTTAACTCATTTTCTGACTTGCAATATCTTGCAAAGTGTCCAGGCTTGCTGTTGGAGGCCGACTTTTAGCAGAAAGCAGCTATCAGCTTTGCAGCCATCTTGAGCCATATACCCTGACATGAGACTTGTATTACAATAGCCTACAACAGCTGAGCACACTCTGATAACGTCTTGCTTTGGATACCCAGGACTTTCCTTGGGTGTGTGAGATTAAAGGTGTGTGAGATTAAAGGTGTGTGACTTAAGAGTGTGACCTAGAGATCAGATTTAGAGACAAGACCTAAGGGCATGATTAAAGGTGTAACTTAGAGGCATGGCTTAGAAGTGAGACATATAAAAGGCAGAGGCAGATGGCAGAGAGATATACTCTTTAGGGAGATTCTTTAGAGAGTACAGCTAGACTTGGGACTTGGACTAGGAAGAGAGATTGAAGAATAAACAGGATTGAATCACACTCTGTCTGGTCTCCATTCTTCCAGTCCATCCTCACTCACTGTCTCTCTTGCTGAACCCTGACCCACAGACTGGAGCGGCAGCTTGGGCCAGGATACAGTGGCTGCCAAACGCTGGGCAGCCTGGGCCTCAACATTTTGCTCGGGCTGTGACAGCTTGACACATTTAAAACATGCTTTTTTGTCTCTACTTGCCAAAAAAAAAATCTTTTACTGATTGTCCTTGCATGGCAGCCACCATAGCTAAGCCCTGTTGGTAGGAGGGCACTATGTCAGAACAGAGTCTGATATACCCATAAGGTCTGTCTTTTTTCCTGTAGGGTCTAATGGCTTTGTGGCAGGCTGATTGGCATTTTCATATGCAAGTCATTTCACATAATCTACACCTGCCTTTGCATTACCAAAAATACTCCCTGCTGTCATTAAGCAATGAACAAAATAAGAAATCATTCATCAGGCCCTTGTCTGACTGCTGTCAAAAATGCACCAGGGGCTCCCTTTGCTGGGAGTTTCCACCAAGCCTTCATGGTTGCATTTTGAATTTGAGCTAATAAGCCTGGGTCATATTGCATCTGGTTATCACTAGAAGCAAATTGCACTTCTACTAAGGCATCAAAGGACCAACTATTGCCTGCCTGAATGTTTCTTCTAGCTGTCTCTTTACAATTCTCATGATACTCTGATTTCCAAATAAGATGTTTACCACCGCTAAGAACTGCTCTTACTAAAGTATTCCAATTGCCATGAGTCAGCCCCTTCTCTGCCGCAAACTCTAAAATTGCAAGAGTAAAGGGAGCATATTTTGATACTGCATTTTTTAATTTTTTTAATAATTTGAAAATTAAACCCTGTGTGTTGTCTCCAAGCAACCCCTTGAGTGTCTTTGGTTTCTGATACAGGGAAAGCCTCAGTGTCTCTCTCCTCTGTCTGATCTGTGGCTAAACTAAAGCTAGAAGACAGAGACCATCTTTGGACTTTGGGTTGAGGAACACTAGAACCTGGGGGATTTTCGCAGTTGGCTTTTCAAGACCTCTTCCCTGTCTTTAATTTTTGTAGCTGATTAATTAAGTCTTGATACTCTTTTTCTAAGTCTATTTGTTGTTTAAGAAAAGATTTTTTTTCTATAACTCCTTTCTGGGATCTACAACCACCATCTCCATAATGGGAGCATTTGGATGTGGAGGTGCATAGGGAGGGGGCCTTTGGGAAGAGGGCCATTCAGGGTCATAAAATATGACTTCCTCTTCTCTAGGTTGGCACAATCTGGCTCTGACAAATTGTCATCAACCTTTGCTTGTATTTTGGATTCTAATTTCAAATATATATGTTTCTTTTTATTTTGAACATGAAAGACAGCATTCAAGCAAGGAAACAAAAGCAGACAATTAACACACGTGAACAGCAAACAACAAACCAAAAACAGAGAGTTGAGTTCAGGCTGACTTATTTCTTGCCCCATTTTCATTATCATGACTTACCTTTTTTGAGGCAGCAGATTCCTGCGGCAATCACCTTTGTTTCACTTCTGAATTGTCTGTTGACCATTCTTCCAGTAACATCCCTCACTGGGTCTCTCATTCTTGCTGCCTCTCATTGAGCACCAAAATGTCCCTACCTGAGCTGCTGCTCTGGTCCACGGTTTAGGGTCTAGCAAGATAGTGAGTGGAAATGGAGACACGAAGTGGGAAGAGACATGAAGAATGAAGACAAGTCCAGGGTATTTATATGCTTTTGCCACATGCCTTGTAGGCATGGATACCATGTGCACCTTACAGGCGTGTATAGCATGGATAAGACATGCACTATGTGCCTTGCGGGCGTGGATACCACATGCATCTTGTAGCTGGGGGCACTAAATGGCAAAACAAGATATGTGGGATAAACAAGATATTTATGAGAGTGTGCTCAGCTGTTGTAAGCTGTTGAAAACAAGTCTCTTTTCAGGGTATATGGCTCAACATGGCTACAAAGATGATAACTGCTGTCTGCTAGAAGTCGGCTCCCAACATAAGATATTTCTGTATTTATTAATATTTAATTTGAAAAATTACATAAACAATGAATAAACATTCTGAAAGAATAGCACGCTTTTCAAGCATCGGTGTGCTTCAGAATTCAATCTGAGGTAAAAAAAGCAAGAAACACAATATTTCCTCTTTTGTAATATACAGTTTAAGTGATCTAGCAGAGTAGATTTTTACATAACCTGAATAATGAAATGAAATTTGAAAAGTTCAAGTTTATTCATACACACACACACACACACACACACACATAAATTTATGCCATTTTCCTACAAAGATATATTACTAAGTTTTTATTCCAGGTTAATACTAGGGAATGTAGGAATGTGACTAAAATACTTATAGGTATGTTTGAATTGTGTTTTACCTGTCACATTTTTTTTCTGAAAAATAAGGTAAAAATCTATATATTATAATCACAAAATATTGCTGAATAAAAGTGTAATGAATTCTGGACTATACTGTTAAAGAGAGCTGCATATCTCTCATCTATATGTTAGACCTATTTAATGAAATTTTTACAAAATCAAGATAACATCTTCATAATTTTTATCTTATAAACTGAATACTACATTAAAATTTGATAAATATATTTGACTGCCTATTAATAAATAATTCATTAAGCAAGAAAAGTCTGAGTATGTTGCATTACAAAAAAATATATAAAAGATTTATTTCCAAAACATAATAGCATTAACTCTTAAAATAAGAATGAAAATATAAAGATAAACCATCAACCAAATCTGTAATAACCAGTTGACTTGATGAATTACTGCATAACTCTATATGCATCATTAATATATTCTGAATGTTTTTATAGTGATGTCAATAACTGAAAAAAATGTATTCAGGGTACAAAATAATAATTAGTGACTGAAATCTGTAAGTGCCTATATCATATTAATGTAAACAATTAGTTAAACAAACATTAAAACAGTTCTTATTTCATATAAACATCTGCTTAATTAACTTCTCAATTTTTTCCTTATCTTGAGCACTTTTACTTTTTGGAGTGTGCATGGTTTTCTACTGTTTGTGTTGAGTTTTGGCCACAAGGCAATTATCGCCAACAATTTATGCAAATAACATTAAGTACTTTAATGGGATCCAAGAACATTTAAATATTCCTGCATAAGGTTAAAAAAATTAAGAAGCAAATGTTGAATATAAACAAATTAATATATCTTCAAATGACTCACTCTCTTGAAACATATAAGAATTATCTGATCACATTCTATAGCCTTGTGTGTGGTAAGAAAATATAATAGCTAAATTGTTAGTTTAGATTTTTACTGTTGAGTCTTATAAAATATCTATTCATTGACCACAAAATATTCTAAAGTTATGTGAAGCAAACTTAAATTATTTTCAAAAATCAAGATTCTTTGACATTCATGCTGAAAATAATTGCAAGTTTTCAGCACACTCATTATATACTTCAAGTTAAGGTAATTTTTGATATTTAGTGAGAAGTTAAAACCCAAAATGGTGTTTGAACACAGACAGAATAGCTGATTGATAAACATGTGTTGCAGGTTAACATATGGGATTGGTTTATTAAATTTAGGATATTAAACTACATATATAATTGTATTTATAATATTTAAATGTGCTCAAATAATTTTAGCAACATGTAGTTATTAGTTATAGTTGGTATTAACAATATATTTATATTTTATCTGTTAATAAATACATTTTTTGTGTGTGTTCTAAAGTAAAATGAAAGCTGGCAAGAAAGAAGGCTGGTAACAAGTAAATAAAGCTGGTACAAAGAGAAAAGGAAAGGATAAAATGAAATAAAATCATCAAATAATCACTTAACTAGGAATCAGACAGTTTTCTTATATGAGGAGAGTTCGGAGAAGGGACCATGACCAGTTAGCAAAATGGTGAACTTTTAAATTCTTCTTCTTTTTTTTTTTTACTTGAGACAAAAGCCTGGGAGCTTCCTGGACCCTTTACTCACACATCTTCCTTGTCTCTAGTAGGGCATCAGTGATAGTGGAACAGCTGAGTTGAAGGCCAGAGTAGGACCCATTTTTGCACTACTTGTGTGTCCATCAACTATCCTGTCTGTTCATGTCAAGTAAGCCTAAATTTTGGAAGAAGACCATTTAAAGATTTTTAAAATACCACTTCTTAGAGAGAATCTGAATTTTAGAGAAAAAAAATTAACCAGTTACAGACCTCTCGATGATAAAAGGATGACATATTTGACATTTAATATTAGAAATAATTGGCAGATTACAAACAACTCACACCATGCAGCTGGTTTCACTTGGGAGGTTTATTGGGAGAGGTAAACAAATACAGCCTCTGGGAGAGGAGGGAGAGAATGAGAGATGCAGGTACAAAGGGACAGGAACAGGAGCGACACTGTTGCCTCTTCTACTGCTAGAGATGGCATGTCTCTGAGAGCTGGCTGTAAAGATGCATTATTGCCACAAAGTCACTTCCAGCTCTTCATGAATGTGCCTGTTTGCAACATTTAAAATACTTATTTACTTATATTAACTAGGTTTAGAGACAAGTACATTATTAAAACACTGAGTATGGTTACATGATATTAAAAAGTAGAAATAATAAAATAACAATGTGAAATGGCTAGGTTGTTAATTATCTCATGCTATCAGGACTCCACAGGGGCACCTTTTCTCAAAAGACACTAGTCATTATAGTTTTGTAATTCCTATTGCTAATACTTTATCATGTTGTGAGAACAAATAATGTTTACATGGACTTCATCAATGACAAAATATTTAAAGTAAAAGTTTTTGACCTTTAAGATAATTTTGTTACAATCTGTGTGAATGAATCAACAGTATACTTGGTATTTATGTGAAACAGGACAAGTGTATCCAAATCATCAACTACTGTTACTGTGCCTGAGGGTGGGCTATCAAATTATCTTCATCAAACCAAATAAGGAATGCTACACTCTGTCTTTCACAGCACTGTATTATTACAAAATTTTTTTGTAAGGAACTTATTATTCAAGCTTCCCCCACTGTTTTTTCTGTTTTTATCACTGGATGATCACCAGGTGTTATTAGTTGCTAGGCTTTCTCTATCCATCTTTAACTCAAAGCCCCAAGTCAAGTCATATAGGAAAGATAAATTTTAAAGATCATAAAAGTACAATATTTTGTTACTAATTAAAAGTAAATGAAAATATATGCATAAAAGCAATGCATAACAAATTAGTTTACTAATATCCTATTAGTGTGAATAAATGTTTATATTCCTTATACATGTTTTATTATATGAATAGAATTAAAATACTAATATAATTAATCAAATATAAGTATTATTTATGCATATTCAGTGTGAGCATCACTTTTCTAACAAAAGCCAAGTAGTTTTTAAAGTTGTTGCTTATGTCATTAAGAAACAATTAATAAAACAATCACTATAGTAGACTGCTAATCAATCAATGATTATAAAAATTAGACATCGTAACAATCAAAATGATTGGTACTTTATATTAGTAGCCAAAACAGAGATCCTTCCCCAGAGAAAAACAAACAAATGGAAGTGCTCATAATAGTGCCTTATCCTCACCTCAATTGGAAGAATGAGCCACATGATTGAACAAGTCCCTACCAAAGACTCAGGCTGGTCCAATTTATCCTGTAGCTTTTAGAATGCCATTGATCTTTAGGAGCAAAAATTAGTCTTGGTTTTACTGTGCTTATTTACTATCAAAAAAACCTCTCTTGATTAAAAGAAAAATGTCTCTTTTACCACTGAAGGCCTTTTTAGTGATTGGCTGTTGTGCTTTCCAGTGTCTACAATGTAGCCAGAGTTTCTGGCCATCCTTAATTTCACTGCTCTATTTCTTGCTTGAATTTTTCATTTCTTCTCAAATATCAAGAGTCTTTAGTGCTTTATTCTTATTTTTAAGAAAGCTATCAACCCTATTTTCTGGTCAGTTTTGGTATAGATTCTCTAATAATGGGCAACACTATCTAATTTTTGAAAGAAAAAAATAAAGTTAATGGATATATAATACAAGAACAGATTCCAGTCTCTAAAATCCTCTTACAAGAAAACTGCAGAGAAATACATATATTTGAGAGCTTATCCCTTTCCATAGTAGCAGTCTTTTTTACCTCTGTAACCTCAAAGTCAAAGATGAAGTGCTTACTTCTCAAGAGAAACATCTTGACCCTGTCTTTGGGGGCAATAACTCAGATGACAGCAAATGCTGGCAAGGATGTGGCAAAAGAGGAACACTCCGCTATTGCTGGGGGATTGAAAACTGGTACAACCACACTGGAAA
The DNA here is from genome assembly GCF_011762505.2 of Arvicanthis niloticus. Classification (NCBI taxonomy): domain Eukaryota; kingdom Metazoa; phylum Chordata; class Mammalia; order Rodentia; family Muridae; genus Arvicanthis; species Arvicanthis niloticus. The sequence goes on from NC_133437.1 coordinate 12,938,692, forward strand.
TCAATCTGATGATTCCTCAGAAAATTTGTACATAGTACTACCTGAGGACTAGCTACAGCACTTCTGGGCATATACCCAAAAGATGCTCAAACATATAACAAGGACACATTCTCCACTATGTTTACAGGCAGCCTTATTTATAATAGCCAGAATCTGAAAAGAACCCAGATGTCCCTCAATAGAGGAATGGATACAGAAAATGTAGTACATTTACACAGTGGATTTGCAACCTCATAGGAAGAACAACATTATTAACAAATCAGACCTTCTAGAGCTCCCAGGAACTAAACCACTAACAAAAGAATTCACATGGAGGAACCCATGACTCCAGCTGCATATGTATCAGAGGATCACCATATCTGGAATCAAAAGAAAGGAAGGCCCTTGGTCCTATGGAGGCTTTATGCTTTAGTGTAAAGGAATGCTAGTCTGACCGATGAGGCAGCAGTGGTTGGGTGGAAGGAGGAGCACCCTCATAGAAGCATGTAGGAAAGGGAAAGAAATAGGACAGTTGTAGAGGAAAAGAGGGATAACATTTGAAATGTAAATAAAATAACCAATAAAAAAACCTTTATTTATCCAAGACAAATAAGTTTTTGGGGTAAAATAATGCATATCAAACTCCATAGCTGATTACTGTTATAGAAACTATTTTGAAGTGATATTCATTTTGTAATGATGAGGTTTGGTCTATTTCTATATATTAATGCTAAATTCTACATGCAAAGATCTAGGGCTATGAGTGAATTCTCAGGTTCATTAGCATTTGTTGTAAGAACGTTGTTTCTTGATTTTAAACCATTGGTTAAATTAAACTGGCTATAGCTCTGGCTCTCTCTCCCCTGTATTACTCTTATATAACTTTTCTTCTGAGATTTGTGTGTATCTAATCTGATTCATTCTGTCAAATATTTCTATGATTTGCCACTTTTTCTGTCCTTCAGTTAGACATCATTGCTTTAGGTTTAAGGGTTTGTACTAAAGGGTTCCTGCCAAAGGGCCTTGGGATGTAAACTATGGTTGTATCTACATTCTACCTAGGAAGTCTTTGGATGTGATCAGAACAGCCCAGTTGCTGGATTAAAATTACTCTACAATTTTTAGACCCACAGATATGTGTAGTGAAGTCTTGTCAAGAAAATTTCTCTTTGTAACAGACAGAGACCACTGAAGAAAACCATAACAAATCATACTGCAAAGTTGTGGACATTACTTCCAATGGATACATCTACAAAACATTTCTGTACCTAAGGCTCAGGGAAAATTTTGGAAGAAAAGAAAGAAAGATTGTTATAACAAGAGAATCAGTGACTCTACTGTAAGACTGTATCTTTAGTAGTACCAGAAATTACACTCATAAAGTCTCACCGTCAGGACCATGCAAACATGTGCATGAGGATGAAAATGTACAATGTGTATGCTGAATTGGAGAAAGCTTCAGGAGTTTCCCACTCTACACAATAAAGTAAAGAAATCAGAAAATATCTAGTGGAAAGGTTTGTCATCCAAAGAAAAGAACACACCAGTGCCCTTAGTCAATTCTGAAAACATGCATACATGTAACATGATGTAGACTAAAGAGGTTATATTCAGATATATACAAATATATTCATATACATATATGAATTAAATAAAAATTAGTGAAAAAGTCAATAAACTGGAAGGAGAGTAGGGACAGAATACTGGATGACTTGGAGAAAAAAAGGAAAGGAGGAATGTAATTAAATTATAATCTCAAATACAGGTTTTAAAGTATCATCTTAACAATATATATTTCAAGAAATTGTGATATTTTTCTCATTTACCATGATCCCCTACAGGAATAGAAGGACTTTTTTTCACCCAGTTGTTCACACTCACCTCCCCCTCTTTTCCTCTAAAACTATGATAGATTCACACACTTACTCTCTGCTGATCAAAATGTTGGAAACCTGCCTGCATATTGTAAGCATTATTTTAGTTTTTCGCATACACCTCTGTTAACACATACCTCATTCTTTGGTTGTTATTTGGGAAGATTTATGCATCTACCTCATGATTTTAAACTCTTAGTATAAAAAAATTCACACTACCACAAGTAATTATTAAAACATTGTTAATAAGTGAATGCCCAGGCTAATAAATATAAAATTTCAGTTTGAGGATAAGATACTGGAGAAATAATTTTGCCATTCCTGTTTATAAGTCACAAAATACTTATTATATAAATGGTACAGTTAAGTCCTGTGGAAGACTAGTTTTAGATGATACTTTTATCATGGAGTCTTAAGCAATGTTTTGGACCTATCGATTGAAGCAAAAATTCACATAGTCATTTCAGATTTTGTTCTAAACATACATTTACCAAGCTATACAGTAGAGCCAGATTTCTTTAAAAAAATAAAATATTAGCTATCCATATTAATTATTATAATTTTAAATAAGATTCCCTTGAACAATTTAGTGGTAGTTAGGTGTCACTAAAAAGACAAACCCAGTCACCTTGAAAAGCACTTTATTTCTCTGTGGTTCTTTTATTATATGTATTCTCTCTCTGTGTGTGTGTGTCTCTCTCTCTCACACACAAACACACACAGAATTCTTTTATTTCACACAAATGTGTTTCTATTAAATCTCTCTCACATATACACATAAACACCCACATTAAATCTGATATTAAGAAGTAGTTCAACTGCACATGGCATCTGAACAATTAAATAATCAACCATTATTTGAAATGCTATAAAGTAAATCTGAATAATGTTTACCAAAAATATGTTCTCTATATAGTGGCAGGATAAAATATATAGTCTCAAACTGAATATAGACCATAGAGTAGCAAATGATCAGATAAATATGTTGTTATAAAAAAATTTTATGTCAAATTTGCTGAGATGAACATAGTAATAAATCTGACAGTTGATCTTAGACTCAAATATGGAAAATCCATAAGAAAAGCATTATGCAAATGCTATCTGCTATTATTTCATAATCATATTTTCTACAATTTACTTGTATTTATATGTCCTAGTGATTTTCCAAATAATATTTTTATTGTGTATTATGAAAAATAGTTTTTGGTTGCTTAGATTTTTTTTATACATGCTTTATTTAGGCTATTAGAATGTTTCAATCTTCCTTCAAGGCCACCTACCAGAGGTAGGGGGAAAAGAAGATTAATAGCAAAAAGGGGTTGTGAACCTGTTTAGAAATAGTTCTTAGCAGTAATTCCACTCTTCATTTTATCAGGATATCAGCAATTCAGTCCAATAGCAAACACCAAAAATGAATAAGTAACAGTAGATCAATATAGTAGAAAAGACAAGGTTCCATGGAATCAAAACTCATCAGCAGAAGTAGCAAGAATCAGCCAAAATGTCATAAGGTTTTTGCTTTATTTCTCTCTATGAAGTGAAGACCAGTGAAGTCTAGTGAAAACCAGGATAAATTTGCAAAGTATAACAATGCAAGATTGTCCATTTACTTTCTGTGGGGTTCTATTTATACTGTTTCCAACTGTCTGGTTCAGCAAAATATCTTCTTACAAGAGAGCTTCCAGAAAAAAAAATTACTTGACAAAACTGAATTCCAAAAAATGAGAAATTTACATTTTGTATCCCCTATCTGTTAATAAAAGTCTTTTCCACTAACATTGACATTCTACGTACAATATAGATACTTGTAAGACTCATAAAACTGAAACTTTACTTAGCATTTAAAATAGGATCTTTATGTATAATATATCAGATAATATTCAAACAAAATAACCTTAAATTTCTATAAATGTATAATAGTGAAACAGTCAACATAAAATAATATTAAACAATCAATATATGAGTTAAACAAATAACCTTATATTTCTATCAAGATGCAACAATTAAACAAAAAAAAACCTTACAATTTTATCAAGATTCAATAATTAAGGAAAACAACCTTAAAATTCTATCAAGATACAGTAATTAAGCAAAACAACCTCAAATTTCTATCAAGGTACATTAACCTATGTTAAAGTAAAATATCTAAGACTAATAGATTTCACTTTTTATTAAACAACTTATTTATATGTTAGATTATTGCCATTTCCCTCTTTTTCCTGCATCATTAGCTAAGAGAAAATAATAGAAAATAGAAAAATAGAGGAAAGAAATGCTGATTTAAACATACCACCCAAATGATAACAATCATAACCCATTAAAAAACCAAAACCAGCCACACAAACTTAAGGAACTGGGATGACTGGTTACTTATAATTGTTTCTTGCTAAACTGGGGCAAAGAATTCCTGTTTGGGCTACAAGGAGGGGACATGGTTAATCTTTTAAAAAGCTACCTCTAGCGTTTGTTATCTAGTCTCTGTGTTTTCTGCCCAGTCTCTGTGTGACCATTCATTTTGGGTAGCCCTTTGGAAGTTGGTGTGCATTCATATTTTAGAGAAATCAATAATAACTGAGACAGTCTGTGAGAATGAATCACCTGGGCAATTATCTATGTGAAGCCATTGATATCTCAGATGATGAGCAGTTTTCCCTGGTCAGATCTCATCTTTATAAGTTTTGTTGGAAAAAATTTTTTTTTCATTCCTTGTACATACATAAGCATAACCATGTCCCCACCTTAAAGCCATTGCATGTTTCAATTCTAGTGACAAAACATCCTTATTGTTTTACTTTCTTTCTTTTTTAATAAAAATTTTGAAGTCTTTGGGGTTAGCTTTGCTTTTTGATATTTTATTATTTATATTGGATATTTTATTTACCATTCAGATGTCATCTCCTTTCCCAATTTCCCCTCCCTAGAAAACCACTATCCCATCCTGCCTCTGCCTTTTTGCTTTTATACCATTTTAATTACATGCAAGTATAAAGGTCAGTTCTGGGTTGAGGAACTAGCAATACAATAGATGCAAATAGTTAAAAAACAAGCAAGACAACAAACACAAATAGTCAAGGAACAAGCAGAACAATAAAGAAAGTTTCATGAATACTCCCATAATCACTGTTTCTAAGGACTTATCAGGATGATCAAAATATCTGAACCTACTTCCTGTCCTAGCCAAAGTCATTTTCATGTCAGAAGCCTACTTCCTGTTCTAGCCTAAAATTTAGACTAATGCCTAATGTCACCTTCCTTCCTGCTTGAAGCCCATTTCCTTGTCCTTGGCCCATGTCAGATTCTTGCCAAGCAGCCCAAAAGCTCACTGCCTCTCCCCTTTTTTAATTTCATAAACAAGACTGAGACTGTTTTAGGTCATTCTGACAAGGAATGCATCGTGGAATATGCATTATCAAAAGCAATCCACTTCTGTCTTAGTTTGGTAAGGCCTTATGCAGAATCTTACCAGTCCTTGGATTGCCAGCCTATTAATTTAATAACTCTGCCTGGGGGTCTATTTTAAGTTTCAATCCATGTACTTTGGCTGCTAACATACTGATATTGTTAAAGACAAGTTTTAATATGATGGGCAGGAATAAGTGTTTCCCAGGATAAAAAGGACTAGCATAATGAAGCTATATATGCCATTCTTGAAGCTTGACCAAAATAGAAATACTGACCTCAGGTCATGAGTAATTTTATCAGTAGTATCTGCAACATCAATGCTCAGCAGAGCAGCATTCTTTAAATTCGTAAGCTCACTATACCAAGTTAAAGCATCCAGAGAGCTGTTAGACTTATGGAGTAAATATACTCCAAGCGTCTTTAAATTTTACCTCATTAGAATGAGTACTACTCTAAATTTTAGAACTAACACAAATCTGATGGTATTTGGCATGACACTCATGATGACTCCTTACTCCTAAACTTTGAACCTCCTAATATTTTGAATAGGATAAAGAGCATCAATCTGTTTTTACAAATGCCTATCTAAATCCTCTTGTATATTCAACACATTAGTAACATTATTTTGCTAAATGTTTAACGAAAGTAGCTGTCTTAACTTCTTGGGTCAAAAGCAGCAGTGCTAACTATTCATGTAATTAAAGCTGTTATACCAGCAATAATCAATCCCACTATCCTCTTGTTTCTGTTTAAAATCTGACTCACTTCTTCTAGTAATTGCAAGTTTTTTTTTTCTTTGAATACCAAGGTTCTGTGATACTCAGGGCAATAAAACAAAAGCTGGTTGATAGACATGCCATTACAGACATGCCAGGTTTCAGCACACTAACACAATTAGAAAGGGTACAGTCAATAAAACTTACATTAAATACTGTAGAAGAAACAAAAGTAATATTAACTTGACAATTAAAAGAGCCTTATCACATGTACTAACATTTGTTTTAAATCCAGATTCTGTCTCAACTTTACCTCTTGCTAAAATAACATCATAGAAAACTGCAGCTAACTTTCAAATATATCTCAGAAAATGTCCAGAACCAGAATTCCAAATGAAGACTGTTATTTCCAATATTGGACTGATTTCTAGACCAGTCCATGATTGAGTCCACATAACTGGTCACATTTAAGCAAAATACAAGAGTCATTATAACATTTCTTTTGATTTTCTGTTCCACAAGGTATAAAATCTTGAGACAAGGCAGCTTGTCCCATCTGGGGTATATGTAAGCAAAGTTAGGTCAGAAACATATGTCCAATATAGCTTCCCAGTCACCATTGTCAGGGCACTCAGCAAGCTCACAGGTCAGCATCATTCTTTGTCTTTGCATCAGCATGTCTCACCTGGCACTCTGGAAGCCAACATGCTACTTCTGCATCTTGCAGAAAAAATGCAAACATTCTGTCTTCCCCTGATATCAAATACCTGATCAGGATCATGCCATATGCAAGTAAGTAGAGCCTTCCCTTTCACCTATGCATAAGTATGCCCAGTTGTAGAGTTCCATAGACACTCAGGAGAAAGTTCCTTGGCATCGAAATATGAGTATTTTGTTACTCCTTCTTAGAAGGACCAAAACACCCACTCTTTGGTTTTTCTTCTTCATGATCTTCATGTGGTCTGTGAGTTGTCTCTTGGGACTTGTGAGCTTTTAGGCTAATATCCTCTTAGTAGTGAGTGCATACCATGCAACACATCCTTATAAGGTATCTACTTGTAGCGCAAATGCCTATTATGTTCCTCCAAAAATTATTTGCATAAGAGGATCTGCTTATAGCTTCTGGTAACCTGCCCCCTGGTGGTTCTAATTGGTAAATAAAGATGCCAGCAGTCAATAGCTGGAGAGGACAAACAGAGGCAGGATTTTAGGATTTCCTGCACTTGGAACCAGGAGGATAGGAAGGAGAGATCCGTTATTTTTGAGGAGAGAGGAGAGACACAGAGGTGGTCATGGGGTTAGGAACCAAGGAGAGCTCCCTGGGCTCTGGGCCAAGAAAGTGTGACACAAAGGGTGACACAAATGGGTCCAGAGTGGCCAAGATGAGCCATAATAATAACTCAGAATTATCAATGAAAGATTCTAGCAAAATGGAGTCTATGGAGTCGTTCAGCCATTGTGCTGCTTAAGACATATTAACATATAAATGTTGTGTGTGTGTCTTTCATTCCAGTTCCTAGCCCATTAAAGGGAATAACAACACTGTGATGGGATTTATTAATTAAATGTTAATTCAACTTTACAGTATATTGTTTGGCCTAGTTCCTCTGTGTTTTTGAGAACCTAATGTTTCTCAGTTGCTGTTGACATCCATCCCATGTCTCTCAGTTGTTCTATTTTAATCAACATTAAGAAAATTTAGAGTAAGCAAATAATTATTTGGTTTGTTCTTTGGGGTTTTTTACTTTTTCTTTTTGTTTAACAGGCATCTCTTTTAAGGTATGATAGGATCTTTCTACAATTGCTTGTCCTCTGGGATTAGGCCATATACTAGTAATAGTTTAGTAGTAGGCAAAGATTTTCTACATCTTATTGGAAACATATGTAAGTGCAATATTATTCTTAATTTGTACAGAAAATCCTATGATTATCATCATTTCCAATAAATGTGTAATTATAGTCAGCCTTTTAGAACTCAAACCAGTTGCCCATTGAAGCCTTAAGTATGTGTCAATGGTATAGTATACATATGTTTTTTTTTTTTCCAAATTTTGTAAAATGAAAAACATCCAACTGCCAGATGTCATTTATTTTACAAACCAGCAAATATTGAAGTGTGGTTATGTAGAGAATACATGGGGGTATTTCACATTATTTTTTTTGGCTTGCTGACAAGTGATAATTTTTTTCTTTAGACATTTCTTATTAACATAATGTTTCTCATGAAACTTTGAGGTTTCTAACACATTTCCTATTAATAACTGATAGATTTTTTTCATTTCCTTGTACCATTGAACCTTGCAAGCCTTTATAGAATCTAATATAAATAATATGTAATAGATAGCTTCTACATCTGATGGACTGTTGCAGTTGCATAAATAACAAAGTTATTTCTGAGTTATCAGGGGCAAATTCAGCACTCTTTATATATAACAACTTTTTCTGCATATAAATCATAAGTTATTATATTAAGAGATTAAAGATAATCTAATAATACAACAAGGACTGCTTGCAGTACCAATTTTTTGAACTGAGTTATATAAACTTTTTGATCACCTGGCTTATTTTTTTTTCACTTTTAACTTGCCATCCCCATCTTGTTTGCAGCAACATTTCATGTTGCTGCCTCTGGAATTGGTGTTCTCCTTACAAGTCTTGGAAGAATCTAATTAATTCTTTTTATAAACTGTATATGCTTGCATTCTGGATATTTCTTATTAGTTTCTCCCAAGTAGTTACTACAAGCTCTTTGCCAATTTTTCCTGACCATCCATAGAGTCATAATCTCAAAGATAATGAGAGGTACTATTATTTCAGCTGGATTTGTTACTGACAATTGACATAATCTTATTTCACCTTTTGTAATTAAGTCATAAATCTTTTCTATATATATCTTCAATATTATACTTTGTTTATGAGCTAAGAAAATCTGTTCCATAATATTATCTTCCCTTTGCACAATGAGCCAAGTATGAAAATCAGTTGAAAGGAAAATTGTCAAAATATAGTCAAGTTTAGGATTAATTCAATCTACATATACATCTTCCAGTCTTTGTTTTACAAGAGTTAATTTTTTTCTGCTTCAGCTTTTAGACATCTTGAACAGTTTAAATTTGAATATTCTTATAATGTTTGAAAGAAATTTTGTAACTCATAAATACTTAACCAAATTGTAGGTCTCAGCCATTTACTATCACCTATTAATTTTTGAGAATAATTATGAGTTTCCAATCGATACGTATAGATCCATCTATTTCTTTGGTGTTCAAGTTTTCATTGACAGATTTTATAACCCAAATAACTAAGTGAACCTTCTCTTTGTATTTATTTTTTCTGGAGCAACCTATAACCCTCAGCATGGCAACATTCTCTGTGTTTCCTTAAACACTTCTTCGAAAGCATTTTCATCAGAATCAGCCAAAAAATGTCATCCACATAATAACAAATGATAATTGAAGAAATCATATATTAATTATTTCTAATGATTGTTACACAAAGTAATGACATGCAAAGGGACTAGATGACATTCCCTGTCAAAATACATTCCAATGATATATTTTACTGATCTACAATTGTTCCGAGTAAGTACTGAGAAAGCAAATCTTCCCCTTCCTGCTAATGCAAGAGTAATGTGAGGAAAGCAATCTTTTAAGCCAATTATTATTATAGGCTATGATCTCAGCAGCAAAGAAGGTAAAGAAATTCCAGGCAGTAAAAGATTATTTGGGTAAATTATCCTTATTCACTGCTCTTAAATCTGTTATCATCCTCCATTTTCCTGGTATTTATTTATTTATTTATTTATTTATTTTTTATTCATTCATTCATTCATTCATTCATTCATTTATTTTTACAATGAACAGAAGGAAATTCCATGGGCTGGTAGACTCTTCTATATATTAAGTCTCCAGCTACTTTTGTACCAGTTGTTCCAAGTGTCTACATTCTTTCCTTTGTTATAGGTCACTGTTTTTGTCACAAAAAATTATTTAGTAAATATTTTAGAGAAAAGGCTTTTGGTATGTCAGCAATGACCCCTTTGATAAAATTGGAAGCTCAATCCCTGTGATGTCTATATTTGGGTAATATACACAGCATGTAAGATTATTCATGATCATCGATATCAATATCCTCCCCAGGAGCATTTACAGTATCACCACTAATTTTTTCACTTGCTGTCCCTGGAATTATAGGGTTATTTATTTCAGTACTTCATTGTTATAAAAAAAAAACCTTCTTCATACATTTATGTGTACATCAGGTCGAGGGTTTCTACTTCTCTATTTACCATCCAGACCCTCACAATCCATTGGACACTGTCTCATTCAGGATAATTTAAGAATACCTATAAAATGTATGTAAACCTTCTGACATGGTGAATCTGAATTCCAAGACTTTTATTAAAGTGTACTAATGTCAGCTCCTATATCCACTAAAACTTCTAATTCAACATCATTTATTTGTATCATTAACTTTAGTCTATGATCATTAACCACAATTTCCCAGAATACATGTTGTTCACTACTTACAAATGGCCCTGTTCTTTCTACTGGGTGACCTTGCCCTTGATATAAGGAAACAACAACAACAATTCTATCCCCTGCATTAATTTGTATCACCTATTCAACATATGTCATAATTTCTATTCTTCCTTGTTGTCCTTATCTATTACAATGGGATGCACAATACATTTTTGAGATGTTAGTGCAGTTCTCCCCAAGATTATTCTTACTAACACTCTAAGTAAAAGAACATAAATACTATTGGTTAACTTGTAATATTTTACTTCTAGGACTAATGTAAGAAGCATATATGTGGCTAGATCCAAGGCTGCATTTCATTTTGTAGTATTTATAAGATCAGAAAAAGCTACTTTTGATTTTCTTGCCTGCTTGGTACTTCCTGGTTGACCAAAGTAAGATAGGTTTTATTGTTTGCTGTAGAGCCTCAAGTTGACAGTCTCTTATGTTCATTTCCCAATGGCAAGCGGTTACTTCATGTACCTCTCTTGAATCTACTATTTGCCATTTCCATAATGGCTACAATAACCAGGAATTTTTTGTTGCTCATAGAAGCCAGAACATGTTTGTTTCCTCTATGAGTAGTATCAATGTATGTGTTCTTTTGAGCTCTGAATTTCCTAGCCTTACAATTTCATTGGAAATGGCCAAAATCTCCAGGCATTTTGATTCCTGAGACTTCTAGGCATAGCTTGCCCTATGATGGTACCATGATGCTCCTGAAAGTCAATACCAGTTGTCTATTATATCCATTCATCTATTGGTGTTCCTAGTGCTCTAGATGGCCTTATTTCTCTCTCTTACACTCAGTTTTTGCAGGTTGAAATGCCTTACTCCTTATGCATTGCCAATGTCTCTATCAATAACTTTCTGGTTTCAAGGTCTGATATCCCTCTATTTACAGCTAAATTCAATCTCTGTAAAAATTAGTAATTGCTTCTGCAGGAACCTGTATTATCTAAGTAAATGAGGTGGATTTTCTCCCCTGCTCTTCAACCCTTTCTGAAGCTCTTAAATTTCCAACATGACACTGTTCAGTTATGACATCATCATTCAGATTTAGTTTTGAGATCTTTGTAAATCCCCTCATTGAGCAGTTATTCTTTAGTAACATTTATATTCTTTGCTATTACATTGTTCTATTTTAACAGTTTGGTTCATCCACCACAATCATAGAAAATTTTAACCAGTTTCTAGCACAAATGACACCAATCCATTTCAATCTTCTAAACACAGCAAGAACAATGCACATGTGAACTAATTAATAGGCTGTAGTATCATGTAGGTGTCTGCACCATATGGAGTACCAGCACCGTAAGAAGTGAACACAAGGCCTCATGTCTAACTCAGTAGTTACCTTCAACTGATTATCTCTTCCAAAATTAATTTTAGCTTTATCCATTGGAGTCTCACTAAGTACACAAATAGCACTTAGGGCATGCCTTGTGTTTAGCAGTATATGGACAACATGAAATAAATGTAGTGACAAATTTTGAGTGTCTTTATTTCATAATTATTTGTTAACATTCATCATCATCATCATTAAAATGATTTACATTACAGGTTTTTTCTGTACATATAATTTTTATAGTTTTTTGTTTGTTTTATTAATAGTATTTCCCTTGTTGCAAAGTTGTGTATTATTCCTGTGTTTATATTTGTTTCTTTGCCTCTTTTTCTTCTGTTTGTTTGTCCTATACTGATTTTGTTATTTTGTTAATCTTATTTCTATATTATTATTTTGATGTCCATTAGTTTTCTAATGATAGAGAAAAAGAAATGGTACATGTTTGAAAAGGAAGAGAGGTAGAGAGAAACTGGGAGGGTTTGGGAGAGGGGAACCATAATCAGAACAAATTTTATGACTAAATCTAATTTCAATAAAAGAAAAAAATTATAAATACACAGAATAGATTTCCATAAACACCAATTTATAGTTCTGAGTTATTTATTTTGGTAAAGCCACAGAACAAATCTTTATGCCCATTTACAAAGTAATAAATAAAGAAATGTGGTATGATGTGGTATTATGATCCACTGAGAAAAATAAATTGTTTCTGTTTTAGAAATATAGATAGAATGTTAAAATTCTATGTTGTATAAAGTGAGGCTGATTCAGAGAGATAAATACTTCCTGTTTTTTCTAACATATATAAGCTGAAAAACAAACAATGAGACATTAAATGAGAAGTATACAGTAAGTAAAATATTAAAAATTAGGAGGGAGATGACTAGGACATGAGTGTAAAGAATTGAGAAAGTAGGCCGGGCGGTGGTGGCGCACACCTTTAATCCCAGCACTTGGGAGGCAGAGGCAGGCGGATTTCTTAGTTCGAGGCCAGCCTGGTCTATAGAGTGAGTTCCAGGGCAGCCAGAGCTACAACAGAGAAACCCTGTTTTAGAAAAAAAAAAGAATTGAGAATGTAGAAGTATGTGCAAATATATTGAAATATGTAATTAATGATTATTAATTCAAATATTAAAATTAGGTATACATAAATTACAAAATTTAAACACATTTTTATTCATACAACGTATGCTGAGTCATTTAATATGCACACACCTTTCTATCCTTCCTTTCAAACTCATGAAGGAAGATATATTTTCTTGAGTTTATTACCCTAAAATTTCTTAAAACTTTGAATTTGTTTTGGTTTTCTTCTCCTAGCAGTGAGCATATCTATTTCTCATTGTATTGGTAGATAAAGATTAACTATTTCATATTAAAGGTATTGACCACCTGATTTCTTCTCTTGATAAACATACATTCAGATAACTTCTGTATCTCTGATTCTGTTTTTTATTTTTGTAGTTGTTGTTGAGTTATTGTTGTATGCAAGTGAATTCAAGCTACATAGAATATTGGAGTTCAAGTGATTCTTCATAAACATAGCTGTCTACATTGAATATAGGATTTTTTTTAACTCAAAATACTTTATCAGTATTTGTATATACATATATACTTATAAATGTATACATATATACATACATATATGAACAATAATTAAATAATAAGATGTATTTGAAAAGTATGGGGGTTAGGAAGAGTGGGAGGAAGGAGAGAAAGGGGAAAATTATGTAAATGCAGTGTTCATATATGAAAATCTCAAAAAGGAATCCAGTTTTTTAAAATGTTCAACAGATTAAATAGCATTTTACAATATGAAAATAAATATGACCTATAGTTATGTTGAGGACATTTTAACTCACTACAAACTTTGAAGTTTAAAATGAAATCAATAAAAATTACTTTACCCAGCATACTAACAAAAACCACAATAACATTTTATAATTCAAAGTATTTCTGAGAACAAGAAAATGGATTGTCAGGAGCTAAATCAGCAGAGCCAGAAGGACACTGTGTGTTATTTCTTTTTTTATTATTATTATCAAATCATAATTTTTACTTTTTAATACAGGGGTTATAAACACAAAAATGCAGGATGTGGGGAAGGGGATGACACAGGAGCATAGGTATTCAGGGGGAGTACAGATATTTTTCAGAACAGGGTATCAGCTGGGTGAACGTTCAGGGGTCAGTTCACTATGACTCTGCCTATGGTTCACTTGTCCTTATCTAATTTGGTACTATCTGCCAAGATTGCCTATTTACAAGGTCTATGATGACTCGGGCTGGTAGATTTCCACAAAAGCTGACTGTTTACAAAAAAGGGAGGAGATGTCAGGGGCAGCCCTGCTTATACACTGAAGGCCTAAAATCAGCCATAAGCCTAAAATCAGCAATAGGCATGACATACATGCCTGCTAACACAAAGTCTTGGGTCTCTATGGAAAAACACTGAAACAGATGGCTATAAACTATGGAATACAGGATTTTTAATGCTATAATTGAAGGTGCTTACAGAAATTTTATATATGTATATATACATATATGTGTGTATGTGTATACATGTATATACACATACACAAACATACACATACATTTACAAGCAACTTTATGAAAGTTTATCTTAGACTTTTATAGCTAATTTAACCACAAATAAGAATACTTGACACCTGTGAAATTTAATTTATCTATTTTGGGATCAGCAAATCTGAACTCAATTGCTTCACTAAAATCAAGGTGTCAGGGCAGCATCTTCAAGGTTCTAGGGACAATTGATTACACAACTTTTTTGACTTCTGGGAGATGTTAACATAATGTGGTTAGTGACTGGATCTCTATTTCAGCACTTACTGTCACTTTTCTAATTTTTCAATCCATCAAATCTCCTTTCAACTATTTTTTAATAGGGATGCACATGATCATGTCAATAACCTTCAGGATAAGCTCATTTAATCTCATCTTTTTTTGAAGCAAAATATATCTTGATATTTTATTATTTTTATTTTTAATAATTATTCTATTTATTTCCACCTCAAATGTTGCCCCTTGCCAGTCTCCCCTCACAGAGTTCTCCCCTCTCCTTTCCTTCAGCTCTCAGAGGGTGCATTCCTATCTAACTTCCCCTCTTATCCAAATGTCATGGGGCAAGAATTCTCTACAGGATTAGCTGCATTTTCTCCCACTGAGGTCAGATAAGGCAGCCTCCTGCTACAAAAGTTTGTATGAAGGCCTCTGACCAGCCTGAGTATGTTCTTTCCATGGTGGCTTAGTCTATGGAGGCTCCCAGCGTTCCAGATTAGTTGACACTGTTATTCTTGTAAGGAGTTGCCATCTTCTTCAGTTCCTTCAGTCCTTCCCCCTATGCTTCCATAGGGGTCCCAGACCTGAATTCCATGGTTGGTGGGCTGTGCGTATATGCATCTTTCCCAGTCAGCTGCTTTTAGAGCCTCTCAGAGGAGAATCATGCTAGGCTCCTATTTACAAATACACCATAGCATCAGTAATAATGTCAGGGATTGGTACCGGTCAATGGGATGAATCCCAATTTGAGCTGGTCACTGGTTAGCCATTTCTTCAGTTTTGAGTACATTTTTGTCCCTCCATTTTTTTGACAGGAGGAAATTTGGGTTGAATTTTTTGTAGGTGGATTGATGTCCCCATCCTTCCACTGGGTGGTCCTGTCTGACTACTGAAGGTGGCCTCTTCAGGTTCCATATTCCCACTGTGACGCTCCAAGGACTCAATGTCAGTGACCTTAGCTGAAATGTCCAACAGTGGGGATAAAAAAAAATCTTTAAAACAATGTTGGTATAAAGGCATAAATGAGTTTAGCTTGTATATTTCAATAGTAGTCAATTAAATTATCCTAAAAACAGCTCAAAAATTATTGTTTGAATATGAAGCCATGTAATAAGTATCCTTAGCCATTTGAAATATGTCTGAGCTGAACAAATATAACATTACTGTAAAATTCAACAGATATCATTTTAAAGAGAAAATAATAAACAATATTATGTATTTTTAAAATTTTCCAGATTCATATCACAATAAATGTTATTGCAGTCTTCTTTAAAACAATCACTTAAGATGTTAGCCAAGTAATAAACAATGATTCACCTTCACCCTTGAGTTTGTAGTTGAAGAAAACATTCCAAAGCATCTGGGATTAGGTGGCAGATGTCCTTCTAGAAAGATAAGTCTACTTTACTGTTTTAAAGTCCCTCGTCATTCTAACCATTTTTAGTTTTCTATGCATACATACTAATTTAAATATTGTTAGTGGCCAAACTTCTTGGTAGATCTGATGTGATGATTTAATTTTTCTGGATCTAGAACTATGTTGAGGAGTAATTTCTGGGATGATAAATACATGTTTTCTTCTGTGTTTCTGAAATAAGCAACTTTCTCCATCTTAAACCACAAGCCAAGACACATCTCCTTTCCATTAAAGATCCATCATTTCTTGTCATTTTCAATGCAGGTTGCTCTCATGTTCCTAGTTTTCTCCATTTCTACTGTTAGGACTCATATCAGGCTTATCCTTATCTGAAGTGTACTGGTAGCTTTATATTGATCTCAATTTAATATTTATTCCTAACATCTCCTTCCACCTTCTGCTCTGCAGTGACAGTTGGTTTTTAAAAGACCAAATATACTATTTGATCAAGAACAAATCCATTTTCTCATTTTACATGAAAATCAAAATATTGCAGTGTCATAGACTATATCTGAAAATACTCAAGATCCCTATATTCTTACTGTTCTAAAATTCACCACAAAGCTCCATGCTAGAGAAACTTCTCTTATGCCAAACCCTATCAACTATATGATCATTCACCGCACTTATTCTGTTTTAGGATGTGCAAAAAGCCAAGGCTACCTGATCCTGATTAAAACCATTAATGTGATTAAAGTATAGTTACACTCTGAAGAAAAAAAGACATTATGAGGTAAATAATCCAAATAAGTTAAATTAAGAAAAAGAGATATCACATTTTTCTCTGATATATACAAAGGAAAGATGCATGGGTCTTCTATAAAACTGAAAGGAATATGTAGGTGGTACAATATTAAAAGGGGTTAGATAAAATCAAAAAGTGTGTTACATGTATGAAAAGCACTTTTTTATTTTGGTAAAATGAAAAGATGGTAAAAAGTAATGATATAAGCTTGTGAAGTGGATAAAGGAAAGAAGGTGGCAGGTGTAGAAGAAAGCAGTAGTCAAAACAAAAAAAAAAAAAAAAAGATCAAGGAAAGGATCCTGGCTACAGGCTGAGGAGACCTGTTCATGTTCTTTACGCTGTACAAAATCTACTTGTATTTTGATTTCTGCCAACCTTGCTGGCATTAATATACATTTCATTTCTAGTCATCTTTTTATCTCTTATTTATTATGAAACCTGAATGTGTCTTTGTTTATTAAAACTGAAGAAAAATAAATAGGATAGGAAACTAAAGTTAGCAAATATATAAAGAATTTTGTAAGTGGAATTGCTGCAAAGAATATTTTCTAAGATAAATAGATCCCAGATTTCCAATACAGATGTGCAAAGGCATGTGAAAATCACACATACACACACACACACACACACACATATATATACACTCTCATATATATGTATGTACACACATATATGTATGTGCACACATACATATATATACACACACATATATGTATACGCACACACACACACATATAACACATTTAGTAAAATAAAGGCCATACATTTGAAAGATGAAGGACGGGAAAATAGGAGAGTTCAGAGGAAAAAATGATAATAGGGAGAAAGATGTGATTAATCTATAATTTTAAAACAATAAATGAAATAATAAATATAAGAGAATGTCAGTAAATATAAGTGACAGGCTATGTAGTTGTAGATGTTACCTCAATTTTCATATTTTCTTCCTTTTTCATATTGTGTACTACTTCAGGGAACATTAAAAACACGGAAAAAATACTAATCATGTTTTGTTAACATTTTAATAACACAGGTAATGACATATTTCTTGAATTTACTTCATTATTTAAATAAACTGGGCTGGACACTAATGAGGTCATAGTTACCCTTGTAAAGTTAGCTTTTTTCTACATAGGTGAACACAGACTAATTTCTGGCTATACTAAGTCACTATAGTTACATCTGAATGATAGAGGGGCTATATTCAAATGTAAGAGTACACCTCCAAAATGCTGACTGCTTTAGAAAAATAAAACCCTCATGTCTTACTCTTACATATCTCTAGTTTCAAGCTTCTGAAAAAAAAAACTTTATAAATTTGAATACATAGAGAAAAGGCTTTTTTTATTTCTTTATTTTCCCTTTGCACTGACAAATAAGTCATTTTGAAACAAAAATTATGCCTTTTTAATATTCTGAAGACTAATTTCCATCTTTCTACTATCACATCAAGCATTTTGATTGTTTTGATTATCTGATGTCTCTTTTCCATATATTTGCACAAGAAGAAACATCAGCTGACAATGTTTATCTTGCAATTATAATCATTTCCGTAATGCTGTAAACTTGTAGCAGCATATGCAGTGGAAATTATTAATGACAGCAATCAAATATTATGTAAGTTAAATTAGATGTTTAGCTGCATTGCTTTGATTTGTGCAAATAGTGTATTAAATATAAGTAAGTAACAGCCAGTAACAGAACTTAGAGAAGACACTGGAGCCGAGTAAGAAACTGATTAGACGAAAGAAATAAAAGGTCCTTCTAAAAACATTTCAAAACTAGTAAATTAAAAAAAAATCTCTAAAAACCTTATAAAATCCTCCTGGAACAGCTGTAGTTGACTAATCAGGAACATATCAGAAACTCATTTTGAAGAATTTCATATCATAATTTTGAAAGTGTGTCAAGCGGAATTCTTCAGTATTTGCTTGCAGTTAAAATACCCAGTTTTTTATTTCTGTTCTAAAAATGTTATTTACACTATTAAAACTTGCTGGTGTCCGCCTTTTTAAATATAAAGAAGAACATATAGAAGTGTGACTTTCAAATTAACTCATTTGGACAACTTATAAAATCAAATTCTTGTTTCTTTTATTAATGTGTTGTATGAAACAGAACCAAGGTCTATTCAATACTTAACTCTGAATTACAACAAAGAGATTTAGAGACTATCAACATTAGTGAAACTTTGTATACTTCTGCTTGTTTAAATTAATGCAACTTAAAATCTAATATTCAGTTTATAAATACAGACTGAATTTCATAGACTCCAGGTTTTTCTTTAAACCTATGTCATTTTTAAATTGTGAACAAGTATGTATACACAAAGTGTGGATTTTATGTTACTGTAGTAAAATTACACAATAGAGAATGCACATTCTTTATGACATACCATGACATTAATAGAAAAGACTCTAAACAATTCAGTATACACATACACATAAACACACATAAACACACACAAACACAGACACAAAGACTGAGTTTCTGTGAGTTGAATGCTTACATTCAAACTGATTTTATTTGTTTGTTTGGTAGGTTGGTTGATTGGTTTTGTTTGTTTTGCTTTATGACTAATAAAAGGTTTCAGATTTACCTCAAACTAATTTTCAAAAATCAACGTGCCCAATTAAACACAGACTTCAAAGGAATACACAGATTAACAGGCACACAGACACACACAGACACACAGACACACACATATGTATATGTATTTAACAGAATCTATGTTATGCTAATCTTACATCAGGAGTGTGCATAAGAAAACAATACATTCAGTGTAAATTAGTTTCATTTATCATTGTGGTGTGTGTGTGTGTGTGTGTGTGTGTGCGTGTGTTGAACTTATTGATGATATTCAAGAGAATAGGGCTTCCTGAAGCTCCTTTTCTGGGGTACCGGGATAAAAACTATGAGGGAGATGCTCAGTGACTGGGCTGTGTTGGAATAGGCACTCCTCTGTAGCTCTTTTGTGCTCATGTTCTTGCTGGAATGCATAGTCCAAGGCTTCCTACACTTTGGATGTTGTGTAGGCCATGAGGTATCATGCTCATTCCAGGAAATGAGCTTTACAAAGTTGTCATCGAGAGCAGTGCCAGCTCAGACATCAAACATGGAAGAGTGGGTCTCACTGTTAAAGTTGCAGGAAACAACCTAGGCCTGGTGTCATCCAAAATGCCATTTATTGGGCCCTCAGATGCTTGCTTTATCACCACCTTGATAATATCATACTTGGCAGTTTTCTACAAGCAGCCTGTCAGACTCAGAAAGAACACATTGGGGGTAGGAACACAAGGCTATGCCAGTTAGATTCCCCTCAATTCTAGGATGACTTTTTCCACAGCCTTGGTAGCACCAGTAGATGCAGAGATGATATTCTGGGAAGGCCTTACAGCTTCCAAGTGGGGTAATCCATAGTATTCTGTGTGTCAGAAATGGCAAAGACTGTGGTCATGAGTCCTTCCATGATGCCAAAGTTGTCATGAATGAACTTGGACAGAGGTGCTAGCAGTTGATGGTGCAGAAAGCATTGCTAACATTCTTGAAAGAGTTGTTATACTTTTCGTTGTTCACACCCATTACAGACATGTGGATAAGAGTAGAAGAGCCAGAGATGATGACCATTTTGGCCCCATGCTTCAAGTGTGCCCTGATATTTTCTATGGTGGTGAAGATATCAGTGGACTCCACAATATCACCCAATTTGATATTGGTAAGATCTGACTCCTGGAAGAAAGTAATGGCCTTCTATTTGATGACAAGTGATTGGTTATCTCTTTCTCCCCCAAAAATGAGCTAATTTAGGGCAAATTAAAGTATACAGGCTAGATTACTGGGGGCTGCTCTCAGATCAGGTCACAACCTCACAGGAAAGGGTCTGGGAGATTCTCATGCAGTGGGAGACAGAGGGCAGTGGGAAGAGAATAAAAGTTTGCATGCAGAGGGAGAAGAGAGAGAAAAAGAGAAAATGTCTGGATTACATAGTGATGGGTAAGAGGACTGGGTAAGAGGACGCCATGACCTGAGATGGAAAATTCAGCATAGAGGGTAGGGTATGCCAACCATGCTCAGTAATAGGGGCAGAGGTGTGCTGTGACAACTTAATTATAATATATTATAATTATATATTATATATAATATATATATATATAATTAAATAATATAATATATATAATATATATATTATTTTAAGGAATATATTATATATATTCCTTAAAATAATATATATATATATATATATATATATATATACACACACATAATTCCTTAAAATATATATACTTATCTATATATATATTCAACTCTCATAAGCAAAATCATTAAAATTCTCAGCACATCAACCCTAATATTATGAAAATAAAATTTAAAATATAAGAAAATATATTCACATTATAAGTCATCTCATATACTTATTTAGCACAAATTTTGACTTTTAAATCCTAACCGTTTGCTCTGTTTCAACTTTAGCTAGATTATTCTTTTCTTACTTATTGATTCCTTCATAAGACACACATAAATATCTTGTATACACAAAAACATGTTTATGTTTTCAGTATAAGCACATGTACCTAATGCCTAAATGATGTTTACTTATCATAAAACCCCACTCTAAAGATGTATTTAGTACGCCAGTGTAAGTGTTCTATTTAAAAAAAAAAAAAGTACTTAGCACCTCCCATCCGTCTGGAACATTGTGACTGTGATTCTCACACTCTTTACAGCTGCCACACTTCAAACATAGGTGCCAGCCTTGAAAAGGATATCTTGCTTTGCCCAACCACACTCCTTGGAATGTCAGCTAAAATTGTTTAGTTTTCAAAACTCTCAGGGAGTTGGGATAATATATTTAGCAATATTTAGACAGAAAAAGAAGTATACTTTTAAATAATTATCTCAAACTAAAAGCTGAAATATCAAAGCAAACACACACACATATATATACATATATATATACATATATATATGTATATATATGTAGCATTTCACAGTTGCAGTTTTGCATGCTACTATACTCTGTGATATTCTTCTGTGTTCTCAGGAGGATGAATTTAAATTCTATTTACCATTCCTACAACAATCCTCAAGACCAATGCTTACTAGCAAAATATGAGTCAAATCAAACTGCTCTGAAGTCATGTTTAATGGAAGAACCTAAGACTGCTCAATCAGCAGACTATACTATATAATTTGGAAAATACTTTAGTTGCTTTTTTCTGCTATTTCTATTGAATATTTTATTTAATTACATTTCCGATGCCATTCCCTTTCCCCATTTCCCCTACCTAAAACCCCCATCTTATCCCCTCTCCTCCTTTTTGCTTTTATATCATTTGAATTACATGCAAATATTCAGGTCAGTTCTAGGTTGTTGAACTAGCAATATAATATATGCAAATAGTCAAGGAACAAGCAAGACAATAAACACAAATAGTCAAATAAGCAAGGCAATAAAAAAAATTCTGTGAATACTCCCATGATCACTGTTTCTAAGGGCTTATCAGGATGACCAAAATATCTGAGCCTAAGTCCCTGTCCTAGCCCAAAGTCATTTTCATGTCTGAAGCCTACTTCCTTCTTCTAGCCTAAGATTTAGATTCCTGCCTGAAATTACTTCTTTGTTCTAGCCTAATGTTAGATTCCTGCCTGAAGCCTAAGTTTGCTTAATAAATGAAAATAACTGTAATGTCAAAAAACTTCAAATATTTTTAACATTGAATGTGTTCTTTGAACATTATATACATTTATAATATACATTCTGATGTCTGTAACTACCTCAGCTCTTCTAATCTCCCTTCCCCTCATATTGCCACTTTGACTTCCTAAAACTTTTTTTTTTTCAAATGCAGGAGTTTCTTTTTCTTTTCAGAGCAACTGAGTTTAAATAGGACATGAGTTTTATTTGAGACTTTTATACTCATACCTAGGTACCCATCTGAGGACAATACTTATCCATTGCCTCTGGAATTATTCAATAGCTAGTAGCTTACCAGGGTAAGAGAAGGCTCAATGAGCTTCTCCCTGATCCAAGACTATTAGGCCCTGTCTTATGTAGGTCGTTGTAGGCACGAATGACAACAGAATGGGCATAACAGCATTGCTATAAAATGCAAAAGAAAGGATTTCATAGTTTTCTTCTCCTTTGCTGCCAATGTCTTTCTCTTACTTCTTATGCAATGATCCCTGAACCTGAAGGTGGTGGCATATATGTCCTATGTTTGGCTCAGGCCTCAATCCCTTATTCTTACCACCTTGAGCAGTCATGAATCTGTATTCACACCTGGTTGCTTTGGTTAGGGCTGAGAGTAACACTTGTCCATGGGTGTGGTCATATTCTCAAGCTTTCTTAGTCATTTTTTTTAAGATTTTATAAGTTTGAAAGAGCAGCATGTATACTCTAAATCTGAACTGTTTTTTTTTTTTTTTTTTTTTTTTTTTTTTTTTTTTCAGCTCGAACCATAAGTTTAAAACCAGGCAAAAATCACAGTCTATATGGGTATATCTATGATTCATCTTCTGCATATATGTTATGATTGTGCATTGGTGTTCTTGTATTCCCAACAGTAGGTATTTGGAGTATCTCTGACTCTTTTGTATACTCTTTTCTTTTACTGTGTTGCCTTATTGAGCCTCGATATGAGGACTCGTGCCTAGTCTCAGTGTAGTTTGTTATGCCATGTTCAGTTAATATTCATGGGAAGTCTGTTCTTTTCTAAAGGGAAAAAGAAAAGGTTGATCTGTTGAAAAACTGGAGGAGTGGAATGAGAGAAAACTGATTGGAAAAAATGGTATGAAAGGATAATTTTTTAAAAACCTGTTTTATTTTTTGGTTGTTGTTTTTTTTTTTTTTTTTTTTCCATTTTGTTTTATTTTGTTGTTTTGTTTCCTTATTGGATATTTTATTTACATTCTAGATGTTATCTTTTTCCCCATTTCCCCCACCCAGGAACCCTCTATACCATCCCCCTTTCTCCTGCTTCTATGAGGATGTGCCCCCACCCATGAATTCTCCCACACTGGAACATCCAGCCTTCCCTGGACCAAGGACTTCCTCTCCCACCTATGCCTGACAATGCCATCCTCCCCTACATATACAGCTAGAGCCATGCATTTCTCCCTGTGTGCTCCCAGACTGGTGGTTTAGACCATGGGATCTTGGGTTGGTTGGTATTGTTGCTCTCCCTATGGGGCCTCAAACTTCTTCAGCTCCATAAGACTTCTCCCTCACTCCTCTATTAGGAACCCCATTATCATGTCAATGGTTAGCTTTGAGAATCCACCTCTGTATATTTCAGGCTCTGGAAGACCTCTAAGGAGACAGTTATATCAGGCTCCTGTAAGCATGCACTTTCTGGCATCCACATCAGCATCTACCTTTGGTGACTGCACTTGGGATAGATACCAAGGAGGAACAGTCTCCAGAAGACCCCTCCTTCAGTTTCTGTCCCATGCTTTGTCTCCATAATTGCCCCCACAAGTATTTTTTACTCCTTCTAAGAAGGACTGAAGCACTCACACTTTGGTCTTTCTTCTTCATGAGCTTCATATGGTCTGTGAGTTATATCTTGTGTACAGCGAGCTTTTGGGCTAATATTGAATTATCAGTGAGTACATACCATGTGTGTTCTTTTGTGATTGGTTTACCTCAATAAGGATGATATTTTCTAGTTCCATCCATTTACCTAAGAATTTCATGAATTTATTGTTTTTACTAGCTGAGTAATATTCCATTGTGTAAATGTACCACATTTTCTGTATCTATTCCTCTGGTAAAGGACATCTGGGTTCTTTCCAGCTTCTGGCTATTATAAATAAGGCTGCTATGAACATAGTGGAGCATATGTCCTTGTTATATGTTGGGGCATCTTCTGGGTATATGCCTAGGAGTGGTAGAGCTGGGTCCTCAGGTAATACTATATCCAATTTTCTGAGGAACCACCAGACAGATTTTCAGAGTGGTTGCACCAGCTTGAAATCCCACCAAAAATGGAGGAGTGTTCCTCTTTCTCTACATCCTTGCCAGTAACTACCATCACTTGAGTTTTTGATCTTAGCCACTCTGATTGTTGTGATGTGGATTCTCCGAGTTGTATTGATTTGCATTTCCCTGATGACTAAGGATGTTGAACATTTCTATAGGTGCTTCTAGGACATTCGAGTTTACTCAGTTGAAAATTCTTTGTTTAGCTCTTTAACCCATTTGTAATAGGGTTATTTGGTTGTCTGGTGTCTAATTTCTTGAGTTCTGTGTATATATTGGATATTAGTCCTCTATCAGATGTAATATGGTAAAGATCTTTTCCCAATCTGTTGGTTGCCATTTTCTCATATTGACAGTATCCTTTGCCTTACATAAGCTTTGCAATTGTGTGAGGTCCCATTTGTCAATTCTTGATCTTAGAACATTGGTGTTCTGTTCAGGAACTTTTCCCCTGTGCCTAAGGTATTCAAGGGTCTTCCCCACCTTCTCTTCTTTTAGTTTCAGTGTATCTGGTTTTATGTGAAGGTCTTTTATCCACTTGGATTTGAGCTTTGTACAAGGAGATAAGAATGGATCAATTTACATTCTTTACATGCTGATCTCCAGTTGAGCCAGCACCATTTGTTGAAAATGCTGTCATTTTTCCACGGGAGAGTTTTAGCTCCTTGTTAATGATCAAGTGACCATAGGTGCGTCAGTTCATTTCTGGGTCTTCAATTCTATTCCGTTGATCTTCCTGCCTGTATCTGTACCAAAATCATGAAATTTTTATCACTATTGCTCTGTAGTACAGCTTGATGTCAGGGATAGTGGCTTCCCCAGAAGTTCTTTTATTGTTGAGAATAGTTCTCGCTATCTTGGTTTTCTTGTTATTCCAAATGAATTTGCAAATTGCTCTTTCTATCTCTATAAATAATTGAATTGGAATTTTGGTGATGATTGAATTGAATCTGTAGATTGCTTTTGGAAAGATGGCCATTTTTACTATATTAATCCTGACAATCCTTGACGATGGGAGATCTTTTCATTTTCTGAGATCTTCTTTGATTTCTTCAGAGATTTGAAGTTCTTGTCATACAGATTTTTCACTTGCTTGATTATATTCACACCAAGGTATTTTATATTATTTGTGACTATTGTGAAGGGTGTCATTGTCCTAATTTTTTTCTCAGCCTGTTCATCCTTTGAGTAGAGGGAGGCTACTGATTTGTTTTAGTTAATTTTATATAAAGCCACTTTGGTGACATTGTTTCTCAGGTACAGGAGTTCTCTGGTGGAAGTTAAGTATACTATCATATCATCTGCAAATAGTAAAATTTTGACTTCTTTCATTTCTATTTGTATCCCTTTGACTTCCTATTGTTGTCTAATTGCTCTGGCTAGGACTTCCAGTACTATATTGAATAGGTAGGGAGAAAGTGGGCAGCCTTGTCTAGTCCCTGATTTTAGTGGGATTGCTTCAAGTTTCTCTCCATTTAATGTTAGGTACTGGCTTTCTGTATATTGCTTTAACTTTGTCTAGGTATGAGCCTTGAATTCCTGATCTTTCCAAAATTTTGCCATGAAAGGATGTTGAATTTTGTCAATTGGTTTCTCAGCATCTAGGGAGATGATCGTGTGAGTTTTTATTCTTTGAGTTTGTTTATATAGTAGATTACATGGATGTATTTCTGAATATTGTACCATCCCTGCATTCCTGGTATAAAGCCTACTTGATCATGACAGATGATTGTTTTGATGTGTTTTTGGATTCGGTATGTGAGTATTTTGTTGACTATTTTTGCATCAGTATTCAAAAGGATAATTAGTCTGAAGTTTTCTTTCTTTGTTGTGTCTTGGTGTTGTTTAGGTATGAGTGTAATTGTGGCTTCATACAACACACTGGGTAGTGTTGCTTCTGTTTCTACTTTGTGGAATAGTTTGAAGAGATTTGGTATTAGGTCTTCCTTTAAGGTCTGAAAGAATTCTGAATTAAAACCATCTGGTCCTAGGCTTTTTTTTTTTTTTTTTTTTTTTTGTGGGGAGACTGTTAATGACTTCTTATACTTCTTTAGGGGTTATTGGACTGTTTAGATGGTTTATCTGCTCCTGATTTAACTTTGGTATCTGGTAACTGTCTAGAAAATTGTCCACTGCATCTAGATTTTCCAGTTTTGATGAGTTTAGGTTTTTGTAGTAAAATCTGATGATTTTTTTTTAATTTCCTCAGTTTCTGTTGTTATGTCTCCCTTTTCAGTTTTGATTTTATTAATTTGGATACTGTCTCTGTGCTCTCTGGTTAGTCTGGCTAAGGGTTTATCTATCTTGTTGATTTTCTCAAAGAACCAGCTCCTGATTTTGTTGATACTTTGTATAGTTCTTTTTGTTTCTACTTGGTTGATTTCAGCTCTGAGTTTGATTATTTCCTGCCATCTACTCCTCTTTGGTGCATTTGCTTCTTTTTGTTCTAGAGCTTTCAGGTGTGCTGTCAAGTTGTTAGTGTATGCTCTCTCTGGTTCCTTTTTGTAGGCACTTAGAGCTGAGTTTTCCTCTTAGTGCTGCTTTCATTATGTCCTCCAAATTTTGGTATGATGTGTCCTGATTTTCCTTAAATTCTAAAAAAGTCTTTAATTTCTTTATTTTTTTTTGACCAAGTCATCTTTGAGTAGAGCGTTTTTCAGTTTCCATGTGTATGTGAGCCTTCCATTGTTTTTGTTATTATTGAATACCAGCCTTAGTCCATGCTGATCTGACAGGATGCAAGGGATTATTTCAATTTTCTTGTGTCTGTGGAGGCCTGTTTGTGACCAATTACATGGTCTATTTTGGAGAAGGTACCATGAGGTACTGAGAAAAAGGTATACTCTTTGTTATAGGATGAAATGTTCTATAGATAGCTGTTAAATCCATTTGGTTCATAACTTCTGTTAATTTCTCTGTGTCTCTGTTAAGTTTCTGTTTTCATGATCTGCCCATTGCTGAGAGTTGGGTGTTGAAATCCCCTACAATTATTGTGTGAGGTACAATGTGTGCTTTGAGCTTTAGTAAAGTTTCTTTTATGTATGTGATTGCCCTTGCATTGGAGCATACATGTTCAGAATTGAGAGTTCATCTTGGTAGATTTTTCCATAAGTATGAAGTGTCTTTCCTTATCTTTTTCGATTATTTTTGGTTGAAAGTTAATTTTATTTGATATTATAATGTCTACTCATGCATATTTCTTGGGACCATTTGCTTTGAAAAATTTTTTCCGATCTTTTACTCTGAGATAGTGTCTGTCTTTGTCACTGAGGTGCATTTTCTGTATGTAACAAAATTCTGGGTCCTATTTACATATCCAGTCTGTTAGTCTAAGTTTTATTTCATCAGGGAATTGAGTCCATTAATGTTAAGAGATATTAAGGAAAATGATTGTTACTTCCTGTTATTTTTGTTATTAGAGGTGCAACTATGTTTGTGTAGCTATCTTCTTTTGGGTTTTTTGGAAGATTACTTTCTTGCTTTTTCTAGGTTGTCATTTCCCTCCTTGTATTGGAGTTTTCCATCAATTATCTTTTGTAGTGCTAGATTTATGGAAAAATATTCTGCAAATTTGGTTTTGTCATGGAATATCTTGGTTTCTCCATCTATGGTGATTTAGAGTTTTGCTGGGTAAAGTAGTCTAGGCTGGCATTTGTGTTCTCTTAGGGTGTGTATGATATCAGTCTAGGATCTTCTGACTTTTATAGTCTCTGGTGAGAAGACTGATGTAATTCTTATAGGTCTGCCTTTATATGTTACTTTACCTTTTCCCCTTACTGCTTTTAGTATTTTTTCTTTGTTTTGTGAATTTTATGTTTTGATTATTGTGTGATGGGAGGAATTTCTTTCCTGGTCTAGTTTATTTGGTGTTCTGTAGGCTTCTTGCATATTCATTGGCATCTCTTTCTTTAGGTTAGGGAAGTTTTCCTCTATAATTTTGTTGAAGATATTTATTGGCCCTTTAAGTTGGGAATCTTCACTCTCATGTATAGCTATTATCCTTAGGTTTGGTTTTCTCATTGTGTCCTGGATTTCCTGGATGTTTTGGGTTAAGAGCTTTTTGAAATTTGCATTTTCCTTGACAGTTGTGTCAATGTTTTCCATGGTATCTTCTGCACATGAGATTCTTTCTTCTGTTGGTGATACTTGCGTCTATGACTCCTGATATTTTTCCTAGGTTTTCTATCTCCAGGGTAGTCTCCCTTTGAGATTTCTTTATTGTTTCTACTTCAATTTTAAATCCTGGATGGTTTTGTTTAATTCCTTCACCTGTTTGGCTGTGTTTTCTTGCAATTCTTTAAGGGATTTTTGTGTTTCCTCTTTAAAGGCTTTTACCTGTTTAACTGTGTTCTCCTGTATTTCTTTAAGGGAGTTATTTATGTCCTTAAAGTCATCTATCATCATCATGAGAAGTGATTTTCAATCTGAATTCTGCTTTTCCGGTGTTGTGTGGTGTCCAGGAGTTGCTATGGTGGGAGAACTGGGTTCTGATGATTTCAAGTAACTTTGGTTTCTGTTGCTTACGTTTTTGTGCTTGCCTTTCACCATCTGGTTAAATCTAGTGCTACCTGCCCTCACTGTCTCTGACTGGAGACTTTATTTCCAGTTACCTTGTTTGTGTCAGAACTCTTCAGAGTCCAGATGTCTCTGTGTTTCTGTGTTTCTGAGCTCCTGGGTGGAAGAACTCCTGAGACTCAGGCTGCCTCTGGGATCCTGAAATCCTGCTTCTCTGGGTTCAGTGGTTCCTCTAGGATAACTCAGGATATGGTGTCTTCAGGGGAGGAGACCAATGAGGTGTCTAGTCTGTCTGTTTTCTTTCTTTCTTTCTTTCTTTCTTTCTTTCTTTCTTTCTTTCTTTCTTTCTTTCTTTCTTTTCTTTTTGACTAAGGTCACCTGCACTCTCTCACCTCTCAGGTTTCTGGTACTTTTTAGAAGGTCTCCCCCTTTTTCATCCCCCTGAGGCTGCATATTTCCATTCATTCTCCTGGCTCTTTTAGCCTCTCTTTTGTCTCCCTTTCTCATGCTTGATCCTGTTCCTTCTTTCCTCTCCTCTTCTCGCATCAAAGTCTGTTCCTCCCTCCCCCACCTCCCTCTTCCTATCACTGCCTTCCTCTGCCTCCCTTTGCTTCCCATGATGATTATTTATTTCTTCTAAGTGTGATTTAAGCCTTCTTACTTGGATCTTCCTGCCCAAATCTGTGGGTTTTATCCTGGGTATTCTGTATGTTTTGGCAAAATGCCCAAATAAATGGGGAGAGGGAACTCAAAAGAGTCCACATCCAGTAGATAGACAGGGCCTCAAGTGGAGGGATGGGGTTACCAACCCACAGTCAAAATTTCTGATCCATAATTGTTCCTGTCTAAAAGAGCAACAGGGACAAAAACAGACAAGAGAAGATAGGAAAGGCACAAATTTGGATCCATCTTGTGGTGGTGGGTACTAAGACCTGACACTATTACTATGATGATGCTTACAAAATGCTATAATGTGCTTACAAAAAAGAGCCAAGTAGCATGGCTGTCCTCTGAGAGGCCTACTAGCCACAGACATAGATACTTACACCCAACCTTAGAACTGAAGTCGAAAACCCCTACGGTTGAATTAGGGGAAAGATTGAAAAAGCTAAAGGGGAGACTAGAAGTTTTAACTAACCCAGACTTCAGGGAGCTCCCAGAGACTGAGACACCAATCGGATATCATACATGGTCTGGTATGAGGGCCCCCTAGGAGATTATATATATATATCCTAGGTCTGCTTGGTCTGGCTTCAGTGGGAGAGGATGCACGTAATCCTGTAGAGAATTGAGGCCTCAGGGAAGGGGGATGTCTGGTATGGGGATACCCTCTCAAATGCAAGGGATAATAAGAATGGGAAGAAGAAATGTGGACAGGGTGACTGGGATGAGGTGCAAGGGCTGGAATGTACATAAAAAAATTTAAAGCCTATTTTATCTATACAGAAATTGTTTGCTTCTTGTGGAGAAAACTTCCATTCCAGAGAGTATTTAATTCTCTTCCTAACAGTTGCGTCACTAATATTTTGGTAGGCACATCTTGCCTGGAAAGCTGTCATTATCATTAAAAGAATCAGAGCTAGGTAAGAACTTTATCTCTTTCCCTCATTGTCCCTGGTATTTCCAGATTAATGAAAGCTAGATAACAGGGTGAAAACATCTACCTTACTTATACTTTTATTCCTTTATATTTCACAATGAAATTGTGTCTTATCAAATATTTCTAGTATTTAACCAAGAAAGTGGTAAAATTCTGGCTTATTTTGGTGCCTTTGAAAATTTTCTGACCCAAAACTCGTAAGATGTTTCTCCCTGTCCCTGTGGTTAGAGTTTAATAATTCTTCTAGATGTTTGTTGACAAAGAAAGGTCACTATCACAGCAAGGCTTCTTACATAGAATCACTGAGATGCTATTGCCATTTGAAGAGAAACCGAATAATATTGAAAATTTCACTGAATGATTTCTTGGATCAATGCATTTTATGAGTCTGAATATGATATAGTATTTAGCCCATTTGAGCATTCATAACAGTTATTATTTCCAATTATCAATATATAATAAACAAAGGTTTTATGATTAAAGAAATATGACTCATGAATCGGATAGTTTGTGACTTTAGAGATTAGAAATATGGTTGCAGAACCTGTATTCCTAAGACATATTTGTAAAAGAATCTCAGGTAGCAAATGTATAAACTGTGTATGAACGATAGTGAATTTTCAGAAAAAAAAGGAAAACTTTATGTTTATTTTAAAGCGTTATGAAGTAATAATGTACGTGCTAAAAATAATCTTAACACACTGAAAAATATATAATTTGTATATTTATTCCCAGATAGTTATAATCACTCTATATATTTTAGAGACAACTATTTAACAACAAAAATATTCTTTATTCACAAAAAAGTCTTTTGTTATCAATTTGACTTACTTTTAGAAACTTTAAAATTTATCATGATTATTAAGTGAATAGTACTATTTCTTACTTATGTTCTAGACTCAATATTTTTGTGGAATTATGTTTTATTATGCATATGTATCTCATTGTCAATAACAAATTTGGTCTCTACCTTTTATTACCTTTGGCTGCAATATAAAACTCTTGAGTTCATTCCTGGCTGTTCTTATGTTTTATATTTCATCCTATGAAAAATGAACATACTTAATGGAATACCAGCCATCTTTAGTTAAATGATAGTCAACATCATGGTATATATAATCATCATATCAACAGAGATAAAATTGCACAATCTGAAATAAAGGATCAATGCAACTCTTCCAAACTCTGTCTTCTTTTAAACAGAAAATGTTTCCTCTTCAATACTGTTAGTTCTACTTGTATTTGATTCATTCACACATGAAGGTTCATGGTGAGATACCCTTCATTTTCATTTTCAAGAATTTAGAATATGTATTTGTTGATTATTGCATTTATCCATATAGCTAAAATAACATTTTGATATTCCATGGATTTATAAAAATCTCCATTTTTTAAAGTTGATAATCAAATATATGATCTTTCAATGGCAATGTACCTTTTTGTACAATTCTAAAAGCTTTTATTACAAAAATTAACAGCTCATTTTGATGTAACTGATATTTTCTTGGTAACAATAAATTGCATGCAATAATTTCTTTATGTATATTTGCATAATATAATTCTTTTTAACTCTCCATGTTTTAAATTTTGTTGGCATGACCTTTGAAGACATGTTATTTACAAATTTTCTAAAATTGTGAATATCCAGTAGTTCCTAAAATTATTTTAGAACTATGTGATTATCTAGTAGTATAAACTCTATATTTAAAAGAATATCTTATGATTGTCATTTTAAACTGGTACTGAGCATTGCTAATGAAATAGATACATGGTTTAAGTTTTAGTGTAGAGGTCTTTTCCCCCAACTCTTTTTTATATATGAAAAAACTATTTAGGCATTTATAGATATGGTGATTAATTGAATTTTATGCATGCTATTTAATTCTGAAAATGTGTTTCTTTCAATTTGTTCCTAAACTAAAAATTGGATAGTTATTTTTGGAAAAGCTTTAGCTTTTAAATGGAAAAGATCACTTTAAGTAAAAGTTTGAGGAACTAATAAATGAGAATTTCCACATCACCCTATCAATTTGTCTTGTTAAGCATTGATTTATGAGACAGATGTTTCTCAAATGAATAAAGTAAGGATTAGAACTAAACTAATACAAACCATAAAACGCAGTGTGGTGTCTATTAGGGCTCAGAGCTTTGTTAGTAGTCTGGGAAATGAGGCAGATGTTTCACTAAACAGGAGACAATAAAGAGAACACAAAAATATGCAGTAACACAGCTGCATCTGTGCCACTTCCCATGACCCAGCATTGGTGAGAAAATTAAGTCAATGCTTCTTTTCTATTTGCTTTCATTATGCTCTATATAACTGTGTCAGTGAATTTAATTTCTAAATCATAAGAGTGGGATTTGGTTGCTTATCTTAGATTAATGTTATAACATAGAGTTTTATAAATCAATTAATAAATTACACATACAAATCAGATAAAATAAATGAGAAAATAATTTGCTTTCTAATAAAATTTTCTTAAAAGATATTTTAGAGAAATTTAAATACTTAAATTACTGTATTTTCAAACGTAATCCACAATGTAAAGTTGACCCTAAAAAGATCAGAGTAGTCATAATTTTTACATAGTGTGAATAATTAATCAGTGCTTCACTATTATCTTCTTAAATATAACATCATATACAATAAAGCATTGCAAGTATGTTTTTCTTTTTTTAATTAAATGATTGTATGTGTTACCAGTTATGTAAACATGCCTGATATCTAGGACAGCCCTTTGTACTTGAAATCTTAATCCTTTGAATACATATGAGTAGTATAACTATCTAACCAAGAAAATAATTCAAGTATATAAACACAAAATAAGTATTTGAAGATCAAGATAGGTCAAGCCTTGCATTTATTACAAAGCCTCTTTATCATCAAAGCTTTTTCTTTATTAAAGAAGTAGTTACTTATATGTTTCCTTGTGTGTTCATATATGCATAGGCATGTTTGTGTGTGTGCTTTTGCTATGCCCATGTGGAAGTCAGAAGATGACATTCACAGATTTAATCTCTTTCCGTGATGTGGATTCTGAAGCTAAAATTCAGGTTATGATGCTTGAAGCAGTCATATCAGAGTCTCTTAGATACTTGAATTGAATGACATCATTTGTACCACATACGCTGATTTCTGTATTCTTGCATTTCCTTAATTTTTTTTTGTTGGCCTATGAACAATTTTCTTTGCAATTTTATTCTTGACTACAGCTATAAGCAATCTTTGTAGAGGTTGGTAAAGTTTAGACTACTCCAATCACTTACCTATCATAACTTATTGGAAAGACCTGTAAGCTGAGAATATTTTTAAAAAATAGATAAAAAATAATTTGCATGTGTTAGAGAATGCAAAAACCCATGTGAAACTTGGGTTTATTTACCTATCTAAAATAGGGCCTTTAAATGTGACTCAAAATGGCTTAAAGCTAACAATATACTTGATTAATTTCTCTAAATTTGTATAACAGTCATTGATTATTATGCCTAGCTTAAACTCATTTTTTCTATTTATAATGTCTATCATTTATTTTATGTATTCAGCTATAGTTTTCTTCTTAAATGCTTATTTTATCAAAACTGAGGACATTATTTCTCTTATCTGTGTAATTATACATTCTCTAGACAGATCACTGCAACATGCTGCCATGAATTATGGATCTGTGTGGTGAGTAAAATGGTTTCAATCTCCTTTTCTATTCCACTATATAACATATATAACTTCGGATCTGAATGAAGATAACAAGTTTTATTTATTTATTTATTTATTTATTTATTTATTTATGGTTTGTTTTTAGAACTATGCATCAATGAGTTATTTTTAAATTCATTTATTTTTTTTAATATTTTTAATGCAAATGCTACTACCCCATCCCAGTTCCTCATTGAAAAGTTTCCCTCCATCCCCTTTGAGAGGGTGCCCTGCCTCACAGGTATCACCTCACCCTGAGGCATCATGTCTATACAAGATTAGGTGTATACTTTCCCACTGAGTCTAGAGAAGGCAATCCTCTGCAATATATGTGCTTAGGGCCTCAGAACATTACATGTATTCTTTTTGGTTGGTGGCTAAGTCTCTAGAAGCTCCAAGGATTCCAGGTTGGTTGACAATGTTGGTCTTCCTACGTGGTTACCATCCAGTTCAGTTCTTTCAGTCCTTTCCTTATCTGTTCCATAGGGGTCTCTGACTTCAGTCCAGTACTTAACTGTGAGTATCTATGTCTGACTTAGTCAGATGTTTGGCAGAGTCTCTCAGAGGACACCTATGCTAAGCTCCTGTCTGGAAGCACAACATAGCATCACTAATAGAATCAGGGTTTGGTGCCTACCCATGGTATGGATATCAAGCTTGGGCTGATAACTATTTGGCAACTCTTTCTGTCTCTGCTCTATTTTTCTCCCTGCATTTCTTCTAGACAGGACAAATATGAGTTCTACAATTTTTGAAGATGGGTTTTTGTC
The DNA here is from genome assembly GCF_011762505.2 of Arvicanthis niloticus. Lineage (NCBI taxonomy): Eukaryota > Metazoa > Chordata > Mammalia > Rodentia > Muridae > Arvicanthis > Arvicanthis niloticus. The sequence goes on from NC_133437.1 coordinate 12,974,049, forward strand.
CCCATCCCTTCACTGGGCCCCTGACAAATTAATGGAGGCCGTCTCCTCAGGTTCCATGTCTCCACTATTGGGTATTTAGGCTAAGGTCACTCATATTGAGTCCATAGAACCTCCCCCATCCTAGGTCTTTTGGACTTTATAGAGGTTACCTACAACCTCTACCACCAGCAGCTACATATTTTCATTCACTCTTCTTGCCCTCTGAGCTTCTCTCCTGTCTCCCCTCCTGCCTGTCCATGACTCTCCCCCACCCCATACTTCCTTCTCCCACCTAGGTTCCTCCCACTCAAATTTCTCCCTCCTTCTGCTTCCCATGATTATTTGTTCCCTCTTCTAAGTGGGATTTAAGCATTTTTACTTGGACATTCCTTCTCGTTTAACTTCTTAGGGTCTGTAGGATATAGCATTGGTATTCTGTACTTTTTGCCTAACATCCACTTGCTGGTGAATACATACCATACCATACCATGCATATCCTTTTGGATCCAGGTTACGTAACTTAAGATATTTTCTATTTCCATCCATTTGCCTACAATATTCTTGATGTTCCTTTATGTGCAATATTTTATTATATAAATGATCCATATTTTCTGTATGAATTCTCCTGTTGAGGGACATCTGGGTTGCTTCCAGTTTTTGACTTCAATGAATAAAGGTGCTATGAACAGAGTAGAGTATGTGTCTTTTTGATATTATAAAACATGTTTTGGAAATATGCCCAGGAACTGTATAGCTGGGTCTTCAGGTAGAACTATTTCCAATTTCCTAAGGAACTAACAGATTGATTTCCAGAGTGGTTGTATCAGTTTGCAATCCCACTAGCTATGGAAAAATGTTCCCCTTCCTTCACATCCTCACCAGCTTTGACAGTGACTTAAGTTTTTAATCTTAGCCACTCTAAATATTATAAGCTGGAATCTCAGGATTGTTTTGATTTGCATTTCACTGATGACTAAGAATGTTGAGCATTTCTTTAAGTGCTTCTTTACCATTAAAAATTCCTTAGTTGAAAAAAATTTCTATTTGTCTCTACAGGATTAGGCAATCTTTTCCTATGGAGGCAGGTAAGGCAATCCTCTGCTAGGTATGTGCTGGGGGCCTCAGACCAACCTTTGTATGCTCTTTATTGTTAGGTAAGTTTCTGAGAGCTCCCAGGGAGCTAGGTTAGTTGAAAGTATTGGCCTTCCTATGGGATTGACTTACCCTTCATCTCCTTCAATCTTTCCCCTAATTCTTCCAATGAAGTCCCCAACTTCAGTCTAATACTAGCTGTAAGTATCTACATATGTCTCAGTCATCTGATGGTAGGGCCAGCTCCTTCAATCTTTCCCCTAATTCTTCCAATGAAGTCCCCAACTTCAGTATAATACTAGCTGTAAGTATCTACGTATGTCTCAGTCAGCTGCTGGTAAAGCCTCTCAGAGGACAGCCATGCTAAACTCCTGTCTGTAAGTACATCATAGCACCAGTAATAGTGCACGGCTTGGTGCTCTCCCATGAGTTGGATCCCAAGTTGGGCCAGTCATTGGACAACCTTTCATTCAGTCTGCTCCATTTTTTGTCCCTGAATATCTTTTCGATAGAAACAATTCTGGGTCAGAATTTTAGATGGTAGGTTGGTAACCTGTGGGAAGTGGCTCCACTCTCGCCATATAAGGTGGCGCTTGGCATAGGCATTGCTTGAGAGAAAAGACAACTCCATATATAAAGTTGTATGTTCTGAGAGGTGTGGTTACCCGATCACCCCACCTCACATCATTGAGAGTGGCCAATTAGCAGTGACTTCGTGGCAGCTGCTGATAGGATCAGGGCAATGCTTATAAGGGGCTGCGGGAGCTGGGAAGAGGGAGAAGAGAGAGAGAGAGAGAGAGAGAGAGAGAGAGAGAGAGAGAGAGAGAGAGAAGAAGCTCGCTGTATAGGGATAGCTGAATAAAACGCTTGAAGAAGAACACGGTTGCTGTTGCCTTATTCTGCTGGTCGGAAATGGGTAGCGACAGTGCCTCCACTTGAGGACCTATCTCTACTGGAGGTTGACTCTTCAGGTTCCCTCTCCCTACTGTTGGGCATATTGGCTAAGGTCATCCTCATTGATTCCTGGGAGTCTGTCACATCCCAGGTCTCTGGGACTTTCGAGAGGGTTCTCCTACCCCTACTCCCGGATGTATCATATTTTCATTCATTCTGCTGGCCCTCTGGGCTTCTCTCCTATTTCCCCTGCATATTTGATCCTGCCCCCACTTTCCCCTCTCCCTCCACTCTCCTACCCAGGTACCACACACCCTCTATTCTCCCTTCTAAGTGGGAATGCATCATCCTCACTTGGGCCTTCTTTCTTGTTAAACTTTTTATGAACCAAATGGATTTAACAGATGTCTACAGAAACTTTTACCTTATAACAACAAAAAAAATACTCCTTCTTCTCAGTACATCATAGAATGTTTTCTTTAAATAACCATATAATCAGATAAAAAATAAGCCTCATCAGATACAAGAAGATTGAAATAATCCCATGCATGCTAGCAAATCACCACAGACTAACACTAAACTTCAATAACAACAAAAACCATAGAAAGCTAGCATATTCATAGGAACTGAACAACTCTTTACCCAATGATAACTGGTCAGGGAAGAAATAAAGAAAGAAATAAAACTTTATAGAATTCAATGACAATGAATATATAGCATAATTAAACTTATGCGACATAATGAAAGGAATCTTAAGAGGAAAATTAATGGCACTAAGTGTCTTCATAAAGCAATTGGAGAGGTCCTATATTAGCAACTTAACATCACACCTGAAACCTCTAGAACAAAAAAAGCAAACACAGAAAAGTAGACTGTAGGAAATAGCCAAACTCAGAGATGTAATAAACCAATAAAAACAAAAAGAACAATACAAATAATAAACAAGACAAGATTTGGTTCTTTGAGAAAATTAATAATACAGATAAATGCTTAGGCAAACTAATGAAAGGGCACATAGACAGTATCCAAATTAACAATATCAAAAGGGAGATATAATGATAGAAACTAAGGGAATTTTAAAAATTATCATATCTTACTATAGAACCCTATAGTTAACAACACTGGATAATTTAGATGAAATGGATGATTTTCTAGACAGAGATCAAGTACTAAAGTTAAATCAAGATCAGGTAAACTATATACACAGTATCATAACCCCTAAGGAAATAGAAGCAGCCATTTAAAGTCTCCCAACCAATAAAATACCAGGATCAGATAGTTTTAGTGCAGAATTCTACCAGACATTCAAGGAACTAATACTAATATTTCACAAACTATTCCAAATATTGGAACAAAATAAACACAACCTAAATCATTCTATAAAGCTACAGTAACTCTGATACCTAAAACACACAAAGACCTAACAAAGATAGAGAACTTCAGACCAGTTTCACTTATGAATATCAATGCAAAAAAAACTCATATTCTCCCAAACAGAATCCAAGAACACATCAAAACCATGGTCAAGTATGCTTTATAACCGAGATGTAGGAATGATTCAATATATGAAAATCCAATAGTGTTAGGGAGTCTATGCATGAGATGGATCCCAAGTTGGGGTGGTCTCTGGCACCATTCCTGATCTCAAGCTGTACTACACAGCAATAGTGATAAAAAACCACAAGGTATTGGTACAAAGGCAGACTAGTCAGTCAATGGAACAGAACTGAAGACCTAGAATTATACCCTTACACCTATGGACACTTGATCCAAAGATACAAAGAAGCCAAAAAATACAGTGTAAAAATAAAAAAGCATCTTTGATAAATGGTGCTGGTCTATATGGAGATTTGCATGAAGAAATGAAAATAGATTTATATTTATCACCTTGTACAAAGTTCAAGTCCAAGAGCATCAAGGACCTAAAAATAAAGCCAGATACTCTGTACCCCATTTTAAATTTTGGTTATTTGGCTTTTTGAAGTGTAACTCCTTGAGTTCTTTATATATTTTAGATATTATCCTTCTATAGTTTGTAGGTTAGGGAAGTTCTTTTCACAATCTCTGGGTTGCAATTTTATCCTGTTGACAGTGTCCTTTGCCTTAAAGAAGCTTTTCAATTACCTGAGGTCCCATTTATCAATTGTTGACCTTAGAGTTGGAGTCATTGGTATTCTGTTCAGGAAAATTTTACTCCTTCTGCTACATTTGAAGCTATTTCCCACTTTCTCCATGTATCTGTTTTTATATTGAGGTCCTTGATAAATATGTGTCAATTTGTATTCTTCTACATGTAGACTGCCAGTTATACCAGCACCACTTGTTGAATATGCTTAATTCAGAAGAAACAGTGACACAATCAGATGAGTTCCAAAAATATCTAATATTTGTGGTTCTTCAGAGAACAGTGATTTGACTCAAGCACTACCAAATGTAGGGCATCAAAAATACTAGAGCTGCTTTATCCTTGGTAGGCTCACGATCGATACTGTAATTAATCAAACCAGGCAGGTCAGAACAAACTAGAAGCACATGTAACCAATTTTAGATTTTTGTAAGTGTTGGATAAAAGCATAATCGTAAGCATCTGTATTTTATTTTGTTATATATATATATATATATATATATATATATATATATATATATATTGAAATAATGAAATAAAGAAAAATTTGGTTAGGACTAAAAAGATCTATTCTCACTTTCAGCAATAATAGAAAACATAATCTATGTTTGATTTCTGTAACCTGATATGGAACTGTACTTTTTCACCTTCCTATATAATTCATAAGTTGTTTATACATATTAAACTTAAAGGAATAACTTTCAAAATTATACAGTTTAGAGTCTTGTTATGAACTCATATGAAATGAATGGCTTATCAATTTCAGTATTTCTGCTGTACTTTGAAGAGAGAGACTGGCTTCTACTGGATAAAAAGAGAAAAAAAGACTAGAGAGATGCAATCTAACACAAGAGAAAGATTAGTTTACCCCTCAAAGGAAAACTAAAATGTATTTGAGTATTTTCCTAAATCATTTAAAACTTGTATTGTCTTCAACACTAAAGAAATGCTTTGTTAGAGGAAACAGTAGGTAAAACAGAATTGCTTTTGAATGATTTGGTGACTCAAAATATTGGAGATAGATTATTTGGAAACTATTCAAATTTTTCTTTTCTTTGTTTTGTCTATTTTTCATGAAATGAAAAGTTATGCACAATACATTTTAGTGTTATAATTTGAAAATTAAAAAGTAGCTATATTTTTATTCCTAAAACTTATCCCTAGGCTTAAGATAATTCATAAAATATTAAGGGTTGATGTTCATGATACATTTATAGGACAAATGATGTGCAATTAGTAAGAAAAAAGTTTTATATGGAATAAATACTTTGAGATATTTCATAAAATGTCCTTAGTTATGTGTAATCTTATAATCAGTCAAATGAAGTTGTAATGGAGAAATGTGAAAAGCTTAATTGATCACTATATTAAAATAAAGAATAATTGCATAATTTGATGACTACTGCTTATACTTATTTATTCACTTAATGTAATGAAATTTTAGTCAAGCAATATTGTTACTCCAGGAAGGGATCCCATCCAAAGAACTTCTAGGCCTGTATGATCCAGTTGAAATGCAGACATCCCACTTACCTTTATTCCCTCTGGCTGGAATATAGACATGACCTTAGTACACATCTTTCATTCTAAACAAAGTAAGATTTTATTTGTAGAAGGAATCAGTCATGTTTGAAAGTGAAGTCTAACTGAGAACAGATAGAGTGACAAATCATAGAAAGATTTGACAGAGTGAGTCAGAGTTAAGATATGCCCAACTCTCAGGTGAAAATCACTGAAAAAGAGGTGAGAGAGAAAGAAAGAGACACACACACACAGAGAGAGAGAGAGAGAGAGAGAGAGAGAGAGAGAGAGAGAGAGAGAGAGAGAGAGAGAGGTGGCAGTTTTATTAGGACAGTTTTATGGAGACAGTTTGAAAAGAGAACAAAGTGGAGGCATGTGAACAAAAAAAATGAGACAGAAAATGAGAAAGATTCAGAAAATCAGAACAGCTTGAGGCCAAGCATAGTTCGGCTGGAAATTGAGGTAACCCAGATTAAATTAGTCAACTTAAAGAGGACTTTGAATCAGAATACTTGAGTTGAACTAGCCAGTTAGAGTTTAGAAAGAACTAGAAATGACAAACTTATAGATCAGGAAGCCTCCAAAATGTCAATGACATATGGTCAATAAAAGTTACATTTACAGTTTAGATTCATATTTACATGAGAGGCGTAGTGTGTTGAGTTCAAAAACTCATTTGATTTACTGAAATGATAACTGCTGTAAGTGGAAAATGCAGTCAAATTATTTAAATGCACAATTTTTACACATGATCATCATGTGCCCCCATCTAGTGCCCATGGTGGACAATAGGGTGCCTGGAACTGGACTTACAAACAGATGCTAGCCTTCATGTATGTGTGATGAGAACTTATCCCAGATCCTCCTATGCACAGAGAGCAAATGTGCTTGCCCTAAGAATTATCTCTGTAGCCCAGCATACATCTGTTTTTGCATGATTATTTTTGGTTGATATTTAGTTTTATTCTGATTATCTTGAGAAAAGATCTTTGTTTGAATATTAGGCTAGTTTGAAACTCACTATATGCACAAACAAGCCTCAAACATGTGGAGGTCTTTTTGCCTCATTTTCTTGTTCTGATATTAGAGATGTGTACACAATGTTGAGTGCTGCAGTTTCATCTCATTCTGTCCTATCTGTCTTATGATAATTATTAATTAAATTCACATACAAGTCTCTGCAGAATATTACCTTTTTTATCTCCATAAAACCCGAACACTTCACAGTAAATAACAATACCAGAGAATTCTACTGTGCCCACTGTGCTAAGGGAAATTTCTGTGCAGTAGTGGTAGTGTCAAAAGAGAAAAAAATGAAATTGGACACAAAATAGCTGTATTGCCAAAATTTTTTTTAAGTATAAGATAATTCAGCTTGAATTCTTTAGCTTTATGTGTATTTATTTTTTCACACACATGTATTGGGGGACAAAGCTTATTATCCTGTCTTCTTCAGAGCTTCAGGCAAGCACTTAAGCTTTTGTGTGAAGTGGATGTCCTTAGTCTTTTCTCAGTGTCTTTAGATAAACTCTAATTTCGCTTTCATTAGAGCACATATATCAGAATAACACAGTCTTGGACTGTCAGATTACGTGCCCTTAAAAAGGAGAACACATCTGACAATTTAGCATTAATTTATTATTTCATATCACATTCAGTATGTGATTTACAATTGAATGCATCTTTTTTAGATGGAACTTTTTCTTTTTCTCCTATTTTTTAAATTAATTTTTTATAGAATATTTTATTTACATTTGATATGTTTTCCTCTTTTCCCATTTACCCCCTACCCAGAAACCCTCATCCCATACCCGTCCCCCTGCTTCAATGAGAATGTACACCACACACTCACACCCATCTTCCCGCCCTTGAATTCCCCCACACTGAATTCCTTCACAAGACCAAGGACCTCCTCTCCCACCTATGCCAAACAAGGCCACCCCCCTACGTATACACATGGAGCCATGGGATCCTCCCTATGTGTTCCCAGGCTGGTGGTTTAAAACCTGGGAGCTCTGTTTGGTTGGTATTGTTGCTCTCCTCATGGGGCTACAAATTCCTTCTACTCCTTCAGTCTTCTCTCTAACTCCTCTATTAGGAAACCCACCATCAGGCCAATGGTTGGCTGTGAGCATCCACCTCTGTATATGTCAAGCTCTGGCAGACCTCTAAGGAGACAGCTATATCAGGCTCCTGTCAGCATGCACTTCCTGCCATTCACATCAGTGTCTGCCTTTGGTGATTGCACACGGGATGGATAGTCAGGTGGAGCAGTCTCCGCACAGCCCCTCCTTCAGTTTTGGACAAACACTTTGTCTCAATATTTGCTCTCATGTATATTGTGTTACTTTTTATAAGAAGGACAAAAGCACCCACACTTTGGATTTCCTTCTTCATGAGCTTCATGTGGTCTGTGAGATGTATCTTGGGTATGGCGAGCTTTTGGACTACTTATCAGTGAGTGCATACGATGTGTGTTCTTCTGTGATTGGTTTACCTCACTCAGGATGATATTTTCCAGTTCCATTCCTTTGCCTAAGAATTTCATGAATTCATTGTTTTTTAATGGCTGAGTAATACTTCATTATGTAAATGTACCACATTTTCTGTATTCATTCCTCTGTTGAAGGACATCTGGGTTCTTTCTAGATTCTGGCTATTATAAATAAGGCTGCTATGAACATAGTGGAGCATATGTCCTTGTTATATGTTGGAGCATCTTCTGGGTATATGCCCAGGAATGGTATAGCTGGGTCCTCAGGTAATGCTATGTCCAATTTTCTGAGGAACCACCAGACTGATTTTTAGAGTGGTTGCACCAGCTAGCAATTCCAAAAATGATGGAAGTGTCTTCCTCTTTCTCCACATTCTTGCCAGCATCTGCTATCACCTGAGGGTTTTTTTATATTTTATTTTCTAATTGAATATTATATGTACATTTCAGATTTTATCCCCTTACTGTATTCTCCCCACCACCCAGGAACCCCTTATCCCATCCACTCTCCTCCTGCTTCTATGATAGTGTTCCCCCTCCAACCCCCCAATCCCACCTCTCCACACTCGAATTCCTCCCCACTCAGTGTTCAGCCTTCATGTGACCAACGATCTCCTCTTCCACCTATGCCCGACAAGGCCATCCTTCCCTACATATACAGCTGGAGTCATCGGTCCCTCCATATGTGCTCCCAGGCTGGTGGTTTAGACCCTGGGGAGCTCTGGTTGGTTGGTATTATTGCTCTCCTCATGGGGTCACCAACCCTTTCACCTCCTTCAGTCTTCTCTCTAACTTCTCTATTGAGAACCCTTGATCAGATCAATGGTTAGCTGTGAGTGTCTGCTTCTGGGTATGTCAGACTCTGGAAGACCTCTAAGGAGACAGCCACATCAGGATTCTGTCATCATGCACTTCCTGATATCCATACCAGCTTCTATCTTTGGTGACTGCACATGGGATGGATACCCAGGGAGAATGGTCTCCAGATGGCCTCTCCTTCAGTTTCTGTCCCACACTTTGTCTCCATATTTGCTCCATTGTGTATTTTGTTACTCCTTCTAGGTAGGACCTAGGCATCCACACTTGTTCTTCCTTCTTCATGAGCTTCATGTGGTCTGTTATTTGAATCTTGGCTATTTCAAGCTTTGGGGCTAACATCTGCTTACCAGTGAGTAAATACCATGTGTGTTTTTTTCTGATTAGGTTACCTAACTCAGGATGATATTTTCTAGTTCAATCCATTTACCTAAAAATTTCTCAAATTCATTATTTTTAATAGCTGAGTAATACTCCATTGTGTAAATGTACCACATTTTTGTATCCATTCCTCTGTTGAAGGATATCTGGGTTCTTTCCAGCTTCTGGCTATCATAAATAAGGCTGCTATGAATATAGTGGAGCATATGTCCTTGTTATGTGTTGGAGCATCTTCTGTGTATATCCCAGGAGTGGTATAGCTGAGTCCTCAGGTAGTGCTATGTCCAATTTTCTGAGGAACCAACAGACTAATTTCCAGAGTGGTTGTACCAGCTTGCAATCCCACCAACAATGGAGGAGTGTTCCTCTTTCTCCACATCCTCGCCAGCATATACTATCACTTGAGTTTTTGATCTTAACCATTCTAACTGGTGTGAGGTGGTATCTCATGGTTGTTTTGATTTGCATTTCTCTGATGACTAAGGATGTTGAGCATTTCCTATGGTGCTTCTCAGCCATTTGAGTTTCCTCAGTTGAGAATTCTTTGTTTAGATCTGTACCCCATTTATAATAGGGTTATTTGGTTGTCTGGAGTCTAATTTCTTGAGTTCTTTGTATATATGGGATATTAGCCCTCTATTGTATGTAGAATTGGTAATGATCTTTTCCCAATCAGCTGGTTGCCATTTTGTCTTATTGACACTGTCTTTTGCCTTACAGAAGTTTTGCAAATTTATGAGGTCCCATTTGTCAATTCTTGATCTTAGATCATAAGCCATTGGTGTTCTGTTCAGGAACCTTTCACCTATGCCTAAGGTATTTGAGGGTCTTCCCCACCTTCTCTTTTATTAGTTTCAGTATATCTGGTTTTATGTGAAGGTCCTTTATCCACTTGGGCTTTGTACAAGGGGATAAGAACGGATTAATTTGCCTTCTTCTACATGCTGACCTCCAGTAGAACCAGCACCATTTGTTCAAAATGCTGCTCTTTTTCCACTGGATGGTTTTAGCTCGTTTGTCAAAGATCAAGTGACCATAGGTGTGTGGGTTCATTTCTGGATCTTCAATTCTATTCCACTGATCTCTCTGCCTGTCTCTGAACCAATACCATGCAGTTTTTATTACTACTGCTCTGTAGTACAGTTTGAGGTCAGGGATGGTGATTCCCCCAAAAGTTCTTTTATTATTGAGAATAGTTCTCACTGTCCTGGGTTTTTTTCTTATTCCAAATGAATTAGAAAATTGCTCTTTCTATCTCCATGAAGAATTGATTTGGAATTTTGATGGGGATTGCATTGAATCCATAGATTGCTTTTGGCAAGATGGCCATTTTTACTAAGTTAATCCTGCCAATCCAGGACCATGGGAGATCTTTCAATCTTCTGAGATCTTCTTCGATATCTTTCTTCAAAGACTTGACATTTTTGTCATACAGATCTCTCACTTGCTTGCTTAGATTCACTCCAAGATATTTTATATTATTTGTAACTATTGTGAAGGGTGTAATTTCTCAAATTTCTTTCTCAGCCTGTTTTTTCTTTGAGTAGAGAAAGGCTACTGATTTGTTTGAGTTGATTTTATATCCAGACACTTTGCTGAGGTTGTTTTTCAGGTTTAGGAGTTCTCTTGTGGAAGTTTTAGGGTCACTTAAGTATACTATCATATCATCTGCAAATAGTGAAATTTTGACTTCTTCCTTTCCTATTTGTATCCATTTGACTTCATTTTGTTATCTAATTGCTCTAGCTATGACTTCCAGTACTATATTGAATAGATAGTAAGAGAATGGGCAGCCTTGTCTAGTCCCTGATCTTAGTGGGATTGCTTCAAGTTTCTCTCCATTTAGTTTGATGTTGGCCTCTGGCTTGCCCTATATTGCTTTTACTATGTTTAAGTATGGGCCTTAAATTCCTGATCTTTCCAGTACTTTTACCATGAAGGGATGTTGAATTTTGTCAAATGCTTTCTCAGAATCTAGTGAGATGATCATGTGGGTTTTTTCTTTGAGTTTGTTTATGTACTGGATTACATTGAAGGATTTCCAAATATTGTATCATCCCTGCATTCCTGGGATAAAGCCTACTTGATCATGAAGGATAATTGTTTTGATGTGTTCTTGGATTTGGTTTGTGACTATTTTATTGAGTATTTTTGCATCAATATTCATAAGAGAGATTAGTCTCTAGTTCTCTTTCTTTGTTGGGTCTTTTTGAGGCTTAGGTATGAGCATAAATGTAGCTTCATAGAACAAATTGGGCATTGTTCCTTCTGTTTCTATTCTGTGGAATAGTTTGAAGAGAATTGGTATTAGGTCTTCCTTGAAGTTCTGGTAGAATTCTGTACTAAAACCATCTGGTCCCGGACTTTTTTCCATGGGGAGACTTCTAATGACTGCTTTTATGTCCTTAAGGCTTATAGAAGTGTTTTGATGGTTTATCTGCTCCAGATTTAATTTTGCTATCTGGTATCTGTCTAGAATATTGTCCATTTCACCCAGATTCCCCCCCCCTTTTTTTGAGTATATGCCTTTGTAGTAGGATCTGATGATTTTTTTTAATTTCTTCAATTTCTGATGTTATGTCTCCCTTTTTGTTTCTAATTTTATTAATTTGTATACTGTCTCTGTGCCCTTTTTTTAGTCTGGCTAAGGGTTTATCTATCTTGTTGATTTTCTCGAAGAACCAGCTCCCGGTTTTGTTAATATTTTGTATAGTTCTTTCTGTTTCTACTTGGTTGATTTGAGCTCTGAGTTTATTTCCTGCCATCTACTCCTCTTGGGTGCATTTGCTTCTTTTTATTCTAACTCTTTCAGATGTCCTATCAAGTTGTTACTTTATGCTCTCTCCAGTTTCTTTTTGTAGTTACTTAGAGGTATGAGTTTTCCTCTTAGTACTGTTTTCATGAAGTCCCACAAGTTTTGGTATGATTTGTCCTCATTTTCATTAAATTCTAAAAAGTCTTTAATTTCTTTATTTTTTCCTTGACCAAGTCATCCTTGAGTAGAGCGTTATTCAGTTTCCACATGTATGTGGGCTTTCCATTGTTTTTGTCATTATTAAAGACCAGCCTTAGTCCATGGTGGTCTGATAGGTTGCAAGGGATTATTTCAATCTTTTTGTATCTGTTGAGGCCTGTTGTGTGACCAATTATATGGTCTGTTTTGGAGAAGGTACCATGAGGTGCTGAAAAAAAGGTATATTCTTTTGTTTTAGGGTGAAATGTTCTATATATATCAGTTAAACCCATTTGGTTCATAACTTCTGTTAGTTTCATTTTGTCACTGTTTAGTTTCTGTTTCCATGATCTGTCCATTGCTGAGAGTTGGGTGTTGAAATCCCCCACTATTATCATGTGAGGTGTAATGTATGCTTTGAGCTTTAGTAAAGTTTCTTTTATGTATTTGGGTGCTCTTGCATTTGGGGCATAGATGTTTAGAATTGAGAGTTCATCTTGGTATATTTTTCCTTTGATGAGTATGAAGTATCCTTCCTTATCTTTTTTTATTACTTTTGGTTGAAAATCAGTTTTATTTGATATTAGAATTACTACTCCAGCTTGTTTCTTGGGACCATTTTCTTGGAAGATTGTTCTTTCTCCTTTTACTCTGAGGTAGTGTCTGTATTTGTCATAGAGGTGTGTTTCCTGTATGCAGCAAAATTCTGGGTCCTGTTTATTTATCCAATCTGCTAGTCTATATCTTTTTATTGGAGAATTTAGTCCATTGATATTTAGAGATATTAGGAAAACATGATTGTTGCTTTCTGTCACTTTTGTTATTAGAGATGGAATTATGTTTGTGTAATTATCTTCTATTGGGGTTGTTAGAAGACTACTTTCTTGCTTTTTCTAAGTTGTAATTTCCCTCAATTATCCTATGAAGTGCTGGATTTGTGGAAAGATATTGTATAAATTTGGTTTTGTCAAGAAATATCTTGGTTTCTCTATCAATAGTGATTGAGAGTTTTGCTGGGTATAGTAGTCTCCCTTTGAGATTTCTTTATTGTTTCTCTTTCCATTTTTGGATCCTGGATGATTTTGTTAATTCCTTGACCTGTTTGGCTATGTTTTCTTGCAATTGTTTAAGGGATTTTCGTGTTTCCTCTTTAAGGGCTTCTAACTGTTTATCTGTGTTCTCCTCAAATTCTTTGAGAGTATTATTTATGTCTTTCTTGAAGTCCACTAGCATCATTATGAGAAGTGATTTTATTTTTTTATTTTTTTAACTTTTTTTATCTTATATTTTATTTACATTTCAGATGCCATCTCCTTTCCCCATTACCCCTCCCTAGAAAACCCCTATCCCATGCCCCCTTTTCGTTTTTGCTTTTATTCATTTTTTAAATGTTAATCAAAGGCTTTATAAGTTTGGTAATGCTCAATCAGAAGTGTTACCCAATACCCAACCTAGATATATAAACTATCTTTGACTGGTGGAGACACGTGAACATCTGCCTCCATGTCCCCCCTTCTCTCTCTCATCACCTAGCTTCTCCTCTCCTTCATCTTCTCCTCTCCTTATTCCATCTCTTTCTCTCAGTATTCCTTCCCCCTTAGCTCCTCCTACATATCACCCTTCGTGTGAAAATAAAACTTTTCTCTCAAAATGCAATTAGAGCATAATTATTCCTAATTGTTCCAGGGAGGTACAAGATAGTCCTAATACCCAGTCCATCAGAACCTCTGTCATCTCTCCTAACTAAAACACTCAGTTTTGAACCTGGCTTTTTTCTGGGCTTTAGAATGAATGTCAGCTGAAAACCATCCACTCAGATCTTTTTTCTCAAAGTAAATAGCCAGTATTGGCTTTGACACTATAGATCTTCAATCCTGTCAGGAATCCAGAATGACTGAGTTAACTGAAATTATGGGAAGCACTAAGCATTGCTTCTAAAACTTAGCCAATTTATAGACACCGCTGAACACCTGGAAAGCCCCTATACTACCAAATGTTGGAGCATCAAATCTTCAGCCTTCTGGCTCAGAATCATCTGACAGATCTTAGTGATGCAGAATTATTAAGGACTGTTTACTCTGTCTAGGCAGATATAATCAGTTGATTATTCTGCAGGTGTGTCCTTTTCTGGAGAGTAATTTGTCTGGATGGAAAGAGGCAATTCTTGCCTAGTGGCTGTCACTGCACAACTGGAGTAACTCCAAGGATGCTCAATTTCTTCTTAGAATCCATGACAGGAAGCTGTAAGGAGCAGACAGGTCTCTAATCAAAATGAACATTAATATAGAAATATTTGTAACATTAATTCTACTGACTTCTGACATTTTGAAAACCAACTATCCATGTAAGGTAACCTGGACTGTTGTCTGTTAACTCCTCTCAGCTATTTCTAAATAAAATATAAAAAACACCCTAACCATAAACTCAAAGCCATGAATTTGCTATAGTCCCTTAACTCATAGGCTAACCATCCCAAATCAGTTAAAAAAGTTAAAGAAGGACTGGGTCTAAGCCTTGTATTTCTAAATGTGTTATACAGGCACAATGCCCATGAGAGTATCAATATTCATCTCATTTTTATATCAATAAGAAGCTCATACCAATGAAAACCTTAAATTTGAAATCAAAGTAAATTTTATACAACTTAAGAAATTATAACTTCATCTTGAAAAAAATAACTTCATCTTGATATTAATTATACAGATTTCAACCAATAGGTTATGGCTATGCAATAACTCCTAGCTAATCCTCCCTGTTCCAACAAAACCACTATTTTTCCCTAGAAAGACAGACCAATGTTAAGCACCTTAGTCTCCAAGCCCAGGGAATAGGGGTGCTGACTCTTCTTTAACTTCTTCAAGCTGATTACAAGAGTTGAGATATTAGAAGAGGGGTGGGGGGAAGAGTAAATTGATAAGCCTCTGACATTGTGTCTTCACTGCATCCAGATGGAATTACAGGACATTGGAGGTTTGGGCAGGTCTGCTCAGTATGCTTGATGAGTAGATACACCAAGGCTGTATATTCAGCAATATACAATTTTCAGAACAAGTTTTAGTATCAAGAAAAAAAATGTTTTTTCCTATAAAGCTGACATTTTTTTTAAAGATGTTGGTTCTAACAACTTTTCTTTTTTTTCCTTTTTAAAATTGGTTTTAATATTTACATTTCAAATTTTATCCCCTTATCCCTTTCCCCCCATGACCCAGGAATCCCTTATCCCATCCCCCCTCCTTGTGCTTCTATGAGGGTGTGATTTTCCAGTTTCTATGATGCTGTTTCCATTAACATAAACTGCCTCCCAAATTTCTAAATAGTTTCCTTTGTGTTATTAAATCTCCTATTTTTCTTTTTTTCTCTTTCTTTCTTTTTTCTTTTTTTCTCTTTTTTCTCTTTTTTTCATTTTTTTCATCTCGTTTTAAAAAATTGGGTATTATATTTACCTTTCAGATTTTATCCCCTTACCCCACTTCCTCCCACCACCCAGAAACCTCCTATCCAATCCATACTCTGAGGCAGTGTCTGTCTTTTTTTTAACAAAGGTGCATTTTCTGTATGCAGCAAAATGTTGGGTCCCGTTTATGTATGAAATCTGATAGTCTATGTCTTTTTATTGGAGAATTGAGTCCATTGATATTAAGAGATATTAAGGAAAAATGAATGTTGTTTTCTGTTATTTTTGTTATTGGCAGTGGAGTCATGTTTGTAGAGCTACCTTCTTTTAGGGTTGTTGGAAGATAACTTTCTTGCTTTTTCTAGGTTGCAGTTTCCCTCCTTGTGTTGGAGTTTTCCACCAATTATCCTTTGAAGTGCTGGATTTGTGGGAAGGTATTGTGTAAATTTGGATTTGTCATGGAATATTTTTGTTTCTCCATCAATATTGATTGAGAGTTTTGCTGGGTATAGTAGTCTGGGCTGGCATTTGTGTTCTCTTAGGGCCTGTATGATATCAGTCCAGGATCTTCTGGCTTTTATAGTCTCTGGTGAGAAATCTGGTATAATTCTTATAGGTCTGCCTTTATATGTTACTTTGTCTTTTTCCCTTACTGCTTTTAGTATCTTATCTTTGTTTTGTATATTTGATGTTTTGATTATTATGGGATGGGAGGTGTTTCTTTTTTGGTCTAGTGTATTTGGGGTTCTGTAGGCTTCTTGTATATTTAAGGACATCTCTTTCTTTAGGTTAGGGAAGTTTTCCTCTATAACTTTGTTGAAGATATTTACTGGCCCTTTAAATTGGGAGTCTTCACCTTCATCTATACCTATTTTCCTTAGGTTTGGTCTTCTCATTGTGTCCTGGACTTCCTGGATGTTTTGTGTTAGGAGATTTTTACATTTCACATTTTCTTTGACCTTTGTGTCTATGTTTTCCATGGTATCTTCTTCGCGTGAGATTCTCTCTTCTATCTCTTGTATTCTTTTGGTGATGCTTGCGTCTATGAATCCTGATCTTTTTCCTAGGTTTTCTATCTCCAGGGTAGTCTCCCTTTGAGATTTCTTTATTGTTTCTACTTCAATTTTTAGATGTTGGATGGTTTTGTGTAATTCCTTCACCTGTTTGGTTGTGTTTTCTTGCATTTCTTTAAGGGCTTCTACCTGTTTACCTGCGTTCTCAAATTCTTTGAGAGTGTTTTTAATGTCCTTTTAAAAGTCCCCCATCATCATCATGAGAAGTGATTTTAATTCTGAGTCCTGCTTTTCTGGTGTGATGTGGTGTTCAGGACTTGCTTTGGTGGGGGAACTGGGTTCTGGTGATGCCAAGTAACTTTGGTTTCTGTTGTTTACATTCTTACACCTGCCTTTCACCATTTGGTTAGCTGTAATGCTACTCACACTCACTGGTTCTGGCTAGAGTCTGCCTTTCCAGTTATCTTGGTTTGTCAGAACTCCTTGGGGTCCAGATGACTCTATGATCCCGAGCTCCAGCTGCTCTGGATACAGTGGCTCCTCTAGGATATTTCAGGATATGGTGTCTCCATGGTAGTAGACCAGCTAGGTGTTTGCTGCTCTGAATGTAGTTGCTCCTCTAGGATGCTTCAGGATATGGTGTCCCCTGCTCTGTAGCTCTGTGGGCTGTGTCCTCTCTAGGATGCCTGCAGCTCTGCAGCCCTTGACCTCTCTTGTGTACCTCTGCAGCTCTGCAGTCTGTGACCTCCCTAGGGTGCCTCCGGACTCAATTTCCAGTGGGGAGCAGCTCGGCTGGGAGACTGCTCCAGCCACTGGTATCTGGGCCAGGGGAGAAGTGATTTTAATTCTGTATACTGTTTTTCTGGTGTGATGTGGTGTTCAGGGCTTGCTACAGCGGAAGAACTGGGTTCTGGTGATGCCAAGTAACTTTGGTTTCTGTTGTTTATGTTCTTGCTCTTGCCTTTTGCCATTTGGTTAACTCTAGTGCTACCTGCACTCACTGGTTCTGACTGGAGCCTGTCTTTCCAGTTATCTTGCTTGTGTCAGAACTTCTCAGTGTCCAGATGTCTCTGTGATCCTGTGATCCTGAGCTCCAGCTGCTCTGAGTGCAGTGTCTCCTCTTGGATGTCTCAGGATAAGTTGTCTTCATGGGAGCAGACCAGCTAGGTGTTCACTGCTCTGAGTATAGTGACTCCTCTAGAATGTCTCAGGATATGTTGTCCCCTTCTCTGAGTGCAGTGGCTCCTCTAGAATGTCTCAGGATATGATATCTGCTGCTCTGAGTTTTATGGCTCCTCTAGGATGTATCAGGGTATGGTGTCCCCTGCTCTGAGGTCAGTGGCCTCTCTAGGATGTCTCAGGATAAGGTTTCCACACAGGAGCAGACCAGCTGGGTGTCTGCTCCAGCCACAGGGATCCGAAGAGGGGTTGAAGGGGAGTGATATTCCATAGGGGCAGGTTTTGGGTGTCTGGTGGATCCTGAAATATTCCTACTCCCAGTTGTGGCTCTGGGGCATAGGGTGGTGGGTGACTGATCCTACCTGCCTTTCTGAGGTCAGTGGCCTCTCTGGGATGTCTCGGAATATGGTTTCCACATGGGAGCAGACCGGCTGGGTGTCTGCCTATCACCTGAGTTTTTGATCTAAGCCACCCTAATTGGTGTGAGGTGAAATCTGAGGGTTATTTGCATATCCCTGATGACTAAGGATGTTGAACATTTCTATAGGTGCTTCTGGGCCATTTGAGTTTAGTCAGTTGGTGGCTCTTTGTTTAGCTCTGTACCACCCCCCCCCTTTTTTTTTTGGGGGGGGGGGTTCCTCTTTATAGCCCTGGCTGTCCTGGAACTCACTCTGTAGACCAGGCTGAGAGATCTACCTGCCTCTGCCTCCCAAGTGCTGGGATTAAAGGCGTGTGCCACCACCTCCCGGCTTGTTTGTACCCCATTTTTAATAGAGTTATTTGGTTATCTGCAGTCTAATTTCTTGAGTTCTTTGTATACCTTGGATATTAGCCCTCTATTGGATGTAAGATTGTTACAGATTTTTCCCAATCTGTTGATTGCTCTTTTGTCTTATTGACATTGTCTTTTGCTTTACAGAAGCTTTGAAATTTTATGAGGTCCCATTTGTCAATTTTTGATTCTAGAGCATAAGCCATTGGTATTCTGTTGAGGAACTTTTCCCCTGTACCTAAGTATTCTAGGTTCTTCCCCATCTTCTCTTCTATTAGTTTCAGTGTATCTGGTTTTATGTGAAGGTCCTTTAAATACTTGGACTTGAGCTTTGTACAAGGACATAAGAATAGATCGATTTGCATTCTTCTACATGCTGAACTCAAGTTGAGCCAGCACCATTTGTTGAAAATGCTGTCGTTTTTCCACTGGATGGTTTTAGCACTCTTGTACAACCACAGAAAATAAAATTTTTCATATAGTACTCTAAAATAAACCCTTCAGAATAAAGATATTAGACTAAAGAGTCATCAATTCATTTTTATTCCTACAGTATTCATCCTCAGTGGTGATATAAACATACCAATTTGACTAAGAATTTCAAAAATTAATTTTTCATTATAATTTCCTGGATATTGACCTAAAATTTGGACTTCACTATATAATTTTTGGAACATAGGTATAAGCTATGATATCTAAAGGTCCTTATCAACTAAACCAGTTAAGTTATCAAAATTCAGGCATCTAAAATCTGAGAAAATTTATATAATCGAAATATGTGTGGTAGTAACCCATATTGCAAAACTTGCTTTTGAAGGTTCAGTTACACAGTTAACCACTGCCTGAAAATGTAAATAGAAAGTACCATAAATAAATATGATCTACATTCAAAAATTTTTAATAGTTTGACCAACATGAAGAAATGATATGTCTTGCATTCTGCTTGAAGAGAAACATTATTTAAGTTTTGTATATCTTATTTATGTTAGACACAAAATTTGTTAATTATTCACATGTATGGTTTTTGTGATTATTGGGTTATTTTTCAAATAGATATATCAAATCAGATATTATAAATAGCATTTATTTTTCTTAACAAGGTGCTTAAAGCACAATAATAATGATACTGGAATTTATTTATTTATTTATTTATTTTACTCTAGATTTTTTTCTTGCCCTGTCCACTCTCACACTGTTCCACATCCTATAATTTCAACCAATCCCCTGTCTCCACAAGGCTGTTCCCATGTCCCCCTTACTCCACCTGATCTCTAATTTCCCTGAGGCCTCCAGTCTATTGAGAGTAAGGTGTATCATCTCTGATTGAACACAGACCCAGCAGTCCTCTGCTGTATATGTGTTGGGGGCCTCATATCAGCTGGTGTATGCTGCTTTTTTTATGTTTCATTATTTCAGAGATCACGGGGTTCTAGGTTGAGACTGCTGGTCCTCCTACAGGGTTACCATCTTCCTCAGCTTCTTTCAGCCTTTCTCTAATTCAACCATAGGGGTCAGCAGCTTTTGTCCATTGGTTGGGTTCAAATATCTGTATCTGACTCTTTCCAGCTTCTTGATGGGTCTTCTGTAGGACAATCATGGTAGGTCCCTTTTTGAGAGTGCTCCATAGCCCCAGTAAAAATGTCAGGCCTTGGGAACTTCTCTTGAGCTGGATCCCACTTTGGGCCTGTCACTGGACCTTCTTTTGCTCAGTCTCCTCTCTATTTCCTTCTCTGTAGTTCTTTTAAACAGGAACAACTGTGGGTCAGAGTTTTGGCTATGGGATGGCAACTCCTCCCTCATTTGATGCCTTATCTTCCTGTTGGAGGTGGGCTGTATAAGTTCCCTCTCCTTAGTATCAGGTATTTCATCTAAGGTACCTCCCTTTGAGTCCTGAGAGTTTCTCACCTCTCAGGTCTAGGTCTATTCTGGAGGATCCCCTCAACCTCCTACCTCCCTAGGTTGCCTGTTTCCATTCTTTCTGATGGCCTTCAGGGCTTCAGTCCTTTTCCCTCACCCAATACCAGATCAGGTTCCCCTCTTTCCACCAACCATTCACCTTCCCTCACATTTCCCTTTCTCCCTCCCCACTTGTGATTGCTTTCTTCTAGCTCCCAAATGGAACTTAGGTGTACCCACTTGGGCCCTTCAGCTTTTTGATCTTTTTGAGTTTTGTGGACTGCATCTTGGGTATTCTTTACCTGTTTTTACTTTTTATTTTCATAATTTTTTGGATAATATCTATTTATTATGGAGTACATACCACACATGTCCTTTTGGGTCTGAGTCACCTCACTCAGTATATTTTCTAGTTCTATCCATTTGCCTGCAAAACTCAGGATATTTTTGTTCTTAATAGCTGAGTAGTATTCTATTGTGTAAATGAACCACATCTTCTGTATCCATTCTTCTGTCATGGGACATCTGTGTTGTTTCCAGCTTTTGGATATCACAAATTAGGTTGCTATGAACATAGTGGAACATATGCCCCTGTGGCATGATAGGGCTGCTTTGGGGTATATTCTCAAGAGTGGAAATTGCTGGGTCTTCAGGTAGATCTATTTCCCATTTTCTAAGAAACCTTCAGATTTATTTCCATAGTAGTTGTACTATTTTGCAATCCCACCAACAATGGAGGAGTGTTCCTCTTTCTCCAAAGCCACAAAATGTGTGTCACTTGAGGTTTTGATCTTAGCCATTCTGATTGATGTAAGGTGGAATATCACTGTCCTTTTGATTTGCATTTCTCTGATCACTAAGGACTTTGAACATGTCTTTAGGTGCTTCTCAGCCATTTGAGATTCCTCTGTTGTGAATTTGCTTTAGTTCTGTACCTCATTTTTTGATTGGGTTGTTTCACAACATAAAAAATTTTATGGGACACAATGAAAGCAGTCCTAAAAGGAAAACTCATAGCTCTGAGCGCTAGCAGCTTGACAGCACATCAGTAAGCTCTAGAACCAAAAGAATCAAATACACCCAAGAAGAGTAGACAGCAAGAAATAATAAAACTCAGGGTGAAATCAACCAAGTAGAAACAACAAAACCAGGAGCTGGTTCTTTGAGAAAATCTACAGTATAGATAAACCCTTAGCCAGATGAACCTCAGGGCACATAGACAGTATCCACATTCACAAAATCAGAAATGAAAAGGGAGACATAACAACAGAAATGGAGGAAATCTAACAAATCATCAGATCCTACTATAAAACCTATAGTCAACAAAACTGAAAAATCTAGGTGAAGTGGATGAAAAGATTGCATTTTTAACTAAGAAGCATATTCATTGCTTAATGTAAATGCCCCTTTTATTTCCTCAGATGAAGTGATAAGAATACAAGCTATGAGAATACATGGCTTGGGCTGTGGTCTGAGTGTTTCTTTCTCTCTTCCTAACACCCTAATTATTACTAAAGTTGTAATAACATTCACCAAAGGTGTAATAGATGAATAAAATATAGTACTAATCATGCCCACATACAGAATTTGTAAAGCTTTCATTACTTTTTAAGGCTAAGAGATCATTTAAGACATTAGAAAATGTCATTCATTTGACAAGACAAAGTAATCTAAAGAATCTGCTGACACATACGAAGTACTAGAAGAGAGCAAACTGAAAACCACTAAAGCGTAATCATGCATGAGAAATTTGGAAGGTTTGTTGGAGGCTTTAAGGGAAAAAAGAGAGGAAGAAAGTGAAACAGAAGAAGCATTATAGAAATCATGGATACTGATACATAAAACTATATAATGCAGTATAAATGGGAAAAAATCTCACAGTTGATATAGAAAAAAAAGACACAGAATACCTGAAATAATGATGAGGGAACAATAAAATAAAGCAAATCACAGCTCCTGAATCATAATAACGGATGCAAAAGCTTTGTATGAGGACACACAGCCAATTTACTATAAAAGTAGAAGTCTGGTAATGAAACAAACAGATTTATAGAAAAAAATAGATAAATGTGGGACCTTGAGGGGTAGCCTGCTTCCCTGCTGAACTAAGGATAGAAGCCCCGGTGACTCTGAATGGATGGTAGGTGCTTCGCCTGATTCCCAGGCATTAGGACCCTGCCACTAGCTGCAGCCCTCCATCAATTTGTGGCTGTCAGTCATCTAAGGGCAGTGACCTAAAGCCCCTCCACAGGTAGAGGATGTAGGCCCAAGACAGATCTTCATTTTAATGAAGTACCTAAAGGCATGGAGTACTTAGCCAATAAGCCTCCCTTCCTCCCTGCAAAAAGTATTTAACATCAGGCCTGCCCTGAGAAGTTACAGTTTTACTCATTCACTTTCCACCATAATAATAAATGCCTTAAAGTCATGGACTGTCTCTTTTCATCAGGATCCACCATGGGGAGTAATGGAGAAGGCTTTCCCTTACAGAGCTACTATCTACTCTCCTGTTGAAGGCACTGCTGTCAAGCCAAAAACTCTCCCCACAGAACCAGCTAGAGCTCCCCACCTACACCCTCAAGCCCAAGGTCAGATATAGGCCAGGGGCCCCCACTCTGTTCTCAGCTCTTCCCTGGCTCCCAGCTGTGCCTGTCTGTTAGAGAGCCTGAGAACCAGACACCCCTGTCTTGTCATAGGCCTGGGGATCCCTCGAACTAGCTGCAGGAGTCCTGTGCCTCAGACTGTGCTTCCCCACCCCTAGATCGATGTCCTTGGGCTTCCCTGCAGCCCAATATCCTACCAGCAACAGTGTCTCTCTCCAGGAACGTCTGAGCCCTGTGGCCATGCACACACGGAATCCCCACAACCCTACAGACAAACAGAAAATAAATTCATGTAAATAAATTTAGTCAGTGTTTGACAAAAGTATCAAAAAACATAAAGTAGAAGGAATATAGTCTACTCAGTACACTGATCGCAAATTGCACATGAGTATGCCAAAGAAGAAAATACATTCCATACACTAAAAGTAACTAAAAATACATAATATGCTGTATATTAGATCTGAAATTTGTGATGTTTATTGACTATATAGGTACAACATTTCAAGACATTAACATAAGTAACAATTTGTCTATGCAATATAATATCTTGACAATATTGACTTCAAAACAAAATTTTTCAGAAGAAAAAGAGGACACTATGTAGCCATTAAAGGAAAAATTTGACAAAATGATATTACAATTCTTAACATTTATGTCCCAAAGACTAGGAAACTGGAATTTGTAAAATAAACACTTCTGTAGCTTAAATCTCATACTGACCTGCACAAATTAATTTTGGGAGACTCCAATACCCCGATCTTGTAAATAGACAGACCACTAAGAGAAAACTAACTAGAAAATGCTAGAGCTACTGCAATTGTAAACAAGATGGACCTAACAAATATTTATAGAACATTTCACTCAAAGAAAACATTACATCATTTTCTCACACCTCAAGGAACTTTATCTGAAACTGACCAGATACTTGATTCAAAGCAAGTTTCAACAAATACAAGAAAACTAAAACAATACTCTTCCTTCTAATCTGACTATCATAAATTATTGTTGGAAATTGACAACAGATATTTCAAAAAGCTTATAAACTTATGGAAACAGAACAAATCTCTACTGGATGAAAAAAATGAGTCAAGATAGAATTGAAAAAGTTAAAGACTTTGGAGAACTGAGTGAAAGTAAGTATACAGTATACCAAATGCAACACAGTCCCACCACTAGAAGACTTACCTCATCACAAAATATAGCTATTTCAGACTTTGTGTCATTGATTACTAGGCATCTTCAGTACGATGATATTTATAGATTCCAGAATGTTTCCACAGAACCCAGTTTCCATCCCACCACCCAAATGGCCTCTCTCTCTCTCTCTCTCTCTCTCTCTCTCTCTCTCTCTCTCTCTCTCTCTCTCTCCTCTTTCCTTCTATTTCTCACCTGATCTTGTCTGTCCCTATTCCACCTCCAAACTCTGTACAACCACAGTATCTATCCATCTCCCCTTCCTAAGGAGATCCATGTATCTGCCTACAACCCTCCTCTTTACCTAACCTCTCTCAGTCTGAATATTGTAGCTTAATTGTAATTTAATTAATACTTAGTATACATATATAAATGAAAATATACCATATTTGTCTTCCTAGGTGTGGGTTACCTCATTTAGACACAAACCTCCATTTCAAAGCTATATGAGGCAAAATATTTTCTGAGTATATCAACATTAACACAGGCACCAAGATAAACAATACATCGGACTTTGTACAACTGGCAACAGACACTGTCATTATGACAAAGCTGCAGCCTTCAAAATGGGAAAAAAAAATTCAACTACATGACCAATACAGGGCTAATCTCCAAAGTACATAAATAAATGAAGAAACTAGATATCAAGAAACAAATAACCCAAGTAAAAATGGGGTACAGAAGAGGAAATCTGAGTTACAGTAGAAATCCAAGATGTTGCAGGAGCCAGAACACAGTTTTATAGTTAAGGTTTTTATTGGTGTGAAGAGACATTATGGCCACAGTGACTCTTCCAAAGACAAACAATTAACTATAGCTGCCTTAGAGTTGATAGGTATAGGTGAGGTGGAGGCAGGCATGATGTTAGAGAAACACCTAAGAGTACTACAGGCTGGTCTGCAGGCAGCAGAGAGAGTGACACTAGACCTGGTATGAACCTTGAGAACTTCATAGCCAATCCCATTGACATACTTCCTCCAACAAAGCCACACTTATTTTAATAAAGCCAAAAATTCAAATAGTGTCACACCATATAGGGGACATTTTTGTTCATAACACTGCACATAGTATGTCCACTGAAGAAATCTACATATATGGAGTGGAGCTTGGCCAGGAAAGACTACACATGGTATTAGTTTTAGAGATGAGAAGGTGGGGTCACCTTGCTATTAAGACGATTCCATAACTTGCCTTGTTAACACCACTGGACAAAAGTACGACCAGTACCATAATCTTTGGATAAGTAGAAGCCTTTTAAAGGGTCATGAGGACTTGAAAAGCAGGTTTAAAGAAACAAGACAATGGGGCAGTTAGAATAGTATATAAAACTTTCAAAAAAAAATCATTGTGTTGGAAACAGCATAATGTGATCAGTGATTAGAAATGGTGAGGGTGCTCTTAACATCATGGGTTGGAGCACATCAGCTTTCAGACAAGAAATTGAAAACAAAAACTAAGCTACAATAGTAAATGAAAACTTATTTTTAACAATTCAGCAATTCAGCAAAACAGTATAATGGCTCCAGTTGCAAAATGGAGCCAGTCAGGTTTCTTAGTGCCAAATGTTAGACATACAGTGTCAGCATTTGATCTTTCTTCCATTTGGTTTTGGTCTTATTTTAGTCTAATTTGCTTTTCTCTGCCATAACTCCTTTTTAGGGTGAGAAAGTTTACTGTGTAATCTTCTATTTCAGAAGTATATAAATTATTTTTATGCCACACTTTAAGAAATTGCCTTGAAATGAAATGTTTGACATAACTATTGAAGAGTGTTGAAACGTAATTACAATGGGGACTTTTGAAGTTGGAGTGTACGAATCTCAAGTACCCATGACCAGCAGGGGAAGCATATTCTGATATGAATTTAAAATGTTCACAATAAGCTTATGTGTTTAAAATCATAGTTTTAAGCAGATGATGCTGCTTAGGAAAGTTATAAACCTGCATAAGATAGTTACAGTGGAGGAAATAAATCACTGAGGATCAATATTAAGACTTCATGACCCAGTACTTAAAATACTTCTAATGTGCATAAACATACTCCTGTCTGTGCTTCCTAACATATATAGGAAATCATGAAGTGCTTCTAGTTAGACTTTATTTGAAAACTTCAGGTTTCTTTTACTATAACTACTCTATTGGCACCTATAATTTTTTTATTACATCTAGAATTCTTCTCCATAACAACTCCTGTTGCCACACTATGATTTCTCTGCAATCAATAGCAGACTCACACTTAGCTTAGTGTTTAGGCTAAGAAGTTTGACTATTAACAAGTATATTACTATAGTACTATTCATACTAACAACTGATTTTCCATATTTTTGTCTAAAGAGTTTTAAAAAAATTAACATGTTAACTTAATGTTGATTCTATAGTTGCAAGAAAAAAGACCACTGAACCAAATCATAACCAAATTAATTAAAACAAATAATTAATTAAAGTAAGCTTTTTATTTATCTTTTTATTTATGTTTAAAACGTGAGCTGCTTCTACATAATGGCAGGGTCTAGGAGATCATCATTGAACATAAATGAGAAAAGGATTTTAATAGTTCCATAATAGGGGTATTTCAAATTTGTGTAGGGGGGAGTGGCAAGCAAAGGGGAAGGGTTACAGAAGCAGAAAGTAAACATAGTAAGTTGTTCATAACAACCTCTTGAGAACAATCAATGGGCACTAGGTGGCTATAATAATGTGGTCATAATGAAGCCATCTTAAAAATGCAGCCATAAAAATAGATGATTAAAATAACCTTTTGAAACAAAGATATGGTTGTCAATTCATAGAACAGGTAGTACAGAATCATTTGTAGTTAGGGTCACAGGTGAAACATATCCAAGTCCTTAAGAAAAGGATTTAATCAGAAACAGTAAAGAATCTAGTTTATCTTTACTATAAGATGCCCCTGAAGCTTAAATCGAAGCCATGCTAGTTTATTTTTTAAAAAAATACACACAGAATATAATTTGAATACACAGCCTATGTGATGCAGATGTAGCAAAAGTTTATGTTGAATATTCTCTATTTTATGGGTACTTGGTAGAGTTACATTCTCGTTTACTTACAATTTGTTTGTCATACATTTTTTCATATCCCTTACATTTTTCTATTTTGCTTTCTTTTACAATTTAATTTCTATTTCATTTTGAACATTTACTTTTCATTTCTATTTCCTTATTTTGTCTTACCCAATATTTATTCCAATTCATAGAAAGTCTTTTCTAGATTTTGTTAATTGTGTTTTTCATATGTAAACACCTACATTCATAGTTAAATTTAATTGCTTTAAAGAAATTTTCCTCTGGAAGTATTCAAGGTTCCCGTTATGTTGTAAAGATAGGACAGTGTGATTTAAAGCAATGTTCAGAGAAAAGTTTATTGTATTTTTTGTTTGTCCTTCTAGATATCACTTCCCTATTTTTCTTTTTTTTCCTTTTCTGATGTTGTGGAAAGAACTCATTACATGAACTTGAAGATAGGACTCCTTGATATTCTATGCAGTATTACTTCATACTGCATAGTATATGTCGCCACTGTATATGAGGGAATTCACTCATATATAGGACAGTATACTAGGGACCACAGAGAATACTACTTATTTATCTGGCTTATTCACTGTGATTTATGAAACTTAGAACTTCAGTTGACTGGAACCTTCTACATCAAGTAATCAGCAAACTACTTTCACACAGATATGCATCCATAGTAACCCAATCAAAACAGTTACTCCTCTGAGATCTTTCCAGATGATTATAGGCTTTGGAGGTTGATAAAGTAAAATAAAACAGGAAGGTAGACTATGTTCAAACAGAAGACAGAGTACTCAATGGTGCCATGGGAACATCATAACATAGCAAATTGTGTTAATGACTTCAAGGAGAAAAATATTAATTTAAGTTCTGATATCTTAAAATAAATGAACATATTCAGACCTTCTGAATATTTAATTTTTCAAACACATTAAAATTTCTAGTCAATCACCATTTAAAATAAAGACTCATATTAAAAAGAACTAGTTTGATGAAATTATCTAACACATGCAGCAATAAATTTTGAGAGAAAGAACATGAATCTTAAGGTAAGAAAAAAGTACTAATAATGGAATGGAATATGCATATGCACAAAAGTTTAATAGCGATCGTGGTCCCAGCATGAATCCAGTTGGCACGTTATAAACAAAAATGCCATTTGACATGTAAAAGAGGTAAATATTGCTGTTTTTTATCTGTTGTTGTTACTGTTTGTCTCACTATATAGCTAAAACTGGCCTTGGAGCTAATAGCAACCCTCCACAATTAGCCTCCAGAATGTTGGCAATACAATTATGAATTACCTACCCTTTATGTATTAGGTACCTTAATTGTCTGTTTAATTAGATTTTGTATTCAAACATGTCTAAGTATGACCATAAATGTGTGTATGAATCATAAGGGTTCTAAGTCATTCAGTACTATAATTTATATACTGATTTATAATTTAAAAAGCCTATCAAAGGTGCTACAATTTTGGGAGCTGGAGCCCACTTGAGAGAATGTTTTATAAATAATACTTTGGCTTTGACTTTCTTCAGGAATTCTTCTTTGCCTGCTGCTTACATGATATGAAAGAATTTCTATGGCCGTGCTTCAGTTCCTTTATGGCTCTATATTACAATAGACATAAACGATTTAGAATCAGTCATTTGTGGAGTGAAATCACTGAGGCTCTGATTCAGATAAATCCAATCCATATTAAATAGTTTTATAATATTTTATTACAGTGGCAAAAATAAAACAAAATATTACTCCAAAGAAAAGTAATTGGAAGTATGGCAAAATGAAAGTTCTCTTATTTGCTATTTGGTTTAGGTACTTTATAGGAAATGAAAACAACTGTTTGCATTGCAATACTGTCTCAAAGTCACTCTCAAACTTGAAGCAATCACAATAAAATCAAGGACAAGAAAAGGCTGCCCACTCTGTCCCTGTCTATTCAATATAGTACTATATTGAATATTTATAGCTAAAGCAACAAGAAAACAAAAGGAGATTAGGAAGATAGAAATTGGAAAGAACCAAATCAAGGTATTACTATTGGTAGATGATTATATATATATATATATATATATATATATATATATATATATATATATATATGATTCATACATATATATGCTAATCTGGGAACTCTGAGGGTAAGCCCAAAAATTCAATAAAAGAACTATAACCTATAAATAACTTCAGTAAAATGGCTGGATATAAAATTAAGTAACTCAAAGAAATAAATAGCCATTTATACAAATGATAAATGGGCTGAGAAAGAAATTAGGGAAATAAAAACTTTCACAATAGCTACTAATAATATATAATATATTGGTGTACTTCTAACTAAGCAAGCAAAAGATCTGTATGACAAGAACTTTAAGTTCCTGAAAAAGGTATTGAAGAAGACCTCAAAAGCTGGAAATGTCTCTAGTACTCATGGACTTGTAGGACTAACATAGAGAAAATGTCCATCTTACCAAAAGCAATCTACAGATTGAATGCAATTCTCGTGAAAATCCCAATGCAATTTGTCACAGACATGGAAAAAGCAATCCTCAACATCATATAGAAAAACAAACAAACAAACAAACCCAGAATAGCAAAACTAATTCTCAACAATAAAAGAACATTTGGGTGAATCACTATCCCTGACCTTGAGACCTTGAGAGTATATATATATATAGAGAGAGAGAGAGAGAGAGAGAGAACAGGACTCCTAAAAAATATATGCTGAAGGATTCAAACACTGGAAAAGACTCCACCAGATAAATGCTTTGAAAATCCCTTTCTTCCTTTCTTTATTCTTCTCTCATACAATACATCCTCACTAAAGTGTCCTTTCCCTGCTCTCCTCCCAATCCTCACACTACCTCCCCATCCACCCCAAAATCCACTGCTCTTTTATTTCCCTTCAGAAAAGAATGCCTCCAATGTATATCAACCAAGCACAACATAATATGATGCCATAAGAATAGGCACAAAACTTCATATCAAAGCTAGACAAGGCAACCCAGTAAAGAATCCACAAAACAATCAAAACAGTCTGACCTACGTCCACTCTCATTGTTAAGAGTTCCACAACAACCCCAAGCCATAATTACACAATATTTGTGCAGCCGACCTAGGATAAAATCATGAAAACCCATGAGTCCCTGTGAGCCATGCTTAGTTGATTCTCTGGGCTATCTTCTCCTGGTGTGCTTGACTCCTTTGTCTCCTGCAAATGTTCTTCATGTTCTTTTGCAAGGTTCCTGAAACTCCACCTTATGTTTGTTTCTGGGGCTTTGCATCTCATACTATTTGCTGTTGGAAAAAGCCTCTGTGATGATGACTGTGCTAGGCACTTATCTAGAGTATAGCAGAATACCATTAGGAATTATTTCATTGACTTTTCCCCCCTTGCCAGTCATGTTTGCTTCTCTGGATCATCTAGGCAGTGCTGGACCTAGGCATTGTCTACTGAATTAGAACTCAAGTTAAATCAATCACTAGTTTGCCACACCCACAAGCTCTGATCCACTTTGCCTCAACAGAACTTGCAGGCTGGACAGGTTTTAGGTCATAGGATTTGGGGCTGGAGTGTTGCCCAAGCCCATCACAGGAAGCATGACCTGCTTACAAAAGATGGCTGGTTCAGCCAGTGTATCCTCTATGGCTACATGGAGTCATTGCTAGGGTCACTCAAGAAATCTTAAATACAATATTTTGCATAAATTAAATCATTTAGTTATTCTAACTAGCAAGTAGAAATAAAGAAATAATAAAGCTAATTCTGGCAAAAAAAAATGTCATTTTTAAACTGAGTTTGACAAAAAGAAGACTGTAGCAGAAATGGTTGTATACACTAAGACATCTCCTGCTGAACAACCTAATTGAGGACTGTCTGAGACACCAGCATTTCTGCAGGAGGAACTACTTGAGGATTGCCTGAGAGACCTTGTATTGCTGGTGCAAATAATGCTAGCCAATCAGGATTTTTTTTTAGAAGAGACACCTTCTCAGGCTCAGTAGGGGTGTGGGTAGAGGGTATTAAAGGAGCTTGCAGCAGTCTTCAGAGAGTTTGCTGCTCCATTTCTCACCTGTTCCTGGATTCGGTGTTGTTGACTCTGCACCACCTCATCTCCAACCACCAAGGGCAGGTAGCATTGGATGGCAAGTAGTCCAGGGCACATCTGGAATATCTGTCACCCTGATTAAGTAGTTAATGCACTACTTCATCATCCTCGTTTTGTGACTGCTTGTGAACTGCCTTTTCTGGGTGCTTGTTTTGTCTGTTGCTGCAAGGACTGTGCTCTTGATTCAACCTGATATTCTATTCTTCTTTTTGTGGTGCTGCAGTTATACCGCCTTCAGTTTTTTCTTCAGTGATTTGGTCCCTTATTATTTTATGTTATGGGTTCCTTGAAGATGAGCAAGTGGACCTCATTTCTGTCTTCTTTGACGTTTCTGTTTGTTCATCCGGGTAATCTCACTTTTTTTTTTTTTTTTTTTTTTTTTTTTTTTTTTTTTTTTTTGGTCTCGGTTCTGCTTGAGAGTGAGCCTGCAGTGAGCTTGCAGCAAGTGTACAGTGGCCATTTTTGTTCTTTGTCTTTGGGTGAGTATGCTGTGGTAAGCATGAGGTGGTCATTTTGTCATCTTTTCTGTCTTCTTTGTCTTTGTCTCCTCATTTTCACTTTTGTCCTGATTTCATCCTGGTACCTGACATAAGGGTTGGTTTCCCATGTGGTGGTACCAGGGATTGACCTCTGGATGCCTTTTCCTTCCTAAATACACGGTCCAGGTATAAGGCTTTTGAGCTACACCTGAGGAAGTCCCTTGTGACTTTTGTCACATCATCTGTCATATTTGTCATATCTGTTCATTATTTGTTTCCTTTGTGCTAGTCATCATGGGTTCACTCCACTCTACTCTCAAGGCACCTCAGATTAGAGCTCTGAAAACCCTTCTGGTTACTCATGGTCTCAAGGTTAAGACTCATGACCTGGACCAATATTGGGAAGAGGATGCTATATTGCCCCCCTGGATATCCCTGGAGAACATGTGAGACCCTGACCTCTGGATGTGTACAGTCTGGAAATATCCTTCCCTTGCTCTTTGTCCCCATCTTTCTTGTAGTTATTGCCAATGTTAAGAATTCTTCCCCAGATGAAGTGGTGGTTGCCCATAACAAACACTGCCATGATCAGGCTAATATTCACCTCTCTATTATTGACCCTGTCCCATTTTTCCAGGGCAAGCAGGTTGATTTTAGCAATAAGAATGAGGGTGCCTCTGCTCCAGCCATCCAGCTACCAGGCTCTAAGCCATTCTCTAGTGCCACTGTCTAAGGTCCCTCACTCAATAGTTCTTCTCCTCTGGCTCCCAGAGGTACCCCCAGGTTACCCCTGGCATGATTTAAGGGGATTTTTGTTTTCAGCGGTCACTCCTGCTGTGGTAGCTCCTTCAATGATCATCCCTTGTGCTGGACTACCTCTTTCCTGGGAGCCTCATTGTCCTCAGGTATATTGTGAGACTTTCCCTGTGAATCTTGGCCCTGATGCAGTGGCTAAGCTCTGGATTCCAACAACTCTGGGAGACTTGGCACTAATCAGAAAAGCTGTCAATTATTCTGGCCAAGATTCCCCTTATTTTGAACAAGTATTGAAGCAATGGGCCATGTACCACTAGACCTATTATGATTGGTATAATCCCCTTAAGCTGATTCTTGACTCTGCTGTGTTTCTTAATTGGAGGTCTATATATCATGTCTTGGCTGAGAATCAGACTGGGATTAATTTGGATTATAACCTTAACATTATCTTTGATATGTTACCTGGCCATAGGGCATACATTAACTCTGTCACTCATGCCACTACTGGACTGTATGCTTTCTTTAACCAGGTTGATGATCTTGCCTTTAAGGCCTATAAGGCCTGCATTCCTCAGGACCCTTCTGCTTACTTTTACAATCTTGTCCAGCAGTCTGGGGGACCCTTTACTGACTTCTTGTTGAATGTGACTGAGGTAATGGAAAGGTGGGTTGATGCTGGACCCAACCAGAGACATGCTTATCAAGCAACTTGAATGAGAAGATCCTAACGCCCCCACTTGCAATGTTGTGGCCATCGTAAGGAATGATGATATTCATAAATGTGTTGTTGCCACTCATGATTTGCACTCTGGTGCAGGCCCCATTGTAGCCCTGGCTGTTTCCATTGATGCCTTGGTGATAAAGCTTGTACAGAGGATACACCCATCCACTGAAAGGCCACCTGACTGCACCTGTTGGGGCTGTGACAAGCCTGGTCACCTCAGTCTGGACTGCCTTTCAGCTAGGCCCAAGACTAGATGTCCTTTTTGTAATGAAGGTATCCATTGTGCTAAGAACTGTCATGCTCAAAAGCAGGAAGACAATTTAAACTCTACAAGGGGTACCTCTCAGCCCTGCCAGTAAGAGGGGCACCTGCTCAGCCAGGAGTCTTTTGGACCTTGCCTGTATTTCCTCACTCCCCAATGATGACTGTACTTTTAGATGGTATGCCCATTAAAGGGTTAGGTTACACAGGAAAAGATGTCACTAAAATAACAAAATATGAATCATCAAGTTTCCCCCATTGGAGATTCCAGTATCGTCCCTCCATTATGGGAGTTGGAGGCCAACAGGTCACCAAAATGACTACCAGAGCTGCCCCTTGAAAGGACTTGGATGGCAATCAGGGCTCTTTTACACATGTTGTGGCTGATGTTCTCTGCAAACTTTGGAGAAGAGATATTCTAGAAGATACAGTTACCATCCTTACTACGGATGATCACACCTTTTTTGATGACGTTTTGCCACATGGCCAACTAGACCACACAGGTCACAAAGATGAGGACCACCCCCATTTTAAATGGCCACTGATATCCCAGCACCCATTGACATCAAGGCACCTGACCCTATACCATTGGCCTGGCTCCCTGAACCCAATATCTGGGTTGACCAATCACCCATTTTGGAACCTAAGCTCCCTGCTTTCAAGGAACTGGTCTTGGAACAATTAACTTTGGGTCATTTGGAATCCTTGACCTGCAGACATAATACTCCCATTTTTTTCATTAAAAAGAAGTCAAGAAAATATAGGCTTCTACACAATCTGCGAACCATTAATGGATACAAAGAGAAAATGGAGACCACTCAAGTGGCCCTACCTCATCCTAGTGCTATCCCACCAAAGTACTATGTGGTGATACTAGATATTAAGAATTGCTTTTTCCAGATGCATTTAGCTCCCCAGGATAGATGCCATTTTGGCTACACAGTATGGGAGCCTAATGTGAATAAGCCAGCTAAAAGACATCAGTGGAGGCCTAAGAGCATGAAAAATAGTGTGACCATTTGTCAGCTACATGTAGCTGAAGCCATACATGAAGTCCCCAGGGATGGCCTTGTAGTTCATAACATGCATGGATAATATTATGTTTTAACACCCTACCCTGCCCAGTCTTGTAAAGGTGTTCTCACAATTGTTGCTTAACTTAGAAAAGCTCAACTTGAAGTTTTCTGCAGAAAAAATTTCAGTGAGTTCCCCCATATGCCTTCCTAGGCTTTTCTATTTCTGACAAAATTAAGCTGCTGGCCTTCTCCATCAGGGCAAAAGAATCCTACTCCCTCATGGAACTATAACAATTGTGTGGAACTGTTAACTAGCTCAAACCTTTCCTGGCTATTCTGAACCAGGAGATGAGGCACTTCTTATTTCTTCTGGAGAGTCTTAGGAGCTCCTTCACCTGGGCTAAACTATCATCCGAGGCTAGCAACCTACTATAGAAAGTTATGGCACTCCTTTCTGTATCAACTCTGGAAAGGCATGCCACAAAGAAGCCCTCCTGGCCACAATTCTGTGGTACCTAGAAGCAGGCCATAGGAGAGTTATGCCAGAATGGGCCCCTCATGTGGTTTCACCAGACCCACTCTGATTTACTTAAGTTTACCTCAAAGTTTGACATTGCCCTCTGCCTTGCCCTTAAGGCTGATCAAGGAGAACATGTAACAAGGAACCAGACAAAAATAATTCTATCATTCTCCTTATGATATTCTCAACCATTATAGGCAGATTTCATCAGCTTTCAAGAAATGGTAGTGGGGTTGGTTCATAGGCCCACTGGATAATCACATGCCAACAAACAAGCATCTTACTGCTTTGTCACAGTTGCAAATTTACAGTTAAGCTTCATAACATACCTAGATGTCACCCCATTCCCAAGGCAACTGTGACCTTTTTTGATGCCAATAAAAGCAAATTTGGAGTTCTTATCCAAAGACCAGGAGGAAATGACACAACTCACATTCTCTCTAATCCTGGCTTAGTGCAACTGGGTGAATTATTTGAACTCCTAAAAATTTTTGAGTGTTGCCAACAGGAGTCAGTCAATAGTTTTTTTTTTCAGATAGCCAATATGCAGTACAATCTGTACAGACCCTGTTCTTCTCCCATATTAAAAAGCAAAAGAGCCCTATACCTGTCTGCATGTGATCTATCCAGAAGGTTCTAAAGAATAGGGCACATCCCTGGTTCATCTCACGCAAAAGATTGCATTCTAAATTGCCTGGCATATTAGCAGAAAGAAGTGAGAGAATTGATGCCCTGACTATGTAAACATGGAATTGCTAGAACAAGCCAGAATGTTACATCAGCAATCTCCCCTTTCTCCTCAGAAGTTACATAAGTTCATGACCAAATTGCCTGTTACAAGGCAAGTATATTGCAAGGTTCTTTGCAACATGTGCACCTCTTGTACCACTGGGTCCCCTTGGCAGATCAGGAGTTAACCCTAGAGGTCTACTGACTAATACAATCTGGCAAATGGATATCATCCATTACCCAGCCTTTGGAAGTCTTATGTATGTATATGTTGTGGCGGATACTTGCTTTGCCTTTGTATATGTAGTGGCCATGACAGGTAAAAAGTCCTCTCATGCTATTAAGGCCATGAAATCATTAATGTTGGGAATAGGACCCTCCTTGGACACTCAAAACTGGCCATGAACATGATTATTTATCTCAGCAGTTCAGAGCCTTCCTATCCTCACAGAGGATAAGTCACTCCTTTAGGATATCCTATAATCCTCCAGGTCAAGCAATTGTAGAAAAACAAATT
The DNA here is from genome assembly GCF_011762505.2 of Arvicanthis niloticus. Classification (NCBI taxonomy): domain Eukaryota; kingdom Metazoa; phylum Chordata; class Mammalia; order Rodentia; family Muridae; genus Arvicanthis; species Arvicanthis niloticus. The sequence continues at coordinate 13,010,498 of NC_133437.1, forward strand.
GCTCCTTGAAGGAAGTACTTGCTTGGGTCACCTCTCCAGAATCCAAAAGAGAGCCACACCTAGCATTGGTGGAGATCATATTCTATGTGAGCTTTTTCTCCTTCGATAAGAAATGGCTGAGCCCTGCTTACAAACATTGGGCATTTTTGCTGAGGGTCACTCTCCTCCCATTGGTCAGATGGAGGGACCCAATAACCTCTCAATGGCAACCTCAAACTCAGCTTCTGACAAGAGGAAAAATTTATGCTTGTGTTTTCACCCCAAGACACAACTGCACCAATATGGGTAAACTCCAGAAATGTTCACCCAGTTAAGAACAAGGGGGTCATAAAGGAACCGGAAGAAGACCCAGACATTGAGATGTAATGTACATACTGTGTTTGTTAGTTTTTCTTTGGCCTGGGAGGACTGATGACCTCTGGGCATTGGTTCTCTTGCCTGTGGTAATTAATTCCCCAACTTACCCTATTCTGGTCTCTTCTAATGTGAGTTTCGGTTTACCTTTCATGGACTTAGTCACTACTACATGATGATTAAAAGACACCTAGCCCACTGAGGAAATTCTATGCTTTACTACCAATGTCTCCTCCATTGGCCTTTGTATCCAACTACACAATATGACCATGGGGGATTCCATGGTAATCTAACTTATGGTACCATGTTAGGCATGCAACTTCATGTTCTCTTTACTGACTACAAATCACCAAAGAATCCCCCAAAGATATCACATCCACCCCTGCCTTGCTCTTCCAGGGTTCCTCAAATGCCAAATTTTGAGTGACATCTTATCCCATGGGAACATTGCCAGCCTGAACTAGGTGTAAAATTTGCTGGCAAATACCTGATATTATCATCCAACCTCACACTTGGAGTGTGGAGGTTTACCTCACATGATGCCTCCAATATTACTCCTTATGTTAACATGGATCCCATTAGATTCCAATATGGCCCAATTATGAGCAATTGTGATTTATGGGGCTCCTCTAATTGTCTTTATTTAAACCCCTTTACTCTCCTAAAAAGTGTCTGTCTCTTTAATGGGACACACAATGCAGTTAGTGAAAAAGTGGACTGGGAAAACCCATGTGAATGTTGCAATTGGTAGCCAGGTTGGCTGGAAAGCCACTCCAGTCTGTGTCTGACCTCCCTTTTTCTTTCTGGACACTAATACCTCCATTGCCACCATTACCAGAGACAGCCTTGACTGCTTTAATGTCTCCTGACTACCTGCTGGATATGGTATTCAACAATGGCTCTCCTGATGAGGGAACCAGCCACTCTTTCAATGCCTGTAGTAAATACCACCCCCTTTCATGCTGTCACTCTGATGGCCCAGACTCACTTACAACCCCTACACCAGGGAACGAGGAATTTTGATATTACAGCTGCCATCATTGCAGCCATCATTGCAGGCATTGCTTGGGCAACAACATCTGCTGTTGCCTTGACCCAGACAGCCACTAAGTTGGAGACTGTCAGTGCAGTAGTCTCTAAGTCAGTTGAGGTTCTGCATGTATGGGAGGTACTAAATTTACATTTTTATCAAGCCATTCAAAATTTACAACAACAGATTTACTTACTGACAGAAGAGTTGGCCCTTGTTAGGGATATGTCTTTATTGGCATATGACCCCAAGTTTCACTAAATCTGACTAACCCATTACCAGGTATATAATGCCACTGAAGACCAAAAACAAATGGATCAATATCTTAAAGGCACCTGGTCATACAAATTCCTTAACTATTCTGTACTGTTACAGGAGAACATAGTCAATCTCAATGTGACAAGGGTATCTGTGTTCTCCCTAGATGCCAGATTTATGGGAAAAGTGTGAGACAATATTAAGAGACTGTTTGAACTCTCATTGATAGCTACTTATGCTATAATGAGAGAAATTTTCATACTAATATTATTTTGTTCAAGTGTCTTGTACAGCATATCTCCAGGCAGTAACTCAAAATTAAACAACCCTCCAGGTGCTGATGGCTCTTGGAAATTCAGATTGCAGCACCCCTAAGGACGTGTTCAAAGCACAAGCCTGGATGGCAGAGATCTGTGAGACGACCAGGTAGTCTGTTGCTCATCTCCCCCTTGTGTGACATGCCTCTGGCGTGATATCTTTTTGAGGGCTAGTACTTAATGACAGGTAAGATCCTTCAAGACAGGACAACCTAAAAGATGCACAGTCCAGTATACTGGAAATCCTCCAAGGTGGGGTCAACAAGGTCGAGGCAATGGCACCCCAGCTCCCACTTGGCTGTCAAAGTCTAAAAAACAAAAAATAGCATGGCTGCCTCTATGTAAACGCTGAGGGCTGAACAGCCACAAAATCATCCCCTGCAGGAGGACCTAACTGAGGACTGCCTGAGAGACCATAGATTGCTGGTGCAAATAATGCCAACCAGTCAGGAACTGCTGTTTAGAAGAGATGTTTTCTTGAGACCAATGGGGGCACAGATGGGGGGGGGGGTTACTGAAGGAGCTTGCAGTAATGTTCAGAGAGCTTGCTGCTCTGTTTCTCACCTACTTCCTGAATCTGTGTCATTGACTCTGTGCTACTTTATCTCCAATCCCCAAGGGCAGGTAGGGTCAAGTGGTGAGTAGTCCAGGGCACATGCAACAAAAGAGAATAAACTGAGATAGAAAAATTCTTTATGATAGAAGAGAAAAGTTCAGGGAAAATAGTGAAAATACAAAGAGATACTGGTGAAGTAAGAATGATGTGTGTCTGAGATTTCAATGCCTCTAAGTCTTCTCTAGCAAAAGCTGGAAGCCTGTGGGTGTTAGTCATGAATTTTCAAGGCTTTTATAAAAATTAAATCAACAAACTTTCCTACAAATCAGTAAGTTGAAGATTTAGACAGTTGGCAGAAGCTTTAGAGTGTAAGCAGTGACATGATCATAGAAAAATTTATAAAATATTAAAGACAAAAATTAATTCCTGAGCAAATGCACAGGAAACAAAAATCAATAATATATCATGTTCAGTATACAAAAAGTACTCATAGATTCAAAATAACATTAATAAGCACCCTGGGCAGAATAAATATTATGTAAAATTCTATTGGAAGAGATGGGTGGGAGTGGGCAAGACTACAAATAACAAATTTATGCTTTTTTTTATAGTGTGCTTCATGCAATGTTACTTCCTTATATTGTGGTATATATCTAAGGTACACAGTCTTTCTATTTACCCAGAACTATTTACGTCTCTTTCTGGTTGTAATTATTAAAAACACAACATTCTCAAAGGAGTTCCTGTCTTGGTGATAAATTATAGTGTCAACAGGGCAAAGAGGACATAGGATATTTCTTGTTTATGTTAAATATAGGGGTCAATAGTGGTTGTACTACTGTTCCTTTTTTTCCCTCCTTTCCAGAATTTAGGTGAAGGGAGCATAACCCAAAGGGAACTATAGATTCTGTAGGAGATGGCAGAGAAGAAGTCATGAAAAGTGAATAAGGAATCTTCAAGCTGCTGCAGCTGGAATGGGTCATATGGCTTCTTTTGTTAAAATTTCAGTTGCCTATAAAATCTTATCTTTGTCATTTTGAGAATGATGGTGATGAATGAAGCACAGTTATCATATTTTGTTAATTAAATTTAAGGGTTTCAGGAAGAGGATGATAATGAGTGAGTGGGATAATAAAGCCTAAAGCAGAAATTTCTAGTTTCTTTGGAACTATGTCAGATGATGCTTTTCTGGAAACTGATTTGTGAGAAGGCACATGATGTTTCTCTGGAAGGTCTCTCATGAGAGGATGTGTAACTGAAGCAGACACTTGAGAGGGCACCTGATGTTTGGAAAGTGTATACGTAGGACTCACAGACAGTGAAACGATCTTGCATTGCTGCATTTTGCCACACTGTGCAGATATTAACTGGTCTTCACTGGTTTTCACTTCATAGAGAGAAACACACTCTCCCTCAGCGCCACACCCCCCCCAACCCCAAAAAATCTCATGTTATTTTGGCTGACTCTTGCCACTTCTTCTGACTCATTCTGATTTTGTGGAACATTTCTGTTTCTGCTGGATCAAGCCACTCCTACTGATTTGCATTTGGTGTTTGCTATTGGACTGGACTTCTGATACCCTAATAACAAAGAGTGGAATTCCCCCAAAGAACTACTTCTAAATAGGTCCTCAGTCCCCACTTTCTATAAACTTTCTTCTAACCCTACTTCTGTTTATTAGGCCAGAAGGGAGTTTGAATTGTTCCAGAAACCTAAATAAAGTAGGTTTATAAAAATCTAAGCCTGCAGGTGTTATGCAACATGGCTTAGGCATAATGGGTAACTTCCCTTCTAATGTACTAGAGAAAAAAATATGTTTAGATGGGTTGGCAATATTGTTTAAGGAGGATGGGAAAATAGCTACTGCCACTAGGTTGTTTTCTGCCTTGCTCCCAGATGGAGTTTTCTTGTTTTTCTTTGTAGTTTTCATGTATAGCATTTTGAAAAAGATCATGGAAAAGGTTCACTCAATTATTTTGTGTTAGAAAGGATTGCAGAGTTGGCTTTGCACTTAGAGAGTTTGCAGAGATGTTAAAGTGCTTGAAAAGCAAAAAGCCACTGAGAGAGGGGGGAAAAGCAAAAAAAGGGGGGGGGAGCTCAGGCTTGGTGGCTGTAACCACAAATTTACTGTACAATGAAAGAGGCAAGCAAACTAGGCTAAGATGCAAACTGCATCCCTGCCCCGCTCCAAGAACTTTCACTGCCGGGTGCCCAAACCAACTCCGTGGGACAAGAGGCTGGGAATAGCAAGAGGTAGTACAGGAACACTAGGTTAGTGTTTACCCAAGTGTACCACAAGATTTGCCTCTGGCTACACAGGCACCTTCTGCCTTCCCTGTCTTTGTACATCATATACCTGCTAACTGTGGTGGTCTTGCTTATAGCGAGTTGACACTGCTTCCAATAGAAATGATTTCTATTTGGTGTATTTAAAGCATTGTAAAGAAGCTACTCTATTGTATGCTTTGCATTCTCTGTTTCATAAAGAAATGTTAAGTATCTATGCTACACAACAAAGAATTATTACCTCAGATTGGAAGGGATTGGTGTCAGCTGTGCTAGAAGCTGGTCAACAATTACAGTGGTTGTGATGATAGAGGCATGAAGGCATGAAGATAGAACAAAATAATATAACAAAGGGGATAAAGGTTGCTAAAAATCAACTGCACGGTGAAGGTCAATATGCTGACCTACAGGAAGAAATCTGATCTAATGATATTGTAAGTGAACAATGTCATGTTGTAATGTTAACAGATAGGGATAAAATTAAAGAGCTGTGGAAAAATCTACATCATTTAATAAGGTAATACAGCATCATACACAAACATTCACTGACTTCTTACAGACATTAGGTTTGACTATAAATACAGCTATATCAGACCCTGAAACCAGACAGTCATTGGTAGAGATCTGGGCATTTTAAAATGTAAATAATGAATGTAAGAGAACAATCAGACCACTGGACACATGAGGACCACTGATATAGGAATGAATAAAGAGAGACAACAAGAATCTGCTCTCAGGAGCATCATGCTATTATCATATGGCAATACATACCTAGAAGTCTCAGGAATCAAAATGTTTGATGCTTTAATTGTTGTGAATTTGGCCATTTCTAAAGATATGCGAAGGTTCAGATACTGTAAGATTCAGAGCTCAAAAGCGGATGCATTAATGATATTTGTAGAAAAGAACAAGCAGATTCCGACTTCTATGAACTACAAAGGACTCCCAGGGTCTTGAAGCCACTGTGGAAAGGGCAAACATTGGTCTAAGGGTTGTAGGTGCAAGAGATGTATATGAAGTAACCTCCTGCCATTAGGAAATGAAAGAGTGGCCTGTCAGCTCGGGGCACCATAGCAAACAATATGAGCCTTCTTTTTTTCCGGTCAGCAAGAATGTGAAGAAAATCCAGACTGTAAAGGACCCATTGGTTAAATTTACTCTATTTATTGCTCTTAAATCTTTTATTAGCCTCCATTTTCCTGATTGTTTTTTTCACACCAAACACAAGGGAATTCATGAACTGGTAGATTTTTCTATATGTTGAGTCTCTAGCTGCTCTTGTACCAGTTGTCCAAGTGCCTATAAGTATTCTTTTGTTATGGGCCGCTGCTCTTGCCATGCGGGTTTGTTGGTATGTCAGCAGTGTCCCATAACAAAGAATTAATTGCTGAGATCATGACCTATAATAATAATTGACTTGAATAACTGCTTTTGCATAATGTCCTTGCATGAGCAGGACAGGGAAAGGTTTGCTTTCTCAGTACCTACTCAGAACAACAGTAGTCCAATAAAAAGATACCATTGGAAAGTTCTTCCACATAAAATGTTAAATAGTCCAATGTTATGTAAATATGTGCAACAACCATTAGAAAAAATGTGCATGCAATTCTCCTGGGTCAGATCAAGAGTCCATATACCTCAGTTTAAAATAACTTTATTATTTATGCAATTTCAACTGGCAATCAGAAGTTGAAACTATCCAGTATATATTCGGTCCCATACCGGTTTGCTGGATCCAATGACATAAAGAGATGAGAAAATCTATCAATTACTAATAGAAAATATGTTAGAAGCTTCAAAGTTTTGTAAGAAAGATTTTATAAGAAAGGTTTAAAGAAAAAAAAATCTATCACTTGGCAACAAGCCAAAGAAATATATTTAAAAAGTACCTCATTTATTCTCTATAAGACCAGCTTCACCTGCTCATAGTAAGCCTAGGGGAACCAAAAGAAATGACCTCTGACAGACAGATGTTTTTCATTTTGTAGACGTTGGAAAACAAAGGTATGTACACAATAGCACTGACACATACTCAGGTTTTCAATGCACAACTGGTTTAAGTTCTGAAGATGGAGTGTAATTACACATTTATTGGAAATAATGGGAATTATGTGGATACTTGCACAAATTAAGACTGATAACGTTCTTACATATGTATCCAATAAAATGAGACAATTCTCTGCATTTTACTATAAAACATGTTACTTGTATACCACAAAATCCCACAGGACAAGCAATTGCAGAAAGAGCCAATCATACCTTAAAACAAATGATTATTATACAAAAAGGATTACTAAACATCCACCCCTAAAGATAGAATAAATAATGCTTTGTTACCTCTAAATTTTCTTAATATTGCTGAAAAATAACAACAGCTGAGAGACACTGGTTATTGAAAAAACTACAGAACTAGGCAAACCAATATATTATAAGGATGTGTTAACATTAGATAGTTTTAAGATGGGGACATGTTTATGCTTATGTATCTTAAGGGAATGAGAAAATATGGTTACCAACAAAATTATTAAGATTAGAAACCATGGGAAACCTACCTGTTACTGGATGAGACACAAATGTCTTCACAAAGTGAATAGCTCAGTATGACTTGCTCCATCATTCTTTTCTCTAGTTACTGACTGCTATCAGTATGAGCCTCTGTCAGTTGCTATTCGTACTGGTCTACAAGTGCCAACTCCATACTCACTAGCACTTTCTTAGTTTATTCTGTGGTATAGAAGCTAGACTTTGGCACTTGAATCTGAACATTCATAACTATTCCACCTTCATAAGGAGATTCATCCTGCTCCCTAGTCCCTTATTCTAAGAGTAACCTCTATGGTTACACAGTTTGTAGCTTTCTTATTAAGAAAGCTAACATCCATATATGAGTGATTACATACTATATTTGTCCTTCTGAGTTATGTCACTTAGGATGTTTTTATTTTAACTCCATTTATTTACCTGCAAGTTTCATAAATTTATTTAAATAGGTTTTATTAAACTATAAATATTTACTAATATTCCATTGTGTACATATGTCTTATTTTTAAATTTGTATATATTTTTTACTTATTCACTTTCCATCCTATTCACTGCCCCACTTCTGTCCACCCCTCCCATAATCCTTCACACATCTGCCCTCTTCTTTACCTCTGATAGAGTAAGGAACTGTGGGTATCCCCTAACCTTGACACATCAAGTCTCTGAGAGGCTAGGAACTACCTCTCCCACTGAGGCCATACAAGGAAGCCCAACAAAAAGAAGATAACTCACATACAGGCAACAGCTTGTGGGGTCATCTCTCCTTTATTTGCTCAGAACCCACATGAAAACCAAGCTACACATCTGCTACATATGTGTGGGAAGACTTTAGTCCAGTCTGTGTATGTTCTTTGGTTGGCAGTTCAGTCTTTGAGAGCCCCAATGGTGGAGGTTAGTTGATTCTGTTGGCCTTCCTCTGTGGTTTCTGTCCACTTTGGGGCTGCAATCCATCCTTCTATTCTTCCGTAAATGTACCAAAGCTCCTTCCATTGTTTGGCTGCGTGTTGTGGTGAGTTTTGGCTACATTGCCTTGTGCTCCTGGCCTTGATCACAAGGTAGCATTGTGATCATTGCATAGGCACAATATCTATCCAAAAGTAACTATTAATTTCCAATTTTGTATCAACATACAGATTTATAACAATGAAAACCTTAATTCTATATAAATATAAAAATTCTAAATTATAACTTTAATTTTACATCAATTACAAAGATTTCTACCAATATGAGATCATGGCTACATGATACTTTGTTCAAAAGTAATTTTAGTAATCCATCCCATCTATTTCCTCCCTGTTCAAAATTATGACCATTCCCAAATTATCCCTTAAAATAACAACCTATCTATGAATTGTCAAATAACTATAACCAGACACAACTCCCAAGCAACTGAGCTGACAACTCATCATAACCTTTTCCTGCTGACTAGGAGCAAAGAGAAATTCCTTAAAGGGTTAGAAAGGGGTAGGAAAGTTAGAAAATAGGTTAGACTTTAAAAAGCTGGCTTTACTATCAGTTATCCAGTCACTGTATAGTTAAAAGTCTCAAGGCTTGACTGAAATTCTGACTAGATCCATCTAAAAGTTTGGATATGGCAAGATCAGCTGGAATCAGTAGCAATTCCTGAAACTGTTCTTGAAGTAAGTTTCTGCACAGCATCAGGAAACAGTGGACTGGACCAGCAGGTTAGTTCAGCATTTTTGAGGATGAATCTTGTCAAAGCTGTACATTCTGTAGTATATCTCACAACCAAAATTTTAGTACCATTTAGTTATTTGTATAGCTTGTGAAGAGTGCCCAGATCAGTTAAGGATGAAATTTTGCTCTTTGTTTAAATCTGTAAGTCTATTTATAAGTTCTATTTTTGTCGTACCAGGGTAGGCAATGTCAGAAATCCCACACTGACCCATTTGAGGATTTGCCTTGGGAAGACTTTTAAATATCTTCAAAGCATTTGTTCATTCATCATTCCTACCTTGTCCCTTCTATGAAGCTTAATCTGGCTCTCTGCCTCTCATTGTCTTCCTCCTAGCAGCCAGCCTGGCTTTTTGAACAAAAGGGGCTCTCAGGTCCTCAGATTAAGCCCTTTGAATCTGTTTTGAACCTTGGGAAGAAATCAAGTGGCTCAGGCAAAATCTGTATATTCCCTTTTACCCTTAAAAAATAAATCAGGTTTATAAATCTCTATCCTTTATTTATCTGGTGGCTGGAAACAAGCAGCTTTTATTGTCTGCTTCTTACTGTCTTTCTCTTGGCAGGTGGCCTGGGGTAAATCCCTGCTGTGGGCTCTGTTCTTTTGTTCTAGTTATACACACACACACACACACACACACACACACACACACACACACACACTTTAACCATGTGACTAGGCTCTGCTTCCTGAGAAACCAGTTCTCTCACCTCCTAGACTTATATTATTTACATGTGTGTATTACATCCCAGAATCCCTAAATTATTTTTTAAAGTGCATTTTCATCCCATTTTGGGGGCCATAGGTTGAGGTGAGTTTTGGCGTCACTGCTTTGTGTTCCCAGTGGATCATAAATATGCACCCCCCCAGGAGCTATCTTTAGATCCTCAAATGAAAAATACACTCAAATTAGCTTATTTTTTAAATGATTTGGCTACTCAAAGACTGAGCACTTCTAAATCTTTCCCTGCTACCCCAGGCCCAATGGAAGAAGTGTCCAGTGTCCAGTTATCCGAAATCTCACATGACTGGTTAGACTCATCTTCTGCAGCTCCTGCATCCCATCATTCTTCCACGACTCATGATGATTCTTCTTTTCCTGTCTGCATCCTGTACTGCACAACTCTAAAAGGCCCTGCCCCATGCCTACCTGTTCGCTGTTGGCATCTTTGCTGATGGATCAAAAACAATTTGGGATGAGGACCTTTAGAGTTTGAACATGCAGATTCCTGACTGAATCAAAGCATTTGAACCAATGTTCAAAAGCTGTGATGTCTGCATCTGTCTGAGTCAATTGGTGTGGGGAGCCTCTCAAAGGACGTCTATATTAGACTCCTGTCTGTAAGTATAACAGAGTATCATTAATGGTATTAGGGACTGATGCTTCTCAATGACATGAGTATCATTCCTACTCCATCCTCAATCCCTGTATTTCTTGTAGACAGGATAAGTTTTTAGCCCAAAGTTTTATGGTTGGGTTGGTATCCCTATTACTCTACCAGGATTCATGCCTGGCCACAGGAGGCAGCCTCCCCGGGCTCCATATCTCCAGTACTGAGAGTCACAGCCAAGGATACACCCATTGATTTTTGCATGCCTCCCCTATCCCAGGTTTCCATCTCTTGCTGGAGATGCCCCTCCATGAGTTGTAGATTTCCATTTTTTTTTCTCATGACCATCTGGACATTACCTTCTGCTCCTCCATACACCCAACTCCAAACTCTACCACCCTTTTCCTGCTCCCCTCTCCCAGCCAGTTTCCTCACTCCATCTCCTTTCCATGATCATTTTATTACACATTCCAAGTGAGATATAGTGAGTACATACCATGTATGTTCTTTGGGACTTGGTTAAGTCACTCACGATAATATTCTCAAGATCCAACCTGCCTGCACATTTCATGATAACTTTGTTTTTCAAAACTGAATAGTATTCAATTATGTAGATGCACAATATTTTCTTTATTCATTCTTCAGTTGAGGAACTTCTAGGTTGTTTCCAGTTTCTGGCTATTACAAATAAAGCTGCTAGGAACATAGTTGAGCAGTGACTGTGGAATTCTGGGACATTTTTATGTATATACCTAGGAGTTGTGTAACTGGGTATTGAGATAGAACTAGTCCCAATTTAATGAAGAACCATCAAGCTGATTTCCAAATAGGTTGTGTAAATTTGCACTCCCATCAGCAATAGAAGAGTGTTCCCCATTCTCCAGTTTAAGATGGAATCTCAGAATTGTTTTGATTTTCATCCCCCTGATGACTAAGGACTTTGAACATTTCTTTAAGGGCTTATCAGCAATTTCAAATTCCTCTGTTAAGAAATCTCTTTTTAGCTCTGTGCCCATTTTTAAATTAGGTTATATGGGTTGCTGGTGTCTAATTTCTTGAACTCTTTACAAATTTTTAATTTTAGCTTTATGTCAGCTGTAAGATTGGTGAAAATCTTTTTCCAATCTGTGAGCTTTTATTTAGTCCTCTTGACAGTGTCCTTTGCCTAGCAGAAACTTTGCAGTTTCTTAAGGACCCATTTATTAATTGTTCATCTTAAAATGTGAGTCATTGGTTTTATGATCCAGAAATTGTCTCCTCTATGAATATGTTCAAAGCCTTTCCCAATTTCTCTTCTATGAGATTTATTGTATCCGGATTTATGCTGAGGTCCTTGATCCACTTGAAGTTGAGTTTTCTGCAGAGTGATAAAAAAATATATGGATCTATTTTCATTCTTCTACATGTAGATATTGACTTAGACCAGCACTATTTATTGAAGATGATTTCTTTTTCCATTGTATGGTTTTAGTTTGTATATAAAAATTCAGGTGTCTAAATGTGTGTGCCTGATTTTTGGGTTTTAAATTCAATTCCATTAATAATATTGAATGTTTCTGTACCAATACCATGTAGTTTTTATTACTATTGATCTGTAGTAAAATTTGAGGTCAGGGATAGTGATACCTCTGTAGTTCTTTTATTGTTCAGGGTTGTTTTAGCTGTTTTTTTTACCTTTTAAATTTTTTGTTGTTGTTTTTCCATATGAAGTTCAGAATAACTTGGTCAAATTACTGTAAAGAATTATGTTGGCATTTTAATGGGAATTGCATTGAATCTGTAGATTGATTTTGAGATGTTGGCCCATTTTCACCATTTTAATCCCATAGATCTGTAAGCATGGGAGATCTTTCCATCTTCTAATATCTTTCTAAAATCCTTTGTTCAGCAACATTAAATTTTTGTAATACAGATTTTTCACTTGCTTGGTTAGAGTTAAGTCAAAAATTTTTATATCACTTGTGCCTATTGTAAAAGATATTGTTTCCCTAATTTTTTCTTGGCCCATTTTTCAGTTCTATTAATGAGAGCTAATAATTTCTGAGTGAATTTTGTATTCATCCACTTTGTTGAAGTTGTTCACCAGAGTCAGGAGTTCCCTGGTAGAATTTTGGAATCATCTATTTATACTCTCATAACATCTGCAAATAGCAATATTTACTTATTGCTTTCCAACTTGTATCTCATTGATCCACTGAGTTTTATTATTGCTCTAGCTAGAAATTATAGTACCATATTGAATAGATAGAGTGAGACTGGGCATCATTGTCTTGTCCTTCGTTTTTATGGATATGATTTAAGTTTTTCTCCATTTAGTTTGATGTTGACTATTGACTTTCTGCATAATGCTTTTATTATGTATGGGTATGAGCCTTATATCCCTGATATCACTAAGACTTTAAACATGGAGGGGTGTTAGATTTTGTCAAAGACATTTGCAACATCTAATGAGATGATCATTGGACATTTGTATCTTTCAGTTTGTTTATATGGTGGATTACATTGACAGATTTCAGAATATTGAACTATACATGCAACCCCGGAAAGAAAGCTGCTTAATCATAGTGGATGATGGTTTTGATGTGTTCCTGAATTTGGTTTGTGAATTTTACTGAGAACTTTTACATGATTGTGCATAAGAACAATTGGTCTGAAATTCTGTTTGTTGGGTCTTTATTTGATTTAGGTATCAGGGGTACTGTACTTTCAAAAATTAGGTTGACAGTTTTTCTTGTGTTTCTATTTTGTTAAATAGTGTGAGGAGTATTGGAATTAGTCCTTTAAAAGTCTGTTAAAATTCTTAACCTAAACTTTCTGGCCCTGAACTTTATTTTGTTGTTCTTGGGAGCTTTTAATGACTGCTTCTATTTCCTTATGGGTTTTAGAGCTGTTTACATAGTTTACTTGATATTGGTTTAAGTTTGGTAAGTGGTATCTGTCTACATAATCATCCATTTCCTTAAGATTTTCAAATTTTGTGTTAGGGTAGGCTTTTGAAGTAAGTCCTAGTGATTCTTTCAGTTTCTGAAGTGTCTGTTGTAATGTCTTCCTTTTCCTTAAAGGTTTTGTTCATTTGGATACTGTGTGTCTGTCTGTTGGTTAGTTTAGTTAATGGCTTGTCTACTTTGTTGATTTCCTCAGAGAACCAGCTCTTAATAATGTTTTTATTTATATTGTTTTCTTTATTTCTAATTAATTTATTTCAACCATAATTTTGATTATTTCTTGCCTTCTCCTCCTTCATGTGTATGCCTTTTGTTTTGTTTTCATTTTATTTTGTTTTGTTTTTCTTGAGCTTTCAGAGATTCTTTTACATTGCAGGTATGAGGACATTTTAAGTTTTTTATTTCTTTATTAACTAAATTACTGCTATGAACTTTCCTCTTAACACTACTTTCATTGTTTCCCATAAATTTGGTTATACTGTGTCTTAATTTTCATTGAATTCTAGAAAGACTTTAATGTCTTTCTTTATTTCTCCCTGCCCCAGAGATCACTGAGTAGTGAGTTGTTCAGTTTCTCTAGTGTGTAGACTTTCTGTTGTTTCTATTGTTGTTGACATCTAACTTTGAGCAGGATGTTCTGATAAGAAGCATCGTGTTATTTCAGGTTTCTTCTATCTGTTGAGGCTTGTTTTGTGACCAACTATATGGTCAGTTTTGGAGATGGGTCCATGATGTTCTGGAGATGTCAGTTGGGTACATTTGATCCACAGTGTTGGTTAGTTTTCTTATTTCTCTGTTTAATATTTTCTGGATGACATGTTAATTTGTGAGAGTGGGGTATTGAAGTTTCCCATTATTAATTTTTGGGGTCTGATGTATGATTTAAGCTTTAGCAATGTTTCCTTTACAAATGTGGGTGCTCTTGTATTTGAGGCATATTTGTTCAGAATTGAGATATCATCTTAGTAGATTTTTCATTTCATGAATGTGAACTTTTCTCCCTGTTTCTTTTAATTAATTTTGATTAAAAGTTTTTTTTCCTTAGATATTAGAATGGCTACTCTGGGTTGTTTCTTGGGTGTATATTTTTGGAAAACTTTTTTAAGCCCTTTACATTGAGGTTATGTCTATCTTTATAGCTGAGGTGTGTTTTTTGCATGGAAAAGAAAGATGGATCCTATTTTCACACCCATTCTGTTAACCCATGTCTTGGTGAACTAAATCCATTTATGTAGAGACAGTAAAGTCCAATGATTGTTAACTCCTGTTGTTTTGATGTTAGTGTTGTTAGTGGTGTGTTTGTGTGTGTGTGTGTGTGTGTGTGCGTGTGCGTGTGCGTGTGTGTATGTGTGTGTGTGTGCTTCCTTGTTGCAGGAATTTTTCTGCCACATTATTTTTGCAGTGGAGCTCCGTGATTGGGCAGTAGAAGATGTAGGTGGAACCAGGGTTGGGAGGAGGAGAGGAGAGAGGAATGACCATGGAGGAAAACATATGGGTTGCCAGCAATCTCCAGTAACAATTTGTATGAAAAGGTTAGATATTAGGTTACAATTCTAATTGTGTGGGTATCTTGTGTATTGGACACTTTCAAATACATAAATCTATTGGATAATCTTTAAGCTTAAAGAGTCTCATTTCTACTGGGTACTGCGAGCATGGCAGTTATTGTCTGGAGCTTAGCTGAGAATTACGAGGGTGGCAGAGTTGAACTGGGTGCCATGCTTTGAGGCATGGACTCCACAAAGCTGATCAGCAAAGGCAGCCACCACAATAACATCTCATGGGTCCAGATCTAGTGCTCCTGGCACCTCTGGCTGCCATTAGAGAAGGAATATGGCATGCTCCATGGCAGGCCAGGGAGCTAGCCAGACAACACTGCCACCAGCTTAACATCTTATGTTTCAGGTGGTGCCCAATGAGGGGCAAAAATTCACTAGAAATTTAAGATTATTTATCTCAGAGTTATAACTGTATTTTTTTTTTTTTAAGTAAGTGAGTAGCACTAGGACAAGTCATGTGACTCCAGTACTGAAACTTTGAAACAAAGAAACTGCTTGCAGGCACAGGTCCCATGCTGTGAGAAATTGCAGGCTGATTTTTGTTAGAAAAAGAGTAAAGTAGCCTACTTTTAAGGCAGAGAGATTTGTACTGGAAATTAAAATTGAGGTTATTTGCTTTAAGGAAATATTTAGAAACAGTTTTGTCTGAATCATGTGGGAATTTTCGCCTGTGGTTCAGAACTAAGATAGGAAACATTGTCCTTGACTCCAGAGTAGAGAGTACAGTGTATCACTAGAAGGCTGTTCTAGGTGAAGAGCTGAACAGAAAGATGGTATAAAGATATGTCTTAGAGGATACTTGGGTTCTGTCTAAAGTAGGCTCCATGGGAATTCTGGGTTTAAATACTACTTTGACTACCTGCATGCTTATAAGTAGAAATAGATAGAAGTGTGAATCAGTTGTATTAGAGATGGTATAAAGATACATTGCTTTAATGTACCTCACAGGAGGCTCTAATCCTGTCAACCTGGGCTCCATGGGAATTCTGGATTTAAATCCTGCTTGACAAAATAGGAAAAGATTAAGAACAGGCACATGCAATACTTTAGTTAATTTGATTTAGATTGTTTTAGTTTTCAAAATTGGTGTGATTTTCAGTTTTCTTGTTAAATTTTTCCTCTGGAAAAAAAACAAATATAAAAGTTTTTCTGGTTAATGGCTCACTGAAATACTGATTTGGGGAAAAGATTATATTTTTGTGTTTTTAGAAAAGGTGATTAAAGTGTTTATACCTCCAAGAATTATGTGGATTAGACATGACAGAGGTAGGCTTCCAGGAGACTAGATTCCAGAGACTCAAATAAAAAATTATCTTGATGATATTAAATTTTGTTTTGAGATTTGTATATTACAGAATATGCAGTTTTGGTGGAGAAAGTCCTCATCAAGCATCTGAACTAATCTGTTTGAACTCCTGATGTCCTTGACTTCCAGCTGGATCCAGTTAAGACAAAGACATCAGAGATTAAACAAATTATTGGTGTGACCTTCTTAAGGCCAACTAACTCCCTTATTTACCCTTCCGCACGTCTTTTCAAATATCTCAATACGCAGATTCAGCTCGTAGAAGTTATAAAGAATCTGCACTCCAATTCCCTGGACTTGGGGGCTGAGGTGGTTATTATTAGGTTGTCTTTCTAGGGAAAAGTAATGTTTTTACTGGAACAGGGAGGAATAGCTAGAATTAATTACATAGCAATAATCTACTGGTAGAAATCTGTATAATTGTTACTAAGCTGAAGTTATAATTTCTTATTTTTAAAAAAATTAATTTGATGCAAATTTAAGAATTTCATTGGTATTTTTTTCTTCTGTTGATTTAAAATGTTGTGGGTACATAGCTTATACCCAGTCTTTCTTTAACTGTTTTCTTTTAAACTGATCTGAGATGATTAGCCTATGAGTTAAGAGCCTATGGCAAATCCATGGCTCTGAATTTATTAGGGTGTTTTCTAAGATTCTTATTAGAAATAGCTGAGAGTAATTAACAGAAAACAGTCCAGATTGCTTTATATAGATAGTTGGTTTTCAAAAGCATCAGAAATCCACAGAATTGACATTACAGACATATCTTTGTTTAAGATAATTTGAGTAGAGACCTGTCTGCTCCTGAAACCTTCCATGTCTTAGATTCTAACAAGAAATTGAACATCTTTGGAGTTACTCCAGTAGTGGTAAGACAGCCACTAGGCAAGAATTGCCTCTTTTTTCATCTACATTCAAAATACTGTCCAGAAAAAGAACACACTTGCAGAATATTTGACTGTTTATATCTGCCAAGACAGAGTGATAAGACCTTAAAAATTCTGCTATGTCTGTCAGATGATCCTTGGCTAGAAGGCTGAAGATCAGATGCTCCAATATTTTGAACTATAAGGGACTGTCCAGGTAATCAGCAGTTTATATAAATTGGCTAAGTTTTGGAAGCTATGCTTTGTGCTTCCAATATCTTCAGTTATTTCAGTCATTCTGGATTTCAGGCAGGGTTAAAGACTTATAGTCTCATAGCCAACCCAGGCTATTAATTTGAGAGGACAGATTTGAGAAGATGGTTTTCAAATGATATTCTTTTTAAAGCCAGGATATAAGCCAGGTACAGAACTATAGTCTTTTAAGTTAGGATAGAGTACAAGGGCCTTTTTATTGACAATAATGTTGGGCTTGGTATTAGGTCTGTCTTTTACCTTAAAATAACAACTTGGCAATATTGCTCAGTTTACATCTGAGATGAGTGTCTTTAATTGGACAAAAATAAAGAAAGACTTTGTTGTTGTTGTTTTTATTCTAACAGAATGGGTATTATGTTGTAGGAATTTTCCTGACACATTGTTTTAGTGGAGCTCAGTGATTGGGCAGTAGAAGAGGTAGGTAAAACTACAGTTCGGAGGAGGAGAGAAAAGAGAGAAAGAGGAGAGGAGAGAGGAATAAACATGGAGGAAGACATATGGGTTGCTAGCAGACTCCTGTAGCAATTTATGTCAAAAGGTTAGATATTAGGTTACAATCTAATTACGTACGCATCTTGTGTATTGAGCATTTTTTAAATCTATAAATCTACTGGATAATCTTTAAGCTTTAAGAGTCTCATTTCTACCAGGTACCACTAGCATGGCAGTTATTGTCTGGGGCTTAGCTGAGCACTGTGGTGGTTTGGTTGGACAGAGGGCTGTGCTTTGGAGCATGGTCTGCATGGAGCTGATCATCAGAACCAGCCACCATGTTAATGTCTCCTGGGTCTAGGGCAAGTGCTCCTGGCACCTCTGGCTGCCATTAGAGTAGGGGAAATCAGGGAGCTAGCAGGACTGGCGCAGGGACCAGCTAAAGATCCGTGTTTCACTTCCCATGTTGTTTGTGCTGGTATGGACTTATTTATTGTGTCTTCATTGATGTGGTTATGCTTCTTAAGTTTGAATTTTTCTTCTAGTATGTTCAATAGAGCTGGATTTGTTGGCACATGCTATTTAAATTTGGATTTGTTTATGAACTATCTTGTTTTATCCATCTATGATGACTGAGAATTTTGTTTAGTATAGTAGACTACATTGGCATCAGTGGTACTTTTTTAGATTTTGTAAGGTATCTCTTCAGGCTGTTCTAGATTTTAAAGTCTCTGTTGAGAAGTAGGGGGTAATTCTAATATGTCTGCCTCTGTTTGTTATCTGGCCTTTTTCTCTTGCTTCATTTAATATTCTTTCTTTGATATATTTTGATATTAAATTCTTTAATATTTTTGATTCTTGTTTTGATATTAAATTACTTAATATTTTTCAGCAGCTTTCACTTTGATTATTGTGTGGCAGAAGGAATATCTTTCCTGGTTTAGTCTAATTGGTGTTCTATAAACTTCTTTTATGCTTATAGGAATCTCTTTAGGTAAGAAAAGTTTTCTTTCGTGATTTTGTTGAGAATATTTTCTGGACCTTAGAGCTAGGACTGTTCACCTTGTTCTATTGCTATTACTCTTAGATTAGTTTTTTTTATCATATCCTAGATTTTTTGAATGTTTTCTGTCTGTACTTTTTTAAATTTAACATTTTTGAATAATGTAAATAAATTTAACATGACTGATGCATCAACATCTTCTATTGTATCTTTTATGTCTGAGAATCTCTCTTACTTCTCTTTTATTCTGTTGCTGGTGATTGGGTGTGTTGTTCCTGTTCTCTTTGCTATGTGTCTCATCTCCAGGATTTTCTCAGTTTGTGTTTTTTTAATTGCTTCTATTTCCAATTTCAAGTCTTGAACAGTTTTATTTCTTTCCTTCACCTGTTTTCAGTATTTCTTTAAGGGATTGATTTGTTTTTTCTTTAAAGGATTATTCCTATTTGACTCTATTTTCCTGCATTTTTTCAGGGATTTATTCATTTCTTCTTTAAAGACTTTTATCACCTTTGTAAGATTGAATTTAAGGTCATTTTCTTCTGGTTCAGTTATGTTAGAATATCCAGGGCTGTCTGTAGTATGGTAGTTTTGCACTGAAGGTATCATATTACCCTGGCTTCTTTTGATCATGTTTTTCCAAGGGCCTTTAGCCATCTGGATGGCTTTAGTCCCTGTATTTTCTTGTTGTAGAAATTATTGGCAGGAAACCTAATCTCAATGATCCTGGGGTTACAAACCTATGATGGATATCATTGGGCTGTATATTTCCTGATGTGCAGATTTGATGAAGGTAGGTAGAGAGGTGGCAGAAGAATATGGATAGAAATGATAGTAGGCTTCTCAGAGTATCTGAAATGACCCCAGAGAACTCATCAGGCAAGGAAGATTGGTATGAGAAAGGAGTCTAACCTGTTTTGTTCCAGATAAGTAGGTCTGATGAAGGTGAATAAAGACATAGCAGAAGAAAAGAGGTCTGGCTAGGACAGTAGGGTGCTCAGGGCAGCTGAGAGTGCCTCACAGGATTCAGCAGACAGGGCAGATCATATGCATATATATATATATATTAACTGATTTAATAAACAATCTATGCTAAAATACCCTTAAATGGGATCCACAAAACATGGCTCTATCTATCTATCTATCTATCTATCTATCTATATTGATATATATCGGTATATATATATATATATATATATATATATGCCAAATCCCATGACTAACCAAATATCAAAATCCTAAGAACAAAATTAAAATAGCTAAATTATATTAGCATTAATTACTTATCAAGATAGCATTCTAAGACTTTTAACTAATCTGTACTTCTCAGTCTCATCACTTCTGTGTTTGTTCAATCCCACTGCAGTTTGTGCTGTATACGTGGAATAATGGCTGAAAGATCTCAGAGTTAGGTTTCAGGTTTAAGAGCTTTCAATGAATACAAGACATCTTACTCTGTATTGCTAACTGTCAAAGGACACTCCATAATTCTACTCAGTAAGCTTCCACCAAGAAGCAATGCACAAGTCAAATAGTGACCCTGTAGGTTAATTTATTTCTCCTGATTGAATTTTAAACCCCTTTACTTTTGTCTGGTTCTAAAAGATGTCACATAGATTATTTTTGTTTTTGTATCCTATTAGAGATTTTAAGGTCATACCTAATGAGGAAGTTATGTACGCTGTTGATAATTATAGAACCTAGGCCTCATCTTATATATCTAGAGATGAGTAATGGGATCTCTTGTTTTAGTTGTCAGTATTGAAATACAAGAAAGGTTAAGCCTAATAAAATGCTAAAACTCAATACCTCCCAGGGGTTTTCCATTTTTTCACATTGCAAGAGATACTATTAAGTAATATCTTAATTTTGAAGCATTCTGGGAGATTTGAGTTTTTAAGAAATATTTTTTTACTTACATCATTCCCCACAGCCTCAGTTTCTATATTAAAATTTGTTCTTGTTAAGGATTAATTCTATCAGTGAAATCTTGATTCTTATAAAATAACAACATAGTGCCCTATCCTTTATCTATTTATGTAACAGCATTCACATATTAATTTAATGAATTACCAACTGAGTTACAATCTAGAAGGCATAGAGGTTGTGGTTTATTTTTCTCAGTAAGACATAGCTAACTACAACTTTCCCAATACATTTCTTATTCTTCATATGGCACAATTGGTTTAAATTCCACTTCTATAGAGTGAATGTCCTCCAAAAGGATAATGGATACAAGTATGTGGTCCCATTGATAATGGTGCCATTGGGGGATGTTATGGACCTATTATAAAGTATGGCCTTGCTGGAGTTCATGATAACTGTGGAAGGGCTTTGCCTGTTTATAACCTTCTCCCACTTTCAGTTCACTGTCTGTTTTTATGTGTGGTTGAAAATATGACTGCTCAGTTTTCTCATCTGGTCATTTGCTTCCATGTCTATGAGTATAGACATGTCCTCTGAAGTGGTAATCCAAAATAAACTTTTCACTAAGTTGTTTTTTCATTATATTATTTTATTAAAATAACATAAAGTAACTAATACAGTTTCTCACTTTAACATATCTAACCTAGGAGAAAAATGCATTAAATCATTCTTAAAAGGATGGGTTGGGTGACATGAAAAAAGACACAAATAATTTGGTGAGATTGTCAATTTTTAGTTTTCAGACATTTTCCATAATATCTTAATAAAAAACAGGTCCCCAAAACTTTGCATCTTTTCCTTCAAAGATTAGAATCCCTAGTGAAATTAATATTTTTCAGTAGGAGTAAAGTCTTGTATCAAAGCTCTTAGACACTGGCAGAAGCTCAAAACAATATTATTTATTAGGTAATAAATTTGTGTAAAGATATATTGGACTCAAGGTAAACTGAAACTCATTATTATAAAATATATCACAATTGGCCTTTAGGTTTCAATGCTGATTAATATTTAAAAGTTTTTCCATAAATAATTATTGAATTATGTAGCACTATAGTAAAGATATTCAGTGGGTTGTACTTTTTTCTAGAGTTACTCTACCTTGATATACTATACAAAGAAAACATTGTGAGGATTAATGAAGATCAAAAAAATGCAAGGCATTATTATATTGCATATATTAGAAAAAATCATATTTGAAGAAAGATGTTTTTCCATAAGGTTTGGATTCTTGAAATACAATATTCACTTAAAATTCGATTTCACAACTGAACAAATTTCAGATATTTTGTTAATATATTTAATACATGGCTTATAACCCATATATTTCATAGGGATTTGCTCTTTTCTGGATTTTTTAATGGAAAGAAAAAACTGTGTACTTTGTTTTCATTATATTCAATTATGCTTCCTGCTAATTTTTATAATAGCCTAAGTGCAGGATACCTAAGCTGCACAAAACGTCAAAGAACAGATTAGTCATAGCTTTGCCTCTTAAAATCTATAATTTTTCATTAGGAAATTTGCTAGTATTTGAATATTTTTTTATTATTTCCAAATATCATCTTGATTTTTTGTCAGTATTATTAGATAATATGGTAATATTAGATATGTTAGAGATGAATAGGTTAAATCATGCCAATGACTTAGGGGAACGTGGTTTGCATCTGTTGATTTTATTAATTTTACATTGCTGTTTTGATCTCACAAAATGTCATAATCTGAACTAAGTGTGAACTTTGACAGTAAAAAATTCATTAAGGTGCATAGCTAGTTCTCCTTTCTTGAATGGGACCTATGATCTAAATAAACCTTTTACATAACACAGATGCCATTGTGATATTTTCAAGACAAAAGGACTGGCATACATAGTTTGATATCTCTACCTATCAAAGATTTTTTTAGAAAAACACATAATTACAATTAAAAGTGCAGGAAGAGGTCTCAGTACAAAGAAAATGCTATCATATTTGCTTTTATACTCTGATATTTAAAATATGAAATTTGCTAAATTGCTCTAGATCATAAAGAAGACTGACAATAATTTCTTATCCAGGTAGTAATCTAATTGCTTTTTAAAATTGCTTTAAAATATAATTTTGTGCTTTCTCTTTATCTATCTATCTATCTATCTATCTATCTATCTATCTATCTATCTCTGTGTGTGTTTCTTTGTAATGTGAGTACCATGTCTTAGAAGCCTTGTGGGCCAGCAGAGGTATATAATGGGACTTGAACTCAGATCCTTGAGAAAGTATGCAATGTTAAATGCTGACCCATGTCTTCAGCCACCTATTTTTAATTTGTATATTCTTTGACAATTTTTGAGACATTTGAATTTTAATCTCAATTTCTAAAACATAAGACATTTAAAATACTGTAAAAACAACTTAATATATTTGATGTTCCATTTTATTTCCAGAAGAAGGTTATATGATTTTTGCAATACAAAAAGAATTATAAAAGCTAGAGGTGTGGTGATATTTGCCTGCTGTATGTGGTACTTTATTCTGTGTGTTGTAAAAATAATATAATAAAAAATTTTAAATTAAATATTGTAGTCTGATATTTTGTAAAAGTTATAATCCAATGTAAAATGGCTAAATTTGCCAGTGTTGTGGAGAAAGATTGATTTGAAAATACTACTACTTAAGTTTAAAAGGCTAATTATTTGATGTGAGTTGTAATGTTATTATAAGCTTGTACCTAAGGAACTAAGTACTATTCTTAAAATTTAGAAATTATATATATATATATATATATATATATATATATATATTTCTAATATATATGTACATATATATAAATATAATAATTATATAAATATAATAATATGTACATATATATATTAGAAAATCTGAATAACTTTTAAGACTTTAGACAGTTGTTGGTACTGACTAAAATGGAGGCAATTAATAATAAGGTATTTCTTCAGTAGATTATAAAATTATATCTGAACCTTTATACAGGCACCAAGGGGTGACAGGATAAGGTGGATACATGTCAATTGATGTTGCTTAAATTGAAATTACAGTTTAGAGTGCAGCTCTTAAAATCTATCAAAATAAATTTTCAAACTGACCTTTAGTGTTCAGCTATGGAATTTTGCCATCTGTTTAATTTTTAGGCATCTCATTTGGGCACTTTCCCAAATATAGGCCATTAAATGAATTAACTCATTTTTAGTTTTCCTATATCAAATTGAGTGTTTTTATAATGAGCTATAATATCAGTAGAGTTAATGTTGTGTTGAAGCTGTAATTCATTCAGATATGTAACACCCATTTGAATAAAACAGAATATTTAATAACTATATTGCTAAAGAGAGGAAATCCATAGCAATTCCTTTTAATTTTTTTATTGAAAATATTTTATAAATGTTTTAATTCAATTTTAAAAACTTGAATTCAGTTTTAAAATACTGAAGCACGAAATCTGCCATATCAAAAAATGATCAAACTTTTGTAACTCTCAAGTAATTGAAGAAAAACAAATGCTTTCTTTTAAATATTTTAATAGATCTTTATTTTAACTTTATATTTAGTGCCTATGAACCAAATAGCACATTGCATTTTCATTTACACATAGAATTATAAGTAACAAAATAAATGAACTGACTTGAAAATCAATCTAATTATACACACTTTAGCTATTGAAATGTTAATTCTATACAAAGCAAACAACAGGAATTTAAAAAACTAATTATCCACTCATCATTTAGAGAGACTCAGGCCAAATGAGTGTCTCCTAGCATCTGCCTTACTACCATTTTTATAAACAAAACAAACTCTGAATCATATTAATTCTTCAGTAAGAACTTCATTTTCAATATTCATTATTCACTAAGAGAATATTTCAATACTAAAATTCAAGTACAAAATAGATGAATAAACATCCACCTACATGCTCAAAAGCAAAAGCTTTGTAGAACATACTGTATAAATGAAAAACTGAAATTATATTAAAACAAACTGAGTATTTTGTTAAAAGTAAAGCTGAGAGTATACCAGTTTAGATCTAAATTTTATTGCAATAAAGACTATGGAAACTTGAAAGTGTTAGTTAACCTTTCTAAGCTTAAATATCCTAACTTGAAAAGCTGGAATAATAATTGCTCCTACTTGTTAAAGCTTTTTATATTGTAATAGCAAATAATGAACAACAAGATTCCACCCAAAGCCTCACCAATTGCAAGAACTCCAAAAATGATAAGTATTCTAACAAATAAATGGATACCAATATAATGTACTGTGGTGAGCCTACAGAAGGCGGCTATCATCCTTGCAGCCATCTTGAGTCATATACCCTGATAAGAGACTTGTTTACAATAGCCTACAACAGCTGAGCACACTCTGATAGCATCTTGTTTTAGATACCCAGGATTTTCCCTTGGGTGTGTGAGACTTAAAGGTGTGTGACTTAAGGGTGTGAGTTACAGATCAGATATAGAGGCAAGACTTAAGGGAGTGACTTAAGGGCATGACTTAAAGGCTTGGTTTAGAAATGAGACATATAAAAGAAAGGCAGACAGAAGAAATTATGAGGTAGAAGATACTTGGACTATAGAACTCAGAAGAAGAATTATTAGGCACTTGGCACTTGGAGGAAGAACAGAGGATTAGACATTAGACACTTGCATTAGGGAGTAGGCACTTGAGACTTGAGACAGTCAACTTGGATTAGACACTTGAACTTGGAAGAAGTAACTTGGAACTGGGAAAGAGACTAGCAATTTAGGACTGGGATTAGGACCTGAGGCTTGGTACTAGGAACTAGGGACTAGTAACTAGGGACTTGGAGAGAAGAAAAGAGACTGAAGAATAAACGGGATTGAATCACACTCTGTCTGGTCTCCATTCTTTGAGTCCATCCTCACTCTCTCTTGCTGAACCCTGACCCTTGGACCGGAGCAGCTTCGGGCAGTTCAGGCTCTAAGAATTTAGCCCCCAAGGCTTTTAGCAGTGCGGGTTCCAACATTGATAGAGCGGTCCCCAACATTTTGTCCCTCAAACGTGAGGCAGTGCAGCTCTCAACACTTTGGTTCCCAAAGTGGGGCAGCTTGGGCTGCAACAATGTACAGTAATCTCAATCCATACAAACATACACACACGCAGCCCACACCCCCTACATACATGCTCTCTTGTGTGCATGCAATGTGTCCATGCTCATGGAGTAGTTCACATAACACAGTCTGTGCTTTAGAAAATATTATTCCGCTAGGTTCATCATCAAATCTGTGAAGATTCAGACTTAGTTATACTTAGAAAAAATTGAAAGTCACAAATGAAAATGAAATAAAAGTAAAATGAAATAAAACATAAAAATTATTTAAACTTAGTAGGATAAGGCAGCATGTTCAATGTTTGTATATTTTTCCCTTCCTAAAATCTGAGTGATGATGAGCTACAGTGATTTTCTTTTTTTTCTACTAATAAATGTAGGATTTGGAGATATTAATTTTAGTTTCTTATTTTAAGTCATATATGAGATACATGTCATTCACTTCCATGTTTAAATTCTTTCTTTACCTCTAGCCTTTAGTTAATATTCTAGACATTTGGATATTGATCTTTTTGACAATTTTGGATATTTGGATAATTTTTTTGACAATTTTGGATATTGAACTGTTTGACAATTTAATATATTTATATTTTCAATAGCCCCCAAGTTATTTTCATACTATATTCCTCTGTGTTATCTCTCTCTCTCTCTCTCTCTCTCTCTCTCTCTCTCTCTCTCTCTCTCTCTCTCTCTCTCTTTTCCATTTTCATTTATCTGATAGCCTTCCAACAAGGCCAAGTTCTTAGTTTCATGCCATTCTTTGTAATTACACACTAAATTTAGAATTTCTTGTCAAAGTGTGAGGAGGATGCTATATCTACAGAGGAACTGGCAACTCATCAGTACCTAAATCACAGCAGAAAAGTATACACATTTCATACATAGCTGTGAACTCTGTGAGTTTCATTATATCCAGCCTGGCAAAATATGTTCGCTAATATTCTGGTGGCATGGATGTTATGGGAATAACCAAGTATTCTCTATACTTAAATCCTGTCCCACAAGAGGGAACTCATACTTGGAATGGTTAACTGAAACAAACAAACAGACAGACAAAACATGCCTGATAGGTCATAGACCTGGGATAAAAGTTACTACTACTAACAACTACTCTTCTGCTATATTGACATAGTTTTAAATACGCCTCTGAATTTTTATTTTTATAACCATACATAATTATACTTTTCAACGCTCTACAGAGTAGCGTTTTTTTGTAGTATATTACAATTAATACAGAGACACACATGCTGTTCGTTTTGAAGAGAATTAGAGGATCTAAAGTAATATTCAGTGTCATACCCACAAGTCTTGAGTATTATCACAGAAGGTGTAGTAAAAATGTATGAGCCACAGTGAATAGATGTCTATTGGAAAATACTGCTGGACTTGAATGATGTTTTGAGTGTAAACATGAGTTTGCAACAATTGTAATTGCATTTAAAACCTATAAACAAGATTAAGCCAATCCATATCTCATCAGAGATAGTGGAGGGAACCATCAAGTTATACCCCTGTCTGAGGACCTACTGACAACTGATGGCTTCTGGATAGAGGATAGCCATTTTTCTTTACGATAAGACCTCGGAGAAGCTATTCATGCTTCAGTAAGATACTTTGTAATTATGTGTTGGGGACCGCACTAGCCCCACATTGGGTGCCAAAATAAATGTTGCAGCCCAGGCAAAATGTTGAGGCCTGGGCCGACCCACGTTTCAGCGGCCACTGTATCCTGGCCCAAGTTGCCGCTCTGGTCTTCAGGTCAGGGGTTCAGCAAGAACGAGGGTGAAGGCAGATTCTACCTAATGTCTGATGTTCGTCTCTGATGATCCCTCTGTATTCTCTGATCTCCGTCTATATTCTCTGATCTCTGGTTCTGTCTTCTATAGTCTGACTAATATCTTCTATCGTCTCAATTCTGATCTGTTCTGTCTCTGCCTTTTATATGTCTCACTTATAAGCCATGCCTCTAAGTTACACCTTTAATCATGCCCTTAGGTCTTGTCTCTGACTCTGATCTCTATAATCTCACACACCTTTAATCTCAAGGTATCTAAACCAAGATTATCAGCTGTTGTAGGCTATTGTAATTCAAATCTCATGTCAGGGTATATGGCTTAAGATGGCTGTAAAGCGGATAGCCGCTTTCTGCTAAAAGTCGGCCCCCAACAATTATGAATATATAAATCACACTAAAAGTACTCAGTAGGCTTACAAAGGAACAGAACATGAAGTTTGGAGGGAAATATTTGAGAGGCACAAAGGAGGAACTAGAGGAAAGTAAATGAAAAGGTCAATTTAATCCAAACACATTATATAGGCATAATATTCCCAAACTCCACAATAAAGATTAGAAAAAGATTGCTGATTTGCTCTTGCTAGTCCTTAAAATTGTACTCAAGTACTTGATCACACACTGTAAATTGTCCTTGAATACAACATTTATATCTATAAAGACTTTTCCATTTTTATTATCAGACTACTTTAAGAGGGGAAGTGATGGCTATACTATACTATGGATAAAAGGAGTATGGTGGAACTGACATGGGCTTCCTTTCACTATTTTCATAAGTATAAAGCATATCTCATGTTAGTAACTACCACATCATAATTTTGAAGGTGATTATAATGTTACTAAAGCATTTCCAAGTCTCATTTGATTTTCCTTTTTAAAGGGTGTAACTTTATGACAATCTGATTTTAACTCACCTTACTTCTACCTCCTGAATGGTGGGATTGTAGAATTGTACCATTTGCTAAGCTTCAACATTATTGTATGAGATAATTGTTGCTTTAAAGATGTCTTCTAATCTTAACATAGAATCTTAAACAAATTGAATGGAGTTTTTACATATTTCTCAGAACATTTTATTCATAAAATTTGATGCAAAAAATTTTTCCTGAGTTGACATAAAAGTTTTTCTTATTCTATGTAGCAGATATGTTTATATATAAATGTCTTTCAGACAGGTCAGAATAATTTCTAGTGCTTAGATGCACCATGGGAACATTTATTAAGTTGAAGTTTGAATAAATGGCCTATTGATAATTAAAGCATTTGTACATTTAATAATACTTCAAAAAATTTAGTTAATAGTATAGGCAATTTTAGCTACTTATAATATAATAAATAAAGTACCTCTGTTTACTATTTTAAAAATAGAAAAAAATATTAAGAAACACAGTCCTGGACATTTAAGCCCAGGAGATAACACATCATTCTTGTTTTTATAGTTTTTACATTTGTCTTCTATGTTGTTCTTTGTACCTTTGGAGAGTGTGGTTGTTATTAGGAACCATAAGATGGTTCTCAAATGAAAAGAGATTTTCAAGAGTCAAGCATAAGTTTCCTTCTGTACCAAATGAATCTTATCCAACAGAAAGCAATAGTATCCCATAATAGAAATGTCATCATTGCAATAGTGTATCCATCCCTCCTGGAAGATCACTGAAAGTAAATTGAATTAAGTTTCATACATATATTAAAACAAGTTATAATCTCAGAATCCCAAGAATGTATTAAAATGTGTTAGTGGTTGACATGTTATAGTTGGGAAAAAATAGCTTCCATGGACCCATGTGGGTACTGATAAAGTACCTTAGCGTTCTAAATTTACTTGGGATTTTTTAAAAATAGGAACTTAATTTTCATCTTAGATTGGTACTGATTGTAACATTGTTTGGTAGTTTACATGTCTTAATTTTTTTGCTAATTTTCTTTAGAATTTAGTAGTGAGATCATGTAATCTGGTTCAAAGTTATAATTCTAAACACATGGGAATAAAAGCAGTTCAAGTACTGAATGGACTACAAAGTAAGTTCAAGACCAATTTGGGAAATTGATTGCAATGTTCCAAAATTTTAAATAAGTGAAAAGCCATCAGTATAGTAGCAGAGTGCCTGCTTAGCATGTGCAAAAACCTGTGTTCTAAGTACCATATGTAAAACATTTCTAACATTTATTTGAAGAAGAAATGCAAGCAATGCAGTGTAAGCATCTTGTGTAGACCCTAAAGCAGTGATGTGAGTACTCTGTAGTGTTAGTGACACATTACAATCATAACTTGAGAGTTGTAGTTAATACTTTTAAAAGAATTGTTTTTACTCACTTTTTGAGAATTTTACACGATACTTTTTGAAAATATTTAGCTTTCCCACTTTCTCTCTCCTTCCTTTACCACCAATTCAATCCCATAGTCTCCCTCTCAACTTTGAGAGGACTATTTTTTCTTTCTCCTTTATCTATTGAACCCAGCTTGTGTTGCTGAGGTAGTCCTTGGATTATAGTTTGCTCTGATGTGTCACATTTTCAAATAAATGAGATCTAATTCACTCTCTCTCAGAAGCCACAAGATATAAATAGTTCCTCAGTTAATGCTGGGTTGACATAGCTAATTTTTCAGCATTTTTGCTGAGGTTTTGTCTAGTTGGAATTTGCAGAGGTCTGATTTATATTCTCACAATTGGTATCATTTCAAATATGCACACACTATGTTGTATCTGGAAAATACCATTTCTTTAATTATCCAATACTGACTCTTAAAGTCCATAATAAACTCCAGCTTCCATAAAGATTTTAGTCTTCAGGTAAAATACGGATGTCCAGTTTGGTCTTTTTTTTCTTTGCACATTCACCAGCTCCATATGCTAATTGCCATTTAGTACAAGGAAAAGTGACTTGATATGGGTTTGGAGATGCTCTAAAGTATCGTTATAGCAATAGGTAACAAGAAATCCTTTTAATACTGTATCTACTTAGTAGTATAATAGTATTCAGATCACCCTTAGTAATTAGGACCTATCTATCTACAGATTCTTTGCCCCTTTATTAGTGCCAACCTCACTGTGATGATGCATGAAATAGAAATGTAGATACAATATATGTAGTTTAGCCATGAATGCTAGCAGTTAGTATTATTAATAAATAAATTAATAAGCATAAATGCCACGAATGTTGCTATAATACAGCTTAGTAATTAATAAATTAATAAACATAAACATATTGTGGTATAATAATTGAGTAGTAATATCTCACAAAACGCATGTGCTTTCAAAATATTCAAAATTACTAAAAACATCATAAGAGAAAATAAAACTAAAGTAACAGTGGCGTATCACATTTTTCTAATAATAAAAGGTATGATTAGTAAGATTAAAAAATTAAAAATTGTCTGCTACTATGGCAGATAAGGAAAGAAGGAAACCCTTGATTTTGTGATTAGAATTTTAACATAAAAATTAAGGAAGAACTTAAAGTTTTTAATTAAATTTAATTAAAATTAAGAAAAATTTAAATTCTTAAAAATACTAAAAGCAGAAATATCTTTTTATCAGCCATTCTCATTTTAGGGAGCCATAGCAATAGAAAATAACATCAGTATGTGAATGAGACATGAGAATTCTCATGTTCCCCTCAGCACTGTTCATTACAGGAAATACCCTGGTGTCTGTGAGATAATGAATGGATAATGAAAATGTAGACCATACACAATAGAAGAGTATTTAGCCATACACACAAACAAAAATTAAATTCTTCTGTATGTCAAAATAAATGTAACAGATATCATATATTTAAAAAAATCTAAGCTAGACGCAAAAAAAAAAAAAAACCAAATACTCATGTGAAATCAAAAAGAGTTTATTTTAAAGAACTAGATACCATAGGTAATGGTGAAATGAATAGTAGGAAATATGAAGACAGATTAATTGAAAAGGTACTGAGATGGATTTGGGAACATGAAATTTCATTGTATGCTTGAGCTGTATGCTTACTGTAGAATATATGCTAGATGAAATAATTTTAATGGTTTTATTACTCAAAAAGTATGTGTTTTTGAAGAGATAATTTTATATAAGTATACATTATATAAACCTGTTCCAAATTTTTAGACAGACCTATTAAAATCAAACTTTGGTTTTTTTGCATCTGTTGAACAGTATAAAAAAGAACAGAAAAATTTGAGTGCATTCATAAGTCAGTTTAGATATTTAACTCAATTAAGTTTACTTATACACACAAGCACACACACACACAACTTTTCCTGATGTTTCAAATTTGCATGATAGATCACCTTGATTTACTAGTCTGATAACATTTCAAAATAATTATGTAAAGCAGTCATTCTCTGATGTCTCCATTTATATTTTTAAAAGATTGTTTTTTCAGTTCTCTTTCAACGAGTATCACTCCACATTTTCCTGGTTTTTGCTGTTGTTGTTTAGTGTGTGTGTGTGTGTGTGTGTGTGTTTGTGTGCAGAGAGAGAGAGAGAGAGAGAGACAGAGACAGAGAGAGAAAGAGTGAGTGAGAGAGAGAGAGAGAGGATAAATGATAGGTAGGTAGATAGATAGATAGATAGATAAATGATAGAGGTGAGATCGAGTTTTCTGCGTGTGAAGATGTTCATGGGGAGAAAAAGAGCAAAATATATTTTCCAAAAATATTTTCATAATGTCATAAAATTATAAAGTATAAGTAATAATTTCATTATTTGATTCATTTTATTTTGTTAAGAGAAAATAAAATCATAAGATTGAAAAAGCTCAGTGTTGCTGCCCCTTCCACTAGCTTGTCTGCTCCTTCAGTCTGCAGTCCTAGGAGTTGTGCTAAATGCAGGGCAAAAGGTAAGGGACCCAACCAAACAACTGTAGCAGCTGGGAATTTCACGGAACCCAGCAGAAATGGGGACCCATAACTACCCCCATCCCTGAATTCCACTCCCCTTTCTGCCTGTTCCTTCTCCCAGGGCATACAACTTACTTGTCTGCTCCTCTGAAGACACTGCAGTCTGAAGGCCTCCCAGGAGTTCTGCTATAAACGGGGCAACAGGTAAGAGATCCTACCAAAAAAACTGCAGCAACTGGGATCCCTGTGGAGAACAGTGGACTAGAGAACAAATCTCCATCCTGCTCTGAACTCTGCTCTCTTTCTGGCCTGTGGCTTCTCCCAGGACCAATCACCAGATAGTCTGCTCCTCTGAAGACCTAACAATCTGAAGGCTTCCCAGGAGTTTTGCTGCATACAGAGCAACTGACACCATAATGTGAAAATCTTCCAGGAGTTCTGCTCTGGGGACAACAGACCCCATAGTCCAAAGGCCTCCCAGCAGAACAACCACATACAGGGCAACAAGTTGACTGCTCCTCTAAAGAATCAACAGTGTCAAGGCCTACCAGGAGATCTGCTGTACACAGGGCAACAGATCAGCAGTTTCTCCGCTGCTCTAAAAACCCTGCATTCTGCAAGACTAATGGAAGGTGTGTTATAGTCAGGGACACAGGTCTTCCAGAAGTTCTGCAGCAAACCAGGGACACAGGACTTAGGCTCCAAACAGAGACACTCAGGCCAACTAACACCAGAAATAACCAGATAGCAATTGCAAGCTCAAGATCATAAGCAAGAGAAGTCAATATACAATAAATATCAGAAGGCAGTTCTTCCACCACAGCAAGCCCTAGACACACCAACATATCTGAAAATCAGGAAGTTGAACTAAAATTTTATCTCTTTTAGGATAATAGAGTCCTTTAAGGAGGATATAAATAACTCACTCAAAGAAATACTGAAAAACACAAGTAAACAGGTCAAAGCCCTTAAAGAAAAAAAACAAATAAATTCCTTAAATAAATATAGGAAAGCACAATCAAACAGGTGAAGGAATTAAACAGAGATGGTTAAGTCCTAAATGTGGAAATGGAAACAATAAAGAAAACATAAATGGAGACAACCCTTGATTGAAAACCTAGGAAGGAGTAAGGAATTACAGATGCACGCATCACCAACAGAATAAAGATATAGTAGAAAATATCTTAGGTGTAGAAGATACCATAGAAGATGTTGGTACAACGGTCAAAGAAAATGCAAAATATAAAAATCTCCAAAACCAAAATATCCAGGAAATCCAGAAGGAAAAGAACACAAGGAATAGAACAAATCTAAGAATAATAGGAATAGAAGTGAGCAAAGATTCCCCACTCAAAGGACCTGAAAAAAACTACCACAAAAATCACACAAGAAAATTTCCCCAACATAAAGAAAGAGATGGCCATAAAGGTACAAGAAGCCTTTAGGACCCCACATAGATTGGACCAGAAAAGAAAATACTCTTGTCACATAATAATCAAAACACTAAATACACAGAACAAAGAAAGAACATTAAAATCTGCAAGGGGAAAGGGTCCAGTAACATTTAAAGGTAGACCTATCAGAATGACTCCAGACTTCTCAACAGAGACACTAAAAGTCAGAAATGCCTAGACAGAGGTCATGAAGACTCTACAAGAGCACAAATGGCATCCTAGGCTACTATAACTAGCAAAATCTCAATTAACATAAATAGAGAAATCAAAATATTTCAGGACAAAACCAAATTCAAACAGTATCTATCTACCAATCCAGCTCTACAGAGGATCCTAGAAGGAAAACTCCAACACAAGGAGGGCACCTACATTAAAGAAAAGACAAGATATTAATCATCTCACAACAAAGCCAAAAGGAGAGAACCACATGCACATAATGCCACCTACAAAAACAAATATAACAGAGACTAAAAATTATCTGTCTTTAATATCTCTCAATATCAATGAGCTCAATTTCCTAATAAAAAGACATAAGCTAACAAAATGGATATGCTAGTAGGATCCAGCATTTTGCTGCTTGCAAGAAACACACATCAATAACAAAGACACTAGCTCAGAATAAAAGGATGGAAAAATTCCCCAGAAAAAAGTTGGAGTTACCATTTTTATATCCAGTAAAATAGATTTTCATCCAAAAGTTATCAAGTAAGATAGAGAAAGACACTTCATATTCATCACAGAAAAAATCCACTAAGAAATTATCTCAATTCTAAACATCTAAGCCCCAAATGCAAGGAAACACACATTCATAAATGGAACTTTACTAAAGCTCAAAATACACATTGATCCCTACACAATAATAGTGGGAGACTTCACCATGCCACTCTCACCAATAGACAGGTCATTGACGCAGAAATTAAAAAGAGACACAGTAAAACGTATAGAATCTATGAACCAAATATATTTAACAGATATTTACAGAACATTTCACCCTAAAACAAAAGAATATACAATCTTCTCAGCACTTCATGTTACCCTAAACAAAATTGACCATATAATAGGTCACAAAACAAGCCTCAACCAATACAAAATATTGAAATAATCCCATGCATCCTATAAAACCACCACAGACTAAGCCTAGACTTCAACAATAACAACAACAACAACAACAGTAACAACAAAATAGAAAACCCACATACTCGTGGAAACTGAACAACTCTCTACTCAATGATAATTCAACAAAGAAAGAAAGAAAGAAAGAAAGAAAGAAAGAAAGAAAGAAAGAAAGAAAGAAATTAAAAACTTTCTGGAATTCAATGAAAATGAGGATACAGTATACCCAAACTCATGGGACATAATAAAAGCAGTGATAAGAGAAAAATTCATAGAACTACGAACCCTGGTAAAGAAATTAAAGAGATACTAAACTAGCAACTTAATAGCACATCTGAGACTTCTACAACAAAAAGAATCAAACACAGGCAAGAAGGCCAGGAAATAGTCAAACTCAGCCAAAATAGAAACAAAGAGAATGATACAAAGAATCAACAAAACCAAATACTAGTTCTTTGAGAAAATCAACAAGATGGATAAACTTCTAGACAAACTGAGTGAAAGGCTCAGAGACAGTATACAAAATATCAAAATCAGACATGAAAAGTGAGACATTAAAGCAGAAACTGGGAAAATCAAAAAATAGTCAGGTTCTACTACAAAAGCCTATACTCAACACAATTGGAAAAACTAGATAAAATGGATGATTTTCTAGACAGATGCTAGGTACCAAAGTTAAATCAAGATCAGATAAATTATACAAACAGCACCATTTACTTTAAGAAAGTAGAAGTCATTATAAACCTTCCAACCAAAGCTTCTCAAAATATTTCACAAAATATATTACCTAATCAATTTTAATAATAATTTTAATAATAATAATTTTAATAATCTACCTAATTAATCTTATATAGCCACAATTATTCTGATACCTAGACCACACAAAGAACCAACAAAGAAAGAGATGTTTAGATCAATTATGCTTATAAATATTGATGCAAAAATACTCAATAAAATTCACAGAAACCTAGTTCAAGAACATATTAAAACCATAATTCATCATGATCAAGTAAGCTTCATCCAAAGGATCCAAGGTTAGTTCAATGTATGAAAATCCATTAACAAAATCCAATGCATAAATAAACTAAAAAAAATCACATGATCATCTCATTAGAACCTGAAAATGCTTTTGACAAAATACATCACCTCTTCATGTTAAAAGTATTAGAGAGATCAGGAATTCAATGTCCATACATAAACATAATAAAAGCAATATACAGCAAACCAAAAGCAAATACCAAATTAAGTGGAAAGATATTTGAAGAAATCTCACTAAAATCAGGAAAAAGACAAGGATGTCCACTATCCCCATATTTATGCAATATAGTACTCAAAGTTCTAGCTAAAGCAATTAAACAAAAGGAGATCAAGAAGTTACAAATTGGAGAAGATGAAGTCCAAATATCACTATTTGTGGATGATATCATGTTATACATAAGCAACCCCAAAAATTCTACCAGAGAACTTCTAGAGTTAATAAATAACTTCAGCAAAATGTTTAACTCAAATAAAAGTAACTCAAATAAATCAATAGCCTTCTTTTATACAAATGATAAATGGGCTGAGAAAAAATTAGGGAAACAACACCTTTCGCAATAGTCACAAATAATGTAAAAAATCTTGGAATAACTCTAACCAAACAAGTGAAGTTCTCCTTGACAAAATTTGCAAGTCTCTGAAGAAAGAAATTGAATAATATCTCAGAAAATGGACAGATCTCTCATGCTCATGGATTCGTAGAATTTTCATAGTTAAAATAGCCATTCTACCAAAAGCAATCTACAGATTCAATACAATCCCTTTCAAAATTCTAACACAACTTTTTTAAAAACAAGGAATGAGCAATTCTCAATTTCCTATCGAAAAACAAAAAACCCAGGATATCGAATACAATTCTTAATAGTAAAAAAGTACTTCTGCAGTAATCACCATCTCTGACTTTAAGTTATTCTACAGAAGAATAGTGATAAATACTGTATGGTATTGGTACAGATACAGACAGATTGATCAGTGGAATAGAATTCAAGACCCAGAAATAAAACTACACACTTATGGACACCTGCTCTTTGATAAAGAAGCCAAAAATATATAATGGAAAAAGAAAACGTCTTCAGTAAATGGTGCTGGTTTAACTGGTTGTATGTAAAATGTAAAAATGAAAATAGACCCATATTTGTCACCATGCACAAAGCTCAAGTCCAAGTGGATCAAGTAAAATCATATATAAAATCAGATACACTGAATCTAATAGAAGATAAATTGGCAAAGGGCCTAGAACTCATTGGCAAGGGGGGAAGGCAGTGATTTCCTAACCAGAATTACAATGGCTCAGGCTTTAAGATCAAGAATTGATAAATGGGACCACATAAAACTGAAAAACTTCAATAAGTCAAAGGATATAACCAATAGGAAAAGTCTGCACTCTACAGATTGGGAAAAAATTTTACCTAACCCTGCATCTGATAGAGGGTATATATATATATATATATATATATATATATATATATATATATATATATTATTATTATTATTATACTCAAAAAGCTAACCTCCAAAAACAAACAACCCAATCAAAAATGGGGTATAGAATTAAACATGGAATTCACAACAGGGGAATCTCAAATGGCTGACAAGCACGTAAAGAAATATTAAAAGTCTTTAGTCATCAGGATAATGCAAATCAAAATAACCCTGAGAGTCTACCTTACAACAATCAGAATGGTTAAGATAAAAAAAAAAAAAATCAGGTAACAGCAAATGTTGGCAAGAATTTGGAGAAAGAGAACCCCTCCTCCATTGCTGGTGGGATTGCAAACTGGTACAACCACTCTGAAAACCAATCTAGAGGTTTCTCAAGAAATTAGAAATAGATCTATTAAAGACCTACCTATACCACTTTTGGGAAAATACCCAAAAGATGCCCTAACATGCCACAGGGATACATGCTCTGCTGTGTTCCTGGTGGCCTTGTTTGTGATAGTCAGATGCTAATAACAAATGCGATGTCCCACAAAAGAAGAATGGATACAGAAAATGTGGTTCATTTACCCAATGGAATACTACTCAGCAATTAAAAATGAAAACAACCTGAGTTTTGCAGGCAAATGGAAAATATCTTGAGTGAGGTAACTTGAATGTAGGGCACTGAGCTGAGACACAACCAGGTGTCTGGTTGAACAAGCTTCAAACCCCGGAGACCCTTTGAGGGACGGTAGACCGTTTGGCTCTGTTCCTGGCCCCCTGGCTCTCTCAAGCTTCCGCCCTTTACCGCTTCACAGCCCCTCCCTCAGAGAGGTTGAGAGGTCTACGACCATCGGGTCATGTAGGAATGGTGCCCCAAGCTCTCTTCACATGCATATGAGGCATCCCCAAAACCTCAGACTAAGCGGTTACCTGCTGCTAAAACCTTCACCCACCCCAAACTGTATATATTGAGCTTAATTGAGAAGTAAAGCACACACAAGGACCATCCCGGTGTCCGAGAACTTCCTTTCCATCATTGACCCTCCGCTGCCACCGCCACCACCACTGCTGCCGCCCCGCCTTTCTACACTACTTAGAAGGCACTTCCCGGCTTAAGAGCTGTAACGCTTTAGAGCCCTCTGGGCTCCCCGTTACCTAGCTGTTCCCGGATAAACAAAGAGCTGTACCGCTTGACAACCCGCTGGCACTCCCTGGAGCCTGCCTGGAATGCCCAGCTGCCTTTCTGTTGGCTAGTCGGTTCTTTATCGGACTGGCCTGAGCCTGGACCAGTTCAATGCGGAGTAGCGGGGGCAACACCTGGAGAAGATTGGCCAGCAACGGAGGACGCCAGAAGCAGCGGCAGGGCCAGGCAATCACACCCTGCCACCAGCCGGGATACTGCTGCGCCGGACATCTGCAGGACCAGGGTCCAACACTCGAACCCAAAAGTACTCACAAATAAGTGGATATTAGCCAAAAAATTACAGAATATCCAGAATACAATCCATAGAATTCAAGAAAGTTTACAAGCCAAAAGCCCCAAGTGAGGATGCCTCAATCCCACTTCAGAGGGAGAAGAAATCAATCACCAGGGGGCAGATAGAGGGAAGGACCTGGTTGAGAGAGGGAACAAGGAAGAGAAAAGTAAAACATGATTAGGTATTGGGCCGGGATAACAGGAGTAAAGCCCTGAGACTCAGCAGAAAGAATGGAAACAGGCAACCTTGGGAGGTAGAAGGTGGGGGGAGGATGGGCACTAGAATGTACCATAGACCTGGGAGGTGAGAAACACCCAAGATTCAAAGGAAGAGACCTTATACAAAATGCCCAACAGTGGGGAGAGGGAACTTGTAGAGTCAACTTCTAGTAGAAAGACAGCATCAAGTAGAGGGATGGGAATGCCATCCCACAGTCAAATACTCTGACCTAGAATTATTCCTGTCTAAAAGAATGGTGGGGACAAAAAATGGAGAAGAGATTGAGGGAATGGTGTTTCAGTTACTGGCCCAAATTGGGATCCAGTTCATGGGGAGGCTTCAAGACCTGACACTGATACTATGGCATGCTTACAGACAGGACCCTAGCATGGTGGCCCTCCTAGAGGCCCAAGAAGTAGCTGAAAGTATCAGATGCAGACACTTACACCCAATTGATGGACAGAAGCCAGGGACCCTTGTGATTGAATTAGGGAAAGGCTGGAAGCAGATGAGGAACAGGGAAACCCCCATAGGAAGACCAGCCATCTCAACTATTCTGGAGACCAAGATCTCTCAGACATTGAGCCACCAACCAGTGAGAATACGCTAGCTGAGATGAGGCCCCTGACACTTTTATAGCAGAGAACTACCTGGTCTGGCCTCAGTGAGAAAAGAGACACCTAACCTTTGAGAGACTTGAGGTCCCAGGAAGTGGGGAGGTCTGGTGAGGTGGGGGTTGAGTGTTGGGACATCCTTTAAGAAACAGGGGAGGAGGAATGGGATAAGGAACAGTCAAAGGTTAGACTGGGAGGAGGATAACAATTGGAGGGTAAACGATTAAAGAACAGTAACAATTAAAAGAAAAAAAAAGAAAACACTCAGTGTGTATTATTCAGTTTAATAGAATGAAAGAATCCAACTACAAATACCTGTAAAATGGTAACAGTAAAAATGGTAAATGTAACTTAATTACTCTAGACCAGAGTTCTCAGGCAGTATTTCTTCCAGCTCTAGCTGAGGCATTTTTGGTTTTGGATTGGTAAGTTGATTTACAATTTTATTTTTTGATAGGATATTTATACTAATTTCCCAGGTTATTTTCTCCCTTTACTTTTCCTCCAGAGAGGAAAGTTTTGGGTGGAAAAGTGTTGAATCTTAAACATCAAGTTTAGTTATAAAACTAGAACTACCTAGTCATCATCCCCATCAGAGAGTTGAGAGGGAATAAATATAACCTGAGTATGCAGGAATTGCAGCCAAGCTGCTTCTATAACTATAGATATGACAGAGTTGGTTGGCTGCCTGTAGAGTCTCCTAGAATTTCTTTGAGTCATCAGAGTATCACCTTTGACCTTCTGGCCCAGAATATGACAAACTTTTCTGTGAAACAAGAATTATGAAGGACTGCTTACTTTTCCTTGCC
This sequence comes from Arvicanthis niloticus, assembly GCF_011762505.2. Lineage (NCBI taxonomy): Eukaryota > Metazoa > Chordata > Mammalia > Rodentia > Muridae > Arvicanthis > Arvicanthis niloticus. The sequence goes on from NC_133437.1 coordinate 13,051,003, forward strand.
AAAGCTTCACAGTCAATTTCCTTTGTCTAATATAGATAGCATATTGTCATTTGTAAAGAAGATATTTATATGTTTATAAATGCATGTTGTAATAGAAAATGATTTAGAAAGAGAACTTTGAACTCACGAATATAGGATAGATTGTAGAGTACTTTCTCCAAGATGGCTCATATGGACTAAATATTATGAATGTAATTTTTACCTGATCATTTTTTATAATTGGTTTTGTTTTTATGTAGTTTACTAATGTTAGATAAAGAGCTTTTTATTGGAATAAAAGGGAGAAATGTAGAGATAATCTCTTGTATATTGTGTGCAAGCCTCACCTATTAATAATAAGATGATGCTTTATTAGTTGAGACAGAAAATAGAAGTTGAGACATCACACAGAGAGAGACAGAGAGACAAAACAGACAGAGACAGAAGGAGAGGGAGTGAGAAAGGGAGGGGGAGGGGGAGAGGGAGAGGGAGAGGGGGAGGGAGAGGGAGAGGGAGGGAGGGAGAGGGAGAGGGAGAGGGGGAGGGGAGAGAAACGGGGAGGGGGAGGGGGAGGGGGAGGGGGAGGGGGAGGGGGAGGGGAGGGGGAGGGGGAGGGGGAGGGGGAGGGGGAGGGGGAGGGGAGGGGGAGGGGGAGGGGGAGGGGAGGGGGAGGGGGGAGGGGGAGGGGGAGGGGAGGTAGAGGTAGATTGATTCTGGGAATAAGTCAAGACCAGATTTTCCCTGAAGTCGGAGGCATGAAACTGAGGAAAGGTAATGAGCCATGTGGCAGACATAGACTAGAATAAATACATTTTATAATATATGAACTTGTCAGGGAATGAGCCAAAGCTTATAGCCTATGCATTTATTCATAAATGCTTAAGTTGCAAAGTCATTATTCTGGGAATAAAGAGGCCAGGTGGTGTTCTTTTTGGCTACATGTGGTATTCTCTTTAAAACATTCTCTCATGTTCTGTAATTATAATAAGTTTTGAGCCCGGTTATAAGGTAATTCTGAGCAAGAAGTGGTAAAATGTGGTCTGCCATGGTCAACGTGGTGGGGAATGGATAGAAAGTGATGTGTTTTCATAGTGAATCTAATGCAATGAACTTTGGGACCCATTATATATAACATGAAAAAGAAAGAAAAATCTATTTACAAAATCTCGTTTCTTTTATACGTATATTTAAAATGTATTCATTGTTTTATACAGTGGGTTTTATTATGACATTTTCATACAAAGTACTTTGATAAGATTTGCTCCCTAATAATTCTCTTTTAATGTTAAGGTTTTGATTTGATTGCATACATGAAATGAATCATGTGAGTCTTGTTTTTGAGTTAAACAAAAAAAGAAAAAAACATTGAACATCTGTCATTTAAATCACCTGCACTATTACATTTGTTTGTCTGTGAAAAATTCTGCATACAACTTAAAGGTTAACCCTGAATTTTTATATCAGAAAGAAAACTTGGAAATGAAATACAAATGAAAATATTCTATTTAAAGGTTACCCAGTCTTTGACATACATACAAATATCTAAGTTCAAAACACAGAGGTCTACTATAGCAATCACAAATGCAAAGGAACAAAGAAAGAGCATGTTTATTTCTCAAACTGAAAACAAGGATATAATAATATGACTTTCAACTCTCATTTGCAGTTCTCTCTCAAAGCATCATCACGTATCATGAGTTTCCATTCTGCAATAGTAATAATGCAGTTTCAGATATAATGGTACAGGAAAACAAGCCATAGGAAAAGCAGCAGGAAGCTGTTGTGCTAAAACACAGCTCCTTCTATAGAGAAGACTTAATAGGAATCTCACTGTGCATAAAAGCAAGTTATTGTGACATAGGTAAATCATCTTTTAGTCATTTCAAGTCTCTGTAGCTAGTACATGAAAATAATTGCACAGATGAGTTCTTGTAACTTTTTGTTCAATTTTATGTTTCAAATGGATCTACAGATCCATACAAAGAGCCAAATATATTTAGAAAACTCCATCTGATTTACCATACACATGTTTTAATATATGCAGAAAACCTTTACGCATGCTAGTTTGAAACACACTGTCATCACACATGATTTATAGAATGGTCTTCTGTGGCTACAACATCTGATACCTTAGCATAATGGGTGCTGATATTACAGGTGCCAAGAAATCTTGATACAAATATCAAGAACTACTTAAAACACAAGACATTAGAGAATGAACAGTACTCACTTTATTTTTAGTAGCATACTGATTAATCACAACTCTCATTTTAATAATAATAATAAAACACTCTAAGATTGTAAAGACCAAGTGAACTAAAATACTAAGATGCCCAACTATTTCAAAGATGAAATGATGTCTATTGGATATGGTCTCATATTTGGAGCATTATGATTACAATAGCTATTGACCACTGTATACATTTTATTATATACATTGCTAGAAGTCAAATTGATGGTTCTATGAAACAATGTTACATTTCTCAGTACCTTGCCAAAAGTGGCATGACTTCTTACCAACAGGTTATGGAATTACCAGTTTTCTCTAAAGTGTTATCTACAACTACTGCTGTCAGAAGCTCAGTCCCCTCTTCTATTGAACTCAAGCTTAGGTGTAATGTGTATATATCTGTTTTTCTATAATGACTCACTGAAAATTAATATATTCTGTCTACCTTTTGTACACACAGAACTTATTTATAAATACAAACATGTATGTGCATGTGAATTCTATTTTGCAGATATTATTGAATAGATTCCCACTTATGAAGTTGGTTGTTTTGTTCATTTCATGAATTGTAATGACACATGAATGTTGATCGTTAGTCAAATTTATTATTTCAAATAATTTTACCTGTTCTGTAAATTGCAATTTTACTTGTTTAACTTGTCTGAAAATGCAAAATAGTCTTACTTTGATATATGTTCAGATTTATAGATTCTGGAAAATCACTATTTTCTACATATACACACTCTGAATTCCGATCCAAACAAAACCCCATCTCATATATTTCTAAGATGTTTTATTATATTTTTACCTGTTTAGTCATACCAAATGATTAATCTTTCTTATGAATATAAACATGAATACTTTGAAGGCAATTTGACCACATAAACACTCAGTAATGAAACAATAACAGCTTCTAGTCTAGGGCTTATGAACTTCTTATACATAATATTTTTAAAATAAGATTACAGTACTGGATATGAAATTCCATACTATGAAATTCCATATATGAAATTCCATATATGAAATTCCATGGATCAGGCCTCAAATCTGATCTGAAAGCAATGAATTACTATATGATAGCAATGTCACTATTTCACTTATAGCCAATTGTTCTCATTAGCTCAGCATTACTTCATGCAAGGTCCAATCTTTGATGAAATTATTGACAGCACTTCTACCCCCTCAATCATTTCCATAAAATCTTTTGGCACTTTGACAATTACATAACAGCCAGAAGCATTCATGATCAATTTTAGATTGGGTCCTTTATATCCTATAGTCAGTGTTGTATGATAGCTGCATCACATTGTATGGTGGGCAAATAAGGGTAATGCCTGAATTGTTTTTCAGATTTCTGGATCTTTCTTGGCCAATAACTCTTGGGGAAATATGCAATACCTTGCATTTGATCTCAATTAATTACCAACATCTGGGAATAGCTTTGCTTGTTCATGCAAGATGATTGCATTTAAATTTATTTTTTAATTATATTCCCAAATTACTTTACTAATTAGGTTTGCATAAGAATTCTTTATAATTCTTAGTTTTGGTTAATTAACCCACTGCCCACTCTGTACATTATTATCTCTTTCCCCACATAATGACTTAATCCTTGGTATATGGTGTCAATATATAAACTTACTTTATAGATATTATAATTGCATAAATTAATACAATTCATAATATGAATAATTTTGGTATAAGAATTTATTTTAATAAATCATTCAAATGAAGAAATTATTAAATTTTTAATTCATTTATAGTTATAACAAAAATCTTTAAGTAAATGAAACCTTATAAAAATAAGACTTCTCCAATGATGTTATATCTGTTTTAATTTTTATTCATTACTTTAATAAGAATAATAATACCAACCCACAATTTAGGAAAAAGCCCCTGTTCAACTAGAAAGCATGACAGTATCAGAAACCTCAGGGAAGACCATTCCCCCTCTATATCAACACTCCTTGGAGTGAACTAATCTTCTCCAAGAGTATTCTTTCTTCTTAACTCCATATCCTATCCCTTAATTTCAGCAGATGGAACATGCTCTATAAGAGGACAAATTGCTATCTGCAACCTTAAAGTCCAATACAGTATCTAGAATCCCAGAGGCCAAACTAGTACCTAGAATCACAGAAGTCTCCTATTCTAGCAAAGGCCATGCCAGTTCCCAGGACCCCAGAACCACCTGGCAATCCTGGCACCCAATAAAATTCCAGGTTTTATGCAGACTACAAAAAGTTCAAGAAAAATATCCTACCTAGACTGAGAGTTCATCAGTCACCACAACCACAGGACCCAGAAGCCAGAAGACCAGAAACAAAACAGTGACTAAAGAAAAAAAAATCATCCATCCAACAAATATAAACTCTGAAATCAGAACTTAAACCTATAAATATTACAAAGCTAGATTCCTGGAGGCTAGCTTAAGAACAGAATTACCAACAGGCAGAGCCTGTGGCACCACCTAAGCCCAGTTATACTATTACAATGAGCCTTGGATATTCCGTGACCACTGAAGCAAAAGGAAATGACTTTAAACCCAAATTTATGTAGCTGATAGAAGCCCATAAAGAGGAAATGAATGAATAACTTAAAGATATTGATAAGGACAAAAATACAATTTGGGGAAGTGAAAAAAAAAAAAGATCCCTTAAAACAATCCAGGACAACACAAACAAGCATTGGGAAGAAATGAATGAATCTCTTCAAGCAAAAGAAAAACAATCAGGAAAAGAGTAGAAATTTTAAAGACCTGAAAATAAATATAGAAGCAATAAAGACAACACAAATTGAGAGACTCATGGAGATGAAAATTCTAGGTAAGTAAACAAGATCTACATATGTAAACATCACCAACAGAATGCAAGAGATGGAAGAGAGAATCTTCAGCAGAAAAAATTTCAAATAAAGAAATTGATACATTAGTTAAAGAAAAGGTTGAATCTAAAAATTTCCTGACAGAGAAGCTAGAAAATCTCAGGACAATTTGAAAAGAGCAAACCTAAAAATGATATGAATAGAAGATGATGAAGATATAAAATTGTTTTTACAAACCATAAAAGAAAATTATTCTAGCCATAAGAATGTCATGCCAATAAAAGGACAAGATGTTTACAGAACACCAAATGGGAAAAAAAAAGTCTTCTGTCATATAATAATCAAATCACTAAGCATACAGAACAAGCAGTGAATGTTATATTAAAAGCTGAAAGGGCAAAAGATGAATAAATATATAAGGGAAGACTTAATAGAATTACATATGAGTTATAAATGGAGATTCTTTGAAAGTCCTAGACAGATATCTTTCAGACTCAAAGAAACCATGGATGCTAGCCTATGCTACTATATTTCCCAAAAACTTTCTATCAGTATACAAGAAAAAAAACAAGATATTCCATGACAAAATAAATAAGATCCATGTATATCTACAAATTCAGCTTTCAAAGTGAAAAACTCGATTATAAAGAGGCTAACTATATCCATGAATACACAGGATGTCACAACAATAAAAGCAAAAGAAAGGAAACACACACACACACACACACACACACACACACACACACACACACACATACACGTGGGAAGTTGTGGCTGGAAATACTGAAAGTTCCTCTAGGTGAGAAGTTAGGCGTGGCAGCTGTGTTTGTGTTTGGGTGAACTGTTCAATAAATATCTTTTATGTCTTTTGGCTCATAATGTCTGTTAGCTCCATTTTTTCCTTGCATAGTTTTTGTCTAAATGGTATACCCATTTGTATGTGTTAGGTATTGAAGTCTCACATTATTAATATAGGAGGTTAGATGTATGATTTAAGGTTTACTAATGCTTCTTTCACAAATGCCAGTGTTCCTGCATTTAGGTCATAGATGTTAAAAGTTTAGATATCATCTTGGTGGAGTTTTAGTTTGATGAGCATAAAGTGTGCTCCCTCATCTTTTTAATTAATTTTATTTTGAAGTCTATTTTACTACGTATTAAAATGCTTGCTCCTGCTTGCTTTTTGGGCCCATTTGCTTAGAAAATTTTTTTCTAGCCCTTTATTCTGAGGTAATATCTATCTTTGATGTTGAGATATGTTTCTTATATGCATGAAAGCAGAATGGATCCTCTTTTGATACTCATTAATTAAATATATTGATATTGAAAGAAATTAATGACTGATTATTATTATTAATTCCTGTTATATTATTGTTTTTAGCAGTGGTGTTAGTTGGGGGGGGGCAGTGGGCTGTGACAGGGTACCCAGTTGAGTCTGCTTTGAACCCTCGTGACCCTAATGGGATGATAGGTAGGAGTTCAGCCTTGCTCCTGGGCCCTGGTTCCTTTCACTTATCTACAGCCCCTCCTGAAGAAAGGTTTGTGGACTCAGGTCACACATGCACAGGTAGCACAGGTAGAGGGTGTGACTACAGGCCTCAGAGCCTCAAGAGATCTCCATATTAATGAGATAACTAAAGGCCAGAGAGCATAGACAATTAAGCATTCCTTCCCAGACCCTCCTACTTGCAAAAGGCATTTAACCTCAGGCATACCCTGAGGGTACAGGACACAGCTTCATCCACTTTCCACCTTGACAATAAACCTTTTTAAACTTTTAAAACCATGGACTTTCTCATATTTGGAGAACCATAGAGGGGCCCTTCAACTAATGAGCTGCTGCCTAATCTCCCATGGAGGAATTATCTGTGTTCCAGCCACTGAGACATGCCAACTCAAACAAGCTAGTGAGCCAGCCATGACCCAGCCAAGTGCGTCCCAAGAGTCTTTACCCTGCAGAGTGCTGCCTAAGCTTCTCTTTCTTGTCCCTCTGGGCTGCAGGCTGGTCCAGCCCATATGCCCCTGTCTCAGTCTTTCTGCAGTCTCCCAACAGTATCTAGATGCACAAGGGCTGAGACCACAGGTCTCCTGCCAGCCGCTATAACCTGGAGAACTTTCACCTGAGAGCTCTGCACCCGCAGGACCTCAGAATGAGATCTGCCGATGTCCTGAGTGGGGCTCAATGGCTTCTCATAGCCCAGCGTCCACCCAGCTCCATATGGAATAAACTCAGGCAAATTCCTGTGCTTCTTCCTCCCTGAGCTGTGGCAGACATGCAGGACCTACAACTCAGTCCAACAGGACCCATGTCCATGTGCAGGCACCACAGCAACCCCCCCCCCCCGTGTGTGTGTGTGTGTCTGTGTGTGTGTAGGACTGTGATAGGATGGTTGATTTTGGTTGAAGCACTGGATAGAAAGCCTGGAGACTTAACAGGTATCCATTGCCTGTAAGGTACTAGCAGTGTGCTCACAGAATCCAGGCTCTTAACACATGGAGTGGAACTCCATTGACCTGCACTGTTCAATGGAGGTCAATTGAACAACTGTTCAACTGAAATTGAACAATTTCAGGGCAATGCAGCCCCACCCAAAGAGCACATGTAGAGGGCATGACTACAGGCCTCAGACCCTAGAGAGATTTACATACTAATAAGATGCCTGAAGGTCAGAGGGTAGAGCCAATTAAGCATTCTTCCCCAGCCCCTCCCCCTTTCTCCCCCCCATTTAACTTAGATTTGCCCTGAGATTCACGGGGTGCACATCCAGATTCAACCATCATCCATCATGCCAATAAAGCAGTTTTGGAAACCCAAGGACTTTCTCATGTCATTGGGGCTGTGCCTTGAGGAACCATGGAGAAGGTTCATGTGCAGAACCATCCCTGCATCTCTGAGAAGAAGCCTACTTGATCATAGGGGATGATTTTTCCAGTGTGTTACTGTACTTGGTTTGCAAGTATTTTAAGAATGAAAATATACATTCTTTGCAGTACCTCACAGAACTTACTTTAAAATTGATTATATGCTTCATCACAAACCAAGTCTAAACATTTTCAAGAAAATTAAAATAACCTCTTGCATTCAGTCAGATCACCAGAAATTCTACAAATTCTGAAAACTAAACAATTATTTACTGAATGACTACTATGTCGATGCAGAAATAAAGACAAAATTAAAAACCTCTTGGAATTCAATGAAAATGAGTGCACAGCACAGCCACACTTATTAGACACAATGGAAGCAGTGATAGGAGGAGAGTTCATAGCAGCAAGTGTTTACATAGAGAAATTAGAGAGAACTCATACTAGCTACTTAATAGCACACATTAAAGCTCTAGAACAAAAAGAAGTAAGCATACTCATGATGAACACATGGGAGGTAAAAATCAAAATGAGTTCTAAAATATATAAAATAGAAACAAAGATAACAATACAAAAAATCAGTGAAATAAGTGATTTGGTTACTTGGAAAAAGATGAAGAATATAGAAAAACATTTATCCAAACTAAATAAGAGGCAGAGAACAAATATTCAAATAATGTAATCAGAAATAAAAAAGGGGGATAGAACAACAACAACCAAGAAAATCCAAAGGATCATTAGGACATACTTCAAAAATCTGTACTTGGCAAAACTGGACAATCTAAAGGAATTGGACAATTTTCTTGATAGAAACCATTTATCAAAGTTAAATTCAAATCATATAAATAATATGAATAGATCTATAAACCTTAAGAAAATACAAACAGTTAGTAAAAGTCTTCTACTCCAACCCCCTGAAATGGAAGAGAGTCATAAGGCAGATTGTTTTAGGGCAATATTCTACCAAACTTTTAAAGAAGATCATGTACTAAGACCCCTCAAATTTCCACACAATAAAATCAGGATGAACATTTGCAAATTCATTTTATGGTACCACAGTTACCATCATACCCAAATAAAACAAAGACTCAAAACAGAAAGAGAATTACAAACCAATTTTTCTTATAAACATTGATCTAAAAAATAATCAATAAAATACTTGCAAACCCAATACAATAACACACTGGAAAAATCATCCCCTATGATCAAGTAGGCTTCTTCTCAGAGATGCAGGGATGGTTCTGCACATGAAAATCTGTTAATTTTACCCACTGTATAAACAAGATAAAAGAAACAAATTACTTTAGATGCTGAGAAATACTTTTAAAAAATCCAATATTCATGAATGATAAAAGACACAGCAGGAATACAGAGAATATTCTAAATCATAATAAAAGAAATTAATAGCTAGCTGGTTGCTGATCTCAAGTTAAATGGGAAGAAATTCAAAACATTTCTACTAAAATCAGGAACAAGAAAATACTGTCCACTCTCTGAATATCTGTTTAATATATGTGTATAGTTCTGTTAGAGTATAATTAATCAGAGATCAAGAAAATAGAAATTGAAAAGGAACAAGAACAAAACACAAACACCCACACCCACACCCACACACAAAACCCAAAAAACAAACAAAAAAAAAACCAAAAAACAAATAAAGAAAACAACTAAACAAAAGTAAAAAACTTAGAAGCCAGTAATTTTCTAATATGCAAATGAAAAACAGGCTGAGAAGAAATCAGGCCACTCACAACAGCCACAAATAACGTAAAATATATTGGGGTAACTCTTAACAAAAAAAGGAAAAGACCTGTGTGACAGGAACCTCAAGTCTTTGAAGAAAGTAATTAAAGAAAATATTGAAAGATGGAAAGATTTTTGATCCTCATGGATCAGTAGGATTAACACAGTAAAAATAAAAAATGGTCTCCTTACTGTAAGAAATCTACACATTCAACAAAATTTCTAAAATTGAAATCACAAGTTTTTACATACCTTGGAAAAAACAAAACTCGACTCCACATGGAGAAACAAAATTCCAAGAAAACTAAAATAAACCAATGTAATAACTTCTGAAGGTATCATCATCCCAGATTTCAAGCTCTACTACTGAGCTACAGTATTAAAAACTGAATGCTATTGGCATAAAACTTTCAGGTTGATCAGTGGAATCGAAGTGAAGACCCAGAAATGAAACCACCCAACTCTAAACACCTGATTTTTTTTTTTTTTTTTTATAAAGAAGCTAGACTTATATAATAGGGAAAAAATGAAGCAGATTCAATAAATAAAGCTTATTTAACAGGACACCGGTATGCAGAAAATGCAAATAGATCATCTTGCACAAAACACAAGTAAGTCCAAAGATCAAAGACCTAAAAATAAAACCAGTACACTACATCCAATAGAAGAGAAAGTGGGAAATAGCTTTGAACACCTTGCCATCAGAGACAGCTTTCTGAAAAGAACACCAAAACTTCAGGCACTAAGGTGAACAATTAATAAATGGAACCTTATCAAACTGAACAGCTTATATGTGACAAAGGACACAACTGGTAGGCCTAAATGACACCTGCAGGATGGAAAACGATCTTCACCAAATCTACATATGAGAGAGCAAATTTTCAAAAATATATATATAGACAATTCAAAAAACTAGATTATCAACAAGCCAAATAGTCCAGTTAAAAAATGGGTTATAGCTCTAAACAGAATTCTTGACAGAGGAAATTTAAACAGCTAAGAATCGTTTAAAGAAACATCTAATATCCTTAACCATCAGGGAAGGGCAGATCAAAAATGCTCTAAGATTAATCTTACACCAGTTGAAATGACTAAGAACAAAATTACAAATGAGAGCTCATGCTGAGGAGAATGCAGAGCAAGGAGAACACTCCACCATTGCTGCTGGGATGAGAACTTGTACAATCACTTTGGAAATCAATATAATGGTTTCTCAGAAAACTGGGTATTGATCTACCTGAAGATGAAGCTAGACCAGTCCTGGGCATAAATGTATCTTATCTCAAGGACAGTTACTCACTTATGCTCATAGCGCCTTTATTCATAATAGCCAGAAATTTGAAATCACCTAGATCGCTCTCAACCAAACAATGGATAAAGATAATATGTTATGCTAAACAAAACAAAAATATACCAAAAAATATTAATTAGTTATAAAAAATAACATGAAATTTCCAGGCAAATTGGCATATTTAGAAAAAAATCATTTTGAAGATTACCCAGATATACATGGTATGTACTTGTAGCAGTAAATATTTAAAGGTCTGCTTTATGTTCCTGGTAGAGGCATACAAGTCTCTGCACCTGCACAAGTGCTCTGGATTCACAAATGAAAGACATGCACATGCAAACTTTATATTTTAATATACCTTATTTAACTCAATGCCTTTGCCACTTCCACACCTCACTGCAGCTAACAGACTCTCCCCTCCAATATTCTTGAGTTACTACTATCTAAAATCTATACTTTATCTCTGCTATCCCAGACCCGATCAGAGGAGTGGCCCCTCGGAGAATCAGTTTCTCTGATTTTTATATAGTTGATTCTTTCTTCACTGCCCGCATGTTTGTATCCTCTTCCTTCTGCCCTGGCAAGTCCCTTCTCTCTGTCCTACATTTCTGGGAATCCTCAAAGTCCCACCTCTATCACCTGCCCAGCCATTGGCCGCTGGCTCTTTACTGACCATGCAAAAACAAAACAAAACAAAACAAAACAAAACAAAAATCCAGGGACCTGCAGTGTACGTGTGAATTCCCATGTAAGTGAAAAACAGAACCCCAACATGAACTCACTTTTAAGTAGATATTAGCTGTAAAAAATAGATAATTATACTACAATCTACAGAAATAGAGAGGATAAATAAAAAGGAGGGCTCAAGGGGGGATGCATGAATCTCTCTGCAAAGTAGATATAGAATATGTTACCTTTTGAGTGGGGACATATGTGAAAGGGAACACGAATGATCAGGCTGGGAAGGATGGAGAGGGGAGTACTGGGTGGGACAAGTGGAATTGTGAGAAATTTCAGGGGGCCAGTAGAAATCTAGTGCAATGGAAACTCCCAGAAATCTATGAGGGTGACCTTAATAAGGACTCCTGGCAAAGGAAAATATGGAGCCTCAAATGGCCATCTTTTGTAACCAGACAAGATTTCCTATGTAGGCACTAGGAGGTCAATCCATCCACAAAACCTTCAATCTAAACATTGCCCTTCGAAAACTTTGTCCTTCCTGCAAGATGTGCTGGGGGTAAAGATGGCACAGAAATAGGGGATTTGTCAATCAAAGACTGTTTCAGCTTAACACACATACTCTGAAAGAGAGCTCCCAATCCTGGCACTTTCTGTAGTGCCAGAAACCAGAGGTAGGATAACCCAGAGAACTAGAATAGAAGAAATGTGACAGGGGGGTGGAAAGTCAATAAAATGATTCTTAATGATATTTTGCTATACTCATAACCACAGTGATAATCAGAAAGAGCTCATTCAACAACTGGTGGAAACAGATGCAGAGACTCACAGCTAAACAGTAAGATGAGCTTGGAGAATCCTGCAGAAGAGATTGCAGGAAGGATTGTAGGTCACATGGGTTCAAAGCACACCACAAGAAATCCCACAGAATCAACTAACTAGGGCACATATATCTTAACAAAGACTGAACTGATAATTAGGAAGCCTGTGTGGGTCTAACATAGAATTTCTTCTTAACTGTTATGGTTGTGTAGCTTGGTGTTCTTATTGGACAACTATCAGTGGGAACTGGGGATGCCTCTTACTATTTTGTCTGATTTTGGACTTATTACCTCATACTGGGTTGGCTCATTCAGCCTTAATACTAGGGAGGTACCTAGTATTATTGTAACTTAATATCCCATGACCAGTTACTGTACCTTTAAGAACTGCACTTTTCTGGAGAGAAAAGAAGAGGAATGGATAGTGAGTAAAGTGGAAATGTCTAGGGGGAGGGACTAGGAGGATAGAAACGAGTCTATACTATAGTCAGGGTATAATAAATGAAAGAAAAAAATATAAAATATATTTTCCAAATATAAATGTGTCTTAAACGTGTGCAAAACCAGATTAGGCAATTTGAATAGAATTTATTCAGTTTACGGGAGTTTGAATTTAGGCATTGAGATGATGCTATTTTCACAAAAACGGTATACCATTTTATCCATGGACAATTATTTATTTTATTTCCATGGCTTAAAAATACAGTCTTCTGAAAATGAAAGTCATATTATGGTTTGATTTTACTAACTTTTAGAAGGTAAAGTTAGCATAGCAGTAGCAAATATGTACAGAGGAATGATGGCTACTAAATGAAGAAAGTGCAGCAGATTGGGCCAAGTCAATAGCTAAATACAGTTCACTTTAGTAGAAATCTCTCCGTTTGCATTCACCTTCATCTTGGCAAGTAAATGCATGTCTACCACCATTTCCTTGATGATTTATTTCAGTGCCTGCAAACCATAATATTAGTAATCCTCTAGTTCTCCACGTTCAGTCAGTGCATGACTTGTAAGATACTCAAAATGGAAAATCCACAATTTAAGTAAAAAAAAAAATGTATCATGCATTCCGAGACAACTGCTAGAATATAATAAACAGAATCAAATGGCTCCTGTTATAGGATTATGGGTTAATGTGACAATCTTTAATATGATTTGTGGTGTTATGATACCTTGAAGAAAGAAATGGGGAAAGGCATAAGAACAAAGGATAGATATGAGAAGACACTCATAATAAATCATGCTTCTTATCTGGTTATGAAGCTTCTGCTATAAACAATTTTGGCATGCTAAAAGTCGCAGTGTAAGATAAAGAATTTTTCATTCTGGTGTTAACTTATCAGTCTTTTTAACTGTACACTTTTCTACATTATAAAAATATTGAAAGTATTTTCTTCTATAAAAATAAAACCCAAGCAGTTCAGTTTTAGTTTTATTATTACCTCTCTCTCTGTCTGTCTGTTTCTCTGTCTCTCTCTGTCTGTCTCTCTGTCTGTCTGCCTCTCTGTCTCTCTCTGTCTCTCTCTGTCTCTCTCTGTCTCTCTCTGTCTCTCTCTGTCTCTCTCTGTCTCTCTCTGTCTCTCTGTCTCTCTCTCTCTCTCTCTCTCTCTCTCTCTCTCTCTCTCTCTCTCTCTCTCTCTCTGTGTGTGTGTGTGTGTGTGTGTGTGTGTGTGTGTGTGTGTGTGTCTATGTGTGTATCACTGAAGTCCAAGTACCTATTCTCCCAGATTCTAATAGAGCACTAGAACACAAAGCTGTAAACCAAGACACATAGAATGTTTCAAATTTGGTCACTAGTGTAAAATTGCTAGAGTGAAATATGGAGGTAATCATTGTAGAATAACTTCAAATGACCCACTTTTCTTTATTGGTTCAAAAATTTCATTTCTCAGCACAGAATAGGCCATGTCTAATTCAAGTAGATATGAAGTAGTTATTTTGTGTAACATGACAGTGATATTGAACTTTTACAGTGATAGTCTATTTAAATTGTTAAGGAAAACAAAGTTTGTCAACTCTCGCCTCTATGACTGGTTTATTATTTGTGGAAAAATATGATGACTGATGCAAAAGTGTTCCAGGTACATATTAGAAATCTTCTATAAACAGTATTTTTAAATAAATTAAATACTGTTTTCTTTTAAGCTGAAAGGAATTATTCTCAAGTATACATACTTTAGAGCCAAAAATTACTGAATTCTTATACATAGCTTGCTCAGATTTTTTTATTAACTATATGTTATTAACTCAATAATTTATGTAGCTAAGGATAGAGCTAAGTAATTGAATTTTTGACAAGTAAGCATGAGACCCTCAATTCAAGTCTTATCACTACATATATATGTGTATATATTATACACATATATGTATGTATTATACATATATAATTTTTGTACATCTCATATTCAAATTATGTAAGAAAATTCTCCACTTCAACTTCATAATATTTGGAGGCCACAAATTTATGTTCAAGGTCAAAAAAATTATAGAATTTTCTTTCAGTATATATTACATATTGTTTATCAGCTAAAGTTAGTTGATTTTTCCTATAAACAAAATACTTTCCTATTATCTTAATACCCTTTTCATTGCAATTATTTTATATAATAAAATATAATTTTATAATCCTCACTTGGGTAGGAATATATAATTATTAAATTTTTTAGAATCATTTATAATTTATACAAGTATCTTCATGTTATCAGAGGTTTTATTCTTCACCCTTCTTCCATGTGCTTCTTAAGCTCAGTTTAGGAGTGGTAGATTTTTTCAGTGGAGTTTTTTGCTATGTCCCAATTCATTGACAACAAATTATACATCCACATACACTCAAAGTTATGAATAACCTGATCCCCAATGCATAAATGTGTGTACTGATAATTGTTATGGATGAGTCTCCCCAAAGCACTATTTTCAGAAATGACCAGAAAGGAACAATGATACTGAAAGTGCCTAAGATTGGATGGTGGACACACATGATACAAAACCATCTACTAGCAGGGTTTGAGTTTTATTCTCTTCAAATTGTTGTAGACAAACATGGCCAAGGATTCCTTAGAAAAAGAAACTGCTAGGACAGAGAATGAAAAATAGCAGACACAGGGTCTATGACCTTAAAAACATTTTCTTGCATCTATGTTTTGAGAATGTATTATAATTACATTTTTTACTTCCCTTTTCTACCTCCAAGTACTTCTAAATATAACTTGTTCAGTACATATAGTGTTACATGTTTTTATGTTTTCAGGGCTGATCATTTGGCACAGAATGACCACTTGGAGTGTTCATCCCTAGAGAAAAACAACTTTCCCTCTCCCAACTTTTCAAGGTTGCCTTTAGTACTTTATTTAGGATTGAGGCCTCAATGGCTCTCCTTTCCTGATTTTGACATATATATATATTGGTATCATCATTCTTCAGCTAATATTCAGTAGACATATTGATGGGATTATATGGGGATGGAATCTTACATTACTGAGATACACAATCACATAGGGAACTGTCTATTCCTGTGGGTTTTCAAATATTTCTACATGCTCTTGCATGATGTTTCCTAACCCTTATGTGTGGAAATGTATTATTCATTAGAACAAGACTCCAGAAATATCCATTTTTTTTTACTGGTTGTTGTTTTCTGTAGTGGTCTCTATTTGTTGAAAAGATAAGATGGCAGAGCCATCTCCCATGCTGGCATCTTGTGTGTGGCAGGGCTGGTATCTCTGGCCTATTCTACTTGTGCTAGGCAGAGATTCTGCAGCCTAGACAGTTGGCTTGACCAGCAGCCACTTTTTAAATAATTACTACAACAAAGTAACACACCAACTTCTGGAACAAATTCACTAGAAATTTAAGTCTATTCACCTGAGAGTAAAAGCTGTATTTTTTTTAAAGAAAGTGAATGATTGGTGCTGACTCCAGCACAAGAACCCTAAACAAAGAAGACCTGGCAAACAGGTCCTTTGCTGAGAGAAATTGCAGCCTGCTGCAGTCAGAACCAAATAAATAAGCCTCTGTGTAAAGCAGTTACTGATTTAAGTATAAAGTTAAATATAAGGATTATTTGCTGTTAGGAAAGATTTATAAACAGATTTGTCCGAATCACATGGGGATTATCGCCCGTGGCTTGGAACTTAGGGGAACTTGTGTACAAGTGTAAGCTGCTGTGGAGTACAGAGCCAAACAAATAGATGGTATAAATAAAAAGCTGTTCTAGGCAGAGGGCTGAACAGAAAGAGAGTGTAATCAGATGTGTTGAAATGGTATAAAGTTATATTGCCTCACAGGAGACTCGGTTTCTGTCTACATGGGCCTGGTGGAAATTCTGGGTTCATTTCCTGCTTGGAAAATAGGGAAGGAAGATGGGTGTAATTTTTAGTTTTGCGATTATATTTTTCCTCTGGGAAGAAGGTCAAGATAAAAGATTTTCTGGTTACTAGCTCAAGGATTTTTTTTTTTAGGGAAAATGATTTTGTCTGTGTGTTTTCAGAAAAGACATTTAAGATATTTCTGCCTTCCAGAATTATATGGATTAGATATGGCAGAGGCAGTCCACCAGAAGACTAGATTCCAGAATTAAAACATAAAAATTTTCTTGATAATAAAATTTGTTTGAGAATTGTATATTGCAGAATACACAGCCTTGGTGAATCTACTCATCAAGCAAGCTGATCCTCCGATGTCCTGGAATTTCAGCTGAATGCAGTGAAGACACAGACATCAAAAGCTTATCAATTTACCCTTCCTCCCACCCCTCTTCTAATATCTCAATGCCCATAATCAGCTTGACGAAGTTAATGAAAAGTTGGCACCCCTATTCCCTGGGCTTAGGAACTGTGGTGGTTAATATTGGGCTGTCTTTCTAGGGAAAAGTATTAGTTTTATTGGAACATGGAGGAATAGCTAGAATTTATTGTATAGCCATAGCCTATTGGTAGAAATATGCATAATTGTTATTAAGCTGAAGTTATAATTTCTTAAATGGTACAAAATTTACTTTGATTTCAAATTTGAGGTTTTCATTGGTATGAGTTTCTTACTGATATAAAAGTGAGATTAATATTGTTACTCTCATAAGCATTGTGCCTATATAACACATTTAAGAATACAAGGCTTAGACCCAGTCCTTCTTTAATCATTTTTAACTGATTTTAGATGGTTAGCCTGTGAGTTAAGGGCTTATAGCAAATTCATGGCTCTGAGTTTATTGTTAGGGTTTTTTCTATATTTCAATTAGAAATAGCTGAGAGGAGTTAATGGACAACAGTCCAGATTGCCTTATATAGATGGTTTTCAAAACATCAGAAGTCCACAGAATTGCAGTTACAAACATTTCTGTATTAACGTTCATTTTGATTAGAGGCCTGTCTGCTCCCGACAACTTCCCTGTATTGGATTCTAAGAAGAAATTGGGCATCTTTGGAGTTACTCCAGTTGTGGTGAGACAGCCACTAGACAAGATTTGCCTCTTTTCATCTATAGACAAAATACTGTCCAGAAAAAGGACACGCTTGCAGAATAGTTGACTGATTATATCTGCCAATACAGAGTAATCAGCCCTTAATAATTCTGCATTACTTGGTCTATCAGATGGTCCTGGGCCAGAAGACTGAAGATTGAACAGATGCTCCAACATTTTGAAGTATAGGGACTGTCCAGGTGTTCAGTGGTCTCTACAAATTGGCTAAGTTTTAGAAGCTATGCTTTGTGCTTCCCATAATTTCAGTTAATTCAGTCATTCTGGATTTCTGATGATGTTGAAGACTTACAGTCTCATAGCCAACCAAGGCTATTTACTTTGAGAGAACATATTTGAGATGATGGTCTTCAGCTGACATTCATTCAGAAATGCCAAGAAAAAAAGCCAGGTTCTGAACCAAGTCTTTTAGTTAGGAGCAATGACAGAGGTTCTGTTTAGTCAACAAAATGATGGACTGCGTATTAGGTTTATATTGTATTTTACTGATACAAATTGGTATAGTTATGCTTTAATTGTATTTTGAGAGAAAGGTTTTTTTTTTTTAATTTCAAAAGGAAGGGTGATATGTAGGAGGAGCTAAGTTGGGAGGAGTAAGGAAAGTAAAGGAGGAGTAAAGAGGAAGAGAAGAAGGAGGAGGAGGAGCCAGGGAGAGATGGAGAATGAGTGAGGGGGACATGGAGGCTGATGTTTGCTTGTCTGTAGCAGTCAAAGGTAGTTGGTATATCTAGGTTGGGTATTGGGTTACACCTCTGATTGTAAGGGCATCTTGTTATTGATCATTACAATATATATGCTTTCGGATAATCTAAGCATTAGAGTCTCATCTATTCCAAGCCTGTGTGGTTGGTGGGATAGTATGGGCACTGCCCAACCTTGCAGAGACAGCGTGGAAGACTGGCAGAGCCATCTCTCGTGGGTGGCAGTACTAGATTCTCTGGCTGTTTCTAGCTGTGGTACCCACGAGGCCTCTGGCCACATGGTTGAGCTAGGCAGAGAAGCTGCAGCCTAGACAGTTGACATGGTGGTAACCATTTTTAAATAATTATTTCTACAGGCAAATAAAATTCCTACCAAGGTACCAGACCTATGAACCATGACTATGTATGTACTAAGGGTACAGTAGTAGCATGACCATGTAGGCATTAAGCAGCTCTCTATTGGACAAAAGATCTATTCAACAGGAGGTTAATCATATCTGGCTTTGGAAACATAGCTAGCTATTCAATTCTATGAAAATAAGGCAATAAGAGAGCAAATCTACTTCCTTTGAAAATGTACTTATGTCTACCTTGTATGAATGAGTCCACTTTAATACATAATTCTTCCATTTGATACTAGAGTTAATGTCCATGCTTAACATTATGGAAAAATGATCATGTAACATTCAGTCGTTGATGGTAGTTTTAATGTTTGGTAACTGACCCTTGTTTAAGCACTTAGAATCTATTAAAGCCTAGTAACAATCTAAGACATGTTTCACAGAAAAAATAATCAATATTCACAGAATGTCAGACTTTAAAAAGTATATGAGCTTCCATTCAGCTGACTCTATCATCTTCCCTGCCATTGACATTTTAAGCACCATTGAGTTTTCTGTATTATCTGGCCCAAGCATACCGTCCAGAGCACGTTGCTAAGAATCCTATACTTGTCTGCATATTAACCAGTTAGTACATCAACTAAAACAATGGGCCAAAGTAACATATATAAATGAAACATACGTAGTTTCTAGATCCAAAGAGCCAACAGGAAATGTGCTACATTTCTTTACTATATTAGCACTACTTCACTTTACAAGGAATATCTTCATATTCCTAAAATGTTCATATAATTCTGTGAAATAGAATGTTCTCATTCTTTGCATGGATTTGCTACTATTTTATATATTTCTGTCATTCAAAAACACTAATACATTTTAAGTGTCTACTTTTGTCATTCAGGATCTTTTTCTAGCTGCTCAACTCACATAGTGACTGAGATGGAGAAGAGGCACAGATTTAGGATTTTATGATTTTTGTCAAGGACATCTTTTCTATAATCACAATCAAGTCTCTAATTTTGCAGCAGTATAAATTAAGTATAAGACCAAAATATGACAACATACCCTAGGTGATCTTCTAGTTACTCAATGACAAGTAAATACATATGAATATTTTTCTGGAGAAGGAGCTGAATTTTATTTATATGAGAATAGATACCTATACACAAGCTTTCTTCCCTACAAGTGGTACTTCTGCTAAAATTTGTCACACAGAAAGAATAACCCATAATCTAATATTTCATGCAACAGTGTTATGGACAAGAAACTTCAATCATGGCAAATAAAATGTGGTAATCAGCCCATTGCTGTTGATACTGGCCACACAGATTTCACTTTAGGAAAGTGATATTCAGAAAAAGAATGCAATAAGGGAGGGTAGTTGCTGATGGCTGATTAGAACTTTTGGAATTTGCGAAATATTTGGGCAGTAGCTCCTGACTTATTGTAAAAGACATATGTGAGAGAAATAAACAATAATTGAGTATTTTTGAAGTTGAGGTCTATGCAGTTTGACTAAACACAACTTGATAAATTTTACAGTTTGGCTTCAACAACCCATTATACTGACAAGTACAATGAGTCAAAGAATTGAGTTTTGTCATATGAATATGTAGTGAAGCAATGACTTTGTTAGCATAGATTCATTTAAAAAGATCAAAAGGACATTTAAAAGTGAAAGGAATCATTCAGAATACTTAAATCTTTTTAGGTCCATGAAGAAGTACCTCAAAGTGTGTGTGTGTGTGTGTGTGTGTGTGTGTGTGTGTGTGTGTGTGTGTGTGTGTGTAAAATATGCTAGAAGAAATGTAAAAGAACCACGTGTCTTATAAAGTGTAACAGAAATCACTAACATTCTGTGTCTAAGACAACAACAACAGTTTGGACATACTTCTTCATAAAAGTTCTCAATTTCTGGTTTTCTGAACTGAGAACTTGGGAAGTCAGAAAATGATATCTTTACAGAGTTGTGGTTGAATATTAAGCATAAAAATATACATGAATTATTTTCAAATCAAAAGAATGTTATTCAAAACTCTTTTATCCCCTTATTATTTTCTGTTCACCATTAATTTAGTTCATAACCAAAACTCAATATTTATGTGATAGTTAATATAAACCTGATTACCACTTTTGCTGTTTTGGAACCATAACAATGTATTCATAAAGAACCATTACTTAACATAATTTTATTTAGGAAGAAAAAAAAAACATTGAAACATTCTCAGTAATTCATGGAAAATGAGGCCAAGGCTATATTCCTTCTACTGAGAATTAAGCTAGAGTTGATGACTAAAGTTATTTTAGCCATCATAAATGCAGAATCGTTCATTTCATAATCTCTAAGTTAGAAAATGGATATCTGAAAGATATATATATATATATATATATATATATATGACATGTTACATGGTTTAATTTCTATAATCTAATTTTTAAAATATTAATATTTTTGGAAATTTTATAACATTTAATTGATTAGGAATTTAATGTTAAAAGGAATTTTGTAAATATTTCACTTTATTCACTTAGCTTATGGCCTTTACTCCTAGAAATATATGTATTATATATGAATTATTAAATGTTTGAGACATATATGTATATCTTCTATGTACGTATATATGCATACATATTTTATACATATGAGTAAAACCATGTGCATAGAAGCACTCATTGTTTATAATACTAATTTAATGTATGATATCAAAATAATAATGGTTTATTGATTGAATACTAAGCTAAAATATGACAAACTTACCCAAATGAATTCCAAAATGAGAACAAAAATAATAGTCAAGTGAAATTGAGTATTACATATAAAATTGCAGAGAAAATTATGCAGATAAACTATAGAAAACAAAAAACTATTTTAAATCATTTAAAGACTGTGGTCAGCTATACACAAATCCATAAGCAGTTATTAATTTTTCTGTCAATTTAGGTTTTTGAAAGAGAAAAACAAAACAAAACAAAAAAAGAGGCATGTTGTTATGAAGTCAGAACTGCCTGAAAATGGATGTTTATTCCAAGGCTGACTTTAAACTCAAGACCTTTTCCCCTCAGTTTTTCTGTTTTGATAATGACACATGGCATACACTGGGATCCTTAGTTTCTGAAATAGAGAACTCACTTATCATGTAAAGCGGTGTAAAAACACTGAAGGTTATCAGAATTTCTGGTAATACTGACATATGAGTAAATAAATGTCATATTTGTACAATAGTTACTAACTGAAAATTTATTTGGATAATGATTCTCTTCTAGTTCCATCCACTTACAAATGAGTTTCATAATTTTAATTTTTAACAGCTAAGTAATTTTCCCTTGTATAAGTGTACTACAATTTCTTTATCCATTCCTCTGCTGAAGAACAATGTTGATTTTTCCAATTCCTACTTATTATATATAAAGCAGCAATAACTTTACTATTTAGTTTTTTTATTAAATCTGCTTATTTTTTTATTTCTTTCTGATTTGGTTTGTGTTGTTGCATTTCCATATAAAGCAGAAAATTGTCCTTGCAAGATCTGTGAAAAATTGTGCTGAAATTTTGATGGGGATTGCAATGAATCTTTAGATTACTCTTGATAGAATTGCAATTCCCCCATAGTATAAATAACAATAATTAATACATACATATCCATATTAATATATACATACATATATGGATACATAGATAAACAGATAAGAAGATAGATGATTGATAAATAGATAGAGATATTACTACTAGTATAAATGAGACAACTTTCTATTATCTTCCTTAATTATTTTGCTCAGTGTCTTAAATTTTTTTATCATGCAAGACGTTCACTTATTTGGCTAGGTACCCCAAGATATTACATGTTGTTTGATGTTATTATGACAGATTTTGTTTCTCTGATTTTGGTCTCAGTTCATTCTTCACTAGTGTATTCACAATATCTACTGATATTGTGAGTCAATTTTATATCTAGCTACTTCGGTGAAAGCATTGATAAAATGGTGTACAAATTTTCTGAGAGAATGTCTAAAGTCACTCATTTATACATACTATCCTATCATCAGAAAATACAGATAATTTGACTTCTTTTTTAATCTGCATTCTCTTGATCTCCTTCATCTGTCTTATTGCTCTAGCAAAGACTCAAAGTACTATTTTGAATATGCATGAAGAGTGTTTATAACCTTGTCTTGATCTTTATTTTATTAGAATTATTTTAATTTTCTTGCTGTTTACATTTATGTTTTCTATGGATTTGCTATAAACTGCCTTTATTTTGTTAAATATGACCCTTGTATTCATAATTTAGCCAACACTTTTATTATAGTAGATTTTAATATAAAAGAATTTTGTCACAGAACTTTTCTGCATCTAATAGATCATCACATGGTTTCGCTTCTAAGTTTGTTTTATGGTGAATTTTATTTATATATTTTTATCTGTTGAATCATCTTTGTGTGTCTGGAATGAAGCCTACTTGGTAATTCTGGGTGCTCTTTCTGATGTGTTCTTGGATTCTGTAAACAAGTATTTTTAAGAATCTTTGTATCTATGTTCTTAAGGAAAATTGATCTCTATTTCTTTTTGTTGTATCCTTAGGTAGTTTAGGTATTTTGTAATGAAGACCACATCATTCTGTTGCTATTTTGTGGAATAATGTGAGCATTGTGGTTAACTAAGTGAAAGTCTGAGAAAATTCTGCACTAAAACTTTCTGGTCTTTAGCTTGTATATGTTTGAACTTAAGTTACTGCTTTTATTGTAATAAATTTTATAGGTCTGTTTATATTACTTATATAAAATTTATTTAACTTTGATCAGATCAGTGGTTAGCTGTGAGCATCTGCCTCTGGGTATGTCAGACTCTGACCTACATCTAAGGGGACAGCTATATCAGACTCTTGTCAGCATGTACTTTCTGTCATTCACATCAGTGTCTACCTTTGGTGATTGTACCTGGGATGGATACACAGGTGGAATGGCCTCCAGGTAGCTCCTGCTTCAGTTTCTGTCCCACACTTTGTTTCTATATTTGCTCCCTTGAGTCCTTTTGTTACTCCTTCTAAGTAGGACCGAGGCATCCACACTTGGTCTTCCTTCATGAGCATCATGTGGTCTGTGTATTGAATCTTGGCTATTCCAACCTTTTGGGCTAACATTCGCTTACCAATGAGTAATAACCATGGGTGTTCTTTGGTGATTGGGTTAACTCACTCAGGATAATTTCTAGTTCCATCCATTTACCTAAGAATTTCTTAAATTCATTATTTTTAATAGGTGAGTAATACTTCATTGTGTAAATGCACCACATTTTTTTTGTATCCATTCCTCTGTTGAAGGACATCTGGGTTCATTCCAGCTTCTAGCTATTATAAATAAGGTTGCTATGAACGTAGTGGAGCACATGTCTTTGTTATATGTTGGAGCATCTTCTGGGTATATGCCCAGGAGTGATATAGCTGGATCCTCAGGTAATGCTATGTCTAATTTTCTGAGGAACCGCCAGACTGATTTCCAGAGGGGTTGTAACAGCTTGCAATCCCACCAACAATGAAGGAGTGTTCCTCTTTCTCCACATCCTCACCAGCATCTACTATCACATGGGATTTGATCATAGCCATTCTGACTGGTGTGAGGTGGTATCTCAGGGTTGTTTTGATTTGTATTTCCCTGATGACTAAGGATGTTGAGCATTTCTTAAGGTGCTTCTGGGACATTCGAGTTTCCTCAGTTGAGAATTCTTTGTTTAGCTCTGTACCCCATTTTTAATAGGGTTTTTTTGGTTGTCTGGAGTCTAATGTCTTGGGTTCTTTGTATATATTGGATATTAGCCCTCTACCGGATATAGGATTGGTAGATTTTTTCCCAGTCTGTTGGTTTCCGTTTTGTTTTATTGACAAGGTTCTTTACCTTATAGAAGCTTTGAAGTTATATGAGATCCCATTTATCGATTCTTGATCTTAGAGCATAAGTTCTGTTCAGGAACTTTCCCCCTGTGCCTAAGTAGTCCAGGGCCTTCCCCACCTTTTCTTCTATTAGTTTCAGTGTATCTGGTTTTATGAGAAGGTCCTTTATCCACTTGGATTTGAGCTTTGTACAAAGCAATAAGAATGGATTGATTTGCATCCTTCTGCATGCTGACCTCAAGTTGAACCAGCACCATTTGCTGAAAATGCTGTCCTTTTTCCACTGGATGGTTTTAGTTCCTTTGTCAAAGATCAAGTGATCTGATCATAGGTGTGTGGGTTCATTTGTGGATCTTTAATTCTATTCCACTGATCTTCCTGCCTGGCTCTGTACCAATACCATGCAGTTTTTTCATTATTGCTCTGTAGTACATTTTGAGGTCAGGGGCGGTGTTTCCCCCAGAAGTTCTTTTATTGTTGAGAATAGTTCTCCCTATCCCGTTTTTTTTTTTTTTTTTTTTTTTTTTTTTTTTTTTTTTTGTTATTCCAAATGAATTTGCAAATTGCTCTTTCTATCTCTATGAAGAATTGATTTGGAATTTTGATGGGGATTGAATTGAATCTGTAAATTGTTTTTAGCAACATGGCAATTTTTACTAAATTAATCCTGCCAATCCAGTAGCATGGGAGATCTTTTCATCTTCTGAGATCTTCTTCTATTTCTTTCTTCAGAGACTTGAAGTTCTTGTCATATAGATCTTTTACTTTATTTTATATTATTTGTTACTATTGTGAAGGGTGTCATTTCCTAATTTCTTTCTCAGCCTGTTTATTCTTTGAGTAGAGGAAGGCTGCGGATTTGTTTGTGTTGATTATACATCCAGCCACTTTGCTGAAGTTGTTTATAAGGGTTAGGCCTTTTCTGGTGGAAGTTTTAGGGTCATTTAAGTATACTATCATATCATCTGAAAATAGTGAAATTTTGGCTTCTTCCTTTCTTATTTGTATCCATTTGACTTCATTTTGTTATCTAATTTCTCTGGCTAGGACTTCCAGTACTACATTGAATAGGTAGGGTGAGCGTGGGCAGCCTTGTCTAGTCCCTGATCTTAGTCAGATTGCTTCAAGTTTCTCTCCATTTAGTTTGATGTTGGCTACTGGTTTGCTGTATATTGCTTTTACTATGTTTACGTATGGGCCTTTAATTCTTGATCTTTCCAAGACTTTTAACATGAAGGAATGTTGCATTTTGTCATATGCTTTCTCAGCATCTAGTGAGATAATCATGTGGTTTTTTTCTTTGAGTTTGTTTATATAGTAGATTACATTGATGGATTTCCAAATATTGAACCATCCCTGCATTCCTGGGATAAAGCCTACTTATTCATGATGGATGATTGTTTTGATGTGTACTTGGATTCAGTTTGTGAGAATTTTATTGAGTAATTTTGCATCAATATTTATAAGAGAGATTTGTCTGTAGTTCTCTTTCTTTGTTGGATCTTTGTGAGGTTTAGGTATGAGCGTAATTATAGCTTCATAGAATGAATTGGATATTGTTCCTTCTGTTTCTATTGTGTGGAATAGTTTGAAGAGAATTGGTATTAGGTCTTCCTGGAAGGTCTGATAGAATTCTCCACTAAAACCATCTGGTCCAAAACTTTTATTGGTGGGAAGACTTTTAATGACTGCTTCTATTTCTTTAGGAGTTATGGGACTGTTTACATGGTTTATCTGCTCTTGATTTAATTTTGATACTTGGTATGTGTCTAGGAAATTGTCCATTTCATCCAGATTTTCCAATTTTGTTGAGTATAGGCCTCTGTAGTAGGATCTGATGATTTTTTAAATTTCCTCAGTTTCTGTTGTTATGTCTCCCATTTCCATTGTTATTTTATTAATTTAAATACTGTCTTTCTGCCCTTTGGTTAGTCTAGCTAAGAGTTTATCTATCTTGTTGATTTTCTCAAAGTACCAGCTCCTTGTTTTATTGATATTTTGTATAGTTCTTTCTGTACCTACTTGGTTGATTTCAGCCCTGAGTTTGATTATTTCCTGCAGTCTACCCCTCTTGGGTATATTAGCTTCTTTTTGTTCTAATGCTTTCACATGTGCTGTCAAGTTGTTAGTGTATGCTCTCTCCAGTTTCTTTTTTTGGCACTTAGATCTATGAGTTTTCCTCGTAATATTGCTTTCATGGAGTCCCACAAGTTTTGGTATGATGTGTCCACATTTTCATTGAACTTTAAAAAGTCTTTAATTTCTTTCTTTATTTCTTCCTTGACCAAGTCATCATTGAGTAGAGCATTGTTCAGTTTTCATGTGTATGTGGGCTTTCTATTGTTTTTGTCATTATTAAATACCAGCCTTAGTCCATGGTGGTCTGATAGGGTACAAGGAATTATTTCAATCTTTTTGTGTCTGTTGAGGCCTGTTTTGTGACCAGTTACATGGTCTATTTTGGTGAAGGTACCATGAGGTGCTGAGAAAAGGGTATATTCTTTTGTTTTAGGATGAAATGCTCTATACTTACTTATCAGTTAAATCCAATTGATTCATAATTTCTGTTAGTTTCACTGTATTTCAATTTAGTTTTTGCTTCCATGATCTGTCCATTGCTGAGAGTTGGGTGTTGAAATCTCCCAATATTATTGTGTGAGGTGCAATGTGTGCTTTGAGCTTTAGTAAAGTTTCTTTTATGTATGTGAGTCCCTTTGCATTTTGGGCATAAATGTTCAGAATTGAGAGTTCATCTTGGTACATTTTTCCTCTGATGAATATGAAGTGTTTTTCCTTATCTTTTTTTGATTACTTTTGGTTGAAAATCGATTTTATTTGATATTAGAATCGCTACTATAGCTTGTTTCTTAGGACCATTTGCTTAGAAGATTGTTTTCCATTCTTTTACTCTGAAGTAGTGTCTGTCTTTTTCACAGAGGTTCATTTCCTGTATGTAGGAAAATGCTGGGTTGTGTTTATGTATCCAGTCTGATAGTCTATGTCTTTTTATTGGAGAGTTGAGTCCATCGATATTAAGAGATATTAAAGAAAAATGAATATTGTTATTTTATTATTGGAGGTGGAATTATGTTTGTGTAGTTATTTTCTTTTGGGGTTGTTGGAAGATTACTTTCTTGCTTTTTCTAGGTTGTAGTTTCCCTCCTTGTGTTGGAGTTTTTCACCAATTATCCTTTGAAGTGCTGGATTTGTGGGAAGATATTGTGTAAATTTGGTTTTGTCGTGGAATATCTTGGTTTCTCCATCAATACTGATTGAGAGTTTTGCTGCATATAGCAGTCTGGGCTGGCATTTGTGTTCTCTTAGGGTCTGTATGATACCAGTTCAGGATTTTCTGGCTTTTATAGTCTCTGGTGAGAAGTCTGGTGTAATTTTTATAGGTCTGCCTTTATATGTTACTTTACATTTTTCCCTTACTGCTTTTAATATTTTTCTTTGTTTTGTACATTTGATGTTTTGATTTTTATGTTGCAGGAGGTATTTCTTTTCTGGTCTAGGCTATTTGGAGTTCTGTAGGCTTCTTGTATATTTATGGACATCTCCTTCTGTAGGTTAGGAAAGTTTTTCTCTATAATTTTGTTGAAGATTATTTGGTCCTTTATGTTGGGAATCGTCACCCTCATCTATATCTATTATCATCAGGTTTGGCCTTCTCATTGTGTCCTGGATTTCCTGGATGTTTTGGGTTAGGAGGTTTTTGTATTTTGCATTTTCTTTGACAGTTGTGTCAATGTTTTCCATGGTATCTTCTGCACATGAGATTCTCTCTTCTATCTCTTGTATTCTGTTGGTGATACTTGTGTCTGTGACTCCTGATCTTTTTTCCTAGGTTTTCTATCTCCAGGGTAGTCTCCCTTTGTGATTTCTTTATTGTTTCTACTTCCATTTTTAGATCCTGGACGCTTTTGTTTAATTCCTTCACCTTTTTGTTTGTGTTTTTTGCAATTCTTTTAGGGATTTTTGTGTTTCCTCTTTAAGGGCTTCATCTGTCTACCTGTGTTATCCTTAAATTCTTTGAGAGTGTCATTTATGTCTTTCTTAAAGTCTTCTATTATCATCATGTGAAGTGATTTTAATTCTGAATCCTGCTTTTCCTGTGTGATGAGTTGTTCAGGTCTTGCTATGATGGGAGAACTGGGTTCTGATGATGCCATGTAAGTTTGGATTCTTTTGCTTATGTTCTTGAACTTGCCTTTCACCGTCTGGTTAACTCTAGTGCTGCCTATACTCACTGTCTCTGACTGGAGTCTGCCTTTCCATTTATCTTGCTTGTGTCTGAACTCCTCAGGGTCCAGATGTCTCTGTGATCTTTTAATCCTGAGCTCCAGTTGCTCTGAGTACAGTGGTTCCTCTAGGATATCTCTGGATATGTAATCTGCACGGTAGCAGACTATCTAGGTGTCCACTTTTCTGGGTACAGTGTCTCCTCTAGGATGTCTCAGGATATGGGTGCCCGCTGCTGTGAGTTCAGTGGCTCCTCTAGGATATCTTGGGATACGGTGTCTGTAGCTCTGAATTCAGTTGTTCCTCTAGGATGTCTCAGGCTATGGTGTCTGTTGCTCTGAGTTAAGTGGCCCCTCAAGGATCTCTCAGGATATGATGTCCACAATGGAGCAGGCCAGGCAGCTGTCTGCTCCAGGCATCAGGCCCATGGGAGGAGTAGAGGGGGAGTGGTATTCCACAGGGGCGGGGTTTGAGTGTCTGCTGAAACCTAAGGGCTGCCTGCACCCAGTTATGGGTCTGGGGCCAGTGTAGGGCAGTGTGTGAGTATTCTTACCTGCTGGTCTGAGTTCAGTGGCGGGGCCAGTGTAGGGCAGTGTGTGAGTATTCTTACCTGCTGGTCTGAGTTCAGTGGCCCCTCTAGGATGTCTCCAGATTCAGTGTCTACACAGGAGCAGACCAGGCGGGTGTCTACTTCAGGTAGCAGGCCCAGGCAAGGGGCAGAAGTGGCTTAATTTTTTTTTATTTTGGTTTTTCTCACTTTCAGTGGTGAGTAGTTCAGTTCCAAGGAGATTTTCTATTATTGTTGATATTCACTTTAAACATAATAGTCCAATAGGCTACAGGATGTCATTTCAACTTTCTTATATCTGTTGATATTCATTTTGTGTCCATATATGTGGTCAATTGTGGTGAAAGTTCCATGGTCTTTTGAGAAGAATGCATATTCATTTGTGTTTCAGTAAAATGTTCTGTAAATAGTACTTAAGTTTATAATATTATTTAGTAACAGTGTTTCTGTGTTTAGGTTTTTTTTTTTTTTTTGAACAACTTTCTATTGGCAAAATTTGGGTAGGGAAGTCTCCCTTTATCAATGTATAAGGGTCAATATGTGAATTATGGTGAAACATAAATAAAGCTTGAAGTCATAATTTTGATACTACTCTTTCTGTTGATTCAATTATCAGTGCAACACATTCAGGATCATGCTATGAAGAGAATACTTAAAGAATTACAATCAACAACACAATCTTTACTGTAGCCTCATAAATGCCACACCCAGTTTCTGTATTCTATAATGTGGTGGTGAGGAGTCTTTACAACCTGGCTAAAACTAAAACTTGTTGAAACATCTCTCCAATTCACCATTGCCTTTGTTCACACACAATGATTTTGTAAGTGTAGATGAAAACTCTACTTATTATTAGTAATTACAGGGCACATTTCTATTGGTAACACATTAGATAATTTTTCAAGTGTCATTAAATATTGAAGTTTGGTTGAGGAGAAGCTGATGAGTTGGCTAGTAATTATGAGCATTTGCTTCTCTTTTAGAGGACTTAGTTTCAATTTACAACTACCTGCAACTCCTGCTATGTAGACTGTAGTGCACTCTTCTTGATTCTAAGGCTACCAAGAATGCCTTGATTAACGTATATGATACATATAGCCAAATATTAAATAAATTATATTTTAAAACATTAAAAACAAAAAAGTACACCCAATTTCTCCCTGATCTTTAGAATATGATACATTTGTATCATATGAGTTTCTTTACACTGAATTATATTTCCTTTATAATCCTCAGTTTTGTAACATTAAAGAACATGTGCTGTTCAGAAGGAAAATCTAGAGGAAAAGAAAAAAGCATAGAAACATGTCTTTATTCCTGAAAGGCCAAAGATGTACTTCTCTTTGACCTTAAGCAAATGTAACTGACAAAAGCATGTTAGGTTAGCTTTAAGTCAACTTGCAGACTCTTCAGGCATATAAGATAGGAGTATCAAAGGAAATTTTTCTAAATTGTTTTGGCTATGAGAATGTAGTGAATTTTCTCATCTAAGTTAAAATATTTTGGAAGACCCAGCCCACTGTAAACAGGACCAAATCTTAGTTTGGGGTGGTAGACTGTCTAACAGTGGAGAAAGTGAAGTGAATTGTTAGCATACATTTGTTTATTGTCTTTCTACTCTTGACTACAAATGTGGATAGAAGCTTTAATTTCCTGCCTTGACTTCTTACAATGATGGATTATAAATTGGAATCATTAGCAAAATAAATCTCATTACCCTAGGTTGATTCTTGCCTTCTTTGGGGTGTTTTATCAGTTTTTTTTTATGTAGAACATAAATTGTCAAACTCAAAGGAGCTTCTGCTGTGCTAAATCTTTGTGATATATATGCTACATAAACAATTTTATTACTTGAATGTGGGAGGGCTTGGAACTTGTGCAGGCAAAACTATTGAGTGCTGTGGGCAGAGAAAAATGTATTATTCTCATGAGCCTGAAAAAAAATATGCTAAGAGAGATGCAGAAAGTAAACACATAGGTAATTGTGGAAAGCCATGGCAAGGCCTTATTCTTGGCAAACATTTACCCTTGGCTCTCCTATCTACTATTCTTCTTTCTGCTTGTCTTCCATGATTCACTTGCTGTATTTTCAGTTCTCAGAACTTCAAACAAGGCCTCATAGCGACCCACCTTAGTAACCCTTCCTCCTGATCTCTAGATTTAGCCAACACCCTGCTAGATAAATATTTTTAGAACCCCTGGTAATGGCAAGGCTTTGTGAGAACAACATAGTTAGACCCCCACAGCTGCAGCCATCTTCCTCCATCTGCAAAGCTCCTTCCCCTTCCTGCCTCTTCCTATATCTTGTTTTCAGAGTATGTAACCTGTGTGAACAATAAAATCTTTGCTTGCTTGATCAGAATTCTTGACTTGCTGTGTCTCCTTATTTTCTTGCGTATCTCAGTCCTCTCCACAGGGTCTAAGGATCCCACTTGATTGTCCAGATGGACTGGACAAGTAATGTTTCAGAAGTATAGTTAGAGGACATTTTTATATGTTTGCCTAGACTGAGTGTACACTTTTTAAGAGTCTCAATGCATACTATTAATTTGGCTTTAAGTTTTTGGAAAAATACTCATTTATGAAAGGCAAGCTGACCAAAGGCATTTTGAGGAAATTCTTATGCAAATTAGCTTAAAATTTAATAATTTTGCAAACCTTTAGCCATGTTCTCATGACATGAGCAGATACAGCTGATTTCTGTGCAAGGTTAATACCAGAACTTAATTGTAGAGATGAATTAGTTAAATCCCTTTGGATCCTGGTGGGCCATGCTCATGCTATACTTGCCTAAGAGCTCTCTGGATTTTTGAATGAAAGACACACATGTCAGATAATTACAATGTGCCTTAACTAGCTCAATGGCTAGGCACTTCTAAACCTTCCATGGCTAG
This sequence comes from Arvicanthis niloticus, assembly GCF_011762505.2. Classification (NCBI taxonomy): domain Eukaryota; kingdom Metazoa; phylum Chordata; class Mammalia; order Rodentia; family Muridae; genus Arvicanthis; species Arvicanthis niloticus. The sequence continues at coordinate 13,083,534 of NC_133437.1, forward strand.
CAAACACTCCCCTCCAGTATTACTGAGTTTACAATTCTATATCTGAACTATGTTCTGACTTTAATTTGTATTATCATCTGAAACCATCTTTTCTATATCATCTTTCTCAATGTTAAAAAACTTAAGTTCAATTATGAGACTATAATTAGTCTTCAACCCCGTCAGAAATTAGAGAATGAATTAAATAGTACTTGAAGATACAGGAACCAAAAGACATTGCTTCCAAAACATAACCAATTTTTAGAGACAGGTGACTACTTGGACAGTCTCTCATTTCAAATGTTAGAGCACTAGTTTTCAGACTTCTGGTCTAGAACCATCTGACACACCTGGAAATTAAGCAGGAACAATGAAAGACTTGTTTTCTCTTTCTTGGCAGAGCTATGCTGTCAACTCTTCTGCATTGTGTGTCTTTTCATGGACATTATTTTTTCTATAAATGAATAGGAAAAATTTTGTCCAGAGGTTATTTTGCCATGACAGGAGCAACTCCATACAGAGGTTTTGATGTTCAGTTTCTTTTTTTCAACCTAGAAGTAGGTACTGTCTTGAGCAGACATGTCTATAGTCAAATGATCTTTAATAATAAATCAATGTTCAATGCCATATTCTATGGATATCTAGTGTTTTGAAGACTATTTATATAAAGTATATCTGAATTGTAGAACCTTGAATACTCTTAGCTATTTCTACTTGAATATTGTGGAAAGCATATTAATTATAATTAGATCAGAATCTAACATAATCGTAAATTTATTACCTGGCCCTTAACTTAATTTATTAATCATTGTAAACAGTTTGTAGTAGTAGTTATTTAAAAAACTGGGTCTAAGCCTTGCATTCTTAAGTGAGTTCTGTAGTCAAATGCCTATCTAAGGGTAAAAACATTAATTTCAAATTCTGTTCAATATAAGAAATTTATATCAATGAAAACCTTAAATATGCATCAATATATAAATTCTGTACCAATGTAAACTTAAAATTTTAATTTGTATCAATTGTAAAGATTTCTATCAATTTAATAATGTGGCTATACAATGCTTTATTTAAGACTAAATTTAGTAATCCATCCGTTTATTTCCTTCCTGTTCAATATTATGACTCTTTCCAATATATCCTTTAAAAGGAAAACCTAGCTATAATTTATAAAACAACCATAACCAGATACTCAAATGCAAGGATGATGACTTTAACTTCTTCCAACTAAATAAAGGCAATGGGAAATTCTTTAAAGGTATAAGAAGGGGTAGAAAAATTAGAAATAATGGTTAGACTTAAAAAAGTTTGCTTTACCATCTCTTATTCAATTTTTGTATGTCTAGAGGGCTTGAGAAGCTCTGAGTGGACTCATCTGAAAGGTTGGATGAAGCAGGATCATCTGGAACCATCAGCTATTCCTGAAGCTGTTTTAGAAGCAATTCTCTTAGAACAGCTTTCTGGGGTAGGGGGCTGGAACAGCAAGCAATTTTTGTGTCCTGGCAGAGCTGTGAATTCTGTCATATAAGAATCTCAGAACCAAAATTTTAGTACTATTAAGATACTTGTATGAATCACATAAGGTGCCCAGATCAGTTAAGGACAAGTTTTTGTTCCTTGTTTGAGCAGGTGAAAAACAACTGTCTTTTTTTATGAATTAATTTGATCAATAATCAATTGTGATAAATCTTCATTCATGCCTTATTATTTGCCATGACAAGATTTACTGTCTAATTTTAGCTGAATTTCTGGTTGGAGACATTTTCATGTCTAAGCCAGTTACTTGGCTATACCCATGTTGAGGAATCAGCAGATCAAGTTACCTGTCCTGTTTGATTTTCTTAAACTTTTCTTTTCTGTTGCCAAGATCTTCAATGGGTCTTCCCTGTCAAATCTTATTCATACCACCCTGGAAGGTTTCCAAAGCCTTTTTCCTCTCCTCCTAACACAAATACAGAGCCTCTCTCAGAAAATAGAATGTCCTTGGTCCAGTAACCAAAAATTATTAAAAGTAAAAAATGAAGTAAATTAATAGTTAACCCTTTCTTCCATAGGATTTTTAATATCATAAATACCAAATTTATCATCTTCTTTATTTTGAAATTTAAAACAATTTAAAGCAATTAAAACAATAAAAACAAATACTATTTGTTGAGATAGTGTTTCTCTACTACCTTTGTTTTGTTCTAACACAGTTAAGTTTTAATAATAAGATCAAGGTCTAAGTTTGTAATGTCTGAGATAGGTTTAAGCTACCTTTCCCTGGCTTATGATCTACAATTTAAGATCAAAAGCTTCAAATTATTTATTCATCTATGTATTTAATTTTAACTAAATTCCCTTCTACTTACTGTATAACTCTATTTCCAAGCTCTAATTTTTGTCATATCAGGCTGAATAATCCAAGAAATCTCATGTAGGCCATGTTTGAAGAGCATGAGAGCTGCTCTGGCATAGACATTTTCACATTTTTAAAGCATATTTTTTTATTCTATTTTTTCTCTTTGACTTTATTTCCTACATTTGAGATCAATGGCCTAGATTTCTTTATTCGATGTATACCTAAAAACATTTAAACAATTATCATTATACTCCCTCCTATACTTAAAAACAATTAAATCAAATTTTATTTGTCTCTATTCTTTGATTATTTGCTTCTAGGAAGCAGGACACATCTACCATCTGATCCTGTCTGCCTCCTTGCTGCCAGCCTGCCTCATTGCACAGCAGCAGCCCTGGGGCCACTTTCCTAGATTCTTACATGCCAGCAGGCTTTTGCATTTTATCTCTCTGCTTCCCCATCATGGCCATTCTCAGTCTCTCTCCTCCTATCTTTCAGTTGCCTACCATGCAATCTAAAAGTCCTACACATCTTCTTGCTCAGACATTGGCTATACAGCAGTTCTTTGTTATCAATTGGAGCCAGATACGGGCATGGACTCTTGGGTCTGGAAGCACAGCATTTGGGAGCTGAAATAAGACAAAATGTTAGAACCAATTCCAAATACTTAATAAAACCACTGTCTACTTATTCAAGTCCAAGGTATTAAGGATATAAGATTGAGATGATGAAGACAAACATATTCCTTATTCCTAGAGTTTCATGTTTAATTTAAATGTAAAATATCAGCCAATTATAAAGGCTCAAAAATCCTTAAAGGTTTAATTTTTAAATTTTTTTCACTTTCATATTCTTGTGCTTCTATAAAATCACTAAAATATCTATGTTCCTACATATCACATCAGAGGAATAAACATTCTTATCCTAAAAGGTAAGAATCAGAGAATCATAAGGAATACCAATCACATCAAAACTAAATCAAAATTCAGTAGGAAAAAACAAATCATACATACATGTTCATCATCTAGGGATTATAATATAAATTTCTTCATTGTCAAATGGCTTAAAAGTTTTGTTATTACCACTCAAGCTCAGCCATCTGTATCACTTGTCCTCTGTCTTAGACTTAGGGAAATTCTACTATACAACTGGGGCTTCCTTGGCAAGGTATCTCATGCTATCTTCTCTATCTTGGAGTATCCATTACAATGGAATCTGCATCCTATAGCTTTGAACATGGTCTAAGAGACTCTGTCTAACCCTGACACATGATACCTGCTGTAAGCTGTTCTCCATGTGTCCCTCCTTGCTTTTGACTACCTCAATAATGGACTGTAACCTGGAAAAGCAGTCAAACAATTCTTTTTTTTTTCTTCTGGGATCCTTTTGTTGAAGTGTTTCATCACAACAAAATATATCAAATAAATGCTATTTATTTAAAATCTACCAAGAATTAATAGGAAAAAAAAACATGCACTAGACAAAAGAATCAACTCTTTTGCTTAAAATAATTTTCATGTCACTTATAATATTTTGCTTCTCTTTAAAGAAAAGAATCTATCACAAATTTAGTTATTTGAAAACACAATATATTATCTTAATTCTATATTCAGGATCTTCATTATGGGGAAGGCAGAATATTGATTTGCCTAGATTTGCAGCAGGATTATGTCATGATCATTTTATATAGAATGGTTATTTAATTTTCTTCTCTCAGTAAGGAAATCAGATTATTTAATTTAATGGTGAAAATATGTCTTACTTCACTAGCATGTATTTTCTAGAAATCATTTAAAGAATCTTTACCCTGTACCATTGAAGCCAGTTGAAATCTGAATTCACACTTAACAATTCAGTACATTTAATGTGTCTTACAGAATAAAGATCCTTTTATATAGCCAACCCAGCATTATTTTCATACTAAGACCATGGACTTTACTGATGCCTATGAAAAAGTAATTTCAACATTCAAAATATATTTTCTTCAAACTTCTGTTATTTGGTTATAGGTTGACACCCCATACATGTATTCCTCTGGTATTGTTAATTTTTATCTTCTTCTCACTTTACTATTGTATAAAATACTCTACTTTTTGAATCAATATCTATAAAAGCTCCACTCAAACCAAGTACTTCACATTTTGAATTGTGGCTAAGAGTTCATATCTCCTACTTTAAAGACTATCATATTCAGTGTTTCTCAAATGCTTATCTTTTTCCTTATTGTATACTAAAAATGACAGGATATACACAACTTCTCTTACCTTCAACAAAACTGTTCTGTCTTTTAAAATAAATTTCAACATGGAGTGCCAATCAATTTTATGTAAAAAAAAATAGAGATAAGATATAACCTTCCTTTACAATATGATTTATTTTAGAAATCAGAAGAAAAGTATAACATATTCTGAGTTGATTTTTTTCAATTTATAGATGCAAAATAATACTAAAGTAAGTAAATTCTGATTCTGACTTAAGAAATCTCAAAGTAAATTGAAATTTATATTGAATATTCTGAATATTCAAGGTTGGGGGTATTCACAATGTCTTTTTATTGTAGAGGTATACAGGGAGAGATTATTCAGTTTATCCTGTAATGGAAAATAGAAATAATTTATTATTTTGACACTATTGAAAGTTTAACTGTGTCAACCATAATGAATAATTTAAATAATATTAATTTTCAACAATATATAATACATTCAAACTTTCTAATATAGGGAAAATAATTCGCATATTTCCCTTAAATGTGAACTTGTGTGTTAAAACCTTCTCAGTTGACATATAGTAAATCTTTATTATAAATGGAATTGGGAAAGAGGGGAATCAAGAAAGAAAAAAGCCTTTGTTTTCTTTTTCCATTGAGTTTTAGCTTATATTATATCTGAATTTTAATAGTGGTCAATTTTTTTTTTCATAAAATTTCTGGTGTATTTTATTTCTCAAGGGATAAATAATACATTGCCTACAGAATTTCAGATGATCTTCTCTATAGATTTACTATTGCCGAGATGACAATTCACTTTGTAAAAGCCATTCATACTCTATAGCTATGGCAGTTGGATTCTCTGGAGGAACAGAATCAATTAATATTGTTAGAGGATGCATGAGATTGTCTTGCATGATATTCTGGTAGACTGACAATGGCATTCTTCACACTGATATAGCTGTAAAGTGATTGCTACTCAGTTTTTAATGATGGGTGCCTGTGCTATCCCAATATGGCCCTGAAGGCCAACATGATTCCTAGAGAGCCTTTGTTCTTCAGGTACTGATGGAAGGCAGAGCATTCTTGGTTTTGATATCAACAAAGGGTGGGAAAATCAGCAACAGGGTAGATAAACTTGTAAGTACAGTAGGTGAACTTTCCAATGAGACGTAAAGGCAATCAAGCAAGAGCAAAAGCTTTCTTCTAGGACTTCCTTATATCTTAGAGGCTACCATACTTTTTTATTCTTTAATCTTTTTTACTGTCCAGACTTTATCCCCCTCCTGTTCCACTGTTCCACATCTCACACCTCTTCCACCTCCCACTCGTGTCTCCAAGAAAATGTCTGTACCCCACCAAACACACCCCACAATACCTCCACACCCTCTAGGTCCCAAGTCTCTTGACGGTTAGGTGTATCTTCTCTGACTGAATCCAGACAAAGCAGTCCTCTGCTGTATATGTGTTGGGAGCATTAGATCAGCTGGTGTATGCTGCCTAGTTGGTGGCTCAGTATCTGAGAGATCCTGGGGCTCCAGGTTAGTTGAAGCTGCTGGTCTTCATAAAGGGTAGCCTTACTCCTCAGTGTCTTCCAGCTTTTCTATAATTCAGCTACAAGGGTCACCAGATTCTGTTTATTGGCTGGATGTAATATCTTCATCTGACTATTTCAGGTGCTTGTTGGGCTTTTCAGAGGGCAGTCATGATAGCTCCCTCTTTGTAAGCTTACCATAACATCAGTAATAGTGTCAGGCCTTGGGACCTCTCCATGAGCTGGATCTCAACTTAGGCCTGTCACTAGGGTTGCCATCACACAGTCAAAAACTCTGACCTAGAAGTATTCCTGTCTGGAAGAACTGCAGGAACAAAAATGGAGAAGAACCTGAGGAAGAGACCACCATATTTAATAGGGATTCCACATTTGAAATAAGCCAGATAAGAAAGTCTCCTACAGGAGTGACTACAGTTTTGTCTCATAATGTCAAGTTGACAATCAATATTAACCATCACCCAAGGTCTCTCTTAATTTCTTACAATGTTGCAAAGTACTAAAATATTTATTTTCTGAATATATCATAATCAGGATACACAATCAAAACATTCTAAAGAGTTAGACACAAGGAAAAATTAATTGGAATGATTCTATATAAATGTTTTGAAAATGGATCATAATACATGACATCATAATATATGACATTATTTTTATTCTAGCATTTTCATTCCTTTGATAACTGTGACATGTTCTTCTGCCATGAGATGTAGCCTTTATTCAAATTGATATTTGAAATTGTATTTTGTTATAATCAAAGGGAACACTTACAGAGTTTTTTTATATTATTTAAGCTTTATTTACAAGTGCAAAAACTTACATGTGTATACTTTCGCTCATACTTTCAAAAATAAGAAGTGAGAAACATGAATGAAATAAGTTGATATAATTTTTTTTTAAAAATTATACAGAGATAATATGCCAAGCATATAGTAAGAGTACTGAAAATAATTTATCTAAAGACTAGATCTATAGACTCTAGCCCCAGAATTCCTTTCTCTTTAGTGAAATGTAATACATAGTGCTTCTACAAGCATAGTTTGCATGGCAATTTTGAGTTCTGAAGACATAAGACATTCAGAAGGATAAATGGAGTTCAACAAGATTAAACAAATGGTTTTCTTGCTAGTTAATGTATACTTGTAGGCAAAACTAAATTTTGTCATGTAACCATCTATAATTATCCAGGTCATTTAGCAAGAAATATATAAGAAAGGCATTTCAGAAATCAGCCTAAGGGATTAAAACAGTGATCATTTGAAGATTTGTGGAACTCTGCAAGTGAGGCAAAATGATATCATGAATTAAGGCATGCCTTTGGTTATTAAGTGATTTAAGATCCTCAACCACTGCTATTTCTTGGAAAACAAAGAAATGTTGAGAGTCCTAAGTCATCAGGGAAATGTAAATCAAAATGACAGAGATTCTACCTTAAATCAGTAAGAATGGCTAAGTTTAAAAGCTCATGTAACTGCACATGCTGGAGAGGATATGCAGAAAGAGGAAGACTCCTCCATAGATAGTGGGATCATAAAATTATCAACCAATCTTGAAATCAATCTGGTAGTTTCTCAGAAAAGTGGAAATAGTTCTAGCTGAAGAACCAAGAATACTACTCCCACCTCCCCACCCTTGAATTCCACCACAAAGGAGCATCCAATCTTCACATGACCATGGACCTCGACTCATACATATGCCTGACAAGGCCATCCTCCTCTACATATACAGCTGGAGCCACATGCCCCTCCTTATGTACTCCAAGGCTGGTAATTTAGACCCTGGGAACTCTGGTTGGTTGATATTGTTGCTCTGCCCATGGGGCCGCAAACCCTTTCAGCTCCTTCAGTCTTCTATCTGACTACTCCATTGGGAACTCCATGATCAGTTCAATGGTTAGCTGTGAGCATCCACCTCTGAATATGTCAGACTCTGGCAGATCTCTAACTCCTTAGAGGTGTATATCAGGCTACTGTCAGCATGCACTTCCTGGTATCCACATCATTGTCTACCTTTGGTGATTGTACATTGGATGGATGCCCTGGTGGAATAATTTCCAGAAGATCCCTCCTTCAGTTTCTGTCCCACACTTTGTCTCCATATTTGCTCCCATGAGTATTTTGTTACTTCTTCTAAGAAAAACTGAAGCACTCACACTTTGTTCTTCCTTCTTCATGAGATTCAGGTGGTCTGTGAATTGTATCATTGGTAATGAAGCTTTTGGCTAATATCCAATTATCAGTGAGTGCATACTAGAATGTGCTTTTGTGATTGTGTTACTTTGCTCAGGATGATATTTTCTAGTTCCATCCATTTGTCTAAGAATTGCATGAGTTCATTGTTTTTAATAGCTTAGTAATATTCCATTGTGTAAATGTACCATATTTTCTGTATCCATTCCTATGTTGAAGGATATCTGAGTTTTCCAGCTTTGGCTACTATTAATAAAGGTGCTATGAACATAGCGGAGCATATGTCCTTATTATATGTTGGAGAATTTTCTGGGTATATGCCCACGAGTGGTATAGCTGGGTCCTCAGGTTATGCTATATAAAATTTTCTGAGGAACCACCAGATTGATTTCCAGAGTGCTTGTACCAGCTTGCAACCCCAAGCTGGTACAACCAATGGAAGAGTGATCCTCTTTCTCCACATCCTCACCAGCATCTGTTGTCACCTGAGTTCTGATCTTAGCCATTCTGACTTGTGTGAGGTGGAATCTCAGGATTGTTTTGATTTACATTTTCTTGATGACTAAGGATGTTGAACATTTCATTAGATGCTCCTCGATCATTTGAGTTTCCTCAGTGAGAATACTTTATTTAGCTCTGTACCACATTTTTAATTGCTTTTGGCAAGATGGCCATTTTTACTATATTAATCCTGCCAGTCCATGAGCATGGGAGATCTTTCCATTTTCTGAGATCTTCAATTTTGTTCTATAGGGCTTTGATGTTCTTGTTATACAAATCTTTTACTTGCTTGGTTAGAGTAACACAAAGATATTTCATATTATTTGTGACTATGTGAAGGGTGTTTTTTCCTTAATTTCTTTCTCAGACAATTTATCATTTGAGTAGATGAAGGATACTGATTTGAGTTAATTTTATATGTATATGGCTACTGATTTGCTGTATATTTATGTTACTATGTTTAGGTATGTGTCTTGAATTCATATTTTTACCAAGATTTTTAAGGTGAAGGAATGTTGAGTTTTGTCAAATGCTTTTTCAGCATCACTGGGATGCTCATGAGGTTTATCTTTTTCCTTTAAGTATGATTATAGTAGGTTATGTTGATGAATTTCATAATATTGAAACATTGCTGAAAGCCTGGGATGAAGCCTACTTGATTTTAGTGAATGATTGTTTAGATATGTACTTGGATTTGGTTTCCAAGAATTTTATTGAGTATTTTGGCATTGATATTATTTAGAGAAACTGTTCTGAAGTTCTAATTCTTTGCTGCATCTTTATGTGGTTTAGGTATCAGTGTAACTGTGGCTACCTAGAAAGAATTAGGTAGTGTTTCTTTTTTCCTATTTTGTGGAATAGTTTGAAGAGTATTGCAGTATTGCTATTAGGTCTTCTTTGAAGGTCTAATAGAATTATACACTTAAACCATCTGCTTCTTGGCTTTTTGTGGTTGGGAAACTTTTATTGACTGCTTGGCTTCTTTTTTTAAAAAGTTGGATATTATATTTACATTTCAGATTTTAACCCATTACTCCCATAACCCCCACCACTCAGAAACCTCCTATCCCATCCCCCTCCTCATGCTTCTATGAGGATGTGCCCCCACCTACCCACCAACTCCCACCTACCCACCCTCGAATTCCCCTCCACTAGGTGTTCATCTTTCATGGGACCAAGAATCTCCTCTCCCACCTAAGCTCGACAAGGCCATCCTCTCTTTCATGTACAGATGGAGTCATGGATCCCTCCCTATGAGCTCCCAGGCTGGTGGTTTAGACCTTGGGGAGCTCTAGTTGGTTAGTATTGTTGTTCTCCTCATGGGGCCACAAACTCTTTTTGTTCCTTCAGTCTTCTCTCTAACTTCTCAATTGGGAAACCCTTGATCAGATCAGTGGTTAACTGTGAGCATCAGCCTCTGAATGTGTCAGCCTTTGACAGGCCTCTAAGGAGACAGCTATATAAGGCTCTTGTCAGCATGCACTTCCAGCCATCCACATAAGTGTCTACCTTTGGTGATTGTACCTGGGATGGATACCCAGGGGGAGTATTCTCCAGGTGGCTCCTCCTTCAGTTTCTGTCCCATGTTTTGTTTCCATATTTGCTCCCTTGAGTATTTTGTTACTCCTTCTAAGTAGGACCGAGGCATCCACACTTGGTCTTCCTTCTTCATGAGCTTCATGTGGTCTGTGTGTTGAGTCTTGGCTATTCCAAGCTTTTGGGCTAACATCTGTTTATCAGTGAGTAAATACCATGTGTGTTCTTTTGTGATTGGGCTAACTCACTCAGGATGATATTTTCTAGTTCCATCCATTTACCTAAGAATTTCTCAAATTCATTATTTTTAATAGCTGAGTAATACTCCATTGTGTAAATATACCACATTTTTTTGTATCCATTCCTCTGTTGAAGGACATCTGGGTTCTTTCCAGCTTCTGCCTATTATAAATAAGGCTGCTATGAACATAGTGAAGCATATGTCCTTGTTATATGTTGGAGCATCTTCTGGGTATATGCCCAGGAGTGGAATAGCTGGATCCTCAGGTAATGCTATGTCCAATTTTCTGAGGAAATGCCAGACTGATTTCCAGAGGGGTTGTACCAGCTTGCAATCCCACCAACAATGGAGGAGTGTTCCTCTTTCTCCACATCCTCGCCAGCATCTACTGTCACCTGAGTTTTTGATCTTAGCCATTCTGACTGGTGTGACGTGGTATGTCAGGGTTGTTTTGATTTGCATTTCCCTGATGACTGAGGATGTGGAGCATTTCTTAAGGTGCTTCTCAGCCATTCAAGTTTCCTCAGTTGAGAATTCTTTGTTTAGCTCTGTACCCCATTTTTAATAGGGTTTTTTGGTTGTCTGGAGTCTAATGTCTTGAGTTCTTTGTATATATTGGATATTAGCCCTCTGTCGGATAGAAGATTTGTAATGATCTTTTCCCAATCTGTTGGTTGCCGTTTTGTTTTATTGACAATGTCCTTTGCCTTACAGAAGCTTTGCAGTTTTATGAGGTCCCATTTATCAATTCTTGATTTTAGTGCATAAGCCGTTGTTGTTCTGTTCAGAAACTTTTCCCCTGTGCCTAAGTATTAGAGGGTCTTCCCCACCTTCTCTTCTATTAGTTTCAGTGTATCTGGTTTTATGTGAAGGTCCTTTATCCACTTGGATTTGAGCTTTGTACAAAGAGATAAGAATGGATTGATTTGTATCCTCATACATGCTGACCTCCAGTTGAACAAGCACCATTTGCTGTAAATACTGTCCTTTTTCAACTGGATGGTTTTAGCTCCTTTTTAAAGATCAAGTGATCTGATCATAGGTGTGTGGGTTCATTTGTGGATCTTCAATTCTATTCCACTGATCTTCCTGCCTGTCTCTGTACCAATACCATGCAGTTTTTATCACTAATGCTCTGTAGTACAGTTATGTTGGGAATAGTTCTCGCTATCCTGGGTTTGTTGTTATTCCAAATGAATTTGCAAATTGCTCTTTCTATCTCTATGAAGAATTCACTTGGAATTTTGATGGGTATTGCATTGAATCTGTAGATTGCTTTTGGGAAGATGGCCATTTTTACTAAATTAATCCTGCCAATCCAGGACCTTGGGAAACCTTTCCATCTTCTGAGATCTTCTTCTTTCTTTCTTCAGAGACTTGATGTTGTCACACAGACCTTTCATTTTCTTAGTTAGGTTCACTCCAAGGTATTCTATATTATTTGTGACTATTGGGAAGGGTGTCGTTTCCCTAATTTTTTCTCAGCCTGTTAATACTTTGAGTAGAGAAAGGCAACTGATTTGTTTGAGTTGATTTTATATCCAGCCACTTTGCTGAAGTTGTTTATCAGGTTTAGGAGTTCTTTGGTGGAAGTTTAAGGGTCACTTAAGTATACTATCATATCATCTGCAAATGGTGAATTTTTCACTGCTTCCTTTTCTACTTGTATCCCTTTGACTTCCTTTTGTTGTCTAATTGCTCTGGCTAGGACTTCCAGTACTATATAGAATAGGTAGAGTGAGAGAGGGACTGCTTGGCTTCTTTAGGGGTTATGTGAGAGTTTAAAAGATTTATCTGATCCTGATTTAATTTTGGTATCTTGTATCTGTCTAGAAAATTATCTAAAAAATTATCCATTTCATCCAGATTTTTTAGTTTTGTTAAATATAACCTTTTGTAGTAGGAGCTGATAATTTTTTGATTTTCTTTGTTTCCTCTTATTATGTCCTCCTTCTCATTTTTGATTTTGCTAATTTGGACACTGTCTCTGTGTCCTCTAGTTAGTCTGGTCAAGAGTTTATCTATCTTACTGAATTTCTCAAAGAACTATCCCCTGGTTTTGTTGATTTCTTGTATAATTTTTTTGTTTCTATTTTGGTAATTTTAGCCCTGAGTTTGATTATTTCCTGCTGGCTACTCATTTTGGGTGTATTTGCTTCTTTTATTTCTAGAGTTTTCAAATGTGTTAAGTTGCTAGTGTATGCCCTCTCCAATTTCTTTATAGAGGCACTCAGAGATGTGAATTTTCCTTTTAGCATTGCTTTCATTGTGTACCATAAGTATGGGTCTGTTGTGTCTTCATTCTCATTAAATTCTAAAATGTCTTTAATTTTTCTTTATTTCTTCCTTGATGAAGTCATCGTTGAATACAGCATTGTTCATCTTTCATGCTTTCTATTGGTTTTGTTGCTATTGAAGACCAGTATTTGTCCATGGTGTTCTGATAGAATACATTGGATTATTTCAATCTTCTAGTATCTCTCAGACTTGTTTGTTTGGAGAAGGTACCATGAGGTGCTAAGAAGAAGGTATGTTCTTTTTGTTTAGGATGAAATGTTCTATAGATATCTGTAAAAACCATTTGGTTCATAATTTCTGATACGTTTACTGTCTCTCTGTTTAGTTTCTGTTTCCATCATCTGTACATTGGTAAGAGTGGAGTGTTAAAGTCTCCCGCTATTATTGTGTGAGTTTCAATGTGCATTTTGAGCTTTAGAAAAGTTTATTTTATGAGTGTGAGTTTCCTACCAAGTGGGGCATTGATGTACAGAATTGAAAGTTCATCTTGGAGGATTTTTCCTTTGATGAGTAAAAAATGTCCTTCTTTATTTTTATTGGTAACTTTTGGTTGAAAGTTGATTTTTTTTCAATATTAAAATGGCAACTCAAGCTTGTTTCCTGTGATGATTTGCTTAAATTTTTTTTCCAACTGTTTCCATTTAGGTAGTGTTTGTCTTTGTCACAGAGATTTTTTTTATTTATCCAGCAAAATGCTGGGAACTATTAACATTTCCAGTATGTATGTTTATGTGTTTATATTGTGGAATTGAGTACATTAATGTCAAGATATTAAGGACCAGTTCTTGTTGCTCCCTAAGCTGCAACTGAGAGACTGGAACATTCAGGACAAACCCACCCTCTAGAATAACACTACCATTCTGCCCCTCATTTGGGCCTTTGGACTGGGACGGACACATAGCTGGTCTGCTCCCATAAAGACACCATATCCTGAGCCATCCTAGAGGAACCACTACACTCAGAGCAGCAGGATTTCAAAATCTCAGAGGCAGCCTGAGTTCCAGAAACTCTTCCACCCGGGATCTCAGGACCACAGGATCACAGAGACATCTGGAATCTGATGAGTTCTGACACAAGCAAGATAATTAGAAAGACAGGCTACAGTCAGAGACAGTGAGTGCAGGTAGCACTAGAGATAACCAGATGGCTAAAGACAAGTACAAGAAAACAAGCAACAGAAAACAAAGTTACCTGGCATCATTAGAACCCAGTTCTCCCACCATAGCAAGGCATGACACTCCATCACAATGAGAAAGCAGGATTCAGAATTAAAATCACTTCTCATGATAATGATAGAAGACTTTAAGAAGGACATAAATAACTCCTTTAAAGAAATACAGGACAACACAGGTAAACAGGTATAAACCCTTAAAGAGCAAACACAAAATTCCCTTTAAGAATTGCAAGAAAACACAACCAAACAGGTAAAGAAATTGAACAAAACCATCCAGCATCTAAAAATGGAAGTAGAAACAATAAAGAAATCTCAAAGGGAGACTACCCTGGAGATAGAAAACCTAGGAAAGAGATAAGAAGTCATAGACACAAGTATCACCAACAGAATAAAAGAGATAGAAAAGAGAATCTCATGTGCATAAGGTACCATGGAAAACATTGACACAATGGTCAAAGAAAATGCAAAATGCAAAAAGTGTTCCTAACCCAAAACATCCAGGAAATCCAGGACACAATGAGAAGACCAAACCTAAGGATAATAGGTATACATGAAAGTGAAGATTTCCAAATTAAAGTGCCAGGAAATATCTTTAACAAAATTATAGAGGAAAACTTTCCCAACCTAAAGAAAGAGATCCCAATGAATGTACAAGAAGCCTACAGAACCCCAAATAGACTAGACCAGAAAAGAAATTTCTCCTATCACATAATAGTCAAAATGTCAAATGCACACACACACACACACACACACACACACACGTGCACACACACACACACAAAGTACTAAAAGGAATAAGGGATAAAGGTAAAGTAACATATAAAGGCAGACCTATAAGAATTACAGCACATATCTCATCAGAGACTATAAAAGCCAGAAGATGCTGGACTGATATTATACAGACCCTAAGGTAACACAAATGCCAGCCCAGACTATTGTACCCAGCAAAACTCTCAATCACTATAAGTGGAGAAACCAAGATTGTCCATAACAAAACCAAATTTACATAATATGTCCCGAAAATCAAGCACTATAAAGTATAATGGATCGAAATCTCCAACACAAGGAAGGAAACTACAATCTAGAAAAATCAAGAAAATAATCGTCTAAAAAACCCAAAAGAAGATAGCTACATAAACATAATTCCAACTCTAATAACAAAAATAATAGGAAGGAACAATCATTTTACCTTAATATCTCTTAACATCAGTTGACTCAATTAACCAATAAAAAGATGCAGACAAACAGACTGATACATAAACAGGACCCAGAATTTTGCTGCATACAGGAAATGAAATTTAATGACAAAGACAGACACTCCCTCAGGGTAAAAGGATAAAAAACAATTTTCCAAGCAAATGGTCCCCAAGAAACAAGCTGGAGTACTCATTCTAATATCAAATAAAATTGACTTTCAACCAAAAGTTATCAAAAAAGATAAGAAAAGACACTTCAAACTCATCAAAGGAAAAAATAACCGAGATGAACTCTCAATTCTGAAGATCTATGCTCCAAATGCAAGGGCAACCACATTCATAAAAGAAACTGCACTAAAGCTCAAAGCATACATTGTACCTCATACAGTAATAGTGGGGGATTTCAACACTCCACTCTCAGCAGTGGACAGATCATGGAAACAGAAAATAAACAGAGACACAGTGAAATTAACAGAAGTTATAAAAAGATGAATTTAACAAATATTTATAGAACATTTCATCCTAAAACAAAATAATATAACTTTTTTTACAGGACCTCATGATACCTTCTTCAAAATAGACCATATAATTGGTCACAAAAAAGGCCTCAACAGTTACAAAAAGATTGAAATAATTCCTTGCATCCTATCAGATTACCAGAAACTAAGGCTGGTCTTTAATAATAACAACAAAAAAAAATAGAAATCTCACATATATGTGGAAACTGAACAATGCTCTACTCAATGATAACTTGGTCAAGAAAAAAATAAAGAAAGAATTAAAGACTTTTTAGAATTTAATGAAAATAAAGGCTCTTCATACAAAACTTGTGGGACACAATGAAAGCAATGCTAAGAGTAAAATTCATAGCTCTAAGTGTCTACAAAAAGAAACTGGAGAGAGCACACACTAGCACCTTGACAGCACACCTGAAAGATTTAGAACAAAAATAAGCAAATAAACCCAATAAGAGTAGACAGCAGAAAATAGTCAAATTCAGGACTAATGTCAACCAAGAACAAACAAAAAGAACTATACAAAATATCAACAAAACAAGGAGTTGGTTATTTGAGAAAATCAACAAGATTGATAAACTTTTAGCCAGACTAACCAGAGGGCACAGAGACAGTATCCAAATTAATAAAAGCAGAACTGAAAGGGAGACATAACAACAGAAACTGAGGAAATTCAAAGACTCATCAGATACTACTATAACAGTCTATACTCAACAAAACTGGAAAATCTGGATGAAACACACAAATTTCTAGACAGATACCAGGTACCAAAGTTAAATTAGGAGCAGACAATCCATCTAAACAGTCCCATATCCCCTAAAGAAATAGCACCACTCATTAAATATCTCCCCACCAAAAAAACCCAAGACCTGATTATTTTAGTGCAGAATTCTATCAGATGTTCAAAGAAGTCCTAATACCAATTTTCTTCAAACTATTTCACAAAATAGAAACATGTAAAACTACCCAATTCATTCTATGAAGCCACAATTACGCTCATACCTGAACCACACAAAGAAAAAAACAAAGAAAGTAAACTTGAGAGCAATCTCCCTTATGAATATCAGTGCAAAAATACTCAATAAAATTCTCTCAAACCAATTGCGAGAACACATCAAAACAATCACCCATTATAATTAAGTAGGCTTAATTCAAGCAATGCAGGGATATTTCAATATTCAGAAATCTATCAATATAATCCACTACATAAACTAACTTAAAGAAAAAACCACATAATTATCTCACTAGATACTGAGAAAGCATTTAACAAAATTCAACACCCTTAATGGTAAAAGACCTGGAAAGATCAGGAATTCAAGGTCTATACCCAAAAGTAAAAATAATATACAGCAAGCCAGTAGCCAACATCAAACTAAAAAGAGAGAACCTTGAAATAATTTCACTAAAATTGGGGACTAGACAAGGCTGCTCACTTTCTCCCTACCTATTCAATTTGGTACTCGATGTCCTAGCTAGAACAATTAGACAACAAAAGGAGTTCAAAGAGATACAAATTGTAAAGGAAGAAGTCAAAATATCACTCTTTGCAGTTGATATGATAGTGCAATTAAGTGACCACCAAACCTCCACCAGAGAACTCCTAAACCTGATAAACAACGTCAGCAAAGTGGCTGGATATAAAATCAACTCAGACAAATCAGTAGCCTTCCTCTACTCAAATGATAAACAGATAGAATAAGAAATTAAGGAAATGTCACCCTTTACAATAGTCACAAATAATATAAAATACCTTGGTGTGAATCTAACCAAGCAAGTGAATGATCTGTATGACAAGAACTTCAAGTCTCTGAAGAAAGAAATCAAAGAAGATCTCAGAAGATGGAAAGATCACCCATGCTCATGGATTGACATGATTAACATAGTAAGAATGGCCATCTTGCCAAAAGCAATCTACAGATTCAATGCAATCCCCATCAAAATTCAAAATTGTATTGAATCTATAGATTCAATACAATCTCTATCAGACTTTCAACTCATTTCTCAAAGAAACATAAAGAGCCATTCACAAATTAATTTGGAACAACAAACAACCCCAGATAACAAAAACTATTCACAATAATAAGAGAATTTTGGGGGGAATCACCATTTGTGACATCAAGATGTATTGTAGAACAATAATGAAAAAAATGGTACAGAGACAGTCAGGTAGATCAATGGAATAGAACTGAAAACTCAGAAATGAACACACACACACCTATGGTTACTTGATCTTTGACAAAGATATAAAACCTTCCAGTGGAAAAATACAGCATTTTCAGCAAATGGTGCTGGTTTAACTAGAGGTCAGCATGTAGACAAATGCAAATTGACCCATAATTATCTCCTTGTACAAATTTCAAGTCCAAATGAATGAAGAACCTCCACAAAAAAACCAAATACATTGAAACTAATAGAAGAGAAAGTGGGGAAGAGCCCCAAACACATGGGCACAGGGGAAAAGTTCCAGAACAAATCACCAATGGCTTATGCTCTAAGATCAATAATTGACCAATGAGATCTTATAAAATTGCAAAGCTTCTGTAAGGCAAAGGATACTATTGTTGAATAAAATGGCAACCAACAAATTAGGAAAAATGCTTACCAACTCTACTTCTGATAGGGGGCTAATATTCAATATATAACAAAGAACTCAAAAAGTTACACTCCAAAGAACCCTATTAAAAATAGTGTACAGAGGTAAACAGAAAATTTTCAAATGAGGAATAGTGAATGGCTGAGAAGCGCTTAAAAATGTTCAACATCCCTAGTCATCAGGAAAATGCAAATCTAAAAGACTATGATATTCTATCTCAAACCAATCAGAATGGTTTGATCAAACATTCAGGTGACAGCAGATTCTGGCAAAGATGTGAAGAAAGAGAAACATTCTTTTATTGTTCATGGTATTGCAAGCTGCTACAATCACTTTGGAGATCAGTGTGGTGTTTCCTCAGTAAATAGGAAATAGTTCTGCCTGAAGAGTTGGCTATATCACTCCTGGAAATATACCCCCAAAATTCTGCAACATATAAAAAGGCACATGTTTCACTATGTTTATAGCAGCCTTATTTATTATAGCCAAAAGCTGGAATCAAGCCACATGTTCCTCAACAGAAGAGTGGATACAGAAAATGTGGTACATTTACACAATAAAGTACAACTCAGCTTTTAAAACAATGACATTATAAAGTTTGCAGGCAAGTGGATAAAACTGGAAAATATCATCCTCATTGAGGTAAACCAGACACAAAAGAACACACATGGTATTTATTCACTGATATGTGGATATTAGACAAAAAACTCATAATGCCCATGATAAAACCCACAGATCATATGGAGTTTAATAGGAAGGAGGACTAGTGTTTGGATGCTTCAGTCCTGCATTGACAGGGGAACTGGATGATCATGGGAGGTGGAGGAAAGGGTTCCTGGAAGGGAAAGAGAAGGGAGAAGAAATAACGTGGACAGTATCAGGTACTGAAGGTGACAGGAAAGAGGTACAGAGGGTCAAGATATCGATTAAAATAAGTAGCAGGAGGGGGATGAGGAAATGGAGATAGCCACTGGAGGGTCCAGATGCAAGGGAAAGGAGAGGCTCCTAGAACCAAATAGGATGATTTTAGCAGAGAAGCAGAGATAGAATATGTGCAAACCAACTTCAGTAGATAAGCATAGTCCCTTGTTGAGGAATGTAGCCACACATCCATCTCAAAGTTTTTAACCTAGAAATGTTTCTGTCCAAAGGAAGAGCAGGTACAAAAAAAGGAGCAGAGATTGGAAGGAAGTACCATCTGGGGACTACAGCACCTGGGGATCCGTCCTGTTTGCAGACAACAAATCTAACATTGTTGTTATTGCCAAAAGGCACTTGCTGATAGGTGTGGCAGGATTTTCCCTGTTCAATTACATTAAAATATTAATACGACAGGAGGCCTGTAATTGGACAGGGAAAAAAGAGGCAGAGCTAAGAGTTGGAGGGGGCGGGAATCAAGATGGAAGATGGACAGGAAGAATATCCCAAACCAGCATGGCTTTAAATAACCATAGGTTGATATGATTTCTCATAGGGATAGAATGATTGTGATAACTTGTCTATTCTAGGTAGTAGGTTGTACCACTATCAATTGGCCTTGAAATTATTGTGTGGGCATCTTGTGAATTGAGAATTTATTGATATATAAATCTGACTGGTTAATTATAAGCTTCAAGGGTTTTGTTTTAGAGGGTTATTGGAATGTGAGACTGCTGACCAAGGTAGGTTATGGCTGAATAGGAACTAGCAGCTCCAGAGACAAGAAAACTGGAGCTGGGAATACTGTGACCAGTCATGGAGGGGGCTAGCTAGAGACAGAGGTGGCAGGACCATGCCAGGCCAAAAAGTTGCCAGAAATAATGTAGAAAGTCTATCGGTCCATTTTTAATAATTCCCACAACAGATAGGAACCTGGTGTGGCTACTCCTTGAGAGGTTCAGGCAGCAACAGATCAATGCAGATGTGGATGGTTGGAGCCAGCCGTCAGACTGAGCTCCAGGACCCTGCTGGGGGAGCTGGCAGAAGGACTGGAGAAGCTGAGGGGCATTGCAACCCCATAAAAAGAAAAATATCAGTGGGCCAGACTACCCATTGCTCTCAAGAACTAAAACACCAAGGTGAGTACAGTGAGAGATTGATGTGTCTCTAGAAACATTGGTATCAGAGGATGTCCATGTCTGACATGAATGGGAGGGGAGGCCCTTGATCCTGTGGAACCCTGATGTCCCTGTGGATGTGGATATTGGAGAGGATGTGAGAGAGGGTATATGGATGAGAGAAAACCGTCATAGAGGTAAAAGGGATGGAGGAGAGGGAGGACGTGAGATGGGGGATTTGTGAAGCAGTAACCAAGAAGTGGGATATCATTTGAGATGTAGGTAAATGGAATGATTAAACAAATTTAAAAAAAAAAAAGTAGCATTCCTCTACTCAAAAGTAAAATGGACTGAGAAAAAATTAGGAAATCAATACCCTTCAAAATAGTCACAAATGATATAAAATATCTTGGTGTGACTCTAACCATGCATGTGAAAGATCTGTATAAGAGAACTTCAGGTATATGAAGAAAGAGGGTAGCAGGCTTGATTATTGATGGTATAACAGCTTTAATTCCATTAATAGCCAGCACCACTGCTTCTTTAATATCATTGACACAAAGAGTTAAGACAACTATTTTTGTTAACCATCTAGCAAAAATTTTTTACTAATGTATTCAGTATACAAAAGAATTTATATAGGTATCTGGAACAACAAATGTTCCTCTATAACCCATTCAAATTATCTAAAGGAGGCTCAGGGTTCAAGAGTTAGGAGCCATCCCAAGTGTCATGAAAATATCACTGAAGTAGTGTCACTTTTGAAATTCACAATGATTATCATTATAATTAGAAGAAAGTTTAAAGACACCTGTAGAATATTTGGCATAATCCTAACACCACTCTGGGTATGTTAACTTTGCATATTGAGATTATGAATTTAAAGAATGCTGCTCTGTTGACCTTTGATGCTGCAGATAATGCCAATAAAATTATCCATGGCCTGATCTCAGTATTTCCATTTTGGACAAACCTCAGGAATGGCATATATAGTTTGATCAGGCTAGCCCTTCTTGTCCTGAGAATACTTTTATTCTTGCCCATCATGTTCAAGCTTATTTTTAACAATATCAACATTTTGGCAGCCAGAGTACATGTCTTAAATCTGAAAATGAACCCCCAGACTGTGGGAAGTGGCTCTGCTGCTCTCGCCATTACAAGGTGGCGCTTGGCATAGGCATTGCTTGAGAGAAAAGACAACTCCATATATGCAGTTGCATGCGCTGAGAGGTGTGGTTACCTGATCACCCCACCTCGCATCATTGAGAATGGCCAATCTCCAGTGACTTTGTGGCAGCTGGTGATAGGATTAAGGCAATGCTTATAAGGGGCTGCGGAAGCTGGGGAGAGAAGGAAGAGAGGAAAAGAGGGAGAAGAAGCTCACTGTACAGGGATAGCTGAATAAACCGCTTGAAGAAGAACATGGTTACCGTTGCCTTATTCCGCTGGTCGGACATGGGTAGTGACACCAGACAGAGTTATTAAATTAACAGGCTGGCAAACCAAGGAGGGGTAAGATTCTGCCCAGAGCCTTACCGACCTAAGACAAAAATGCATTGCCTTTGATAATGTATATTCCATGATGAGTATGGATGGTATTCTTGTCAGAATGACCTAAGACAGGCTTAGCTTTGTTAATGAAATCAAAAAGGGGAGAGGTGGAGAGCCTTTGGGGCTGCTTGACAAGAAGCTTACATGGGTGAAGAACAAGGAAAGGGGCTGCTTGGCAGGAATATGACACTGGCCAAGGACAAGGAAGTAGGCTTCAAGCAGGAATCTGACACTAGACAAGAACAAAGAAGTAATTTCAGGTAGGAATCTAAATATTAGGCCAGAACAAAGAAGTAATTTCAGACAGGAATCTAAATTTTAGGCTACAACAAGGAAGTAGGCTTCAGACATGAAAATGACCTCGGACTAGGATAGGGAAGTAGGATCAGATATTTTGGTCATCCTGATAAGCCTTTAGAAACAGTGATCACGGGAGTGTTCACGTAACTGGGTTTAATGCCTTGCTTGTTCTTTGACTATTCATGTTTATTGTATTGTTTGTTCCTCGACTATTTGCATTTATTGCATTGCTAGACCCTCAACCTAGAACTGACGTTAACATATACATGTAATCAAAATGATATAAAAGCATAAAGGAAGAGGGGCTATAGGATAGGGAGTTCTAGAGAGGGGAAATTGGGACAGGGGATGACATCTGTATTATAAATAAATAAAATACCAAATAAAATAAATAAATAAATAAATAAATAACCATTCAAATTTGAAAGTCTGTTATTAGAAATTGGAGACAGGAGGGAACTAAACCAGATCAGATCAGTGGGATTATTAGCTCTAGCCTTCTAAAAATATAAAGTATTCAAATTTTGTTCTCACTTGAGACTTGAGGGCTATGACAAAATCTTAAATATCATTTATCTTATTATTGCATTATTTAACCTAATTTATAAATAGTTATTTTTGTATATTTCTTGGCTTTGACAGTTTTATATAATGTCTTTCTATAATAAATGTAAAATGTCTTGTTCAGGTAAAACAGTCTCTTGTAAACAAAAGAATGCAGTCCATCCAGTCTTAGTATATATTGTGTTGTGATCAATCATGATGCTACCTTATGCTACAAGGCAGGAATAACATTACCAAAAACAACTCTTCGATTTTCTGATTCATTAAAATTCTTCTTTTATATCTAAAACTTTACATTTAAAAGCAACAAATTACACACATAGGCTTCTATGGATCTATTTTTTTTTTAATTTACTTTATATTCTGATCAGTTCTCCCGACAAAAAAAAAAAGATCCCTTCTTGGGTACCACCCCACTCTGCGACATCTAGTCCAATCAGAACTAGGATTATTCTTTCCCATTGAGGCCCAACCAGGCAGTCCAGGTAGTTAGAAGAGAAATCCAATAGCAAGCAACAGAGACAAAGACAGATCCCACTCCACATTCTAGGGAACTCACACGAAGATCAAGCTGCACATTTGCTATAAATATGTAGGTGGTCTATGTCTAACTCCTGCATGCTCTCTGGTGACCCAGGCTCTGTGAACAGCATGGACACAAGTTGCTCAACTAGGCTTTTCATAACAACAGTTATCTATTTCTTACCATTTTAAGTGTAAAACCTGAATATCAGAAACACTTACAACAGAAGTTATATAAGACTCTGAATTTAACATAATCAAACCTAATTAGTTTATATTCTTCAAGTTCAAAATACCGTAATGCCTTCTGCCTGAATTGTAGGAAGAGCACTAGTAATGCAATTCTCTATGGGAAATGGGCCTCAGTGAATTTTATGGTGAAACTTTAAAAAGATATAAGATGGTACTTACAACTGATCTAAAAAGCCAAAAAAAAAACCATATAAATAAATAAAAACAACAACATCAAAACAAACAAAAAAAAACCCAACAACAAAATGTACTGAGAATGATTTCAAAATGCAAAAAGAACATTGAATGGATATATAGGACCTAAGTTTAGGACATTGCATTCTAATGTTCTAATAGGGGCAACTTAGTATCACCTACAAAAATTTCATGCAGCTTATGAACATACTTTTTATAGTTCCTGCTTTATCTTTCAGAAGTATATATTCCTTGAGTTGCAGGAGAAAGCTTTAAAGTCAAATAAACATCAGCAGAATTTTTAAGTAAAAAAATAGAATGTATTTATTTCAAATATCAGTGTACTCTAATGATAGTTATTGCTAGACCAGCATAGTTATTTTCAACTAATCCTGTATTAAATGATGTTTAAAAATCATAATACTATGTTTACACATATGGGTGGTTGTATATTATTTCATGAAGGCCCTAAAGGATGAATCAATTATTAAACTAGATGAAAAGTACTTCCCAGAAATAAAACATGTATATTTTAGAATACATTTCTATTAGTGCATTTGATGAATTTTTGCTCACCAACATTCTATTATTTACTGTGTACTAGGGATCAATGTAACTATTTTAGATACAGTGGGGAAATAGACACATAAGAATTGTCTCTGTATGAGGTCTTTCTTAGTTTTTTTGTCAGAAGCAGACAGTAAATAATTTATCACACAACTGAGTATGAAATATGAAGAAAATGTAAGCTTATACAGAAAGCAGAAAAATGCACATTTAAGGAAAAATTACGTCAGCAGGAAGTGATGTTCATCTGTTCAGAAATATGTGTTTAGACTTTTTGCCATTTTAAATAATCAAGTTGTTTTCTTGCTATTGCTTAAAGCTCTTATATTCTTTGTGTATGAATCCTATACTACATAGATATTGACAGTGTTTTACAACTGTATATAAGTATGGCTTTTTCTTGGGCTATTTTCATTACTCTGGAAGATCTTTTTAGTTTCACGTAATTTCATTTATTTAGTGTTTGTTTCCTTACTATGCTTTCTTAGTCATATATAAAAAGTCATTTTCTAGATAAATATTATAGCTTTTTACCTATAACTAACAGGTCCATAAAAATTTCTCAGCATCATTAATCTTCAGAATAATGAAATTCAAAACCTGAAGACACTCCTACTTTGTTACAGTTGCAACTATAAAAAAACAAGATGCACATGATGGGCAGAGTTTTCAAGAGTATGAAGGAGTGAACTCAATGGCTTTGTTAGTGGGAATACAAATGAAAGGCACATTAATAATTAAATGAAGAACAAAACAATCCCAGGAGGCAGATGGAAGAAGGGCTTTGGGTGGCAGATGGGAGCAGGGAAGTGAAGGGAAAGGGCATACGATCAGATATGAAGAAAAACAGGAGAGAAGCCCAGAGGGTGAGAAAACTGAGTGGAAATTTGCTGCTACTAGTGGTGCTGGTTGGGGCAATCTCTAGAAAGTTCCAATGACCTGGGATGACGGAACTTCCCAGGCATCAACATGGCTGATCTTAGCTGAAATGCCTAACAGCAGGATATAGAACAACCTCTAGTAGTTAAAAATGGCCTCAGTGGAGTAATGAGGATACCAACCAACCTTCAAGTTTTTGACCCAAAATTGTTCCTGTCTAAAAGAAATGCAGGGACAAAAATGGAGCAGAGACTGAAGGAATGGCCAACAAGTCACAAGCTGAACTTGGGATCAATCCTGTGGGCTACTAACAAACCCTGGCATACTTATCGATGCTATGTCATGCTTGCAGACAGGGACTTAGCATGGCTGTCCTCTGAAAGGCATTACCAGCTGCTGACTGAGACAGACGGTCTCATCTGTCTAGCATTAGGCTGAGGTCAGAGGACCCTATGGAAGAAAGGGTTAGGGGAAAGTTCAAGGAACTGAAGGGGATAGCAACCCCATAAGAATGTCAACAATGTCAACTAACCTAGACCACTGAGAGCTTTCAGAGACTGAGCCACCAACTGAACAGCATACACAGAATGGACAGGGGCTCTCTGAACATATATAGCAAAGGATTATTTTTTTTTTTGGCCTCAGTAAGAGAGGGTGTGCCTAATCCTATAGAGACTTGATGCCCTAGAGAAGGGGATACAAACAGGGAGTGACTCACTCTCTCAGAGGCAAAGGGGAGAGAGAGCATAGTGGAAGAACTCTGCAAGGTGGGACTAAGCAGGGGTATTAATCTTGGAATGTAAATAAATAAAATAATTAATCAACAGTAAATAAATAAATAATGATAAAGAATTAAGAGCTCCAAGAGTTGTCTGTTTTATTTATTCCAGAATTAAGCATAGTATTTAGGTATAGAACAATATTTCCTGTGATTTATTGCTGTTTTCAATTCTCTTTTGATTGCTTTCTTTGTTTGCCTGTTTGCTTTCTAAAATCAGTAGGAATCATGGTGTTATGTGGGTAGAAGATAGAGATGATATGGTAGGTATTAAGAAACAAAAAATAAACAATCTTTCTATCTTTGTATGTGTATGTTTGTGTGTGTCTGAATGTGTATGTGTTTGTGTATGTTATAGATCAACCAAAGTGTATATAGGTGAATATATACACAATGAAATATTATTCATACTCAGTAAAAAGACAAATCTTGACTTTTTTGATAACATGAAGAAAATCTGATAAGCCTCCTGCAGTCTGAGGCCTGCGGGTAAGTGCACCCAGGATTCCCCCAGACACATTCTGGGGGATCCATAGAACCCATAGCCAGAGCTAGCACGCTCCTTCTGCTGCTCGCCCCCCCTCCGGTCTAAGGCCTGAGGGTCTGAGTCCCAGACCAGACCTCTACCAGGTCTGCAGTTGGGGGAACCCCGGATTCCACCTGAGACATACTGGAAGGTCCACTCAACCCAGAGCCACAGAGGAACAACTGAACTCAGAGTGTCAGACAACATACCCTGAGATATCCAAGAGGAGACACTGCACCCAGAACAGCAGACATCTAGCTGGACTGCTACCTTGGAGGCACCATATCCTGAGGCATCCTAGAGATACCACTGTAATCAGGGCAGCTGGAAAAAAATCACAAAGACATCTGGACTCCTAGAAGACCAAACAAAAGTGAGACAACTGGAAAGACAGGCTTCAATCAGAGACAGAAGTACAGGTAGCACTAGAATTAACCAGATGGCAAAAGGCAGGCGCAAGAACGTAAGCAACAGAAACCAAAGTTACATGGCATCATCAGAACCCAGTTCCCCCATCATAGCAAGCCCTGAACACCCCATCACACCAGAAAAGCAGGATTCAGAATTAAAATCACTTCTCATGATGATGATAGAGGACTTTAAGAAAGACATAAATAACACTCTCAAAGAACAGATAGAAACCCTTAGAGAGGAAACACAAAAATCCCTTAAGGAATTGCAAGAAAATGCAACCAAACGGGAGAAGGAATTAAAACCATGCAGGATCTAAAAACGGAAGTAGAAACAATAAAGAAATCACAAAGGGAGAACACCCTGGAGATAGAAAACTTAAAAAAACGATCAGGAGTCATAGATACAAGTATTACCAACAGAATACAAGGGATGGAAGAGAGAATCTCATGTGCAGAAGATACCATGGAAAACATTGACACAACTGTCAAAGAAAATGCAAAATACAAAAAGCTACTAACCCAAAATATACAAGAAATCCAAGACACAATGAGAAGGCCAAACCTAAGGATAATAGGAATAGATGAGGGGGAAGACTCCCAACTTAAAGGACCAGTAAATATTCTCAACAAAATTATAGAGGAAAACTTCCCTAACCTAAAGAAAGAGATGTCCATAAATATACAAGAAGCCTACAGAACTCCAAATAGTTTAGACCAGAAAAGAAATACTTCCCGCCACATAATAGTCAAAACATCAAATGTACAAAACAAAGAAAAAATACTAAAAGTAGTAAGGGAAAAAGGCAAAGTAACATATAAAGGCAGACCTATAAGAATTACACCAGACTTCTCACCAGAGACCATAAAAGCCAGAAGATCCTGGACTGATATCATACAGACCCTAAAAGAACATAAATGTCAGCCCAGACTACTATACCCAGCAAAACTGTCAATCATTATTGATGGAGAAACCAAAATATTCCATGACAAATCCAAATTTACACAGTATCTCAACACAAACCCAGCACTTCAAAGGATAATTGGTGGAAAACTCCATCACAAGGAGGGAAACTACAACCTGGAAAAAGCAGGAAAGTAATCTTCCAAAAACCGTAAAAGAAGGTAGCTACACAAACATATCTCCACTGCCAATAACAAAAATAACAGGAAACAACACTCATTTTTCCTTAATATCTCTTAATATCAATGGACTCAATTCTCCAGTAAAAAGACATAGACTATCAGACTGGATACGTAAACAGGACCCAACATTTTGCTGCATTCAGGAAACTCACCTCTGTGGAAAGGAAAGACACTACCTCAGAGTAAAAGGTTGGAAAACAATCTACCAAGCAAATGGTCCCAAGAAACAAGCTGGAGTAGCGATTCTAATATCAAATAAAATCAGTTTTCAACCAGAAGTAATCAAAAAAGATAAAGAAGGACACTTCATATTCATGAAAGGAAAAATGTACCAAGAGGAACTTGCAATTCTCAACATCTATGCCCCAAATGTAAGGGCACCCACATACATAAAAGACACTTTACTAAAACTTAAAGCATACATTGCACCCTACACAATAATAGTGGGAGATTTCAACACCCCACTCTCAGCTATGGACAGATCATGGAAACAGAAACTAAATCGAGAAACAATGAAACTAACAGAAGTTATGAACCAATTGGACTTAACTGACATCTATAGAACATTTCATCCTAAAACAAAAGAATACACCTTCTTCTCAGCACCTCATGGTACCTTCTCGAAAATAGACCATATAATTGGTCACAAAACAGGCCTCAACAGATACAAAAAGACTGAAATAATCCCCAGCACCTTATCAGACCATCATGGGTTAAGACTTGTCTTTGACATGGACAAAAACATCAGAAAACCGACATACACTTGGCAACTGAACAATGCTCTACTCAATGATAACTTGGTCAAGGAAGAAATTAAGAAAGAAATTAAAGACTTTTTAGATTTAAATGAAAATGAGGACACATCATATCAAAACATGTGGGACTCATTGAAAGCAGTACTAAGAGGAAAAATCATAGCTCTAAGTGCTCACAAAAAGAAAGTGGAAAGAGCATACATCAACAACTTGACAGCAAACCTGAAAGCATTAGAACAAAAAGAAGCTAGTATACCCAAGAGGAGTAGACGGCAGGAAGTAGTCAAACTCAGGGCTGAAATCAACCAAGTCGAAACAAAAAGAACTATACAAAATATCAACAAAACCAGGAGCTGGTTCTTTGAGAAAATCAACAAGATAGACAAACCCTTAGCCAGACTAACCAAAGGGCGCAGAGACAGCATTCAAATTAATAAAATCAGAACTGAAAAGGGAGACATAACAACAGAAACAGAGGAAATTAAAAAAATTATCAGATCCTACTACAAAGGCCTATACTCAACAAAATTGGAAAATCTGGAGGAAATGGACAATTTTCTAGATAGATACCAGGTACCAAAGTTAAACGAGGAGCAGATAAACCACCTAAACAGTCCCATAACGCCTAAAGAAATAGACACAGTCATTAAAAATCTTCCCACCAAAAAATGTCCGGGGCCAGATGGTTTCAGTGCAGAATTCTTTCAGACCTTCAAGGAAGACCTAATACCAATCCTCTTCAAGTTATTCCATCGAATAGAAACAGAAGGAACACTACCCAATTCATTCTATGAAGCTACCATTACACTCATACCTAAACCACAGAAAGACCCAACAAAGAAAGAGAACTACAGACCAATCTCTCTTATGAATATTGATGCAAAAATACTCAATAAAATTCTCGCAAACCGAATCCAACAACACATCAAAACAATTATCCATCAAGATCAAGTAGGCTTTATCCCAGGAATGCAGGGATGGTTCAATATTCGGAAATCCATCAATGTAATCCACTACATAAATAAACTCAAAGAGAAAAACCACATGGTCATCTCACTAGATGCTGAGAAAGCATTTGACAAAATTCAACATCCCTTCATGTTAAAAGTCTTGGAAAGATCAGGAATACAAGGCCCATATCTAAACATAGTAAAAGCAATATACAGCAAGCCAGTAGCCAACATCAAACTAAATGGAGAGAAACTTGAAGCAATCCCACTAAGATCAGGGACTAGGCAAGGCTGCCCACTCTCACCTTACCTATTCAATATAGTACTGGAAGTCTTAGCTAGAGCAATTAGACAACAAAAGGAAGTCAAAGGGATACAGATAGGAAAGGAAGAAGTCAAAATTTCACTATTTGCAGATGATATGATAGTATACTTAAGTGAACCTAAAACTTCCACCAGAGAACTCCTAAACCTGATAAACAACTTTAGCAATGTGGCTGGATATAAAATCAACTCAAACAAATCAGTAGCCTTCCTCTACTCAAAGGATAAACAGGCAGAGAAAGAAATCAGGGAAATGACACCCTTCACAATAGCCACGAATAAAATAAATTATCTTGGAGTGAATCTAACAAAGCAAGTGAAAGATCTGTATGAGAAGAACTTCAA
This sequence comes from Arvicanthis niloticus, assembly GCF_011762505.2. Classification (NCBI taxonomy): domain Eukaryota; kingdom Metazoa; phylum Chordata; class Mammalia; order Rodentia; family Muridae; genus Arvicanthis; species Arvicanthis niloticus. The sequence goes on from NC_133437.1 coordinate 13,113,931, forward strand.
GTCTCTCAAGAAAGAAATTGAAGAACATCTCAGAAGATGGAAAGATCTCCCATGCTCCTGGATTGGCAGGATTAATTTAGTAAAAATGGCTATCCTGCCAAAAGCAATCTACAGATTCAATGCAATACCCATCAAAATTCCAAATCAATTCTTCATAGAGATAGAAAGAGCAATTTACAAATTCATTTGGAATAACAAAAAACCTAGGATAGCGAGAACTATTCTCAACAATAAAAGAACCTCTGGGGGAATCACCATTCCGGACCTCAAACTGTACTACAGAGCAGTAGTGATAAAAACTGCTTGGTATTGGTACAGAGACAGAAAGGACGATCAATGGAACAGAATTGAAGACCCAGAAATGAACCCGCATACCTATGGTCACTTGATATTTGACAAGCGAGCTAAATTCATCCAGTGGAAAAAGGACAACATTTTCAACAAGTGGTGCTGGCTCAACTGGAGGTCAACATGTAGAAGAATGCAAATTAATCCATTCTTATCTCCTTGCACAAAGCTCAACTCCAAGTGGATAAAGGACCTTCACATAAAGCCAGGTACACTGAAAATATTAGAAGAGAAGTTGGGGAAGACCCTCGAATACCTAGGCACAGGGGAAAAGTTCCTGAACAGAACACCAATGGCTTATGCTCTTGATTTGTCGATCAAGAATCGACAAATGGGACCTCATCAAATTGCAAAGCTTCTGTAAGGCAAAGGACACTGTCAACAAGACAAAACGGCAACCAACAGATTGGGAAAAGATCATTACCAATCCTACATCTGATAGGGGGCTAATATCAAATATTTACAAAGAACTCAAGAAATTAGACGCCAAACAACAAAATAACCCCATTAAAAAATGGGGTACAGAGCTAAACAAAGAATTCTCAACTGAGGAAACTCGAATGGCCGAGAAGCACCTTAAGAAATGCTCAACATCCTTAGTCATCAGGGAAATGCAAATCAAAACAACACTGAGATACCACCTCACACCAGTCAGAATGGCTAAGATCAAAAACTCAGGTGATAGTAGATGCTGGCGAGGATGTGAAGAAAGAGGAACACTCCTGCATTGTTGGTGGGGTTGCAAGCTGGTACAACCACTTTGGAAGTCAGTCTGGCGGTTCCTCAGAAAATTGGACATAGCACTACCTGAGGACCCAGCTATACCACTTCTGGGTATATACCCAGAAAATGCCTCAACAAATAACAAAGACATATGCTCCACTATGTTCATAGCAGCCCTATTTATAATGGCCAGAAGCTGGAAAGAACCCAGATGCCCTTCAACAGAGGAATGGATACAAAAAATGTGGTACATTTACACAATGGAATATTACTCAGCTATTAAAAATAATGAATTCGAGAAATTCTTAGGTAAATGGATGGATCTAGAAAATATCATCCTGAGTGAGGTAACCCAATCACAAAAGAACACACATGGTATTTACTCACTGATAAGCGGAGATTAGCCCAAAAGTTTGAAACAACAAAGATTCAACTACCAGACGACACGAAGCTCATGAAGAAGAAAGAACAAGTGAGGATTCCTAGGTCTTTCTTAGAAGGAGTAACTAAATAACCAAGGGAGCAAATATGGAGACAAAGTGTGGGTCAGAATCTGAAGGGGGGGTTGTAGGGAGACCATTGTGTCTGGGTATTCATTCCATAGGCAGTCACCAAAAATAGATGCTGATAGGGATGTCAGGATGGGAAAGTTGACAGCAGCCTGATAAGGCTGTCTCCTTAGAGGTCTCTCAGAGTCGGACATACCCAGAGACAGATACCCACAGCTATCCATTAATCTGATCAAAGTTCCCAATGGAGGAATTAGAGAGTAAATTGAAGGAACCGTGAACCATAAGGGCTGGTGGCCCTGTGAGGAGAGCAAGAATACCAACCAGCCAGAGCTCCCCAGGGTCTAAACCACCAGCCCAGGAGCACATAGGGAGAGACACATGACTCCAGCTGTATATGTAGGGGAGGATGGCCCTGTTGGGCATAGGTGGGAGACAAGATCATTGGTACCCTGAAGGCTGAACACTGAGGGGGGGAATCTGAGGGTGGGGAGGGAGGCTGGGGGTAGGTGGGTAAACACCTTCATAGAGGCAGGAGGAGGGAGGATGGGATAAGGGGTTCCTGGGTGGTGGGGGAAATATGGTAAGGGGATAAAATTTGAAATGTAAATATTATATCCAATAAAAGAGGGGAAAAATAGAAAAGCGGTTAGAACCAACATTCTTAATAAAATGTCAGCCCTCTTTAAAAAAAAAAAACTATCTTGATACTAAAATTTGTTTTGAGAATTGCATATTGCAGAATGATCAGCCTTGGTGTATCTACTCAACAAGCAAGCTGGGCAGACCTGCTCAAACCTCTGAGGTCCGTGAATTCCATCTGGAGGCAGCGAAGACACAGCATCAGAGGATTGTCAACTTGCTCTCCCCCCCACTCCTCTTCTAATATCTCAACGCCCATAATCAGCTTGAAGAAGCTAATGATGAGTCAGCGCCCCTATTCCCTGGGATTGGGGACTAAGGTGGTAAATGTTGGGCTGTCTTCCTAGGGAAAAGTAGTGGTTTTGTCGGAATAGAGAGGATTAGCTAGGGTTTATTGCATAGCCATAACCTATTAGTAGAAATCTGTATAATTAATATCAAGATGAAGATATAAATTCTTAAATGGTACCAATTTACTTTGTTTACAAATTTTAAGGTTTTCATTGGCATGAGCTTTTTAGTGATATAAGAGTGAGATGAATATTGTTACTCTCATAGGCATTGTACCAGTATAACACACTTAGGAATACAAAGCTTAGACCCAGTCCTTCTTTAACTTTTTTAATTGATTTGAGATGGTCAGCCTGTGAGTTAAGGGACTATAGCAAATTCATGACTTGGAGTTTATTATAAGGGTGTTCTCTATGTTTTATTTAGAAATAGCTGAGTGGAGTTAACAGGCAACAGTTCAGATTACCTTACATGGATAGCTGGTTTTCAAAACATTAGAAATCCTTAGAATTGACATGACAAACATTTCAGTATTAATGTTCATTTTCATTAGAGACCTGTCTGCTCTGGACAGCTTCCTATGTTAAACTCTAAGAAGAAATTGAGCATCCTTGGAGTTACTCCAGTTGTGGTGAGACAGTCACTAGGCAAGAATTGCCACTTTCCTTCTACAGACAAATTACTGTCCAGAAAAGGACACACTTGCAGAATAGTCGACTGATTATATCTGCCTAGACAGAGTAATCAGCCCTTAATAATTCTGCAGCACTAAGGTCTGTCAGATGATCCTGGGCCAGAAGGCAGAAGAACAGATGCTCCAACGTTTTGAAGTAGAGCGAGTGTCCAGGTGTTCAGAGGTCTCTATAAATTGGCTAAGTTTTAGAAGCTATGCTTTGTGCTTCCCACAATTATAGTCAACTCAGTCATTCTGGATTTCTGATGGGGTTGAAAACTTATAGCTATTTACTTTGAGAGAAAAGATCTGAGTGTATGGTCATCAGCTGACATTCATCCTAAAGCCAAGGAAAAAGCCAGGTTCAGAACTAAGTGTTTTAGTTAGGATAGATGACAGAGGTGCTGGTTAGTCAACAAAAGGATGGACTGGGTATTAGGACTATCTTGTACCTCACTGGTACAAATAGGCATAATTACGCTCTAATTGTATTTTGAGAGAAAAGTTTCCTTTTAACAGGAAGGGTGATGTGTAGGAGGAGCTAAGGTGGGAGGAGTACTGAGAGGAAGAAAAGGAGTAAGAAGAGGAGAAGAAGAAGGAGAGGAGAAGCTAGGTGATGAAAGAGAGATAGAGGGGGGAGACAGGGAAGCAGAAATTCATGTATCGCCACCAGTCAAAGATAGTTGATATATCTAGGTTGGGTAGTGGGTTACACCTCTGATTGAACAATACCAAACTTATAAAGCCTATGAGTAACATTTCTTAAAAATATGTATAAATGCAAAAAGGAAAAGGGGGCATGGGATAGGGGTTTTCTAAGGGGGGGGGATGGGGAAACGGGATGGTATCTGAAGTGTAAATGAAAGATCTAATAAAAAAAAAAGAATGGAAAAAAAAAAGAAAATCTGATAAAGTGAAAAAAAAAGACGTACAAATATATTACATAAGCCTATGTACGTTGTAGTAATAGTGAGTCATAAAACATCAAGCACTTAAATTGGCCAAAGTAAATTAAATAAGGAAATTAATATATGAATTTTATTAAAATATCATTACTACAATGTATGTTTCAAATTGATATTACATATATACATATATATGTATATAAATATAATACATTACAATATTTAAGGATACATGCTCACACGTTACTAACTTTTTAACTTAGTGGTGACATGTAATTAAAATTCTTAACAAAAAATAATAAAAGCTAAATTTTCTTTAGAACACAGGGAGGACACAAGAGATGTTAACTATGTCCTGTTATCTAAAAGTGTTACCTAAAACATTTCTTTACTTGGTTATATTATATATAAGAACTTTGAATGTTTATAGTGTTTTTGTGATCTGTGTTTTCTCCTCCCATTGGTCTGAACACAATAAAGCAAATGAACCTAAGAGAACATGCATAAAATCATGACCCAAGACAAGGATGTTACAATTATCTAGGAAAATAAATTGAGACATAGTGGCTAGGCTTTTTAATAACTATTTTAGTCAGATTTTGTAAATATACTTAATAGTTTCACTTAGGCAGGGCAGAATGGTCTTAGGATTAATGATGTTCCTGATATTCCCTGATGTTTCTTATTCATTGAATTAATGAGATGGAAAAAACAGCTATAGTCAGCAATAAAAATAAAGAATGTACATCAATTGGACTAGAATTCAACAAGTTTTCTACAAAAAAGTAGAGTAATATTACTGTAAATATTTCTCTTTTTGTTTTATTATTTTTCATTATATATATATGTATATATTCACATTTGTTTCTATGTGTATATAAATATGCACAGGTGTTCACATGTATATGAAGACCAAGTTGACACATGGACAGTGACTTGGGATTCTTTTGGTCAGTGGCGGTGCCTGAGCGGTCCTAGGGTGCTAGCTCTGCACCCAATCCCCAAACCCCAGGGAAGGCTGAACTCCAAGGAGATCTAACAAGCCAAGGTGCATAGGATAATAGGATCACAAGCTTTCAGAAGCTTGGTCACGCCATTATTTCAGGATGCCAGAAGGAGCCTGACTAGCAGGAGATTTATACCCCAAATCTCAGGATCACAGAATCAGAAAGACAGCTGGACTCTGAAGAGTACTGATGCAACCAAGATAACAGGACAGACAGAATCTAGTCAGAGACAGTGATTGAAGGTAGCAATAGAAATAACCAGATGGTGAAGGGTAAGCACAAGAACATAAGCAAAAGAAACAAAGGCTATTTGTCATCATCAGAACCTAGTTCTTTCACCACAGCAAGTCCTGAATACGCCAGGATACCAGAAAAGCAAGATTCAGATTTAAAATAAGTTCTCATGTTAATGATAGAGGACTTTAAGAAGGACATAAATAACTCCCTTAAAGAAACACAGGACAATACAAGTTAACAGGTAAAAGAGCTCAAAAAGGAAACACAAAAATCCTTTTAAGAATGACAAGAACAGATACTACACTTGATCTTAGCCAAAAGGCCAAGAAGCAATCTTCCTGTTGTGGATTTTAAGAAGAAATTGAGCATCCTTGGAGATACTCCAGTTGTGCAGTGGCAGCCACTAGGTAAGAATTGCCTCTTTCCATCTACAGACAAATTAATGTCCAGAAAAGGACACACTTGCTGAATAGTCAACTGATTATATCTGCCTAGACAGAGTAATCAGCCCTTAATAATTCTGCATCACTAAGTTCTGTCAGATGATTCTGGGCCAGAAGGCTGAAGATTTGATGTTCAAACATTCGGTAGTATAGGGGCTTTCCAGGTGTTCAGTGGTCTCTATAAATTGGCTAAGTCTTAGAAGCTATGTTTAGTGCTTCGCATAATTTCAGTTAACTCACTCATTCTGGATTTCTGACGGGGTTGGAGACCTATAGTCTCATAGACAATCCTGACTATTTACTTTGAGAGAAAAGATGTGAGTGGATGGTTTTCAGCTGACATTTATTCTAAAGCCAAGAAAAACGCCAGGTTCAAAACTAAGTGTTTTAGTTAGGAGAGATGACAGAGGTTCTGGTTAGTCCACAAAATGATGGACTGGGTATTAAGACTATCTTGTACCTCACTGGTACAATTAGGAATAAGTATGCTTTTAGTTGTATTATGAGAAAAAAGTTTTATTTTAACAGGAAGAAGGTATGTAGGAGGAGCTAAGGGGGAAGGATTACCAAGAGGAAGAGATGGAGTAAGGAGAGGAGAAGAAGAAGGAGAGGAGAAGCTAGGTGATGAGAGAGAAAAAGAGAGAGAAAGAGAAGGGGGCATGGAGGCAGATGTTCACACGTCTCCACCAGTCAAAGATAGTTTATATATCTAGGTTGGGTATTGGGCTACACTTTGGATTGTGCATTACCAAATGTATAAAGCCTTTGATTAACATTAAAAAATTGTATAAAAGCAAAAAAGGGGGGTATGGGGTAGGGGTATTCTAGGAAGGGGAAATGGGTAAAGGGGATGGCATCTGAAATGTAAATAAAATATAAAAAAGAATAATATGTTAAAAAAAAGAATAACAAGAAAATACAACCAAAAGGTGAGGGAATTAAATAAAACCCTATAGGACATAAAAATGGAAATAGAAACAATAAAGAAATCACAAAGGGAGACTACACTGGAGATAGAAAACCTAGGAAAGAGATCAAGAGTCATGGATGCAAGCATCACCAACAAAATAACAAGAAATAGAAAAAAAATAATCTCAGGTGTAGAAGATACCATAGAAAACATTGACCCTACAGTTAAAGAAAATGCAAAATGCAAAAAATCTTCTAACCCAAAACATTCAGGAAATCCAAGACACAATGAGAAAACCAAACCTAAGCATAATAGGTATAGAAGATAGTTCCACCAGAGAACTTCTAAACCTTATAAAAAAAATCAGCCCAGTGGCTGGATATAAAATTAACTTAAACAAATCAGTAGCCTTCCTCTACTTAAAGGATAAGCAGGCTGAGGAAGCAATTAGAAAAACAACACCATTACAATAATAAAAAATAATATAAAATCCTTTGGTGTGAATCTAACCAAGCAAGTGCCATATCTGTACAGCAAGAACTTCAAGTCCCTGAATAACTAAATAAAAGATCTCAGAAGATGGAAAGATCTCCCATGCTCATGGATTGGCAGGATTAATATAGTAAAAATAGCCATCTTGCTGAAAGCAATCCACAGATTCAATGTAATCTCCATCAAAATTACAACTCAATTCTTCACAGAAATAGAGAGAGCAATTCTCAACTTCATTTGAAATAACAAAAAAACCCAAAATATGGAAAACTATTCTCAACAATAGAAAATCTTCTAGGGGAATCACCATCACTGACATCAAGCTGAACTCCAGAGAAATAGTGACATAAACTGCATGGTATTTGTACAGAGATAGGTAAGAAGATTAATGTAATAGAATAGAAGACCCAGAGATAAACCCACATACCTATGCTTACTTGATCTTTGAGAAAGGAACTAAAACCATTTAGTGGAAAAGACAGCATTTTCAAAAAATGGTGTTGGTTACAGTGGAGGTCAGCATGTAGAAGGATGCAAATTAATCTATTCTTATCTCCTTGTACACAACTTAAGTCCAAGTGGATCAAGGACCTCCACATAAAACCAGATACACTGAAACTAATAGAAAAAAAAACAGGGAAGAGCCTTGAACACATGGGCACAGGGGATAAATTCATGAACAGGACACCAATGGCTTATGCTCTAAGATCAAGAATTGACAAATGAGAACTCATAAAATTGCAAAGCTTCTGTAAGGCAAAAGACACTGTCAATATGACAAAATTGCAAACAATAGACTGGGGAAAGATCTTTACAAATCTTACATCTAATAGGGGGCTAATATACAAAATATTAAAAAAACTCAAAAAATTAAACTACAGATAATCAAATAACCCTATCAAATAACAGGATACAGACCACAACAAGGAATTTTCAAATGAGGAATATCGAATGGTTGAAAAGGATCTTAAAAAAAAGTACTTTATTCATCAGGGAAATGCAAACCAAAACAACCCTGAGATTCCATCTCACACAGTCAGAATGTCTAAAATAAAAAACTCATTGATAGCAGATGCTGACAAAGATGTGGAGAAAGAGGAACACTCCTTCATTGTTGGTGGGATTACCAGCTAGTACAACCACTCTGGAAATCAGTCTGGCAGTTTCTCAGAACACTGGACATTATATTACCTGAGGATCCAGATATACCAGCCCTGGCCATATACCCAAAAGATGCTCCAACATATAACATGGACACATGCTCCAGTATGTTCATAGCAGTCTTATTTATAATAGCCAGAAACTGGAAAGAACCCAGATGTCCTTCAACAGAGGAATGAATACAGAAAATGTGGTACAATTACAGAATGGAGTACAACTCAGCTATTAAAAAGAATGAGTTCATGAAATTCTTAGCCAAAGGATAGAACTAGGAAACATCATCCTAAGTGAAGTAACACAATTACAAAAGAACACACATGGTATGCCCTCACTGATAAGTGGATATTAGCTGAAAAGCTCACAATACCCAAGATATAACTCTCAGACTTCATAAAGTTTAAAAAGAAGAAAGACCAAAGTGTGGTCCTTCTTAGAAACAGCAACAAAATACTCTGTGGAGCAAATATGTGGACAGTGTGTGGATCATAGGCTAGAGGAGTGACTATCTGGGGTATGTACAACCTTGGGATCCATCCCAGGTATAATCATCAAATGCAAAAACTGTTGGCAATGTCAGGAAGTGCATGCTGACAGGAGCCTGATATACTTGTCTCCTGAGAGGTACTGCCAGAACATGACATATATAGAGGCTGATGCTTGAAGCTAACCATTGAACTGATCACAGGGTTCCCAATGAAGGAGTTAGAGAGAAGACTGAAGGAGTTGAAAGGATTCGCTGCCCCATGGGGAGAGTAAGAATACCAGCCAACCAGCTCTCCCAGGGTCTAAATTGCTAGCCTGTAAACACACATGGAAGGACTCATGACTCCCGCTATATATATAGTGGAGCATGGCTTTGTTGAGCATCAGTGGAAGAGGAGGGGCTTGGTCCTGTGAAGGCTGGATGCCACATTGTGGAGTAATTTGAGGGCAGAAAAGTGAGACTAGGTGAATCAGTGAGGCACACCCTCATAGATGTAGGAAAGGGGGGTGTGATAAGTGATTTCTGTGGGAAAAGGGGATAACATCTGAAATGTAGATGAATGAATTATTCAATATTTAAAAAACAGATAATGGAACTGGTTATTGCAGTAGAGAATTTGAGATTTTTTTGTCACTAATTTAATATTACCCATATTACTGGAATTCCTTATAATTCTCAAGGACAAAGGACTGTGGAAGGGGCCCATGGGATTGTAAATTTAAAACAGTATCTTCATAAAATAAAAAAGGGGAAGTTATATCCCCCTACAACACAAATTTATTTAAATCATGTTCTCTTTATTTTAAAAATTAAAAAAAAAAATTGGATGCCAAAGAACTTTCTGCTGAGTGTCTGTGGCACTCTACAACTAGGCATACTTATTTATAGTTGAAAGGGAAGAATGCACTTACTGACATATGGCATGATCCTGATCAGGTATTTAATATGGGGACAAGACCATGTTGGTGTTTTTACTGAAGGATGCTGAAGGAACATGGTGGCTGCCAGAGAGATAGGTGAGACATGCTGATGCAGGGAAAAAGAACGATGCTGCCATGTGAGCTTGCTGAGTGCTCTGGCAATGGTGACTGGGAAGCTGTATTGGACATGTGTTCCTGATCCAACTTTGCTTACTCATACACCAGATGAGACCAGTTGCCTTGCCTCAAGTTTTTAGACCTAGTAGAACAGGGAATCAAAAAAAAAAAAAGTTATAATGATGCTTGTATTGTTTTTAAATGTGACCAGTTCTTCAGACTCAGTCATGGACTGGTCTAGAAATCAACCCAATATTGGAAATCACAGTTTTCATTGAGAAGACTGGTTCTGGACATTTTCAGTTGTGTTTGGCTCAAATATAAAATTTTACTCAATAAAAATCTAACATAAGGTTAAAAAATGTAAAGCCCAAGATCAATGGTTGAAAATGTTGCTCCATTGTTCTTCTACCATATTCATTAAGATAGAATCTCTCTATCAAACCCATGGATTATTGATAGCTTTGCTATAGCTTTGCTAAGTAGCTTAGTAAGATATTCTTTCTCTGTTTTTTTTTTCTTTTTGAAGCTTGAATTAGAAAAATTAAAAGTGAACCACAAATTTAGACTAGCATTTGTGAAATACAGAATACTGAAGTTCTTTTCTCTTCTTTATGTTATAACGACTTTAGTCCCTGAACAGTATTTTAAGTGGTATTTTCACTGTTTGAAAACTAAAATATAACACAGCTATACTACAGTTTATATTTTAGCATTCAAGAATACAGTCTGTTTTCTTTATATAGATTACTTTGCAAACCAATTTTGTTTCATTTAGGATGTAATTCCTAAGTATATGCAAGATTATTAATTATACCAAAAAGATATTCGAGAATGATGTTTATCATCAATGTCATTTCAAATAGAACTGATGTAATGTGTTATTTAATGATATCTTGTTCTCAGTGCAATAGTACTTTGTGGCAGCATTTGATAAAAGTATGCATACTGCAATATCAAAGCGATATTGAATATTTTCCCTACACATTGTTTCATAGACAGTATTTGTTTTATAATAAGCTTTTATTAAGTAATGAGAAAAAAAGAAATGAAAATAATAACATAAAATTTTTCAGCAAGCTATTCCATCCAGGTACCATCCCACTATGGGTGGCACTACTCCCTACCCACCAACCTACACCATATAAGTGGAGAAAGGGAGTTGATACAAGGATACATCATTGTTTTCTCATTCCTAATTGTATTTCTTATGTGACCAGCTACATCAAGTTCCTGCTGCCTTGACACACCTGTCATAATGAAGGGTGCCTTTTACACTGCAAGACAATAATAATTTTTATTCTGTTAAGATGTTTTTGTAAGAGCACTTTAATCTCAGCAATAGCCAAATAAACTATGGGATCTGAAGAGGATTGCAATCTCATAGGAAGAACAGTATCAACCAACCAGACCCTCCAAAGATCCCAAGGACTAAACCACCAACCAAAAAGTATATGAGGTTACCCATGGGTCCAGCTGGTTATATAGCTGAGGATGGCCTTATCTGGCCTCACTAGAAGGGGATCCCCTTGGTCCTGTGAAGGCTTGATGACCAGAATAGTGGAATGTTAGCCTACTGAGGCAGGAGTGGGTTGGCTGTTGGGGGAGCACATTCATAGAGATAAGGTGGAGAAAGAAGGAGATAAGAAGCTTGTGGAGGGGAAATTGGCAAGGGGGTGATATTTGAAATGTAAATAAATAAAGTAACCAATTAAAATGAAAATAAATATATTAAATATTCAAAGTAAATAAGGAAAACCACTTTCACTGCATTAATGTTCATTTTGATTAGAGACCTGTCTGCTCCTGACAGCTTCCTATATTGAATTCTAAGAAGAAATTGAGCATCTTTGGAGTTACTACAGTTGTGGTGAGACAGCCACTAGGCAAGAATTGCCTCTTTTCATCTACAGACAAATTACTGTCCTGAAAAGGACACACTTGCAGAAGAGTCAACTGATTATATCTGCCAAGACAGAGTAATCAGCCCTTAATAATTCTGCAGCACTAGGTCTGTCAGATGATCCCGGGCCAGAAGGCAGAAGAACAGATGCTCCAACGTTTTGAAGTAGAGCGAGTGTCCAGGTGTTCAGATGTCTCTATAAATTGGCTAAGTTTTAGAAGCTATGCTTTGTGCTTCCCACAATTATAGTTAACTCAGTCATTCTGGATTTCTGATGGGGTTGAAAACTTATAGCCTCATAGCCAATCCTGGCTATTTACCTTGAGAGAAAAGATTTGAGTGGATGGTCGTCAGCTGACATTCATCCTAAAGCCAGGTTCAGAACTAAATGTTTTAGTTAGGATAGATGACAGAGGTTCTGGTTAGTCAACAAAAGGATGGACTGGGTATTAGGACTATCTTGTACCTCACTGGTACAAATTGGCATAATTATGCTCTAATTGTATTTTGAGAGAAAAGTTTCATTTTAACAGGAAGGGTGATATGTAGGAGGAGCTAAGGTGGGAGGAGTACTGAGAGGAAGAGAAGGAGTAAGAAGAGGAGGAGAAGAAGGAGAGGAGAAGCTAGGTGATGAAAGAGAGAAAGAGTGGGGAGACAGGGAGGCAGATGTTCATGTATCTCCACCAGTCAAAGATAGTTGATATATCTAGGTTGGGTGGAATGTTACACTGCTGATTGAGCAATAACAAACTTATAAAGCCTTTGATTAACAATTTTTAAAAAATGTATAAGTGCAAAAATGAAAAGAGGGCATGGGATAGGGGTTTTCTAAGGGGGGGTAATGGGGAAAGGGGATGGCATCTGAAGTGTAAATAAAATATCCAATAAAAAATGGAAAAAATATTTAACATAAAAAAGAGACAGGCACCTTTTCCTGACATTTTAACAAGTCACATTCAGAAAGTACTTGGTTAAATAATTATCTGTCTTATATATCATTATATGATTTTTGCCATTTGCTTTCTGTGTCTTTAACAGCAATGACTTTTCCTATGAAGAGCTCAGATCACCTCTAATGTTAGAATTACCTAATTGATTTTTTCCTGGATTCCCTCATGAAAACCTTCTATTTGCAGCCAGTGTCACTTTTGTTCCTTCGTTAATGTTTGACTTTGATAATTTGAGGAAATACAAGCTTCATTGCAATCATTAGATTAAAACAGTCATGTACCTTTTGAGATTTGCAGAGGCACCATAGTGAGTTATCACTGGTGACCTTCAAGTCTGAATACCCAAGATCTTACATTTGACAGTGTTCCAAATCAGGTTGTAAACTGTTCTCAACTCGAGGCTTTAAAACAAAGTCCAGTATCTCATGCTCCTGACTTTAAATTAGATACAGAAGATATGCAACGAAAAATTTAAAATATATATGACTAATAGTTAAAAATTCAAGAACATAAGAGTCCATGTATCCACTCAGCTTGAAAAACATATCACTTCCAATGTTTAAGTTATTTAGCACAATTCCATCCACTTCCTTGCTCCGTATTTCAGTAAGCTTTGCCTTTGTCACCTTGTAGTTTTCTTTTTATTATTTTAGTTACTTTGTTAGCTCATTTTAATCATTATTTTGTGTTCTCAGCATAAAAGTTTGAAACTGTGAACATGAAAGAATTTTATCCCCTTATAAAATATAATTGTAAGTTTCTATACCTACAGCAGGAACTATATTTATGCATCTATATGACCTATCTCTATACACTCCATTATTAAATATACTATACAAATGTCAAAGTTATTAAAATACAAATGGACAATGTAATGAGTTTTGTATAATATGCACCAAAGACAGTCATACAAATCAGCAATTTTCTTTTCACATTATTTGCACATAATGTTTTTCTCCATATCCTGCAAGATAATCACCAGCTTCAGTTTATTATGATGTACTGATTTCCTAAGTTTTTACCTAAATACATAATTATAAATCATAGCCATAAATTGATGGCACCAGAGAAATGGCTCAGCAGGTAATAATGCAGGTTGGAACAAAAGTGTAACTTCAGATTTAAACACCACGTAACAAATCAGGCTTCCCACCAATATTGATAAGTGAATCTAGACGAGACCTGATGCTCTCTTTTTTATCTGGTAAATGAACATGTATGTAAACCAAAAAATGTGAATATACATACATTCACAGAGACACATCTTCACACAAATTAAAAATTGCTAAATAATGCGATTGATAAACATTGATGTAGTAATTGTTGAGATTTTTAAAAAATGCGTCTTTCAAGTTTGTTTCTCTTCACAAAAAAAAAAAGTGTGCCATGATAATCCAATTACCACGTTGACTTCATATCTAATTTTGTTTTCATTTTCATTCAATAATTTTATTTCACAGGAAAATGTTACATTTTACTCTGGTTTTGAACAAGAGATTACTTCTTAAGGTTTGGAAGACATTGCAAAAGAATCACACATACCTTTTTCTAAGACAATATATGCACTCAAATGCAATGCTTTCTTCAGAGTATATACAAAATTTCAGATTTCTTAGCATTGTCAAACTTCCCAAATCAGTAGTATGTGTTTGCTTCTATCCTCAATGTTCACTAAATCCCACTTTTTATACCACCAGGTGAAAACCATCTTATCAGTTTCTTTTTCTTTTCTGGACTATATAGTGACCTCTAACTTAAGTTTTAATTTAAATATACTTTTTAAATTACAGTTGGCATTTGGTACTTTTATATAACTACAATATATTAAGTAACTTCTCTTTATATGTAACAAAAGCTAGATATGTTTTAAAAATATCCAAATTGTTTTTATATTTTACATTTTAGATTCATCAGATGTTTTTAGTGTGTTTTACCTTTTTGCAGCTTATCTTTTGTATCCTTTGGTGATAGTTTTGATGATGAATTTTAACTTTCAGAGTTACACACACACACACAATCTCTGTTTCCTTTTTAGTGCAAAACCATTGTTTGTACTTAAGAAATGTTTCCTGTTGTCAATTAATCAAAAATATTTAATGTCTTTACCATTAACAGGTTTTATTACCTGTAGTTCTTTATAGATGCCTATAATGAAAGAATGAAGGTCATATTGAAGTTCAGGTAGTCTGCATCACTGTTCAAGTGAAAATTTAGTTTTCCTACATGTCCTAGTAGAAAAAAACAATGCTTCCTCATGATCTTGCTATTTTGCAATGGAAGTTTTGTTATAAATCAGCTCTCATGCATGGTTAAATAAGCTTATCTGACACTAGTTAATTTTGTTGGTTCCTGTGTAATAACCCTTGAATGTGTTTTCCAGAATGGTTTGATTTCTAGCACAAGGAAGATTACCATATGACATTTTTGAAAGTTCTTTTTTACTTATCCTTCCCTATATTCCCTCCTTTATGTTCCCTTTCATCGCTTACCCCTATGTCATCCTTCATGTCTCATTATTTCTGTATAAATCCTTACACCACTCCATCTAACTTCCCCTCTTAAGAAAATCCAAAACACTGTGATCACTTAATTATTTCCTGACATGTATGTTTTTTTTTTTTTTAAATGAAAGACACATGTCTGAAAAGTCAAAGATAATATCCACAATTCTGAGACAACACACAACATTTGTATTTGGGGGCACAATTATTTCATACAGAATGATTGTTTCTAAGTCCATCCATTAAAGAATTAATTTCATCTTTATTTCTTAATATCTTAATATTCCATAGTGTAAGTATACAACATTTTCTGTGTATATGCATCAGTTGTGCTAACCATTTCTTCTTGGCCATGAAGTCATTAACTTCAGCAGGGTAAACTGACTAGGAGCTACATTCTTAATGAAAACTGACTTTTCTACTCCCAGAAACTATCAATTGTCAATAGATCCACAACTAAAATAATGTGAATGCCTAACCTTCCCCTTCTATGTTGGGATTTGGTCTGCTTTGAACTTGCACTTGATTTCTTGTACATATTGTCCCAACTACTAAGAGTTCATGTATGCCCCTGCCCTGTTGTTTCAGTGTAGTCTTCTAACACTTCTAGCTAATTTTTTCCTCTACTTTTACCATAGTGAACCCTGAATCTTGGGACAAGTGGAAGTGCTACAGAAATATTATCTAAGATATTCCTATTTCACAGCTATCGTAAATATAGCAGCAATGAACAGGAGTGAACAGGTATCACTATAATGGGCTATCAAGTCCTTTGGTTAAACACTCAAAATGGCATAGCTGGATCACATAGTAAATATATATTTAGCCTTTTGAGGAACCTTCATCTCATCTTTTATATGGGTATCACCAACTTGCACTTTACCAGCAGTGAATAGATTTTTTGTTTTCCTTCTATCTATTCCTGCGTTTGGTTCAATTTGGTTTAACTTTCCATTGTTTATTTGTTTTATCTTAACTGTTCTAATCACCATAAAATGAATAGTTTTTTGAAATGTATTTTAGATGTCAGTTCATCTTTTGAGAACTTCCTGCTTAATTCTATGCCATATTATCACTTGGGTTGTGTCTTTTGTTGAGGAGTCACATTTTAAATTTTTGATGTATACTTCAGATATTAACTGTGCCTCTCAGATATCCAGTTAGCAGAGATTTTCTGTGTTCTGTTTCTTTAGTCAAATGATGTGTAATTTTTTTATGGAATCTTTTGGCTTCAAGGATCTCATTCATTAATTGTTGAACATAATGCCTACAATCTAGGAGTCTGGTTCGGAACATCTTTTTTATGGCATTAAGTTCATATGTGTTCCTTAAATTACATGCTGTACATGCTAACAGAAGAGAAAAGTAGTCTTCAATTTTTACAAAGCTATGAACTCTGCAAGTTGTAATAACCACTGGACTCTCAAGATCTTTCCAGTGGTGAACAGTAGCTTGAATATGTGATAGTAACCAATTACTTACTGAGTAAATTTTAATCCTACTCCACAGATAACATGCATGCTTCTCACCATTTTCTGGGCCAAAACCTGTGGGTAGGCAAATTATAGACTCTATTGGACAGAGAACTGAAGTTGAAACTTAAAGGTTCTTCAAAGAGTCAGTTGTGTTGGATGGTGTTTTGCTGGGGCAAACACATGGAGTGTTTTCCTGAAGTGGACACAGATGAAATATTAAAGCAGACTCATGAAGGTATGTTTTACTGAAGCAGACACTGGAGAGAGTATGTTCTACTAAAGCAAACACCTGAAAGGACAGGTGATGAAGGATTTGCTAACAACAGACATCTATTGGTATGCCTTACATTAATTTGTCGAGATAAGACTCCTGCTGAGGCTAGGCACATGATGTTTGGAGGGTATAAGTAGGACTCAATACAGTGACAGTGAAAAAGCTTGGCTTGCACAGCTAGCTGTGCAATATTTGTGGTTTTTGTGTCTTCACTGATCTTCACTTCCCTAACAGAGGTACAGCTAAAAACTTTTCCTTGCATTCCTGCTGGTCCATCCTGCTCACTTGAGCTCAGGCTGAGGCCTGGCTTGCTCTGTTAAGTTCTGTCACCATTATTGCTAATCTGACTCTATTGACCTGAACTGCTGGCGTATCCATGAAGTGTTTGTGAGTCGATCAAGTTGCAGCTGCCTGCTACCTGTGAACTGAACTGCCAATGTCCAGACAACACAGATGGGAGTTGTTGCAAAGAACCTTTCTATCAGGTCCACTTTCCCTGTATCATTTCTTTTCCACTGCTGCTGTTGGGTTGACGACAAGGGAAATTAAAACGTTTAAGAACCAACATTAAAATATGATTCAAAAAATTAAAGTTACAGGGAACCCACTGCTGTTACTTTGCTACATGAACATAAATTAAGCTGTCTTAATGATTTATTGTTGTACCCATAATTAATGCATCTTTTAATCCTCATCAATGAAGATTCCAATTGTAGTAAATGTGATTCATACAAAGACCCACAACTAGTCAATGCGCAGAGAATAAGAGACTGGGTGCTTAGCCTTAAATGGGCTTCTATAGAATTCTACCTTGTCCCACTCATCACAGATCATCAAAAAGAAGACCAAGTTTAAGAACCAATGTGGTAGATAAATACAAAAAAAAAAAAAAAAATCCAACAAGCAAGGCACATGCGTGAAATCACAGTAATTATGACAATGTCCCTAATAGCAGTGCAAGTACAGATCAAATCCAACATAGAGAAGGCAGTCAGTGAGCAGGTTTCAATCTTCTAGAAATTAATCTGCTGACAGTGATTAACTTCTGGGAATGAAAACATAAACTTAATTTAAGAGTATAACTCCTAGTTACTTTAACATACTCCAGTGAAAGGCTAAACATTCAAGAATATTTTAACAGCACAAACTGAACTTTTTTGGGTGGAAAAGAAGAAAAAAAAGGAGGAGGAGGAGAAAGTAGGAATGATTAAAAGGAAGGAAAGAAAGAAATAGAGAAAGGGTTAAAGAAAAAGAAAGAAAAGGGAGAGAGAAAGAATGGAAGAAAGAAAAAGGAGGGAGAGGAAAAAGAAAGGAAGGAAGGAAGAAAGGAAAGAAAGAAAGAGAAAAAAGAAAGAAAAAACAAAAGAAAGAAGGAAGAAAATGAGATGCACAGAGGAAGGGTTGAATATTGGAAGAGCTGGATGTGAAAGTGATGAAACTGCATTGTACGAAATTCTCAAATAATTGAAAAAATGAAGAAATATTTAACCTCCAATAGAAAACAATTTTTTCATTTGAGCTTCTAAAGCTCTATCTGATTAACTGGTATGTCTAATTTAAAGATCATAATTAATAGTGAATTACCTCCTTAAAACATTTTAGAATATTGATTTGAAGCACATTGTGTAGCTATCTGACTATTCATCTGTTATTAAATGATTGTGAGTTGTAATATTTGCAATTATAGTCACCTATATATCTCATTTGGTTTTGTTTATGATAGTCTTTCTAATTTTTTATATAAAAGTCATAGTCGACTGTTTTGTTTCAGTCCAAGATATCTGAACACTGTCAGGAGCCATAATGGGACAAGCTATTAACTTCAGGTGATCATTCTGAGATGGCCTGCTTCGGATTATTATATAATATGAGACAGGTTCATCTTTATGAAGCAAGTCTGTAAGGGATTAATTTTAAGAAAGATTCCTGATGTTAATATGCGTTTCCTGTTATTGTTAAACATATATCCCAATCACTAAGTAATAGTACACTCCTTTGGCAGATCTCAGCAGATCCATGAAGATGTACTGTTGAAAGGGTTAAGAATTTTCAAAAACTCCTAACAGGCAGAGCAGAACCAAGAGTACAGGTCAGCTTGGTCATGAGCTCTGTGTTTCAGGAACTTGGATGACCACAAGATAGATGGCTGATTACATACAGGCTTTTAGAGAATAGTCCATACAAAATGTTCCTCATGACTCTTCCTTGTACCTTGTCATAAACTGAATAATGGGCTGGGACTTTCCACAGGTGCTCTCCAATAGTCTGCCTTTACTCCCACTTGGTTGTGGTTTTCCTCCCTGAGTTGCGGTTTTTGGCTTTAAATTCTCTCTGTCTCCAAAGCCCCGGGGTCAGAACCCACTGCTCCTGCATGGGTCATGGGTCTTGACCTCAATATACTGATTGAAACATACCTCTTGCTGATTGTATCAAGTTCAGTGTCTTGTGAGATAATGGGTGGCTGTGAATTCCTGAGGCTTGGGTGAGGTTCTCCCTTCGTGGGGGCCTTACACTGTCTTGTAGTTATGCTATATAGAAAAATAGACGACTTAATTCTTAATGATTATGCTATAAGAATTCCTAAAATTATATCTGTGATTATTAAGCTCTTTTTAGTGGGACTGCTATTAGCTCCTTTTCTGATTGTCAAAACTGCAATTAGAACTCTGTCAGCCTCCCAAGTGTCACTGGTTAATTGCTCATTTATAGTAACCAGTCTTTCTCCTACTCAGAGCACATTCCAAGAAGTTGTAAAACAATTAACAAAGCATATAAAAAGGTAACCAAAGATTTATTATAGGTAATAGGACAAAAGACAAAATATTGACTGGTTTTATCTACTATACAAAACTTCACTAATTATTATGGTTTTAAATCTTCAGTGAACCTGTGGATATACATGTAAACATTCTCTGTTGTAAACTTCTATTTCAATTTATTATTTGATTTTTGATGTGAACTTGTAATGAACTTTGTAACATGTGATCATGTATTCTGAAAATTGTATAAGAACTGAGGACAAAAAGATAGAGAAGTTAGAGAATTTTTCCCTTACTAGAATTTGTTCTTCTTCCCAGCTTAGGATCTTTCTGCCCTTAGATAGCTTTTATAGGAATCTTTTTACAATTTAAATATAAAAGCTATAACCACTTTTTTCTAATTGTCCTGTTTTCTTCCTTACACTTCCAACTAACAGGTTGACCATTAAAGCCATTCAGTTCCTACTGTGATATTACAAAGGCTATTTACTTAAACCTTTGCTGTTTTTAGGAAGAGGTGCCAGAAACTGCACTTTCTGACCTCAGGGGATCACAGAAGGCAGGTCAGCTATAGAAGCATAGTAACTTAGACTTAGATAAGTAAAATTATTATTCTGAGACAAAGTCTTACCCAGGAATCTTGTAAGACCAAGTCTGAACTGACAAGAAAGATGATCCCCACACCAAGACTGGTTCCCCTCAGAACATATTTATGCATTTTATATATTAAATTAACATTTTTATACATGGTTTGACAGAGCGAGATAGATTGGGGTATGTGGGGAGCCAACAGAAGGCAGCTATCATCCTTGCAGCCATCTTGAGCCATATACCCTGACAAGAGACTTGATTACAATAGCCTACAACAGCTGAGCACACTCTGATAACATCTTGTTTTAGATACCCAGGATTTTCCCTTGGGTGTGTGAGACTTAAAAGTGTGTGACTTAAGGGCGTGACTTAGAGATCAGATTTAGAGAGAAGACCTAAGGGCATGACTTAAAGGCATAACTTAAAGGCATGGCTTAGAAGTGAGACATATAAAAGGTGAGAGGCAGACAGAAGAAATTATTATTCAGTATTAGGCACTTGGCACTTGGAGGAAGAACTTGGAATTAGAGAGTAGGCACTTGAGACACTTGGAGGCACTAGGAACTAGGAACTAGGGACTAGGAACTCAAGACTTGGGACTTGGACTAGGAAGAGAGACTGAAGAATAAATGGGATTGAATCACACTCTGTCTGGTCCCCATTCTTCCAGTCTATCCTCACTCTCTCTCTTGCTGAACCCTAACCCATGGACCAGAGCAGCTTGGGGCAGTGTGGGCTCTAATAATTTAGCCCCCAAGGCTTTTGGCAGTTTGGGTTCCAACACTGTCAGAGCAGTCCGTGACATTCTGGCCCCCAAACTTGGGGCAGCTCGGGCTGCAACAGGGGTGGAAGGTCAGCTTATTTCACCAATTTATGATGTACTTTTTTTTTCACTAATATACAAAAAATGTCTTTCATATTTTTAGTTAAGATGTGTGAGTTCTTTATTCTTGTAGCTAATCTTTGTTTAGTAATAAAAATTTATATTTAATAAAAGTACTAAACATTTCTTTCTTTCCACCTACTAAGACAAAATATTTTAAGGTTCTACCAAAAAAACCTAAGTTTCTTGATATTGTTTCAGGTGAATTTTGTTTGCTATTTTTCAGAATATGATTTATAGAATTTTAAACACCATTTTAAAAATTTTGTGTTACTGTTGAAAAAAGTCATATCTATTAGACAGGCAAGAATTTATTTAGTTTGTATTCTGTCAATGTGAAGTTGCCTAATTAATTTTACTAATATGTTGATATTATGTAAATGAGACAAATATAACACATATATTATGCCATAATTTTCATAGTATCTTTCTGGACTTAACTTTAATATTATTATTTTTAAGAAATTTTCTTTTCTGAAATTTTTATTTTAGTATTATGTTGAAATCTTTTCTAAATTTTTCTCTCACTTGCTTTCTTTTTTTCTGCATGTGCTGTGAGTATCTGCATATGTGAAATGATAAGCATATATGCTTGTAAATGTGTTGAAGCTGAAGGGCAACCTTGGATATTCTTTTTTAGGAGGCATTCATCTTATTTAAATTATTATTTCTTTTTATTTTCGAGATTATAATGATTATATAGTTTTCCTCTTCCAGTTCATTAATTCAAATCCTCTCATGTACTCCCTTACCCTCTTTCAAATTCATGAACTCTTTTTCATTAAGTATTATTACATGTATATACATATTTATATTAATAAGTATGTAATACGTATTGCATATATGCAACCTTCTCCATCTGTTTTATGTTTCCATTATATTTGATTTTAGGGCTATTTGATAATAGATTTTTTTTTTGAGATAGTATTTTTTAGTTGTCTGGAATTCACCAAATAAGTGAGACTGGACAGCAACTGACATAGACCTAGTTCTTTCTGCCTAGCTAGAACTGAGATTAGGAACATATATTAGCATATTGAACTTTACACTTGGTCCTACATATTGAGTTTAGTTTCACATGAGTTTGTAATAAGGGTAAGTAAGAACAATATCTATTGAGCTATCAATGTTTTCCTTAAACATTTTATTAGTTTTAATTTTAAGAATTAATACAAACTTCCAGTTTGTAATTATGATTTCAAATGTTGCTTTTCAAATTTTTGAAATAATTAAAATACAAAGACTTGCTAAATTTTAATCATTTCTCTAAGTAGCACAAAAGAATTGCTTTTGTTACTGTATTTTTTAAATGATATGTACAGAATGTTGTATATGGAAATTAATTTGTAAAGGTGCTATAATTAACATTGTGACATGTTTTTTATTCATAACTATGAATTTTGTTTAATATCCTATTCCTTTTCTCCCTCCTACCATTTTCTCCTACTCATTTTTTCTTGCCTATCTATATTTGTTTGTAATTTTTTAAATTATTAATATTCATTATTTTTCTTTATTCATGCTGTAGAACTCTATATAAATATTTTTCTGAAGTCACCCATTTATTTTGTTATTGTTCTATATTTACTTAAGTGTTCATTTTCCCCTAAGGCTGACTTTACTTTAGGTGTAGGTCATAGGTATACTCTGTAGCATTTTCATTATAATTCAGCTGAAATTTTTTATAATCTCTGCTGTGACTTCTGTTTTTAAAAAACTCATTTGATATTTTGCAATAGATTTCTTCATCTCTCAACATATGGAGACTCAGTTTTAGGTTGATTACAATGCATTTAAAGAACACATTCTGTATAAATCCAATCTTTCTTGCTGAAATATGCAGGCATCTGGTAATTTCTGTAAATAGCCCATATGCTTTTTTTTTTTTAAAAAAGAATGTGCATTTTGCTGCTGCTATGTGTATAGTTCTGTGTGTGTGAATTGATTTGTGTGTGATACTTTGCAATGTGAACATTTAATTATATATATATTTTTTTCTCCATCAGTAATTAAAGCCTTCTGTTATAGATATTGATCCATTTTCACTTCAGGTCTATCTAGAGCATTGCTTTATATAATGAATACCATAGTTTGTAAGTATATTTTTTATGCTTCTTTGGATTTACTTGTTCAAGTACATATTATCATTTTATTTGCTGTGATTTCATGTATGAATTATATTTTGATAGAACATATTGCAATAAGATTTCATTTGATTGGTTGTTTTATTGTTTCCCATTCTTATACATTTTTTGTATTTCTAATTTACATTGAAGCATATGGTTTGATTTTTTTTGCACCTACATAACAACCTTTATATTTTTGACAAATGCCCTTTAATTTTAATGCACTTATTCTGTATTTTATTTCTTTCATGATTTTGCTCACTTTTTTAAAATTATAGGTTAATATTGCTATAAAAAAACTATAAAGGTTTTCTGATACTATGAATCACCTATTCATGAATTGAACATTTAAAAAGTATGTGGAAACATGACTGTATTTAGAGAATGAAAAAACCAAGTTTCATAGAATCATTAAAGCAAGCCCCAATAATACTATACTGAGGGAATTAAGACAGAATAAAATTATGAGTGTGATCCCTGATCTAGTAGGACTATAGTTCCTACAAGAATGAGATTATAAAAATGCACATCAGTAACATCCAGTGTGAAGTTATAGGAAGTTATATCCAAGCAAAACCAAGAAGAGAAAGCTCAGGAGAAATTAACTACTCAAAATTCTGAGAAAAAAATCTATTTCACCAGATCTAAAATGTTTTACCAGCATACTAAAGTAATCCTCCTTTACTATCTCTAAAATTAATATGCAAACATGGCTATCTTATACTTATATGTGTTTTAATTATGCATATACTTTATTGATTCCCTCTTCTGTATTTATGTCACTATGTATAATACATATTATAATTCATTGTGAATTGTGTTTTCTATTGGAATGTTCTCATGTATAAATTACATTTTCAGTTTTTTGAAATATATATACACACATATATATATATGTATATGTATGTGTGTATATATATATGTGTGTGTGTGTGTATACATATATATTTGTTTCTAGTTTCTTTTCTTCTGTAATTTCCATCATATTTTTCTCTCTCTTTTTTTTTTTTTTTTGGTTTTTCCAAGACAGGGTTTCTCTGTGTAGCCTTGGCTGTCCTGGAACTCACTCGGTCTGATAAACATCGTGTTTTTCTCACATATCTTGTTTTGTTGTTTAGTGCCCCAGCTGCAAGGCACATGTGGTAAAGTGTCTTCAGCTGCATTCCCCTGCTTGTGCTTATATATACCCATGATTTCCTTTCAATAAATGGGACTTTATCAGACTTCTCTGTCTTGTCTCCATTCTTCGTGTCTCTTGCCCTCCATCACTACTCTCTCTCCTGCAGACCCTGTCGACTGACCCGCACAGGCAGGGTCACCTAGCGCCTAATGTGAGGCAGCACAGGCCAGATCATCGAAGTAAGTTGAATTGTAAATTATTTCTATTGTTTTATTTATGGTTTTTTTTTTTTTTTTTACATCTGAATGTGTTTGTGCATTTCTATTTGCAAGTTCACATGTGTCTGTATACATGTGATATCTTGGATAGAGATTGATGTACTGTGACTTCCACAAACTTAAATTGAGACAAGGCCTCTCATGAAACCAGAGTCTGCTGGTTTGATTACACTGAGTGGTTTCCAAGCCAGAGAAATCTGCATCCTTATTCTTCTTGTTAAGATTACAGGTGCATATCATCATGCTCATGTTTTTCACATGCTAAACATCTGAACTCACTTTCACACATTTGCCCTTTGCGATGATTAAGTTGTGTTGCCAACTTGGCACATGGGTAAAGAGGAAATGTTAATTGAAAAGTTGTCCTTGATGGAATGGCCTATGACATGTCTATGAAATGTTTTCTTAATTGATAAATAATTTAGGAGTACTTTGCCCACTGTTATGGTGTACCCTGTGACAGGCAGGTGAGCTTTGGCTGTATAAGAAAAGTACATGAACAAGCCACAGAAAGCTAGTCAATAGGCATCAATCCCTCCATGGTCTGTGCTTCAGTTCTTACTTTGAAATCCCTTCCTTATCTTAAATAAATGATGGAATATAACCTGTAAGCTAAAATAAACCCTTAATCCAATATGATTTGTCACAGCAAGAGAGAAGAAAACTAAAACAGAATTTATACCAGAGAGTAGAGCTTGGTCAGATGAACCAGATCATATGTATTTTATGCCTTGGACTGTTTTGAATAAGGAAGTTAGAAGGTTTGGGAGCTATGTGAAGGGGAAAAATGAGTTCTCAGAAATTAATGAGATGTTGTAGGAACTTGAAAGATAATGCTAAGAGAAATGCAAACAGTGGATGCCTGACTTTGTAAGTTTCAAGGGTATGTTTGAGTGTCTCTCAATGACTGTATTTGGGTTATTCATGTGATAATTTGAATTATAAGTTTAGTTTCTTGTCAACTAAGGCTAAATAATCATTTTAATTAAGAAAATACCAGTACCAATTGTGTAAGTGAAAACCTTGCATTACTGCAACATACAGTGCTAATTATTTAGGACTCAAAGAAAAGAAAAAAGAAAAAAGCTTTGATGAACAAGTGACCAGCATCCTTAATGTGATATCTTCTTAAAAGTATTCAATCATGGTAAGCACACACAGCTGTGTTCCCAAGAGGACTAAGAATGAAACTTAGTCTGGAGCAAAATTAAAAATATATAAGACTCTTCCATGTGGTGCCCATATTGAATGAGAAAAAATGTGAGTCATGACAATAAGAGAGGTCAGGTGGGAACATTGGTAAAGCTGTACTTTCTGTAGCTGAGACTCAGGATACTTGAGATGCAAACACTTTGGGATAGCCATCATACACAGTAGAGTGTGTGAAGAAAAGTTGGCCTGATCCTACTAGACACACTTTGTGTGTTTCTGAATGCTGAGATGAAAAACTCTTATTTCCCAAACTCTTTGAAGCCCAAAAGGTCTGAGTTTGTCTCAGAATTTGAACACTAAGTTAATACATTGTTGGATTTTTGTTTAGTTTAGTTTTGTTTTGTTTTACTTTGATCAGATTTTTAAATTTGCCTTAGTCCTTTACTCTTGGAAATACAAAAGTATTTATTTTATTCTGGAATTTAGGAAAACCCAAATAAATTTATTTCTATTTTAAAAGAACTTGTATTTTTAAATAATTGCTATTTAGAAAAGACTGTAGGGATTTTAAAAGTTGTGGTATAATTTATATTGTAATACTAATATAATCATCAGGTCTTTGGAGCAAAAAAGGCTATAGTTTAAAGGTGACTTATAGTTTGTGTATCAAGTTGACAAGGGGTCAACCTGTAATGACTACTATTTCTTGGTTGTCAACTTATGATGAAAGAATCTTCATTGATAAATTGCTATCATCAGCCTGACCTGGAGACATACCTGCTAGTGATTTTCTGAACTGCTTATTGATACAGCCTACTATGTACAGTGTTTTCCACTGGCATGTGGACTTGGCTATCTGTGTAAGAAGACACTGAACCAAATCACAATAAGCAATCCAGTATCCTTAATTCCTTCATGTTCTGTGCTTCATGTCCTGCCATAAATTTTCTGCCTTGTGTTGTGTTTCTGCCTTGGTTTCCCTCAATAAGAGATTATAACCTAAATGCTAAAATAAACTCTTTCCTCATACCAGTTGATTTCAGCCAGTGTTTCTCTACAGTAACAGTTTAGCTAGCAATTAACCCAACATATACTTCAGTGACTAACTCATCTTATCAGACCAGCTTTTGCTTTTACATTTGTCTTTCACAAATGGTTGAGCTGTCTATAAAAACACACACACAACAAAACAAACTCACAAACAACAACCACTACATAAAATTAATATAAAAGTAGTTAAATATCATATCCAATTGATAAAACTTCCAGACGTATGCATGCTGGGCTGAATTCCCGGAGACAAGTATCACAGCTTTAATCAGGAAAATACTCTAACAGGAAATTAATTTTGTCACTGAAAAAAGTCCACATCAGACATGATCAAAAGACTGGTAAAGTGGTTAAATACTATAATAGTATTCTAACTACCATCTTTGAAGCCAAATAAATACTTATTATTATTTACCTTCCGACATACAGTTAGAGAAGAACATTGATCCCTAAATATTTTAAAGCATAATTTCAAAAACCTGTTAATATATTTCCTAAAATAATATAAGAGGCCATTGTTGAGTGTATTTAAGGATTGTAACTTTTAGGTGAGTTGATTATACAGGATTCCCCAGTTTGGCCTAGTATAATTATATTGGTTTCCAAAAGTGAAGGTATTTTTTTTTTAATGTCAGTTTGAGATTCTCAATGTGCTAATGCTTTGATTTGTCAATACTTGCTATAAAGGCAGAGGGCTACAATGCTAGACACAAACTCTAGAAGACACAAACTTCATTTTAACCTCCAGAATAAAATATGCACTTGTCGATATTTTAATTATGCCCAGAAATGTCTGTCATAAATTTCCAATTAATAGTATAAAAGAAAACATTCTAAGTACATGAAAAGTCCTTTGACTCTTTAAACTATTTTAGAAATTTAATTTATGATAAAATATGGGTGACCATCTTACTATTTTAAGAATATCATATATTTTCTTAACTACATTCACACTGCTGTATGACAAACCTCTATGTTAAAAATGACAGTGTTTATTTTATTAAACATCTTAAATCAGTCCATTATCCAGCCTGTAGAAACCCCATCATATTTTCTGTCTCATATTATTTTAAAACCTCAGATGCCTCAATTAAGAAAAGCAGAAAATGTTTATCTTTCTTAATGATTATCTTACTTCAGCCACTACCGGGTCTTCAAGAGTCATCAATGTTTCAGCATATATCAGAAGTCTTTTCTTGTCTGTCTTAGTTAGGTTTACTATTACTATAATGAAACACCATGACCAAAAGCCAGGTGTGAAGGAAAGGGTTAATTTCACTTATTTCTATGCCATTGCTCATCGTTCAAAGAATTCAGGCCAGGAACTCAAACAGGGTGGAAACCTGTTGGCAGGAGCTGATGCAAAGGCCTCCATAGGGGCATTGCTTACTAGTTTACTTCAAATGTCTTGCTCAGCCTGTGCAAGAACCCAGGAACACCTGCCCTGGGGTGACCCCACCTACAATAGGTCTGGTCTTCCCACATCAATCATTAAGAAAACACCTTACAGGCCTACCTATAGCTCAATTATATTGAGGGATTTTTCTCGATTAAGGCTCTGTCTTCTCCAGTGACTCTAGCTTTTCTCAAGTTAACATAAAACTAGCAAGCACATCTTCAAAGAATAGGTAGATTGCATGTAGCACACAAAACACATTTTAGGCCCTAGCTATCTTTATCCACAGAGGTCTTCTTACTGCATCCTACCTCTCAGTGCATCCAGGGGGTCCATTTCTTTCTTCAGTGTCTGGCTCTTTGTGACTCCCTGACTTGCTCAACCACACTTTTTCACCAAAACCTGTGTGTAGACAAGATCATGTATTCAATGTCTCTGTGTAGTCTACTCCACCCCTGTCTGTGACCGTACCACAACTGATCTCTAGGCTTCTGTAACTATGGTACCTATATGGGCCATGTATCACTTCTATCTAGCTATATTTACCACAACACTCCAGAAGGACCACACACAATGTAGACCAGAAGAAACATGCTGTATGCCAATCTGTCTTTTCTATCCACCTAACTTGATTCCACATTCACATCCTCTTATCTGTCCCAACTTGCTCTATCTAATATAGACTTAGAATTAACAAAAGAGTTCTGTTCACATATTTGGATCTCATTTCAAAAAAGTTTCATCATTATGAAAAATAAATCCAATATATTTTATCTCAAACCAAGCAGTCCTGTAGAAATATTTACCTGTGAGAATTATCTAAAAACCCCTTGTCATAATATTTAAAAGAACACTCACAATTATTATCAAAGATTTTCAGGAGATTAAAAAGATAACACAAAGAAAGAGCTCCATGGAATTGAGAGAAAAAATTAAGGAGAGTAAACCAATGAATGATGCCCATAAAAACACAAAAATAAGGCTCGTGGAAATCATGAAGACAATCAAGGACTTGAGTATCAAATTCAAAAAGGAAATAGAAACATTGGAATAAATTCAACCTGAAAAAAACTCATTAATTCATCTAGATAAGTCAAAAGAAACACTAACTTGCAGAATGAATCAAACAGAAGAAAGAATATCAGGATTGAAATTTAAAGTGGAGTATCTAGAACTAATAAGCAAGGAACATATTTAAAAACAAAAACAACAGGAAAGGAACACACAAAAACCATGAAACACCATGACAAAACCAAACCTTCAAATTATAGGCAGAGCTTAGGAAGTCTTGAAAAAGAGCAGAAAGAGGAAAAGCGAAACAGGAGAGGCCAGGGACACACCATGATAGCATGACCCACAATATCCACTGACAAGGACTCATGGGAACAGACATAAAGAAGAGATGAACATATCTGTAGGGCTCTGACTTAAGTCCTCTGCATATAGGTTATGGCTGAATAGTGTGGAATCCTAATGATGGGATTGGAGGCTGTCTCTTATTCTTTTGTCCACTTGTGGGACTCTTCTTCCTACCAGGCTGTCTTGTCCAACCTTGATATGATGGCATGTGCTTAGTCTCTTGTAGCTTGTTATGCTGTGTTAGGTTGATGTCCCTGAGAAGCCTGCTCTTTTATGAAGAGAGGCAGAAGGAAAGGATATACTGGAGTGAGGAGGTATGGGCAGAGAGGATGGGGGAGGGGAGGAAAGGGAAGGAGGAAAAATTGCCATCATGATGTAATATATGAGAGAAAATTAAAGCAATAACACCTCACTAAAAAGTGATGATATTGAAAACAGTTTTAGAACAATGAGGGTCATTCTATCTGATGGTGGTGGTGGATACAACATAAAGAAATACATACTTTTTCTCATGTTTCTATTATCAGATCAATTGAATTGAATCAGAGGACAATCTAGTCTTTTGGTAAAGTAAGAATTTTAAGTAAAGTAAGAGTTTTATTTTTATATTGGACTGGAAAAAACATCTCTCTCTCTCTCTCTCTCTCTCTCTCTCTCTCTCTCTCTCTCTCTCTCTCTCTGTGTGTGTGTGTGTGTGTGTGTGTGTGTGTGTGTGTGTGTGTGTGTTTTCTGTACCTCTTTTTCTTCACCCCCTGGCCTTCCATGCTTCCCTCCAACTCTTTCAATCTTTTTCTTGGTCTGTGTCTCTATGTCTTTGTGTCTCTCTGTGTCTCTCTGTCTCTCTCTGTCTTTCTATGTCTCTCTGTCTCTCTGTCTCTCTCTGTCTCTCTCTCTCTCTCTCTCTCTCTCTCTCTCTCATTTCTCTTCTAGTTAATGCCACATGATGACTTGTTATCTGATAATGAGCCAATAAGTTCCAGAACCTACTACCTGTTCTTCTGGATGAAACCGTCTCTATCCCCTTATCTAGCAAATATGTAGAAAATATATATCCTTTCTGATGTATCTCCATAAGTTTATTTTTTAAGCTACTGTACTAATTTCTTATATGGTTTGTGGCCTGAAGCAGATATGTGTGCATACCTTTCACCTCTGACTCTTCTCTTTCATTGCCAATTTGTGGTGATGCTATCTGGATAAAAGGTATCCACCTTTTATCTTGATGAAGCAATGAAAACCTCATTTGTCAGTTTTTCTAGGCATTTCTCAAAGAATAGTGTTCAAGTTAAGGATAGAAGGCTTTAATTATGCTCAGGGTTGATAATACAGAGAATTGGCTCATTTTTTCCTTTTACTTTGTTTGTAACTTCAGCCCATGGAATCGCATTTCCCATATATAACAACTGAGTGTTGCCATGTAACCAAATTCAGAAATTTATTTATAATCATCCTCACAGATTTCTTTTTTAAGTAATTCTAAATGTTGTCAAGTTTCAATCAATATAAACTATCATGTTGTACAAGTCCATCATTTAAAATATTGAATTTCTATTTACACAGTCTTAACATTACTAGCTCATTAAGTGAGTGGAAAAATGTTATCTGCTCCCATTTTTGACCAGTGATTTCAATTTGTGATGGTCAGTGTGCACACACTGTAATATTATGAAGGTGGAACAGTAACTCATTCCTATGAAGGTGGGACTTTTTTCAAAGACCACCTGGAAGATACCTGAAAGAACCTCTGTGCTTATTTATTTAGAAAACAAATCATGGAAGTGAGATAATCCATCTATAATTTCTTCTCCAGAGACTTTTTTTCTATATTTTCTACCTTAGCCTTCTCATTTAAAAGAAATTAATATGGACGCAGAAGTGTGATTGGGAGATACATTTAAAGTAATTAGAGAGACAGAACTTTTCTATACATAAAGCCTAATAACAACACATATGAGTTTCTGCATTTTTTCCTTTTGCATTTGAATTGCATTCATATGTCTTAATGGGGGGGTGGAATGAAAGGAAGAGGAAGAGAGTAGGGAGGGTAGGTTTTATTTCCTTTTCTGAAATCTTTGTGAGTATGTTTGTGAAATCTGTGTTTTCTTGTCCACAGAAACTCTTTTCTTCTGTAGTAACATCAAAAGATATTATCTGTCCACTGTCTACCTAAGAGTGATATGCATGGTACTGCAGAGTAGAGTTTACACACTAAAAACAATTCACCAAATGAAAATATCAAAAGGTGTTTGACATTCTGGATTAGTATAACATATTTCAATAAAAATAGCTCATCAATATGTGTCAAGAATATATTTTTTCATTCTTATTTAACAATTAATATATAGAAGACTATATATTAATTCTTCAATATATATTATATATTGAAGAAAAATGTATATATTAACGATAGGAGCATAGGTGTCATAAAATATGCTCACACTGGAGGAGATAGAGGATCTGATAGAAACACTGTGGAGCATACACAAAAGCCTTAAAAATGTCCATTGTTCTTCAGAATTCTTAAATAATCATATATATATATATATATATATATATATATATATATATATATCCCATGTAGGTATAGATATATAGACATAGATATTTAAATGATCATGAAATGTATCACCAGTAAGATACAGCAGATATCAGAAGCATTTTATTTCCACTGTATTATATCATATTATATATTAAGCTAGAAACATACTACGATGTGTCAACTAATGAATTATCATAACATACCACTAATAAACAATATCAATAAACAATAAGCCTCCCAGTTTCTGAGAGTAGATAGGACAGATAGTATCTTTTTGGTAAGCATCATCAAAAATTTAAACAAACTGATCCTTATTGTATTAGCTAGGGATCTCTAGACTCAGTACTTACAGAATGTCTCCACATATTAAGGCCATTTGTTGTAATAACTTACAGTCTGCAGTATGACTAACCAAACAACAGATAGTTGTTGATGGGAATGGCAAGAATCTAGTAGTTGCTCAGTCCCATGAAGCTAGTTGGTTGATCTGGTCTTCTGTATAAGCTGGAATCCTGAAGAAGTACATTTGAAGGATGTGCTGGCAAGTAAGTGCAAGCAGGAAAAGAGAAGTGAGCTTTCTTTCTTCCAATGTCCTCATGTAGGCCTCCAGCAGAAGGTATGATCCAAATTAAAGGTGTATACTACCATGCCTAGATTTGGAACTTGATCTGTCCCAGGTTAGCCTTGAACTCTGAGACTTTTTTTCCTCAGTCACCTGGGTTTAATGGCATGTACTCTTTGCCTAGGTCTAAACTTTTCATGTTCACTGTGCGTCAAGATCTAGATCAAAAGCATGTGTCATCACAAGTCGAGATCCAGGTCTGTGTCTTCCAGCCTCAAGAACTGGATCACAAGTGTGCCCTCCATTTCTGGTTTGTAGTTTATTTCAAATGTAGTCAAGTTGACAACCAAGAATTGCCACTACACTTATATCTTCTTTTTATGTCGACTTGTACATTTTTTTTTTACTTTTAA
The DNA here is from genome assembly GCF_011762505.2 of Arvicanthis niloticus. NCBI lineage: Eukaryota > Metazoa > Chordata > Mammalia > Rodentia > Muridae > Arvicanthis > Arvicanthis niloticus. The sequence continues at coordinate 13,147,124 of NC_133437.1, forward strand.
ACAAAAAAGGCTTATGATACATTAATGCTATTGGCATTATTAATAATTTGCAATAGCTCTCAATATATAAAACTTTGCAAGCCATTCTATACAAGATCAATTTAAACAAGTATACATGGCTACTGGACTTTCACCACATTTGGTGAACACTGTCTTCATGATTTTTGATGTTGTCAAAGATGACCAATTAAGTTATAAAGAATGTATTGGGATTATGAAAGACAGATTCCATAGAGGTTTTGGGGGATGTAAAACAGTCCAGAAGTATCTGACTTTTAAATCCTGCCTGAAAAAGGAACTTCATAGCAGATAAAATCTCCTAAACAAGAACTGAAGGAGTATGATCTATGTAACCAGGCAGGAAGCAAGATGTTGAGAGGATCCAAATGTATGGTCAGATCATGCAGAAAATAAAGGGGCCTTGTTTATTTTTTTGTTACTTGGTTTTGTGGTGATGAAATTATAGTAAGAATTTCATGCATTATAAGTATATGCTCTGCCACAGAGCTAGGTATTTGATTTGTTTTTTATAAAGAATGATTTTCTTAGCTAGTCAAGGAAGCAGATGCCTTCAGTTTGATCACAGAAACAGTTAATTCAAGAGGATTCCACTTACTATGCTTATACTTAGTTGCAGATTATCAGAGAAGAAAGATGGAAAGATGACCACACAGAAAGGAAAGAAGAAAGAAAGAAAGAAAGAAAGAAAGAAAGAAAGAAAGAAAGAAAGAAGAATTAAATAAAAATGGAGATTGGAAAAATGGTAAGAAGGAAAGGTACTTGGTGAATGATACATGTATATCAATTGCAAAACACACAGGAAATGAGTGGAGAAAGGTCAGAAGGCAACCATCACATGAGGTAGGTGATTATCAAAGTAACTTTCATTTTAATAAAAAGGAAGAAAGAAAGAAAGAAAGAAAGAAAGAAAGAAAGAAAGAAAGAAAGAAAGACCTGTTGAAAGCAAAGCAAAAATTGAAGAGATCTTTTCCAGGGGACATAGCCTATTGTGAAGAACTCAGCTATAAAGGAGGAAAGCTACAACTGCAGAGGATGAGAAATACATCTTAAGGCAAGAAAATAGGTACTATAGAAAATAGTTAAGATAGAAAATAGATACTATAAATTACTGCTAGATTATTTAGATAAGCCTAATAGAGCAGATGTGGAGAGGAGAATGAGAGAGAGTGAAGGCAAGAATCAATGACAGAAGAGAGACAAGTGAATAATGAAGATATTTTTTCTGTTATTGCTAGTAGTGTTAAGGATATTATTTGTTGGGGTCCACACTAGCTCCATGTTGGGGCGGCCAAAATAATGTTGGGGTCCACACTAGCCCCACATTGGGGCGGCCAAAAAACGTCGCAGCCCAGGCAAAATGTTGAGGCCCGGGCCGACCCACGTTTGGGCGGCCACTGTATCCCAGCCCAAGCTGCCGCTCTGGTCCGCGGGTTGGGGTTCAGCAAGAGCAAGGGTGAGGGCAGACTCTACCTAATGTCTGATGTGTCTGATTCGCTCTCTATAGTCTGATCTGTTCTGTCTCTGCCTTTTATATGTCTCACTTCTAAGCCATGCCTCTAAGTTACACCTTTAATCATGCCCTTAGATCTTGTCTCTAAATCTGATCTCTATACTTCTAAGTCATACTCTTAAGTCACACACCTTTAATCTCACACACTTTTAATCTCACGCACCTTTAATCTCAAGGTATCTAAACCAAGATTATCGGAGTGTGCTCAGCTGTTGTAGGCTATTGTAATCCAAGTCTCATGTCAGGGTATATGGCTCAAGATGGCTGCAAAGCTGATAGCTGCTTTCTGCTAAAAGTCGGCCCCCAACAATTATTGTTGTTTTTGAGATCATAATGATGTCCTTGTCTTTAACACCTGAGTAGTATTCCCTTATATAAATGACCATTTTTTTTTTCATTTTCTGTAGAGGTACATCTGGGTTGTTTCCAGGTTCCTGCTTTTATGAATAAAGATTCTATGAACATAGTTGAGCAAGTGTTTTTGTGGGATGGTAAAGCATCTTTTGGGTCTATGCCAAGGAGTTCAATATCTGTCTCTTGAGGTAGAACTATTCCCAATTTTCTGAGAAACATCCAAACTGATTTCCAGAGTGGATTTTCAAGTTCGCCCTTCTACCAGCAATGGAGGAGTGTTCTCCTTGTACCATATCCTTGACAGCATATGCTGTTGCTTCAGTTTTCAATCATAGCCATTCTGATGGGTATAAGGTGGAATCTTGGAGTAATTTTAATTTGTGTTTCCCTGATTGCTAAGGACTGTGAACATTTAAGCAATTCTCAGCCATTAGAGACTCCTTGGCTGAGAATTTTCTGTAAAGCTCGATATGCTATTTTTTCAAATAGGCTTATTTAGTTTGCTGCTGTCAAACTACTTGATTTCCTTATATATTTTGAATATTAGTCCTCCGTTGGATGTAGGTTTAGTGAAGATTTTCGCATTCCGTAGGCTGCTGTTTTGTCTTATTGATAGTATTCCTTGCCTTACAGAATATTTGCAGTTTTGTGAGTTTCTATGTGGGTAAACTGTTACTTAAGGTCAGAGTTGACCATTAACCAGCTGACCTTCTGAGCTAGGTGTAGAATATAGGACTCCTGTAGGCATAATTTTTTTGTAGCCTCCTTATAATAAGGGTTCAAATGCTCCTCTAGCCTACCACCCAGTAAAACATTATTGGAAAACTGGAAGAGAAACATAAATAGGATGAGGGGGAAGTAGACCTGTTCAGCAATCTAGCAATGAGGCAAGCTCAATCTTTTTGGCAGTAGTTTAACCCAATAGCAAAGATTAAATACAACTTAGCTGCTGCAGACCAGTTCTCTAGGCAGGCAAACACCAGGAATGAACACCAACTGGACTGAGGCGAGGCCACTGAAGCAGCAAGGTGCTGCAAAATCCTCATGAGCACTTCTTGAGCAAATTTCTTTTAAGGGCAACAATAGCACAAGTTGAGAAAAAAAAAAAACCACTGTGTATGGCAAACCAATACATGCTTATAGTTATTGAAGAATAGTAATGTGGAGCTAACCAAACCAAAGCTCAGTGATGCTCTCCCACTGTCTGTAGCATTGTATTTATACTCCTTTATCAAGCATCTATTCCTGTATTTGCTATATCAAAACATCTTTTCACCTGCGTCTGCTTCAGGGAAATAATATTCACTTATTTGCTTTAGCAAGATATTCTTTTACTTGTATGCCCCAGCAAAACATCACTTGACATAACTAACATTCCAAAGAAACCAGAAGTTTCTACTTCAGACTCTTTATTGGCAGGGCTTCCCCTTCTCAGACCTTTCTGGAGAGTTGAAAATGCCTCCCACCAAAACACACACACACACACACACACACACACACACACACACCTGTACATGTAAAATGTCACATAGTTTTAGTTAAGTTCTCTAACTCCTTTCTCACCATTTTATTTTTTGTACAAAGGAGGGTTACTGATTTCTTTGTTGTGTATCCATCGCATTTACTTAATGTGTTTACCATCTGTAAGGATTTCCTGTAGAACTTTGGGGTCACTTACTTATACTATCATATGATCAGCAAATAACCATACTTTGATTTCTTTTTTTTCCAAACTGTAAACTCTTGATCACCTTTAGTTGTCTTTCTGCTCTAGCTAGAACTTCAAGTCCTGTATCAAAAAGTTAGGAAGAAAGCCTTGTCTTGTCCCTGAATTTGTGTAATTCTTTAAGTTTCTCTCCATTTAATCTGATATTAGCTGTTGGCTTGCTATACATTGCCTTTATTGTGTTTAGGTGTGCACTTATATCCCTGATCTCTTCAAGATTTAAAACATGAAGGGGTATTGTATTTTGTCAAAGGCTTTTCCAGCATCTAATGTGACGTTCATGTGGCTTTTTTTTTCAGTTTGTTTATATGATGGATTATGTTCATGGATTTTTGTATATTAAACCACCCCTTCATCCCTGGATGAAGCACACTTGATCATGGAGGATAATGTTTCTGATATGTCCCTGGATTCAGTGAGCAAGTATATTATTGAGATTTTTACATCAATGTCTGTAATGAAATTTGGTCTAAAATGCTCTTACTTTGTTGAGTGTTTGTGTGGTTTATGTATCAAGATATTATGGCTGCATAAAATGAGTTTGGTAATGTTCTTTTTGTTTCAACCTGTGGAAGAATTTGAAGACTAGTGGTATTAGCTCTTCTTTGAAAGTCTGGTAGAATTGTGCACTAAAACAATCTGCCTGGTTCTTTTATATTTATTTATTATTTTATTTATTTTGATTAGGATATTTTGAGGACTGCTTCTATTTTCTTAATGACTACAGAACAATTTAAATCATTTACCCGAACTTGGTATATATTTGGTACATGGAATCTATACAGAAATTAATCCATTTATTTAGATTTTCAATTTTTTTTAGAGTACAGCCTTTTGAAGAAAGACATAATGATTATTTTACTTTCCTCAGTGTCACTTTTTATGTCTTTGTTTCCATTTCTGATTTTGTTAATTTGGATACGGTCTCCATTACAATTAGTTATTTTGGCTAAGGCTTTCTTTATCTTGTCGTCCCCCCCACCCCCAGAACCAGATCTTGGTTTAATTAATTGTTTGAAATTTTCTTTTTATTCTATTGATTTCAGGACAGTTTATTTCCTACCAATATCATCCATTTGGGTGTGTTCAATTGTTTTTATTCTAGATCTTTCAGGTGTGCTGTCAAGTCACTAGTATGAGATCTCTTGAATTTCTTTATCAAGGAACTTAATGCTATGAACTTTCCCCTTAGCACTTCTTTCATTGTGCCTCATAAGCTTAGTATTTTTGTGCTTTCATTTTCACTGAATTCTAGAAAAACTTTAATTTCTTTATTTCTTCTTTGACCCATTGATCATTATAGAAATTAGGGAAACAACATCCTTCATCATAATCACAATATAGAATGTCTTGCCAAAATTCTAACCAAGAAAGTGAAAGATTGTATGACAAGAACTTCAATTCTCTGAAGAAAGAAATAAAGAAGACCTCTAAAGATGAAAAGATCTCTCATGCTCATGGATCAGTAGAATTAATATAGGAAAAATGGCCATCTTACCAAAAGCAATCTAAAGACTCAGTGCAATCTTCATGAAAATTCTAACTCAATTTTTTATAGATATAAAGAGCAATTCTCCAAAATGATTTTCAGAGTAGTTGTACCAGTTTGCAATCCCACCACCAATGGAGAAGTGTTCCTCTTTCTCAAAATCCTTGCCAACGTACTGTCACCTGAGGTTTTGATCATAGCCATTCTGAATGGTGTATGGTGGAATCTCAAACATAAGAGTTTTACAGAAAGCACAATTTCTTTTTATATCTCCCAACCATTAGTCTTCAGTGAGGTTGAGGGCAACAGTATTGTGGTTACAAAGTCAGTATCTTTCAGATATGTGTGAGATAGTATGGCTTCATAAAAAGGCAAACATGAGGTCATAATGCTAACACTGCAGTCTTTGTAATTTTCCCTGGGCCCAACCTGTACATCATCTATTTAATTCTTCTGGCTGTTGTAATTTTCTACAGTTTAATTTTTTTCATAGATACTTATTTCTCTTTTCTTTGGGAATCCAGTCTTGTGGCAATGTGTTCCAAGGTGATCTTTAAAATATTGCAAAGGCACATTCCTTTGACAAGATCCCTTTCTAGTACTGGATCCCATACCCTAATCCCACAAGATGTCCAATCCAGGTCAAACATCCAGGACCTCATCTGTCTGCCTACACATACATCCTTACTTAACCTGTTTAGATAATTCCTATAGGGCTGCCACCATTTTCCCTAAACCTAAGGAACCCATTTCTAACTTTCTGGGAAATACGTGTATGTTATTCCACACTCAGTTTTTGTAATTAAAATGTTCTGTTTTTATTATATAGAATTAAAACTAAGACTTGGGGAACAGCTATAGATTTATTCATCTCTGTCCATGCCACTAGGTTACTTTCATTTTCACATTGAGTGAGTGACCATAATATATCAAACTCCCCCAAGATTTTGTAACTATCACCATACACAATTTTACATTGGGTGCAATTTCCACAAATTTGTAGATCTTCCTCTGTAGTTACATTTTTCTTAAATTCATGAACATCTTTCACTTTAATATTATAGTTAACATCTAGTTTCTGGATATCATGCAGGTTCCTACTAGGTCTTGCCAGGTCACAAAATACTGCTTTAATCAATGATGGAGGAAAGAGAAGAAACAATAAATACATAAGGAGAATGATAAGTACTAAGAATAGTTGTAGAAATGACATCAGGAAATGGTTGTGCCAAAGAAAAAGGCCTTGGGACCTCTCAGTGCTCATACTGGGCTCCATAAGAGGCCATAATCTAGTGCTCTGAAATGTGATACACACAGCAGGTTTTTTTTCCTTGTCATCAGGGGTCCCAGTTTTCTCAAGCTTAATGTGGGGTATCTCCTACAACAACGTAAGAATACTCAGCTATTAAAAATAACAACTTTTACAGGCAAATGAATGGAACTCAAAAATATGATCATGATTGAGTTAATCCAGACTCAAAATGACATACATGCTATGTACCCACTGGTAAATGGATATTAGCCAAATGCTCAGAATACCCATAATACATCTCATATGAACCTTAACAAGTAGTTTAAGAAAAAAAAAAAAAAAGGCCAAAGTGTGGATGCTTCAGTCTACTTAGAAGTGAGAAGAAAATATCCATAGGAGGCAGAAGGAGGTAGAGGGAAGGAGAGGACAAAAGGGAGGCAGGATCAGGTATGAAAAGAGACAAGAGAAAATCCCAGAGGGTCATGAGAATGAATAGATAAATGTTTCAATGCGGGTTGGGAAATAAAGGTGGGCAAACCACAAGAAAGTCCCAGAGGACAGGTATGTGAGAGGCTCCCAGGACCCAATGTGGATGATATTAGCTGACATACTCAACAGCAGGATGATAGAACCTGAAAAGAATACCTCCAGTAAATAGGCATGGCCATTAGTAGAGTGATGGGCCACCAACACATCCCTAACTTTTTAACCCAGGATCGTTCCTTTCTAAGGTAAATGCAGGGACAAAATAAAATGGAGCAGAGACCAAAAGAAATGCCATCCAGTGACTGCCCCACCTTGGGAAGCATCCATCTGCATACCCCAAACCCAGACACTATTGCTGATGCTAAGAAGAGCTTTCAGACAGGAGCCTAGTATAGCTGTCCTCTGAGAGTCTATGCTAACACCTGACTAAGAAAGATGAAGATGCTTACAGTGATTCAGTCCCATTTATTCTCAAGTATCTCTTCTTCTCTCTTTCCAAGTCCCTTGTTCCTAGTCCAAGTCTCAAGTCTCGAGTTCCTAGTCCCTAGTTCCTAGTCCTTAATGCCTCCAGGTTCCAAGTTTCCAAACCCTCTTCTGTCTGCCTCTCACCTTTTATAAGTCTCACTTCTTAAGTCATGCCTTTAAGTCACTACTTTATGTCTCTCTCTAAGTCACACCTTTGAGTCACACCTTTAAGTCACATGCACCCAAGGAAAAATCCTGAGTATATAAAACAAGATGTTAACAGAGTGTGCTCAGCTGTTGTAGGCTGTTGAAAACAAGTCTCTTGTCAGGGTATATGGCTCAACATGGCTGCAAGAATGATAGCTGCCTTCTGTCGGCTCCCCACAGGTCCCCCTTTTTAAATTTTTTCAAAAGGGAAGGCAGGGAAAACTTACAGAAACCATGTCTGCCTTAGGCCAGAACAAAGGACCCCAGCCTCCCTTTCCCATCTTTGGATACTCAATAGCCATTGGTTGAGATCCTGTCTTAGGATGGTGAGGCCTCCCTTTTTAGGGGCCAGGGTCTTGAAGTATTCTCTTACCCATCATTAACTATCCAGCTGAGCGTGTAAGTTAGGGGTTAGTCCTTGTTAGTCTTGATGACAGAGATTTTAGAATCCCTTACTTCCATCCTGGAATGATGGACCTGCATAGGTTTCATTTGAATACCGTCTATCTGTTGTACAAACCATCCGATTGTTGAACAGCATGGACCCTAGAGACAAGAGACTTAACAATGCCTGAATAATCAGTAAAACAGCAACACTTTTTTTTTAAGGGTAACACATAACTACCTCTGTCCTAGGAGTAAAAAGTATAAGACTCTTCTATTCTGTTTACAAATGTGTTATAGCAGAATCTAAATATATAGAAATACAGAACTAATCATAGTGTTGATATTATTATTATTATTATTATTATTATTATTATTATTATTGGATATTTTATTTACATTTCACATGCCATGCCCTTTCCCCATTCCCCCCCCCCCCCCCCCCGCCAAGAAAACCCCTATCCCATGCCCGCTTTTTCTTTTGGCTTTTTTATAATTTTTAAAAATGTTAATCAAAGGCTTCATAAGTTTGGTAATGCTCAATCAGAAGTGTAACCTAACACCCAGACTAGATATGTCAACTATCTTTGACTAGTGAAGACATGTGAACAACTGCCTCCATGTCCCCCCCTCTTTCTCTCTCTCATCACCTAGCTTCTCCTCTCCTTCTTCTCCTTCTCTCCTTACTTCTTCTCTTCCTCTCAGTATCCCTCTGACTTTATCTCCTCCTACATATCACCCTTCCTGTTAAAATAAAATGTTTCTCTTAAAATACAATTAGAGCATAATTATACCAATTTGTACCAGTGGGGTACAAGATAGTCCTAATACCCAGTCCATCATTTTGTTGACTAACCAAAACCTCTGTCATCTCTCCTAACTAAAACACTTAGTTCTGAACCTGGCTTTTTTCTTGGCTTTAGAATAAATATCAGCTGAAAACCATCCACTCAAATCTTTTCTCTCAAAGTAAATACCCAGGATTGGCTATGGGACTATAAGTTTTCAACCCTGTCAGAAATCCAGAGTGACTGAGCTAACTAAAATTATGGGAAGCACAAAGCATAGCTTCTAAAACTTAGCCAATTTATAGAGACCGCTGAACACCTGGACACTCCCTAAACTACAAAACATTGGAGCATCTGATATTCAGCCTTCTAGCACAGGATCATCTGATAAATCTAGTGATGCAGAATGATTAAGGGCTGATTACTCTGTCTAGGCAGATATAATCAGTCAACTATTCTGCAAGAGAATAGGTAGGAGTAGCTAGGATTTATTGTATAGCTTTCATCTTAACAAAACAAGTAGGGAAATCCCATTCCTGCTCCAGTCAATCTGAAACCCAAAAAAAACAACTATAGTAACTGTGGTAGTGGGTATTCTCCTGGGTCTAAACAATGTTCCCCACTAAATCATAAGTTAGGGAACCAAGAGTCTAACAGCCACCCTGGAGGTACAGGTGGTAATATCTCCTTCCACATTGAGGACTTCCGAAATCAGGCTTGCTGGTTGATCTGTTCCAATTTGAAGGCAATTGAGAAGAATCTTTATGTTTCCTGCAAAGAAAAAGTATGCTTCTCAGAGGGATTCACCTCCCTGGGTTTGTTATTATTGTTTTAGAATTTAGAATTTAGAAGTTTTAGAATTAAGGTGATGTAACTCATGAGCCTTTATGGCCTGATCCAAGTTAGATGGCAGATCTGATAAAGTCACTGCAGCTACATGAGTAGCTAGATCTGCCTTGGTCTTTCCCTCAGAGAGAGGACTTGGTAGCCCCATGTGGGATCTCATGTTTCCTATAAAAAATTTAGACTTTCTCCTCAAAATGAATTGTTGACACTGTAAAAACAAATCGGCTGTTTCTGAGGAATGCTTTATTTTTGGAGCAGTTTCTAGCAGAGGGATAGATTGAGCTATATATGAGCTATCTGTATAAATATTAATGGCTTGATTTGGAATGCTTGAAACACAGCAATAACAGCATGTATTGAGCTGAGACAGAAGATGCAGCAAAGGAGATTACTTGATCTTGAAAGGCATAAGCAGCTGTTCCTGATGAGGAACCATCAGTGAAAACTAGCAATGCTTCCATGATAGGTGCATGTGCAGTACGAGTTGGAAAAATGAATGCATGGTGATTACAAAACTGAATCAATTTATCTGGTAGATAATGATTATCTATCTGACCAGCAAATGAGGCACATGCAATAGGCCAGACTTCAGAACTCTGCATAAGCCAATCACCTTGATGCCTTATATAGGGTTGTACTATTACATCAGGATCCTTTCCAAAATGTTTTTGACTATTATCTCTGCCCAACATAATCATATCAGCTACAGCAACATAGTATGGATAGAGAATCTTCTTAGAGGATGAAAGAAGATGAACCCATAATATGGGTGCATTTTGAAAAAAAAAAACTGTAGTAGGAGTTAGCTTAGTGTTAAAAATAAGAAAATATTGTAGCCGCTAGCAGCTATGGGTAACCAGGTTCACCTGAAAGGAAGGCTGTGAATGAAAGGGGAATGGAGGGCGAGAGAAAACATGGGGCCAAGACAATATATTCTGATCAAGGCCTGAAGTTTAATATTTTGCTGTCACATATAAAGGGGAAGCCCCACCCCCCCAGAGTCTCTTCTCATTTCAGCCCAATGGCTGGGTGAGGGGATAGCAGCCCCAAGATGTCAAGGCAAGCTCAGCAGGCAGTCCATTCTTTTTAGCTCCTGTAGCAGACTGCAGGGTGCCAAGGCCTGCAATGCAATGCCTCTTAGGTCCTATTGTTTTGGTCTACTGTGGTAAATAACTCTTTCAGGCCTGCTCAAGCCTTGGAGGAGGGACAGTTCCCCTCTTAATTTTTTAAGATGGCAGGGCCAATATCTGGACAGGGCACAAAATCTCATCCCATATAGGGTCTTGAGTGGCTGGACAACCGTGCCTGGCTTAGGTTGGTGTCTATATTACACCAATATTACCCATCTTCGAGGAAAACATACATAGCATATTGATGTATGGCTCTGTCTTAGGTTTATAGGAGCTCAAGAACACTCTTACCAGTCTTTGACTAACCTGCCATAATTGCCACACTCTTCAGACCAAGACCACATTCAGACCAAAGGACCTGTGGACACACACTAGATGCAGTTCTTCACAACAATGTTTAACTGCCATGATGAATAGCTGAGCTTGCTGAAAGCGATCCTGTGTGAGGGCAATCAATCTGCTTAAAATACAAGGTTAAAAGCAACATGATTATCCAAGCAATGTAGGGAATAAGGTTGAAAGCGCAAATGTCCCAGTATCTAATCCAACTGCTAATTAGCAGGGATCAGACACAAGTATGGCCACCAGGTATATAGTGGGTGGCTTTAAGTAATGATAAAAAAAACTCTCCAGTAAGAATGGAAGTTATATGCCAAGTTAAATCAGCTGGCTGATAAAGATTTTGAGCCATCTTCATCATTAGAAACATAATTATTAGGCTCAAGATCTGTGTCTACTTGACAGACCAGTCTTTCAGGCAGCCATTGGACTCCATTCTCTTTTTCTGAAAAAATACAGACCCATGATCCTAAATTAAAACAGGATCGGGACCACACCAGGTATTAGTTAAGGGGTCTCTCCATATGATCCTGGCAAATGAGCTGGAAGTGACTGAATGCCAGTGGCAATCCACTGAAGATTGATCTTTAGCATCAGTTTGCAGAAAATTTAAAACAAGACAAAAGCAAGGTGTGCTTTTGGTAAACTTGGGGGGTATAATTCCCCCTTTCTAGTTTTAAAAAGCCAATTTTTCGGAGTTTCTTGTTGAACCAGAGAAGAAGCACCACTAACTGCTTTTCCCACACTCAGAGAGTTATGAAGATATTATTTTAAAGTTTCATAATCTCTTTCACAATTTCTTGTCCTTGAGGATAATAAGGAAATATCAGTAAAATTAAATTGTCAACAAAACATCTCAAATGTTTGACTGTAGTCAAATAACTGCAATATCCAGTTCCATTACCTATTATAGTCTGATATAGACAACAAGCACAGGAAAAAATATAGGTAGTAAGTAATTATATTTTTAGTTGCTTCTCTTGTTAAAGTAGTTGCAACTAGAAAGCCTAAAAGGTGTCAAGTCACATGTACATATGTTAATTTTGTAAATAAAAAATGAGTAATATCTATTTGCCAAAATGGATTACTTATAAGTCTTCAAGGCTTAACACCATTATGAAAAAATTGAGGCTACTGAGAACAAATTTTTGCAGTTTAACTTGCATACTTTCTAGAAATACCAAATTGTTGTTTAAAGCAATTACTATTGTGATGCTATAAAGAATAAGACTATATGGCCAATTATTTCTGAAAGGCCTGTAATCTGCCTAGTATACAAATCTGCTCTGGCATTGTCCTAGGGTTCAGGCAATCCAATGAGCTTTTAAATGGCTTATAAAGTTAAGAAACAGTACATGTTTCTTAAATTAAGCTGTATTTTTATAAATAACTATAAAATTTGAGAATTAGCTATATCTAAAACAGGAACAATTTTAAGTGATTATAAATTATGAGCCATATACTGGCTATGAGTACATAAATTGAAAGCTTGATTTTTCAGCATTTCAAACAGTGGCTACAACACATAATTTAATTATTTGTGCTGAAGCAGGGCAATTTCAAGAAAATAATCATGATTTAATTACACATACTGCCTTCTCAATAGATGAGGCATCTGTAAATACAGTTAATACAGCAAACATCTTTTCTATGGGCTTCATACATAGTAAATTTCAGGAAATATAAAAGCATGCATAGAATAAAACTGTAACAACTTGTCTTTTGGGTAATGATTATCAAATTTATCTAAAAAGTTTGCCATGTAATAGGACAAATATCATTATTTTTTAATAACCAATTTAATTGCTATTTGGAATAAGGAATAAACCTTTTATCAAAAATGCTTTTAGGATTATATCTTATAATCTTGTATTAACACAATAATAATTTTATAATAGGATGTTCAAACTTTATTTGTAAATGAAGATAGATGAATTCACATTAATGGTTTCTTTTGCCAAAGGGCTGCTGTGGGCATATGAGTAGTAATAACACCAACAGCCAACATTTTTTTATAGTCTATATAATTTATCTGTTGATAACTAACAGCTTACTCTACTTTCAGCAAAGCTATCTCTCCTTTATTAGTTAATTGTCAAGGGGAATTAGGACTTGCATTCCCTTGAGACTATCAAACAGAGGTTCAAATTTTTGTTTGGTAAGCTTAAGATAAGGTTTTAGCCAATTAATATCTCTTAACAACCCCTGAAAATCATTAAATACAAATAAAATTAAAAGCAAACCATTTTCTTTTTGCATGTACACTTGCAAGCCAGAAGAGGGCACTAGAGCCCACCACAAATGGCTGTGAACTACCATGTGGTTGCTGGGAATTCAACTCTTATATTTTTAGTTATGAGTCTAGCCTTTAATAGCTGAGCATCTCTCTAGCCCCAACTATCTATTTTTACTGGAATTTTCTGTGCCACAATCTGCTTAGGATATAACTGAGGTCTCAAATATTGAAGGGATATTTCCTTTGAATCTTTTCTGGAGCAACAAGTATTTTAAATTTTTAAAGTTTGCTATATTGGAGCAAAGGCTTGCAGAAAAACTCTTTCAGAGAGAAAAACTTTTTCAAAGATTAACTCTTTCAGAGCTAATAAAATATCATACAATAAATAATATACACTAAAAGATTCAAACTCTTAATTTCTTGTATTAAAGCAACAACAATATTTTTTTATATAATGTAAAGCAATTAACCATTCTTTGAGGCAAACCTTTCTAACAATATCACTTCATGGGCTCTCAAAAATTACAATCAAATTTACTGAATGCAAACCTACCACCCTTACCAGAAATGTAAAGGAATGGTATAAAAACAATTTCCTAGATCTATAATAATTCTATATGCATTTACTGGAATGGCAGCTGGAGTAGGCAAGTCAGGATGTAATGCCCCATTAGTTTCATAAATCTTAAGTGTAAACTTTGTTTTGGATTAATTCAATAATCAATATTTTTTAGCTGAGTGAGAGTATCAGATAAAAGCCAAGCTGACATCAATCTTGTCTTTTAATAATTGTTATGAAGACCCCCAAACTCGGGAGATCCTTCCTCAAGTCTCAGGAAATCACGACCACCCAAAGATCACAAGAAACCATACCTGGCTGCAATCAGCAGAAGTTTATTAGGGAAGAGAGCTGACAGCCATCGGTCTCACTACATACTCACGCAGGAGTAGAGTTCGACCCCGCCAGCCAGTCTGAGGAGGGTTTTAAATGGAAAAACCACAAACCAGGGAAGTGGGAAGGGGGTGATGGGTTGTCAAGGATACAAAACATAAAAATAGTGGTACATTTCAGAGGTACTCACCCTAAATGATTAGAGTCATGTGAAAATCACTCTGCACACTCATTCTTCTCAAAAAAATGTAGTCTTATCATGTCACTGTGCCCTACACTGTCATTACCAACTATTTCAGGTTAAATTTTTCTCACTTCCTCCAGTCACAGCCCCACCTAGATGGCTTGTATTTTTTTATGGTCAGGAATGTGTCTTCCTGCTTTGGGCTTTTCCCACCCACAGGTGGGCCTACTGCCTGTGGCTTGAGGAATGTAATCCAGCGAGTGTCCTCTGATTCAGGGATAATGTCCTCCACCCAGAATGTGCCCTGGGGTAGTGAAGGCCTGAAATCTTATTTTCAGTTCTGCGTTCTGGGACCTGCACTTTTCCTGCTCAGGTCTAAGGTAAAAAAAGGTCTACACATATTTCATAAAATGGTCTTTGTAATTTTTTACTCTACATTCCCACTTTTTCCAATTAGGTTATGTTTTTAATCATAAAAACTCAATTATTAATAAGTCCATTCCCACCCCGCTTTTTCCGATTTGGATCTTTAGAAAAGTTTAAACTCCAGTGTCATCATAATTATCATTTTCGTGACCTAAAGCTCTATATTGATGGCGCAACACAAAAAGTTGAACAGCACTTATCCTTTCCCTAACAAAAGTTACTAATCTATTTAAAATGCAAGGGCCTATAGTTAAAAGCAAGAGTAAAATCAGAAGAGGTCCAGCAATGGAGGATAATAGGGTTGTCAACCAAGGGGACTTATTGAACCAACTTTCGAACCAACTTTCGAACCAACTTTCGAACCAACTTTCGAACCAACTTTCGAACCAACTTTCGAACCAACTTTCGAACCAACTTTCGAACCAACTTTCGAACCAACTTTCGAACCAACTTTCGAACCAACTTTGTTGCGCCTCTCCATCTTCCTGTCTCTGGTCTAACCTTTCTCTGAGTTTACTCATAGAGTCTCTCATCACTCCTGAATGGTCTACATAGAAGCAACATTCTTCCCTTAGAGCAGCACATAACCCCCCCCTCCTTAAGAAACAGCAAGTCTAGTTCTCTTCTATTTTGTAGAACAACTTCTGAGAGGGAAGTCAATGACTCTTCTAACATTGTTACTGACTGTTCCAGGGCTCTCAAATCTACATCAATGGCAGTTCTCAACTGATGAAAATAATGAGGTGTCTGTATCAATGCAGCCACACCTGTCCCCACACCTGTAGCCACTCCCAGGCCCAATATAACAGCTAGAGTCAAGGAAACAGGCTCCCTGCTGAAATGTCTAGGGTGTATCTCAAACTCACATTCAAGAGTACCTGCAGGGTGGTAGTAAACCCTGGGGATTAACTGAACAAGTACACAATAATCTTTGTTCTCATCAAAGATAGCAGTGGAAACACATGGTGTTAGCCCAGAGCTGCAGGCCCACCATTTATCAATTTCAGGTACTAAGAATGTGTTAACAGTGATCTTTGGGCTCTTAAGAGTCTTGTTGCATAGATGTTTATAAACTTCTGGTGGATTTCCTATGCAGACCCCTTGTCCTGAAACTTCAGTAAGGGTTAATCTACTTTTACTATTCCATATACAAGTGCTGTGGCTGATGGTGTTGTTAAAATCCCCTGTCATTGCAATACCTTCATAATAAGGGGATCCTGAGGAGAGGCA
The DNA here is from genome assembly GCF_011762505.2 of Arvicanthis niloticus. NCBI lineage: Eukaryota > Metazoa > Chordata > Mammalia > Rodentia > Muridae > Arvicanthis > Arvicanthis niloticus. Next base: position 13,163,089 of record NC_133437.1, read on the forward strand.
GAGCCAACAGGATTTAGTCATGTTAGGTTGAGATCCATTTAATACAGTAAAGGCTCCCTGAATTAAATTAAACAGTCTCTGTCCAGTGCTTGGAATGGATGTAGCTGGAGTGAGAAAGGAACTGAGGATGTTACCTTCCATGGGCCTAGGAGGTGCCACTGGGGCAGCTGGTGGGGGTGGTTTTTGTTCAGATAACACACTATTGGGGCCTAAAGATTGAGCTGGAGGGCTCTCTATTTTCAGGCAGACAAGAAGGTGAGATCCCACCCCACCTCCAGATTTATAAAAGACTATGCCCCAGGTCACACCATTGTGCCATCTAGAAAAGTCTGTCTCTTTTCCCTTCTCAGTGAACTGCATCTTTATGTAGTATAAATTGGTTGGGGAGCATGGCTTGTCTTTATACAGTCCCATTATCCCATGTGGGCCTGGTACTGAGTTAGCAAAAGAAAAAGTTAGTCTATCACCTGTGGGTGATGTAGCTCACTTCCAATCTCCATCATTTGAGGTGACACAGCTCCATTTTCCACAGAAGAAAACTTGGGGTCCCCCACAGTGTGTATCCTTATCAGACTCAGGACAACTGTAAAACCCATAGCTGCCCACTAGGTTGGGGGGAACTCCTAGCAGCAGGGTTGATCTGACGGAGACAGAAGTATAAGGCAGGCCACCATGTTCCCAGAGGGGTAACCTGTTGGGTACTGTTTATAACAGCGCCAGTAATTGGGTCCACAATTTGCCGGATGAGTTGTTGAGGGGTATGGGGATTGGGGTTCTTACTCAGAGCAATGTTTACGACCCAGGCACAGCTTAAGAGGGTTATCAGTCTTTTCCAAGGCCCATTCATCTTGCTGAGAGTCTGGAGGTGCTCTTTTCACATGGGAATCATGGATCCACGATGTTAGGCCATTCACTTTCACTGCCGTAGGGGTGGTCAACAAGACCAGGTATGGGCCTTTCCACCATGGCTCAAGGTTGCCCGTCCGATGTCTCCTCACCAGTGCACCATCTCCAACCTTGAACTGGTACGGCACTGGGTCTTTTAGAGCATAAGAGTTCTTCAAAGCTCCCCAGATCCCCTTCTTTACAGTTTCTAAGGCCTTTAGTCGGGCTAGAACAGGCAGAGGGGGAACATAGCCATCATCAGGGAGTGTTACATTCTCAAGGGTCCCATAGATAGGAGGTGGGGATCCATAAAGAATCTCAAAAGGAGTAAGTCCCAGGACTCTGGGCGTATTTCAAACCCGGAATAGGGCAAGAGGGAGCAAGGCTGTCCAATCATTTCCACCGGTCTCAATGGACAATTTAGTCAGGGCCTCCTTAATGGTTCTATTCATCCTCTCTACCTGTCCTGAACTCTGGGGTCGGTAAGAACAATGTAATTTCCAATCAAACCCCAATTGTCTGGCCAATCCCTGACTTACCTGGGCAACGAAGGCAGGCCCATTGTCTGACCCAATTACCGTTGGTACTCCAAACCTGGGTAGAATCTCTTCCAGTATCTTCTTGGCTACCACAGTAGCAGTTTCCTTTTTGGTGGGAAATGCCTCAACCCGTCCTGAGAAAGTGTCTATAAACACTAGGAGATATTTGTTACCATATCTGGCTGGTCTTACTTCAGTGAAATCAACCTCCCAATATGAACCAGGTCAGTCTCCCCGCAGCCTGGTTCCTTTTACCTGTTGATGGTGACCGGTGTTTGTGAAAGCACATGCTTTACACTCTCATATTAACTTGTGAGCTAGTTTCTTCAGCCTTAGAATCTTATACCGAGACCGGGCCACTATCTCCATCATCTTTTCGGGTCCCAGGTGGGTCCACTGATGAAGCAGATAGATAATGTAGGCTTTCTTCCTCTGATAGGCGCACTGGCTCAGCCCATGGTAGCTTAATAGGGTCAGGGACCTTGAGCCTGAGTTTGATGGCTAAAATCATGGGTCCCTGAGCAGCCTTTTTTGCTTCAATGTCAGCCATCTGATTTCCTTTAACAAGAAAGTCAGTTCCTTTCTGATGGCCAGGACAATGGATTATAGCCACCTTTTTTTTGGAAGGTGGATTGCCTCTAAAAGGTTTAAAATCTCTTCTTTGTTCTTAATGTCTTTACCTGCTGAGGTTAATAACCCTCTCTGTCGATAGGTGGCACCGTGTACATGAGCAGTAGCAAACACATATCTACTGTCAGTATAGATGTTTACTTGTTGTCTCTCTGCCAGTTTTAGGGCTTGTGTTAGAGCCACTAGTTCTGCTTTCTGTGCTGAGGTTCCTTCTGTCAGAGCTGAGGCCCACATTGTCTTTTTCCCATCTACCACTGCTGCCCCTGCTTTTCGCTTACCCTCAACCACTAAGCTGTTCCCATCAGTGAACCAGGTCTTCACCCCTGGCCAGGGCTTATCAGTCAATTCCAGTCTGCTGGACTAAATAAAAAAGAGAAGACTAGTGGTCACCACGTTGTGTGGGTAAAATGGCTGGGAAATCACTGAGGGTTCCTCTATGTGGAAGGTAGGCCCAGTGGCTCACTAAAGGCCTCTTCATGGATCTTCACAATACAGCCCAAATGACACACAAGAAAGTCCTTGGGTTTCCAAAATGGGTTTATTGGCATGATAGATGGTGGATGGATCTGGATACATCCCCAGTAAAACCCAGGGCACTCCTGAGTTAAATAGGGAGGGAGGGAGGCAGGGAGGGAGGGAAAGAGGGGGAGGGGTTTTGGAGGAATGCTTAATTGGCTCCACCCTCTGGCCTTCAGGTACCTCATTAGTATGTAAATCTCTCTAGGGCCTGAGGCCTGTTAATCATGCCCTCCACCTGTGCCCTATGTGACTGAAGGGTGCAGGTTGAATGGAGATTAGCCCTCCTGTCAGGAGCCTGGGTTCTGAGAGCATAACCAAACACCGACAACACAAGAACCAGAATACCCTTCCACAACCTGACATTCCACTCTTTTTTCTTTCATTAAAGGAGGGGCAACTCTGTGTTAATGAGAGATGTGGACCACATGGAGTAGTCTGGAATGGGGATATATATGCCTTCCCTGACAGGCAATGTCTTGTGGGTCCCCAGCTATCTCAAATCCAGCGCTCTACTTGGAGACCAAACCATCTCTTTATGGTCCAACAATGTTGCACTTACAAATCGTTTCTTCTAAAAACAATTAATTTTTATTAAATAGTAAGGTGTATGTAAATGGCAGGAGCTATAATTGGACAAGCTAATAACTAGCAAGGCCTGCCTTGGATTATTATATAATCTGCAACAGGTGTGTCCTTAATCAGCAAGGCTGTAAGGGACTCACGTGGGGAAAGATTCCTGCTATTAATATGTTTTTTCCTATTATTATTAAACAGACATAACAATCACTAAGTAATAGCACTCCCTTTGAAGCAGATCTCTACAAATCCATAAAAATGTATTGTCTTATAGTGATGTTATGTAGGCAAATGGATGATTTCTTAAGTCTTAATGATGATCCTATATGAATTCCTAAAATTATATCAATGATAATTAAGCTTTTTTATAACAGGACTGCTATTAAGTCCTTTTCTGATAGTCAAAACTGTAATGAGAACTTTGCCAGTCTCCCAAATGTCACCAGTTAGATGCTCTTACATAGTAACTAGACTTTCTCCTACTTAGAGCACATTTCAAGAAGTGGTAAAACACTCAACCAAAGGTCATTAAAATGAAACTAATGATTTATAATATTTATGACAAAATATTGCCTGGGTTTATCTATATGAAACTTCATTAATAACTTATAGTTTTAAACCTTCAGTGAACCTGTTGGTATCAGCCTCCGAACCCAGTGACCTCACTTCTAGGTGACTCCCACATCGTTGCCGAGGGAACAGCCCCACGCTCCCAGAATCCACCTGGCTCCCTCACCTATACCTGGGAGATACTACGTCACTGCCCATATAAAACAGGCAGTACACCGGACTGGACTCTCGCCCTCTTTAACGTCTTATCTCTCCCACCTATCTCTCCCCACCTTTGCCCTTTCCCCTGAATAAACCTACCCCACCCCCTTGGAACCACGTGGTCTGGAGTAGTCTATTCTGTATGGCGGCCAGGTTTTCTTTCATCTTCCTTTCAGAACCTGTGGAGCTAGAGAAGTGATGGATGTTTAACCAGATTACTCCTAATGGATATGCATGTAAACATTCTCTGTTGTAAACTTCTATTTTAATTTATTATTTGACTTTTGCTGTGACCTTGTGATGAATTTTGTACCATGTGATCATGTATTTTGAAAGATGTATAAGTACTGAAGACAAAGACAAAGAGACATTCCTTCCTTTCTTTCCTATTCCCGCTCTGCTGTCTCAAGAAGAACTGACAAGAAGATCTTTGCCCTGATGCTGGGACTGGCCTCCAGAATGTACACATGAAAACAATAGACAAATAAACAGTTGAAGTATATTTGAAGAAATAATAACATATTTAGATCACAAGAAAAAAGCTAATCTTTGCTCATTGAGCATTCCAGACCTAAAAGCTTATAGATTGGCGATCACAAAGTATCCTGTACTCTGGGCAAACAAGGATATCTAAATAGCACCTAATATGTATTAAAGATATATACTAATTGTATACCCAAACAGGAATTTAGAAGGGCAAGAATGAGGCTATAGAGAGAGAGTGCAATAGGATCTGTTGCTCCTTCTTGTCCCTGGCCTCCAGTGGCAACCACTCTTTCAGAGCTATTTTTCATCACAGGGTGTGTGGGTCAATAGACTGTAGTAAGGCATAACAGTTATTCTTATATATGGTATCAGTAAGAAGTGGGGTAAATTAACAAAGGAGTGCCTATCTTCACCACAGTTGTATCACTGTGAAGAGACTCCACAACCAAGGCAACTCTTATAAAAGAAAGCTTGCCTACCATTTCAGAGGCTCAATCATCATGACAGAGAATGTGATGGCAGGTGAAAGACATGCATGGTGCTGGAGAAGTATCTGGGAGCTACATTCTGATCTGCAAGCAGAGAAAAACTGGGTCTTGTATAGACTTGTAAAACCTCAAAGCCCACCCCCTAGGGACACACTTCCTCCAACTAGGCCACACATCCCAATCATAATCTTACCAAAGAGTTCCACTCCTTAGTGAATAAGCATTCGAATAGATGAACCTATGGTGCCATTCTTATTCAAGTATAATGTACTTCTGACAAAGAGGAATATCTGAAAAACATCCTATTTGTGTGAAAGGCATTTGCTAATAGCATATGTAAACTGGTCTTTAAAAGGGAAAAAATGGAGTTGTAGAGAGGTAGTACAATAGGATTATATATCTCCCTCAGGTCCCTGGGCTAATATGGCAGTCTCCCTTTCAGAGTTGCATCTTATCACAGGGTGGTGTATGGTTCACTCTTTTGTACTAAGTCATCCAAGCCATTCTTTGTATACAATTTCAGTAGGGAATGGAGTGGATTAGCTGAAGGGTGCCTCTACTCATTTATTCTGCAATAGTCACTGCTTGATAAATTAAACTAATCTTCTGCAGAAACTCTCCAATCACTTCTGTAATTACTTACTATATGGAAGCACAAAGGATGTGGCCTTAATTACTATGCTAAAAGACACAAAAGTCTGGGGCATTATTATCTGTGTAAAAATGAAAGACATTGTGTATTCATAAAATCTGAGATTAAATTTACTATGGAATGGTTTTGAAGGTCATAAGCAAACCTGAAAATTAAAAGATGCTGATAAGACCTCTCTCACATTTCTCACTCCATAAAATGGCATAAATAGTCTAGATAGGAAAGGCATGTTCTCAGAGTTAGATTTTGAAGTCTGTTAAATGTGAGTGTGCTGAAATTAATAATGATAAAATGTTTAAACTGGGTTATTATCATTAGCATTTTCTCCTTTTTCTGTCTACATAATTCAGTCTCAGATTAAATTAAAAAATGGGACTCTAAATTGAGGATGCTGGATTAAAAAATTGCACAGAAATTTTAGCTGAGCTAATTTTTTATATATGCTCAATTAACCTCATAGTGCTTTAGGACAAAAGGCAGCATGGAAAGTGCTATTTAAATTAAACAAATGCCATTTTTTCTGTCAAGTGGCTGACTTACACCAGCCACTCCAAGCCAAGCCCAAAGTCTCAAACAGTGGTTTGCTAGGGTTAAATTCTTCAGCCTTACCATAGCGGAGCACAGCATAATGGATTAGGCTATTATTTAATAGGTACTTTGAGATTCATGTAAAGTGCTTGACCAAGTTATTTGTTCAGGTAGACTTGTAAAGTACCTGGTCTATATTCTAATGTGACCTCTACTTCAGGAGAAAGGCATAACTATCAGGGAGTGATGCTGGTGATCCTAATTACACTTTGTTACCCTCATTTTATATTCAAGGCATTTCTTTTCAAAGGTTTTGGGCCCTCCATCCAGCCTTGAGCAAGCCAGAAAGACCTTGTTTACCACAAGAGACCTAATAATAGGACCTAGGTGGAGTTATCCACATTGGCTGCATGTACAACCTTCTACAGGAACTGAGAAGAATAGACTGCTCACTGAGCTTGCCTTGAGATGTCTCCAGCTGTAACAAAGGATGGGTTCCATCACCCATCTTTGGCTGAAACAAGAATGGGTACAGTGGGGCTTTCCCTTTAAATTAGAAGAGATGAATATTAAATATTTGAGCCTTGCTCAGAAAAGTTTGTCTTGGCTTCATGCTTCTCTCACCTCTCCATCCCCTTTTTCATTTCTAGCCCTCCTTTCAGGTGAACCTAGTTTGTCTGTGGCTGCAGGCAGCTACAAGATTTGAAACTAGGTTGGATTAAACTGGTTGTCTTACTCCACAACTGCCGTTTTTGGTGATAATTTCCAATAAAGCACAGCAGCTCAAAATATTTCTAACATGTAAAATAAAGTAACTAAATATTTGTAATTTACTTAGATTATTTTCTTACTATTTATATTCCATAAAATTATGAATCATAAATTTTATTTTACTAATATGTTAATTTTACATACTAATAGATTTTACTCTAGTATCTTCATAATCCTGTATAATATTCTTACTGTAGTCACCTGGTATTTTCTAGGCAATTATTACCATATTTTGACAGATATCTTTTTTCATAAGTTAAGAAAAAAGTTAATGAAATAAAATTAGAAGAAATAGTCAATCTATATATTTTGTGAATATCTAACCATATTTTAAACCTTACCATAGATCAAAGTTCATTTTGATACATAGCCATTATTTAATATGAAATTTTCATGCAATAACTCTTATGAAGCTATTAGATCATTTTTTTTTCAGCTTGTGTATGATATGTGTATTAAACCCACCAAAAGATCTAGCAAAAACAAGTCAGAAGTTTGCATAGAAGACAGATCTAACAGTTTTCTTGAGTTTGGTTTCAGTCAGTAAAGCTAGCAGCAGATATTGTTGATTTTCAGGAATTATTCCCAAAGAAATCCCCAAGAAATAGAATTAAGTCTAATTGAATAGCCAGTTTGCTAACTCATTAAAATATTTCTCTAAATTTAAGTATAATATTAACAATTTAACCTACCCATTTATCATATAAATAATGACCACTTGATGTAGGAATTTATTTTGTTGCTGTAGAAACTTCCACTAGCTTCTGCTTTAGTCCTTAGGCTACAACATATAAATTGTAAAATTCAGGAAAATTAGTCATCCTTTCTTTTTGACATTAGAAAAATATGTTACATTTATAAGATTTGAAGACCTAACCTGCTATTTTAATATCAGGAATACTTAGAGATGTACCAAATTAGGCAAAGAGAAACATACATTAGATTAATATGTATTCTTCTTGTATATCAGGCAATTGCTCAGAAGTGATTTTTAACAACCATGTGAGAAAAATGCATCTTTAAAAGAACCATCGGACAAAGGTCTAGAAAACTTCATTGCTCTGATAGTTTTCATTGCTTAGATCCTTAATCAGAAAATAGGTTGTATTAGAAAATGATTTGTTCCATAAAAGAGTTTCTTTATTTTAGTGTACAAGACTAACTGAAATTATTTTACATGGTCATAAAGTATCTTACTGAAATATCAAGGACTGAAAATAATTTACAATCAGCATTTTATTGAGGTCTAAACTAAACCTAAACTACAGGGAATACAATGGTATTTTTATTTTTTCAAAAATATACGATCACATAATATTAGCCAGTTCACATCCACTTATTACTTTCTATAAATTTAGTCCCCTGGAAATTAATACATTTCAAGGTTCTCACCTACTCTGTTGGTTTTTTTTTTTTCACTCAACTATTTTCTTCTTTAGCTGTGTAGAAGATTTTTAGATCTTGGATTATATTAAATCTTTGTTTTAAAATGGCTAAATATCATAATGAAAAATCTTATTTAATCAAAATTAATGTTAATACATAATTTTAAGACATCTATATACAATTATTGAAAAATTGGTTTATGTTTTACATCAAATACAGACATCAAATTTGCTTAATTTGAATTATGTTTTTTCTTAGAAATCCATATAAATTTTTATCTGAAGTTATAAGAATAATTATTAAAATGTTATAATGCTAGAGACAATAGATGATGAAATATCTCTCAAACTATCAGATCATTACTTATCAATAACTCCAAATGATTTCATGTGTAAATATATTTTTCTGAATGATGACATCTTAGTCTATTTAATATATTTTATTTATAAATTATTATGTACAAAGATAGTATAATTATAATGATATTCAGGTAAAAAAAGTAAAAAAAAGTGAAAGAACAATAGAAGTTAAAGTAGAAAATAACCTTTAGTGGCATTTTTACTATTAGATGAAATTGAAAACACAAAGCTAGATATAAGAAAGTATTTTTTTAAAACTAAGATGTATAGGAACTCAAAATTGTATAAAATTTCTAAGCTAACAAAAGGATAACTATCAATACTCATGTTATTTGTCTTGATTTCATTGTAGTAATGTAATATGTTTAACTAATGATCTCTGTCATTTATGGCAGAGATGGTATAGTTGTGTAGTTGAATAATAGAGTATACTGTTATATTAATGTAGACACTAATAACTAAATATTTTTAAAAATATTCTAAGCCTAAATCCAATTTTATAATTATGTTCATTAATGTATTTATAATTTTGAATTTTATAATTATAGTCTTATTTTTGTTCTCACATACAAGAGTAATTGGTTGTTTTTCACTGATATGAGAGGATAGTATTCATTTCGTTATAAAACAAATTTGATAGTAGTGTACATCACAAGCTAAGTTGAAACCTTGTGTTCTCTAGTCTTATTGTCCAGAAGCAGATAGATACAGTGGGTATTTCCTGTTTAGAAAAATCAAAGCTGCTCTATGCATAATAAGTATTTAGAGTGAGGGTAATTTTGAAACAAAGATTTAATATAACCCATGATCTAAAAATCTTCTATAGAGCTAAAGAAGAAACTGGTTGAGTGAAGAAGAAACCAACAGAGTAGGCGAGAACCTTGAAATGTATTAATTTTCAGAGGACTAATATCCAGAATATATTTAAAAAAAGACAAGCAAAAACATTTAAAAAGTTTTGACTGTGAACAGAAACGTCTTAAAAACAAAAACAAAAAATAGTTTAAAAACATCTTAAGAAGTACTCATCACCCTTTAACAATTATGGAAATACAAGTTTAAAAAACTTTCAAATTTCAGATCAAGAGAATAACCAACAACAGTTTGTGTAGACAATGTGAAAAATGGAGACATTCATTCACTACTGATGAGGTCAGAAACAAGTACAACCACTATTGAAATCTTTATGCAAAATTCTCAAAGAGCAATAAATAAGTCCATCCTGTTACCTAAGCATGGTACTCCTTAATAAATGTCTAATGAACTAGATATTCAACCCCACAGAAACCTACTCAGTCAAGTTCATTTATGCTAAATTCACATTTCCAGTAGCTAGAAAACTGAAGCAATGTATGTATCAAATGATCAGTGAATAAGGAAATGTGGTAAGCTTTTGCTACCCTGCCAACGTTCTGGGAGTGGTCCACTCTACCAGCCCCACCCAGAGAATATTGGATCCATGGATGAAAAATAGACACATACAGTCATTCAATTTCAACAGGCCTTATAGGCTCAATGGTTGAGCACTATTAATCTCTCTTGGCTAGCGTGCCCTTTTCAATACTCTTAGCTCAGCACACTAAATCCATCCTCAACTTAATATTAAGTTAATATTAAGTTGCTCAATTATCTTCATTCCCAGCTCAATATTACCAACATCCTGTCTGTAGAAGTAGCCTGTGAAGATTCCTCCTGAGATCTCACATGGCTGGTTGGCATTATTTTCTCTCTGAAGCATGGCGAACTCTTCTTTCCTCTCTCTACTAAATCTGCCAGCTTGCCTGCAGGGACCTGGAAGTCCTGCTTCTTTCTTCTGCTCAGCAATTGGCCCATAGTATCTTTAATGATAGATCAAGAACCAATTGGGAAACAGGACCACTCCTACAAGAACACAGAAAACTGTTCAGCTATAAATAAAATACTGTTCAGCTATGAATAAAAATTAAATCAGTGAACTTTACTGCTAATAGAAAAATTTAGAAAATGTTATAATAAGTTAATTAATATAGACACTAAAAGAGAAAGGTAACATGTCCTCTTTTATCTGTTGGCCTTAGTAAAAGCTTCTAACAAGAATCCATAACTTGAATAATTGCAAAAACTTGAAAAACAGAAGAGAACAAGAGAAGAATGGACCTGTATAGGTGATTTGAGGAGGAAACTGGGGAAGACAGTAACTTTAGGGGGGCAGATTGGCGTGGAGGACAGACTACAATAGTGAAAGAAATTTTAGAACAGTATTCCTTATAAGTAGATGCAAAAAATTTCAACTACTAAATCATCATCTCAAAAAAGAAAGTAGTCAAACAGTAAGTTGAGGATGTAACCCATGGCTTTGATGGTTCAATACAAAACAAACAAACAAACAAACAAACAACAAGCCCAAAAACAAAAAACAAACAAACAAAAAAAAATACGATCAAACAAAAACAAAAAACCCAAACAACAAAAACTAAAAAACAAAGAAACCAAAAACATCAGAAAAGAGACAATACATTAACACATTCAGATATTTAAAGTTAAATATTTAATATTTCAAGAAAAATTATTTCTACCTGTTTTTCTTGAAAAAAAATCTATAGAAAGTAAATATTTTCTAGGAAAAATGTACAAGTTCTTAGTTACTAGAGTCACTGTGGCAAATGAGATATGATTATAAATGTTCATATCAATGACAAAAATGTAGACTATATCAAAACTGTAAAAGTAGAAAATGCAGAGGTAAGGATACTGAGAAAAGAAAATAGAAGTTAGTCTATCACATTGACATATACTTAGTTTGTATATCAAGTCAAATTTTAGGTATTCATAGGTAAAATAATTGTATATATATTTATAAAAAGTATTTTGATAAAACTTCAAAAATAGTAAGCAATTAAAATAAGAATATTTGAGAAGAGGAGATAAGTATTAATAATGTTATTGTTTCATTGTTTGCTGACTCCATTAGTACATACAATGTAGACATTATTGTGAATGTTATAAGGATCTGTAGAGTGAAAAATTATGAAGACCATTTTATGAAATATATACAGGCTTTTTCTTTATCCTAGACCTGAGCAAAAGAATGCAGGTTACAGAAAGCTGAACTGATTGTACGATTTCAGGCCTTCATTGCAGGTGGAGGACATAATCCCTGAATCAGAGGACACTTGCTGGATTAACATTCCTCAAGCCTCAGGGTGGGGAAGGGCCAAAGCAAGAAGACACATTCCTGACCACAGAGAAAGATGTAAGTCATCTGGGTGGTTCCAAGAACTAGCTAACTTTCCGCTGTTCTTGGTTACCCCCCCCCCTTGAGGTTTTCCCAGTGTTACAGCCTGCTGATGTTCAAAATTTGCAAAACAACCAATCATGTGTAACTGCGTGAAAATGCAACTAATCATGTGTAACCACATGAAAATTCCTCCCTTTCCTCACCCCGTGCTATAAAAAATGCTCCTCAGCTTGCTGGCATTTTGTCAAACTTTGTTCCTGAGTGGATGAGAAGTTTGACCATTAGCTAGCCAACTCTCCTCAATAAACCTCTGCTGATTGCATCCAGGTACGGTGTCTTGTGATTTTTGGGGTGGCCGTGATTTCCTGAGACTTGAGTAAGGGTCTCCTGAGTTTAGGGGTTTTCAGATCATTATATAACATTATAATGATATCTTAACAATTCCCATAACTTATTTCCTTAGTGGGCTATTACAAAGATTTTTAAAACACTAAATGTTTAACTATAAGTTAAAATATTAGTTAGATGAACAATTAACAAGCTTTTATATTTGTAAAGGTTATAGAGCAAAAGTTTTCCTTTATGGAAGCAGTTGTCTGTAGCAACTACTTCTCTTTTCTATTATGGTATGACATTTAGGATGAAGTGTCTCTTTTCAAAAAAAAAAAAAAAAAAACAGGTGGGCTATATTTAAACTGTGAATTGTGATATATCAAAATCTGTTAGATGCTAGTAAAAAAAAAAAATCAAATTCTATACATGGCAGACTAAAAGAAAAGTTTGCATGGTTAAGCTCACTGATTGTTCCAGAAAACATGAGTTCAATTTTCAGTAACCACATCATAACTTAAAATATCTGTAACTCCATTTCTAGGCCACCTGATAACTTTAATAGGCCTATCGGTCACCAGGCATGTACATGGTACTCAGACTTGTAGAGGCAAAACTTCTAAACACATAAAATTAAAATATTAAAATCATTATAATGATCTATGGAACTATGATGCCAGTTGTATAAGAAAAGAATAAGAATACTTTTGTACCTATAATAAATAGATTTACAAGAATGATCAGAAAATAATTAACTCATCATTCAGAGAGAAATAAGCTGAACAGTATCTGGAAAAAAAACACACATTTCATGAAATGCCCATGCACTCCTTTTAAGATTTAAATTATTTTTATATTTTATAAATTCTAAAATCACAAAATTAAAAATAAATATTTTAGAATAAAATTAATATACATGTATATTAATGAACATATAAATTAAAAATAATAGGATATAAAATATATATTATATTTTGGGAAATAAACAAATACACTGCATGTGTATTAAAATGGAGGAGGGATGACTTATTCTTACACTCCTAATGAGTAAATTAAAAACAAAGCAGCAAAAGAAATCAATTCTATAAACAATTGATTCTCTGTCTGCATTAATGGAAAATGTTATCTTTGTAATGTATGAATGCTAATGGAAGAGTGTCACAAATAACATAAAATATCATTCACAACAATAGAAATATCTTTTAAATTCAGCATTGTGATGATTTGTGTTTACCATTGAGTACAGATTTTTACTCTTCTGGTAATTCATGCTAGTTCACATAAAATGATGATGCAGTTCGATTGGTCCCTAGTGCTTTCTTGTCATTAGGTATATGCTTGCTCCATTCCAGAGCTCATTATTCTTCAAGGATTAATTGAGCCTTTTCACCTTCTCATTTCTGAGTCTACTTTCAACAATATCTTTATGCACTTTTTACCCTACATCTTGGAGCCCAACATGGCCCTAATGGGGATAGAATGACATGGTTCCTGGCCCTGGGACAAGGGCCCAGGGTTATCTTCCACCAGTACTGATGACTGCGGTGGGCATAAGGCTTGTTCATGTAATAATGTACATATTTTTCACATTTCTCTGAGGAATGTCCTCTCTGTTAATGACTTCACGATAATGAGATATAACGAATCCAGGAGTTGCGGGTGTGGCTATATTTCCACAAAATGGTAAATGTTGGTACCTTCAGAACAGCTCTTAATGCTACGGAAAAGCTCTCTAAATAAATGTGTTCAAAATATATACAATTTCTCAATTATGTAAAACATAAGGATGAAATATGAATTATGAGGGACTTCATGAATCTAAAGGAACAAAGGTAGCTACACTATGAGCTAGCTTGTCAGAAAGATACAAAAGCAGGCAGATTCCCAAATTCAAGGTCAGCCTAGGTCAGGGATAGGTTAGGCTGAGATGTGATAGAAATAGTAATTTCAGAGCAGGGTCCAACCCAAATAGCTTATTGTCTGCGCTTAACAATGGCAGACAGATCTCTGAATTCATTTGCAATGGTAAGAAAAAAAATGTATGATTGCTGTCTCTTGAGAATCAAGGGGTAGGGTAATGGGATGCTGATTCATGAGTTAATTAAAAGGAAACCTGGAGTAAATGACTAGATTGATATGTAAAATAAAAGATGGGAACTGAAATTCTGCAGGAGATGAGCTATCCAGAGAAATTTTTAGGATAAAAAGGCAAAACCGCTTGGAATACAGACAGACACACACACAGACACACACACACAAACACAAACAAAACAAACACAGAAGCAGGAAACGGACAGAGAGATCTCTTAGAATAGCAAGCAGAACACAGGTGATCAGCTTAGATCCATGATTTGGTTTCAAGTTGTTCTTTTTGCTGATCCCAGAAACCCTTGCTCTCAGAACCTCTCTTCTTGGCTGGTGCTTGGCACTAAAATCTCATAAAGAATACATTCTTTCCTAAGTAAAATTTGTTATTCTTCTATATGAATATTTCAATGCTCACCATTTTGAAAATGATTTACATGATAGTTTATTTCCTTGTATGCTCACACTTTGAAGTCAGTTGTAAACATCTAATATGAGATTTTGAAGTAATTGTTCAGATGCTTCAAACTACATATAGAGAGGTACTATTGCACTTATCCCATATAATTAGACAGTAAAGTCTCTGTAGAGCGTATTTGCCATGCAGTACTGTTTTAGTACTTTCGAAATTGAACAATTTGTTATTTCAAATACAGTTTTGAAATACATATGCACTCAAATAAGAGCCAAATTGTTCTACACTTACCAACTGTGACTATAACTAATAGCCTTATTTAATAGCTTTACAAAGTATAAACCTATAAACTGATAGTCTTAAAGTTCAGAAACTTGAACCAAGTCTTATGATTCTAAGTGAATATTTGAGTACTGCTAGTTACCGCATAAAATCCTTGTGCAGATTCCGTCCCCTTTCTTCCAAGCTTCTACAGGAGCACGCCCTATGAAGACTTTTAGAAATTTTATTTCAATATACCACTTCAGCCACCCACTTGTCATATATTTACTGCTTTTGACCTTGATCTTTAAAAAATAATTTTATTCATTGTTTGCGAATTTCAAGCTATATACTTTGATCATATTCTTTCTTTCTCTAACTCTTCTCAGATACTCCCCCAACCACCCTCCCCACTCAATTGCACATCCTCTGTCCTTTACAAACATGAAAAGAAAACATAGAGTTCAACTTGTATTATCTAAATATGGAGCATGATGGTAACTAGCAGTCTGCCCTATAAACTGATCATGATAAAGTTCAGAAAAATTGTGGTTAATAGGCCTGACCAAATTGAAAAACTGATTTTCTTTTGCCACTGCCTGCCAATTGTAAGTACCATCTTGACTCTAATTTTATCTTTGCTTCTTTTTTTTTTTAATTGGGTATTTCATGTATTTGCATTTCAAATGTTATCCCCCTCCCAGTTTCTGCTCCAGAACCCTCCTCCATATCTCATTTCCCTTCCTCTGGTTCTATGAAGGTGCTCTCTCTCCCAACCACTCACTCCCACCTCACCACCCTGACATTCCCTTACACTGGGGAATCGAGCCTTCCCAGGATCAAGGGCTTCTTCTCCCATTGATGCCTGACAAGGCCTTCTTCTGCTACGTATTTGGCTGGAGCCATGGTTGGTGTACTCATTGGTTGGTGGTTTAGTCCCTGAGTGTTCCGTGCACCTCCCGTGTCCCCTTTTGCCCGTGGAAGAGAGTCACGAGAGGCAGAATTCAGGTGGTTACCACAGCGAGGCTTTAATCTTGTATCAGCAGAAGTGAAGACCGCAGAAGGGTCCTTAAGTTTAACGAGCTCTGCAGTAGCCCTTGTTCCTTTTGAGTACTCTGTCTCCCCAGGCTCTTTGGCCTTATCTGTTTCTCCAGGCCCTTTGGCCTCATCCCCAGGCCCTTTGGCCTGATGCCGGCTAACACTCTCTGGTTCTGATAGCCTGGAGCGGACCAGTCTTGAAACCTCTTGACTTGCCCTAATAGCTGTGCTGCCAGCTGAATCCTCACAACACAAATAAGCTAACAGCGAAAACACAAGCAAGAGGCCAACTACTGCAGCGGAGGCAATGGGTGAATATCCGCTCGCAACGAAGGCTTCCCCCCCCCAGGCATACCTTCCAGAGGTGTACCTCGATCCTGTAGTCTTTTAACCCACCCCGAGTCTCGGGGGGCCTTCCACAGCACCTTGAAATTCCCGGGTTTTCGGCGCCAGAAGTTCCGCGTGCCTCCTGTGTCCCCTCTGCCTGCAAAGAGAGACACGTGAGACAGTATTCGGGTGGTTACCACAGACGAGGTTTTACTTGTAACAGCAGAAGCAGAAAGGCAGAAAAGACAGGAAGAGGCTCTGCTTAAATAAACCCTAGAGTGACGTATTCACTTCTGATTGGCTGTTCACTCATTACCCATAATGCGCCCCGAGATGGGCAGTGACTTTTGGTGTGCTTTTGCCTTTTTGCACCTGCGCAGTCCATTGTTTACTAGTGGGAGGACAAGATGCCCGCGCCATCTTGGAATGGTGAATGTTGACACGCTCACTGCAGCTCCCAACACCTGAGAACTTTGGGGTTGGTTAATATTGTTGCTTTTCCTATGGAGTTGCAAACCCCTTCAGTTCCTTTATTCCTTTCTCTAACTCCTCCATAAGGGTCCCCATACTCAGTCTAATGGTTGGCTGTGTAAGATCCCTCCAAGAAGGGAGGACCTCCCTCAAGCCACAGAAATTTTTGGCCACCCAAAAACTCACAAGACACCATTTTTGATGCAACAGCATAAGGTATATTTCAGGATCAGTCGACTGATGGTCAATTTGTAACCCACGCAGGGGCAGAGGAACTGACAAAGAATGGCTGGGAGTGGAGGGCTTATATAGGAGAAAACCACAAACCAAGGGGGGTCAGGGGGTTACCAAGGAAACACAACATAAAAACAGTAGAAAGTTTTTAAAAATCCCAACCCAAATTTAGTCAGGCTCATGCGGAAAACATATTATACACTTATCTTTTGTAAGGATGTAACCTCGCCCAACCATTCATCTTGTGGTCAGCCAGTTCCTGGGACCACCCAGATAACTTCCATCTTTCTTTGTAGTCAGGAAGGGACCAAGGAAGGAAGAAGGGATTCTGCCATGGCAAGGGTATAAAAGACAGACCATGGTTGAAAGTTGCAGAAGGGAGAGTCAGCTGACTTGTAGGTACAGAAAGAAAGCAGACCTAGGTGGGCTGCCCAGGAAGGTCCAGGGCAGCAAAGATGAAATATACATTTAGAAAGTATTAACTCATGAATATTGGAGGGAACATAAGTTAATCACATGGAATTAGGGAGTGATCAAGCCATTGAGCCATTTAGAGCATATTAAAAATAGGCTGTGTGTGTGTCTTTCATTCAATAATCTAGAATTTTGAGGTGATAGTGAGAAGCAAGTTTAGAACAGATTAACAGTTTACCACATCATGTGTCTAGCTTGTTTTCTCTGTAACTTGTGACTATAAGATTATCCTAGTACAACTGTATCATGTACATGCAACATCATACACCACATACACTTTTCTCTCTCTCATTGCTCTTCAATAGCCTCTCTTACCTGGGCTGTTCTTGTGTGAATTGGATGTATTCTATCTCTGACTCATTCTATTATCTTTCTCTGATTTGTCACATTGAGTAACCCTCAATTAGACATCACCTTCAAACACAGCTGCTTCCTTCCTCAAACTAACCTTACCTTGTTATGAATTAAAGGTGTATACTAAAGATGTGTCTGTATGCCAGCCATATTATACTGTAATCCAGAGCATGTTTCCATTCCAACATGATCATGTCTTTGAATGTAATCCCTTGGCTATAGCTGCCATGTTGCTGGATTAAAATTTCTCAAACACTGAAGCATTTTGCTTATGAAATGGAGATTTTTCTTTGGAAAAGTTTGAAATATTAATTTTACTGGCAAATAAAAACTTTTCTAAAGATCAAAATCATCCTCAAAAAGTTCATTTTAAACGTAGAAAAGGGAAGCCTAAAGCAATCTTTATTCTAGGCCATTTATCTCAAACCTATGGCAGGATTGTTCTAGCGCCTTAAATAAACAACAAAATATTTTCTGTTTGGAGAAGAATTCTGAAATTTCATGTCATCAAGCAACCTCAATGATTCTCACTCATCTTAGGAGAAGAATTTTAATCCGGAGACAAGACAGCTCTGGCAAGGGATCATGTTGAAATGCAGACCCAGGCTTGGTATTCATCTTTAATCCCTAACAAGGTAGGTAAGGTAAGTTTGTAGAAAGAAGCAGTCATATTTGAAAATTACCTCTCATTGAGGAGCAGACAAGGTGCCAAATCAGAGAGAGATTTAGCAGAATGAGTCAGAGATAAGATACTCTCAACTCTCAAGAGTATAGTAAAGAAGATCTGTTTATGAGCAGTACAAAGAGAGAGTCAATCAGTTCTGTTGGGTTCAAGATAAAAGCTGAGGCTTAATAGACCTTGATAAGAACAAGCAACAGAAATGTATTCTAAGAACTATCATTAAATTTTCAGACTCCATTTAATCATAGGGAGAAACTAAATTTGAGGTTCCAGTTCCTAGGGAAGTCTAGGGAGACTTCAGAGGCACAAACTCTAGAATGAATGCTTTATTTTCTAATTGATAAAAAGAGGTGGTCATTTCAGGATCTTAACCTCATCCCTGAAGGGATATTATATAATATTTTTAAAGGATGGGAACACAAAGCTATAGGAAGGGAGCTTGGGAGAGCTGCCATATTTTTAATACCTGGGTGGTATCCAGTGCACCATGCTTCATGATCTTTTATTCAGTTTTTCCAGCAAGATTCACTCCTGAACTATGGCCCAGGATTTTTAGAGTGATAGGGAATGAAGGAACGGACACGCTGCATGTAATCAATTATGGTATAACAGGTAATTGGCAATATATTTTTATAACTTTATTTGCCTTGGTTTAGATAAAAGCAATTTCTATATTTTTCACTGGTTAATAGACAATTAAGAAAACATTTGGAAAAGTGGAATAGGTATTCATTTCTAGGTGAACTTGTTTTATCCTGCAAGCAAGATGAAGAAATTCCCCTTGAGGTGGCTGGACATAGACAACTATTTCCTTAAATGTTGTCTCTAAGATGTCTGCATTTAGACCTACTGTTTACAACAGAAGCTATTCAGCTCTAGGAAAGTCTCCAGCTCTCATAGGGCCTGGGACATTGAGTTTAGTTTCTTTCTATAATAAAATAGAGCCTAAAAATGAAATGGAAATGCTTAGAATACGTTTCTTTTACATGTTCTCAATGAGTTCTATTCAGTGAGTTGAGTTCAGTGCTGTGGAGTTGAGCCAGTCAGTTGGAAGTCAGTGCAATAAATATAGTGCAGTAGAGTTGAGTTCCTTCAAGAGATCATGCAGTTCAGTGTAGGTCAGCAGAGGCAGTTGAAGCCAGACAATGAGAAGGAACCAGAAAATTAGATCAAATGTCCAGAGTTAGTTTAAGGCCAAGCAAAGCAATTCATTGAGAGGTTGAGAAAGCCAGATTAAATCAGTCAGCTCAGACAGGGGTTTGTGCTTGAACAGCTGATATGAACAAGTCAACCAATGTTCAAAGAGATCTAGAAAATTATGAGCTGATTTAGTTGTAAGCCTACAAGGTGGATATTACATGAGGTGAATAACATTTATTTTTAACACATCTTCAGTCAGTAAATCTGACTAGGCCTCAAAAGCCACTTTGCTTCAGTAGTCCAGTCCTCAGAAATGTATGGTAAATCTTGAGCCTCTCTTTTGATGCACTTTGTTTAATCTCCCTTCTTCCATAATCTCTGTTAAGTATTTTCTGATTGACTAGTCCCAAACTAATCTTCAGTTCTCGTAATAATCAGTGCAATCATGATTTGTTTCAATTACCTTATTTTGCTGTCAGTTGTATTTCATTACACAAATATTTAGGATGAACATGACAATCACTTACTATGTTTATTTTACTGAAAATTTTCAGTGTACTTGTAATGGTCCAATATTTAAAAATGATTAATTTCTCTATATATTTTTAAACTTTGAATATATTTATAATAAAATTACTTCATCATGGTCAAAATGAGTAATTTCCTCAGAAGAAAATCTGCAAATGTGTGCAAGTTGTTATAAGTATCTGGCTGAAAAACTGAGATAAGTCTTTAAGCAGACTATGGAAACTTAACAGCTGCACACAGTGCAGATGATGTTGTCATTGTAATATATAAGACAGGGACTGAATGATATACAATTACTTTCTTTATGTCGGTTTTACTTATTCTATATTTTGTCCCCATTTTTGCAGTGTCCTCTCCCATAATTCTGTCAACATTTCCTCATCAATCCAATTCCACACTTTCATTTGGTATCTCCCGAGGAATAAAAAAAATTAGAATCAAAATTTAAAATACAAATAAAAAGCATAACACCCCTTCAAAACACACGCACGCACACAAAATCAAAATAAAAAAACATTATTATATAACCAATAAGACAAAAACTGGCCAAGCAATGCAATGTGGGACAAGAAATCTAAACAACAACATTGGGTTAATTTTGTATTAGCCATGTACTGCTGTTGTTGGGGCCTACCATTAAATGTGGTGAATATAGTCAGTGAGACACAATTTGAGAAAAATATTCTTTTTATACATGCATTTGTCAGTTGAAGAAATATCTTTATTAGGAATGGGAGTACGTCTCCATTTTCCCCTTTCAGTTCCTAGAATCCCTTCTAGTTTTAACTTGTGTGAGCCCTATGCATGACATAGTCTCTGTGGGCTTGCATTTTCATTAGTCCTTTTATCATCTTGAAGAATCTGTTTCTTTAGTGTCAGACATATGCTTTGACTCCTAAAATGTTTCTCTTTACTCTTCCATTTAACTCTTTGAACTGTTTTTCCTGAGAAGAGGGACTTGATGAGGACATACAATTTAGGACTGAGTGGTTTAGAAACTCTCACCCTCAGCACATTGTCTAGTTGTGGTGTCGTGTTTCTCTGTATGAGTGCTAATCTACTTCAAGAGAAGCTTCTCTCATGATGATTGTGGAAGGCACTATCTATGAATATAGCAGAATGTCATTAGGGATCATTTTATTGCTATGGTCCATAGCAGAACAATAGCATTACTTTTTTCCCCTAGGCCCAATCATATTATTCATGATATCACAACTTAAAAAAATCTATATGTAATTGTTTTTACATCTAAACTTTGTTATTTCTAACTTTATTTGTGAAAAGACCTGTGAAGAACTTTTTAACTGTGTTCTGAAGAAAACACAATTATGTTTTACTGATTAAAGTAGTTTCTTGAATTTCTTTTAAAAAGATTGTGCTTATGCCTTACATAATCTATTTGATTAACATCACTAAAATTTATGTCATTTACATAACCTACTATAAAGTTTTCCTTCCATCTTATAAGATAGAATCCATTTTAAGGGTTACATTTATAAAGCATAATTTGCATATTCTCAGATTACTAGTAAGTAAATTATATCATGCTCAAATCTAGACCTAAGATCAAGTTATAAATGCATTATATGGATATGTTTATGTAGAATATTTTGTTTGGCAATTGCCTAAACAATTCTGTGATCTTTTAAATACACATTTTAATATATGTGCATAATAAAAATTTTGTAGTTATTGTCTGTATCTGCTGCGAATACTTTTGTTTCTAAAAAAAAAATGCATTATCCCTATATGTTTCATTTCTTAAAAAAGATTTATTACTGCAAGCTAAAATCTAAAGTAAAGTTGCATAATTCAGGCTTCCTGTTCCTCAGAATAAATTATCACATTGTATCTTTTATTCAAAAGCACAGTTTGGCATCTGTTCTCTTGAGGTTTATGGTTTTCCACAAACCAAAGATACTTGCAAAACAGAAGACAGTCTCCGAGTTCCTGAAAAGTGATATCAAATCTGTCCAAATTTCACAGAAAATTCCTAGGAGTCATTTCAATATAGCTTATTTTTGAGGCACATTTGAAGCAAAAATTTTAAGTCTATTGAACATTTAGTGAAGTCTATTGAGTGCATTGTAGAGTCAACATTGGAAATATTAGTAAACATAAACAGTAATA
This sequence comes from Arvicanthis niloticus, assembly GCF_011762505.2. Taxonomy (NCBI): domain Eukaryota; kingdom Metazoa; phylum Chordata; class Mammalia; order Rodentia; family Muridae; genus Arvicanthis; species Arvicanthis niloticus. The sequence continues at coordinate 13,185,365 of NC_133437.1, forward strand.
GTTGCTTTTTTTGAAGGATTGATCTTTATAGAATCTTGATATTTGTAGATTATTTTTTCTAAATAGAATATATGACACTGATTTAAAATGGTTGTGCATAAAGACAGTTATATGACAATTTATTTCTATTTAAAATAGAAAAGGTTCTAATATACAAAATTTTCTTCTTTGCAACTTCCAAGGTACATAAGATGTCAATGTAGAAATTTCTTCTTCAGTTTCTAAATATTATACTAATTATGATTTCATTATTTTCCTTAGAATACCTATATGGTTTCCAATAATTTTATATTTGAGAGCTTCATATATGAGTACTATATTTATATTATCTCTACCCACTCCTCCAAACTCTATTTCCTCCCTAATCTCCATCATCTTTATTAAAATTAATTTTGTTACATATAGGTATGTGTGTACATTCATATATACATATATACATATATGTGTATATGTATGCCTCCTGATTCTATTTAATATTGGTCATGTGTACATGTGTCCATGGCTGACCAATTGGCACTGGACAACTTATTTGTTAATTTGTCTCTGGAAAAGACTGATTCTTCCTCTCTCAATAGGCATTAACTACCTTCATATCTACATCTAGGTGTATGACATATGGAATGCTTTCTGTTCCCATTGACTTGTCAAGTGGTATTTTTCATTATACTGATCTTCAGACAACAATATTGTTGAGAACACATTGTTGACACTTTCCTGTCATATACAGAAGACACTACTATTGAAGAGAGAGTCCCTGGCCTCCAATGAATTGAACTGGAACACAGATTTGGATGCAGGTGTACCTTTAAAGATTGATTTTTCCAGAAGTTCTTGATCTCCAACTATACTGGATGCTTATTTAAAACTTCTAAAAAGTCCTAAAATCTTCCTCACTAATTCTGAGGGTTAAAAACTGCTGGCTTAGATGAGTAGTATCTGAAGCCTAAGAGCAGGTGATTAATTAGCATTTAGACCTTCTCTATAGGAACTTCCAAGGCTCTAACTCCCAACCTGAAGTCAAAGAAAAAAAAAAAAAAAGAACACTTTGAAAAGTGATTTTAGCTTTTATTTCTAAGGTCTCTCTAAAACATTCTTCTCTTGCTCTCTAAAAAGTTCTCTAAGGAAATTCTCTCCAAAAATGTTCTCTCTCTTCTCTTTGTCTTCACTACTTACACGTCTTTCAGAATACACAACCACAGGGTTAAAAAGTTAGCCACAAGTTTACATAGAAATTCAAATTATAAATTGAATAAGAAGTTTACAACAGAGAATGTTTACATGCATATCCATTAAGAGTAATTAAATGGCTAACATTCATTGTCTGTCACAAGCTTAAGAAGTTCTTGAAAGTTAAAAATCATAATTTATGTGACTAAGCTATTATTAAAGTTTGGTGTAGACAAAGTCGGTCAATTTATATCTTTTGTCTTCGCACCTATAACAAATCTTTAGTTCCCTATTTGTGACCTTTAGTTAATTGTTTTGTAACCTCTTAGAATGTGCACTAAGTTGTAGATGCCTGTTTTCTATCTCAGAAGGAATTAACTCCTGACGCTTGAACACTGGCAGAGTTCTCAATGCAGTTTTGACATCAGAAAAGACTTAATAGCAGTTCTAGTATAAAATATTTTTATAATAATTTCTAATATAATTTTAAGAATTCCTATAGGATCATCATTAAAAATTAAGAAATCACCTACTGTGTAGCATCACTACAAATCAGTATGTCTTCATTGTCCTGCAGACATCTGTTCAAAGGGATGAGTTAATACCTACTAATTGTTATATATATTTAACAAGGACAGGAAAAAGCATATTAATGGAAGAAATCTTTTCTCAAATGTAATTTCTGCAGCCTTGCCTAAGGAAGTAAATTCAACATAACTTTGTAATCCATTGTGGAAGCATTTAATGAAGATCACCTGTTAGTTTTTTGCTTCCCCTTGATGGCCCTTGGTACACTATCTCATGGAAACTGTTCTAGATATCTGGATCTTAATAACCATTCCATTCCTTTTTCTGGAATTTTTTCCTGAGCTTTAGGTATAAAAGCTAAATCTGAGGTATATCTGTTGGTTTGGGGCACCCAAGAGGCATATATTCTCTGCATTTTGACAAAATGTGGATCTCTGGACTAGTCTCCATCTGTTGCAAAATAATCTTCCCAATTCCAACCCACAAATCCGTATACTATCTAACAAAACTCAGCTGTGAGAAATTTTTTTCAAGTTGTTCAATGGAGTCCAAGAAAAATTTTAAACAATATAAGCTATTGTCTTTGTCCTGGTTGCTTCACTGAACTTTAAGATAAGACCTTACAGCAAAGATACCAACCATTTCAGAAACGTATCTGGATGTCTCCTCCCTGAGGACTGCTCTTATAGTATTAGAAGGTGATATTTCAACTTCTAAAGATAAGTAATTGGTAGTCATACATAACTGGTAAGCCTATGGACCACCACAATGTCTAGGACAGCAATATATCCACATGGTGCAATAGTGGAGCATTTAACTTGGGACAACCAACAGCTGCTTAACTGAAATTAGAAATCACTAAGGAATGACTATAATTTTTATCTAGCCAACTACCCAAATATAATGAGGTCATAGATCTAAAAAGAAAATCTTCTACTACCATTTTCCTATATTGAAATAATTTTTTCCTTTATAGTAAACCTTATAACATTTAAATTTTCTTTGAAAATTCATCAAATTAATTGAGCTCAGGTTTCTATAAACTTGTGAAGTCACTCAATCTTATAGAGGTTGAAATGCATTTTCAAAAGAAAATAATGTTGGGAGGCTAAATGATGTGCACTAAGTTTAAGGCAGAATACGTCAAAAGGTATATCTGAATCTGGTCCTTTATAGAGGATGAAAAATGAAATCTGGAATGTAATGCTACAAGAAAGAATCACAGAAACTGATTCAAAGGGATAAGATGGAAAAAATTCTAGATATTAGAAGTACATATAACTTTATGTAAGAGTATAGTTGATAAGCAATCTACCATTGTTTATATAGCAAAAAGAGTATAAATGACAAGATTGTTTGAGTTCAACCTGACAGAAGTAAAGGATAGAATGACATTTGAAAGACTTGTAACTTCTGTGATCAGTTTTGTCATTACATATATCTAATAAGTTTTATATATTTTATTTCAAGGTTTATATTTAACAATACTTTCCTTCTACATACACATATTCCATCATTTTAGTTTAATGCCCCCATCTTCACATAAAGCTATAAAATAACTTATTTTTTTTCATTTTTTAACATAAACCAAAAATTATTAAATTTCCAACCCCATGGCTCTTTTCCACAAAGCAATAAATCATAAACTAAAGGCAGAACCATGATAGGTGATTTCTTAAACAATTGGTATGACAGAATCTCAAGATTGAATATGTTTGGACATAAGTATTATATTTTGTTGAGAACCGCACTAGCCCCACGTTCGGGCGGCCAAAAAATGTCGCGGCCCAAGCAAAATGTTGAGGCCCCGGCTGCCCTGCGTTTGGCAGCCACTGTATCCCGGTCCAAGGTCCAAGCTGCCGCTCCGGTCCACAGGTCAGGGTTCAGCAAGAGAGAGGGTGAGGGCAGACTCAAAGAATGGAGACCAGACAGAGTGTGATTCAATCCTATTTATTCTTCAGTCTCTCTTCTCTCCAAGTCCCAAGTCCTAAGTTCCTAGTCCCTAGTTCCTAGTCCAGAGTCCCGAGTGCCTCCAAGTTCCAAGTTACTTCTTCCAAGTTCTCTTTCAAGTGCCTGCTACCTGTCTTCTCTCTGCTGTGTCTGGTTCTCTCCTCTGTGTCTCCCTAATGTCTGATTCTCTAATGTCTGCCTCTGCCTTTTATATGTCTTACTTCTAAGCCACGCCTCTAAGTTACACCTTTAATCATGCCCTTAGGTCTTGTCTCTAAATCTGATCTCTACACTTCTAAGTCATACTCTTAAGTCACACACCTTTAATCTCACGTACCTTTAATTTCAAGGTATTTAAACCAAGATTATCGGAGTGTGCTCAGCTGTTGTAGGCTATTGTAATCCAAGTCACATGTCAGGGTATATGGCTCAAGATGGCTGCAAAGCTGATAGCCGCTTTCTGCTAAAAGTCGGCCCCCAACAATATTTAGGCAATAAATTATTTACTTCCTATTTTCATGAACTCAGGTCTTTTAAAATACCTCTGCCATTTTTTTCTTTTCCTCTCAAACAAAATTAAAGAAACATGAATCCTTATGCTGTCTACTTTTATGACTTTTATCTTAATATTTCAAAAATTAAGTACAATTGTGAACTAATATAAAATTATTACCATATTATCATCTTCATACACTTCTAGGTAAATCCTGATGTAAACAGGCACCATAGACTATCAAATAAGATATAAGATGTGCTTATCACCCTCCTATTTGGCATACCTTTGTATACATTTAAATACACATACATATGCAAATACAAGCATATAATATACATATATATGTATATATACATATATATGTGTATATATACACATATATATACATATTAAACTTCTAATCTAATGCCTCCTCCCCACAAACCAATGAATTATAAACTAAAGGTAGAATTCTGGTAAGTCATTGAGAGAGTTTGTTTTCCAATATAGAACAGATTAACATAAACTATAATCAGAAAAAAAAATCAGTAATCAAATTATCCTGTAAGAATAATGTCCATTTTTCTACCTATACTATTATATTCTTCTTTTGCAATTCACAAATTTATTTTACCTCTACTGTTTTCCACATCTGTTATAGCTCCTGTTAGTGTCATATTGTAAATTATGCAACTTTAGTATATAATATAAAATATTAAATCTGTAAACTACTCCATTAGAGTATGAAATTCCTAACACCAAGACTTCATTTCATTACTATTTTATTTGCTTTCATCAGCAGAATTTATGGACCGGCTACACACATTAAATGTTAACTAAATGGGTAGATGATTTGAGGAGGCTAAATATCAAATCTGGGATAATAAAATTTATCTCACTTTTTTTGTTATTTGAAAATATTAAACATTTAAAATGAACATATTATTTAATAATGATGTTATAGACTTGGATCAAATGGTCTGAATTTTAAAATTTAACTGTTTTTTTTACAATGTATTATTACTAAAAATCAAGGTGGAGAAAAAAAATGGTGTTTGGTTATGCAAAATGTCACTCTTTTCCCACCCAAATTAATGCAATAATTAAATGGCTTTTTTTCACTTAAATCATACATTGAAACTTGCTTTCTAGGATTTTAAACCCAGTGCTGTAATGCATGTGTTCATTATGGATTTAAGGAGTTATACAAACTCAGTTATTGTTTATAGCAATTTGCTGAATGACAAATGGGTGAAAGGGGAGGTTGAGTGGGGCAACAAAGGAATTAGGTCAAAGAAGGAAGCCAGGAGATTAGATCTTCCAGCCAATAGGAAAGACACCTCTAAAGAGGGACCACTCACACTTTCATAAAACTACAAAAACAGTGAAGACTCAAAGAGTTGAATAACCTATTAGGCTTCAACTCCACAAAGCCAAATCCCAATCCAGTTAATATACAAGTAATTCCACTAGCCTTCATTGAGAGATTTAACAATTGCTTAAATCATCACCTGCACTACCCAGGTATGCCAGGTTTGTGGAGAAGAAAAAGATAAAAAATTAAATAGGTACATAATTGAGGCTTTCAAAAATTTTATGGCTGGAAATATTGTTTATTTGTGTCTTAGGGATTTTCTGCTGTGAACAGACACCATGACCAAGACAACTTTTATAAGGACATTTAATTGGGCTTGTCTTATAAGTTTAGAGGTTTAGTTTGTTATCATCAAGCACAGCATCAATTACCTTCACCTAGGTAGGCATGTTGTAGAAAGACCTAAGATTTCTATCTCTTCATCTAAAGGTTACTAGAAAAAGTCAGGCTATTATAAATATGGGTGCTATGAACATAGTGGGGCAAGTGTCTTTGTTAAATGTTGGAGGATCTTTTGGGTATATGACCAGGAGTGGTATAGATGGATCCACAGGTAATATACTATGTCCAATTTTTCTGAGGAACTTCCAGACTGATTTCCAGAGTGGTTGTACCAGCTTACAATCCCACCAACAATGGAGGAGTGAGTGTTCCTCTATCTCCACAGCCTCATCAGCATGCAATAGCATCTGAGTTTTTAATCTTAGCCATTCTGACTGGTATGAGGTGGAATCTCAGGGTTGTTTTGATTTGCATTTCCCTGATGACTAAAGATGTTGAACATTTCTTTGGATGCTTCTCAGCCATTCGATATTCCTCAGTTAAAAATTCTTTGTTTAGCTCTGTACCCCATTTTTAATAGGGTTATTTGATGGTCTAGAATCAAATTTCTTGATTTTTTTTGTAAGTTTTGGATATTAGCCCTCTATCAGATGCAGGGTTGGTAAAGATCTTTTCCCAATCTGTTGGTTGCCATATTGTCATATAGACAGTGTGCCTTGCCTTACAGAAGCTTTGCAATTTTATGAGGTCTTATTTGTCAATTCTTGATCTTAGAGCATAAGCCATTGGTGTCCTATTCAGGAACATTTCCCCTGTGCCCATGTGTTCAAGACTCTTCCCCACTTTCTCTTCTATTAGATGTTTACCAGTTCTGTATCTGATAGACAGCTAATATCAGCTAATATATCTTTATATATTTATAAAGATAAATCAAGAAATTAGACTTCAGACAACCACTCTGGAAATAATTCTGGTTGTTCCTCAGAAAATTGGGCATAGTATTACCTGTGGACCCAGCTATACCACTCCTAAGCATATACCCAAAAGTTGCTCCAACATAAAAGGAGGACACATGGTTCACTACATTCAAAGCATATTATTTATAATAGCCAGAAGCTGAAAAAAAAAAAAAACCCAGATGTCCTTCAACAGAGGAACTGATACAAAAATGTGGTACATTTTCAAAATGGAGTACTGTAGGAAGCCGCTGTTAGCAGTGGCTATACGGGTTTGCATTTTCCAAGATGGCGCTGGCCGCGTGTCTTCCCAATTGTAAACAATTATCTGCCCAGCTGCTAGGCAGAAAGGTGTGCCAAAGTCACTGGCCAATCCCGAGGCATAATATTGGGCGGTGAACGAACAGCCAATCAGAAGTGAATACGTCACTCTAGGCTGTATTTATACTAGGCCCCTTCCGGATCTCAGGCCTTCCGCTCTTCCGCCCTTCCGCGTTTCACGTTTTCCACGTGCGTGTTACACAGTAAAAAGTCCTTGTTTTGCAGTAACTACCCAAATTGCGTCTCTCGTGTTTTCTCATCCACAGGCGTGGGGCAACGCGGGAGGCACGCGCTATAGAGTACTACTCATCTATTAAAAACAATAAATTCATAAAATTCTTAAGCAAATGGATGGAACTAGAAAATATCATCCTGAGTGAGGTAACCCAATCACAAAAGAACACACATGGTATGCACTCACTGATAAATAGATATTAGCCAAAAAGCTTGAAATACCCAAGATACAACTCTTAGACCACATGAAGCTCAAGAAAAAGGAAGACCAAAGTGTGGGTGCTTCAGTGTTAGAAGGAGTAACAAAATTCTCACAGAAGGAAATCTAGAGACAAAATGTTGAACAGAGACTGAAGAAGGGGCTCTCCAGAGACTGCCCCACATGGGGATCCAGTTCATGTGCAATCATCACACGCAGACATTGTTGTGGATGTCAGGAAACGCATGCTGACAGGAGCTGATATAGCTATTTCCTGAGAGGCTCTGCCAGAGTTTGACATATACAGAGGCAGATAATAACAGTCAACTATTAAACAAATCACAGGGTCCCCACTGGAGGAGTTAGAGAGACTACTGAAAAAGCTGAAGGGGTTTGTGGCCCAATGGGGAGAACAATTCCAACCAACCAGAGCTCCCAGAGTCCAAACAGCCAGCCTGGGAACACACATGAAGAGACCCATGACTCCAGCCATATATGTTGGAGAGGATGGCCTTGTCATGCCTTGGTGGAAGAAGAGGCCCTTGATCCTGTGAAGCCCTGATACCCTAGTGTGGGGGAATATGAGGGTGATGAGGCAGAAGTGGGTGGGTGTGTAGGAGGACACACTCTTATAGAAGCAGCAGGAGGGGGAATGGATAGGAGGTTGGGGGCAATGGGGAATGGGGATAACAACTGAAATGCAAACAAATAAAATATCCATTTTTTAAAAAAATAATTTTGTTTATGAAATAAAAAAGGGGGAGATGTAGAGATCTTTTGTGCCTGCTTGGCAGGAATCTGATATTAGGCTAGAACAAAGAAGTAATTTCTGTCAGGAACCTAAATCTTAGGCTAGAACAGAGAAGTAGACTTCAGGCATGAAAATGACATTGAGTTAGGAGAGGAAAATAGGCCCAGATATTTTGGCCATCCTGATCCTTAGAAATAGTGATCACAGGACTTTGTTTATTGCCTTGCTTGTTCTTTGACTATTTGTGTTTATTGTTTTGCTTTTTCCTTGACCATTTGCATCTATTGTATTGCTAGTTCCTCAACATAGAACTGACCTTAATACTTGCATGTAATTAAAATGGTACAAAAGCAAAGACAGAGGAAGAATATTGCATATTGTATGCTTTCTCGTGGTTTCTCAGTTTGGTTTTTTATGCTAGATCATTTTCACAACCAATATTAGCCAACACAATGGGTGGCTTTTTTTCTAACTACAAACACACAGATATAACTGAGAACACTGCTTTCAGTCTTAGTATTCATCCATGAGAGACAAAATGTTTTGACTGGAATGTTCATTGCAGCTAATGACATTAAAGGAAATTCCTATGTATTATGTAATACCAAAACTATCAGTTAATTTATAGTTTCATTACAGATTTGAATACAAAGAAATCATCAACTGATGTGTATGATATATTTACAATATATGCCTGTATATATATATATATATATATATATATATATATATATATATATGACATATACTATGCTTCTAAAATTATGTGCACACATATATAATCATGTATAAACTATTGCTCTATTTAAGGTTATGAAATATCTTAAAGTAATCTATGCCATTAGCAAAACAAGGCAGTAGTTATCTAGGCAGGGATGCTAAGGGAATGATCACCCAAAGCACTTTCTGGAGTTTGTAAAAATATTTCAAACCTTGAGGGAACCTGTCTAGGATCTTATATGCTATTACAATCTTCGGAGTCAATATGTGCATAACTCTGTAAGACATCTGTTAGTGTCATTTATTCACTCTGTGTAAAAGGGATGTTGAACAAAATAAAAAAAATAGAACACTTGAAAAATATTGACAAACATTTATACATAAGGCACTAGTATAAAGAACTATCCATGCTTCAGTAAAGTTCTATCCTATTGAAATAATATTAACACATCTCAATTATTTTATTTTCTGAATGCAAATCATGTTACTTTCTTGTGCACTCGCATAATATGTCTTCTGGATATTGTGATAGGAATTCTCTGCCAGTCATATGAGCTGATTCACTCTGAATTTAAGTATAAAGGCAGGTTTACTGGGGACAACTCTGACAGAAAAGGAAGAGAGAGAGAGAGAGAGAGAGAGAGAGAGAGAGAGAGAGAGAGAGGGAGAGAGAGAGAGAAGAGAGAGACAGACAGAGAAAGAGAGAGAGGAGACAGAAAGAGAGAGAGAGAGACAGAGACAGAGACAGAGAGAGACAGAGAGAGATCACTGAGTCGTATAGGGAAGAACATCTTCAAGAGGGACCCAGCCCCTGGGCAAGAAAGATCAGGGTAGAGGACAGAGTATGCCAGAGACACATGATGCATACTCAGTGCATACTCAGATGCAGGTAGAAACCAAGGGATGCTGGGAGAAGCTAGAGGCCAGGTGCATTTTGATATGTTAAATATGCACCTCAGCAGATGGCCCTGGGTCTGAAACCCAGCATATACCTGTGTAGTTTTCTATCCTTCTGTTTTAAAGTGCCTTACTAGATGTGGACCCTAAAGCCTCATAAATTAGTTGAGGCAAGCCCTCAACTAATAAACAATAAACTCTATTACCAGTTATTGATATATATGTGTGTGTGTATGTGTGTGTGTCTGTAAATTACATATATATGTAAATATATATTAAATTTATATTCCAGCTGGGTACAAAACCATTCAAGACTTATAACACTTCCTTTGACTCCCCAAAAAGCTAGTCTTACAGGTTTAGGTCTAAAAGTATTTTCTGGTTTCTTGTTTCATACTTCTTTCATACTTCTTTTTATCTGAGTCTCCTTAATGGTCACTCATTCCCATTTAGTTGCAACTGTCTTTCAATCCTATGTAGAAGCCATTGATAAATCTTTTATGAATACAAGCTGATTGTGCAAATTGCAATCCCATATAATGAGGAGGGAGAGGCAAGAGTTTCTAAGGTTCAAAGCAACCTGGCCTGCAAGGTGAGTTCAAGACCAGATTAGAGAAGTTAGTGACTCAGGGCTAAAACTAAAACAAGTAAAGGCTCAAAATACAGCCCTATAAAGCAACATTTCCCAATGATACATCAGACACTATTTTCAAATCTTATCAGTAACTACGACAAAAACAAAAGAATGGATAAGAAAAAGAACAAAGGGAAGATGGTCTATACATAAGAAAGGCAAAATAAATGTAAGTGATCATACCCTGAGAATCACAGACATGTACTGTAGCATACAGGATATTGGAATGAAACTTAAAATTGAAAGACACATTATCCAAATGTTTGCATTTACGAAAACTAATTGGTTTTATTTTTCAGATATTAATGTGTGTTTTTTAATATTTGATACATATGCATAAACATGAACACACATAGTACTCAGTATAGTAGGAAATATATGCATGGCTTGAATATTTATACTTCTTTTTCTTGCATATGTAGTAAACACTTTATTCAGTGTTCAGGCTTATCTGAATATTACTCATTTACACAAATGTTTTGTGTTCTTCTGCTTTAGCCCCCCCCCAACCTAACTTAGTTAGATTCAAATCATAAAAATAGTCAATTTTTAAAGCTATGCAGAGAAAACACTACATCAAAACAGTTAATAGATGTCTCCAACAGAAAACATGCGTATCTTCATTTGTCTCTCACCTCATTTATGTCATCTTATACCTTGCAAGCAAAAAAATCTTTCCAGTTCTACATAATATAATTTGACTCTGATGCACTCTGGCATTTTAGTACTAAAGCATATCCTCGGTTAAAGCAAAGGATTTGCAAAACCAGTCTGAAAACTTTATTATTAAGGCAGAGCTTCAATATGTTTCTCCAGCATTCATCACACATAGAGAGTGTGAGAGCTAGAGGAGAATGAATCATGCTAGATTACCTATCCAGACTTGAGAGGCTACCACAGAAAGCAGCAGCCATGATTAACTTGCCAAAGTTCCAGGGAAATTTACAGAGGCTGTTCTGAGGAGAAATAGAAACCCCATTTGCAAGATCCTTACCTGGGCAAGGCATCTTAAATCAGAGGAAGCCTAGATGTGAAAATTCTGTCATGGTCCCCAAGCATCTAGGGAATCCTGATAGTTGTCAAAATAGCCTTCCTTTTCATTGGATCGCCTGACTTGCATCTCCATTCAAATTCAGATGAGTTTGACAGGCATACAGATTTGGTACTGTAGATGCCTGTGCAGGAATTTTCAATATTCTGGAGGAGATGATAAGATGGTGTATTACTTCTTGCAAAAGGAGAACCATTATCTTAGATGCTTTTGCATTCTTACCAGATACTAGTTTCTGCAATAATTATTGGAAGATTCATCTCTGTGTACAGTTTGTCCAGTTATTTAGTCGGACCTACAGGCCCATACAATGGAATTCTGGACTCTAAATATGTTGAGCAGGTCATCTTTCTTATTACTCAATATTGTATATGTACCTGTGTAACATTAATTATAAATTACACCTGGCATGGGGTTTGCTACCTGCCTCAGTAGTTTAGGTTCCAAAATGAAACACACACACACACACACACACACACACACACACACACACACAGCCTTTATATTTAATATGCCTTAAACACCACAATAGCTGAGCCACTGCCTAACCTCCATGCTGTTAATCCCAAGATATTACTTACTAATTCTATGTTCCGACTTGGTTGCTCTTAGTTTGTAGAGTATGAGATTCTTAATCTCAAGGTCATGGGTTCATGCCCCTAGTAGGGCACTATCTGTAACACTGTTAATTCAATCCAGCATGGGGTTCACTACCCGGATCTATGGTTTAGGTTCCAGAATGAAAGACACACATCTGAATGTTTCTTTGGAAATCTGTTTCACTACAATGCTTACTCTTCAGTCTTATTAGAGAAAACCATAAATGTAAATTATGGAGCGCTATTGACCCCAAAGTAAGTAATATTGAGTAAAAGACTCATTTAGATTTTCCACATTATATTATCTTTAGTATTATCTCCAGTTATGCATGTAAAATTGAAATAATTTGGGTGAATCCAGATAGATAGATAGATAGATAGATGATAGATAGATAGATAGATAGATAGATAGATAGATAGAAATAGATTAGAGATTAGAGATAGAGATAGAGAGAGATACTAAAACAAGAAACATACGATGAGATCTGAGTTGAGATGCTAATAAGGAAATAAGCTGTTTCCTGAAGAAACCAAAGTTCAAGTTTGGTCCTACAATAAACATTACTAATTAGAAGTAATGAGAATATGGGCTTACTTTTCAATCCTGAGAGAGTACCTGTTACAGTTTAGATTTCTGAGTCTTACCTTTATAAACACTTTTGACAGTTAAAGCATACATTTATGTAGCCAAGTAAATATAAAATAAATATAGAAGTGTTTTACCTGGGAGTTTCTTAACAGTCCATTTTTCTCCCAAATAACTGCAGGGGGTATCTACACCCACTTATGTCATATAGCTGGTAAACAAAAGACATGGAGACCTGGTATTTTTATTAACAACCCTCTGTCACTATGATGAGCAGATTCTCAGCTATTCTAACCATCTAAGGCTATTAATACCCAGGAAAATGTCCTGTTACTTGTCATCTCAGTCTCACCATTGCTCAATCTGCTTCATGTACACCCTTATGGCTGCTTTCTCATTGTGATCTCTCCAAGACTTTCATCTCTTTCTCCCCATCTTCCTGCTTAGACCCTCTCACTGGTATCCAATGGTGTGCCTCTACTGTCAACTCTTGCTTAGTCATAGGCTGATCAGATCTTTACTAACCAATCGAGATGATGGAAAACAATTTTTAAATAACATTGAGAGAGAAAATACTTGACAATGCCATCTTCCTTACTGGAAACATATCTGGGAACAAAAAAAAAATCAGCAAATAAATATATAATACACAAGACAAACCTCTAACAAATAACACAGCAAACCTAAGAGCAGCTAATATATTTTGTGCAGACTTCTGTGTAAACATTTTATGATATTTCAAATGTGAGCAAAACAATGTGCAGTATTTCCCTTTGACTGCACCCACAACATTTAAATCCTCTGGAGTTTGGAGATAACGAGTGCTCTTTATTTAACACTAATACAAATGGTTTAGCAAACATTTCTGTAGCTTTCTCTTATCTACTCTGAAGTCTAATATCCCTTTGAAATTATATATAATCCCTATGCTTTAAATCAAACATTTGATTATATAAAGGAAGAAATTTAAGATAAATTATAGGTAAAGATAAATGTTTAATATAACAATATTGTTAACCATGATCTGTATTTTAAAAGAGAAATTGGACATCTTATGAAAAGTAAATATGAAACAGAAATTTCAAGAAATTTTAATTGCAAGGTATTTTAATGTTTTTATGTATATGTAATATTACAGAAAATCAATAAACACAAAAACTAATGGGAAAATTAAACACTCAAATAGGCAGATTCTTGAAAGTTGTGAAAATTATATTACAAATTTTCTGATCAAAATTTTCATATGTTGAAACGTTACCAACATTCCCAGATGGAGACAAAGTTTAAGTCCTGTGTTCTTTTGCAAGCAAAGTATGTAGCAACATTAAAGCTGGTTTCATTTATAAATATGACCAAGACATTTCAAGGTTAAGTTGTGATATATTCTTTATTCAAAATTGGTTTATACTAAAGGAATTACTTTTATGACTTGTTTCTATGTTGCTCTAATGTTAAGACGTTCAGTGTTTTACTTTTTATGCATTAGAATTTGTTTTAAAACCAAATTGAACATTTCCTCAAATAGCATTAGTTACTATTTTTTCTTATTGCTATGCATGTGTATGTGTGTGTATATGTGTGTGTATGCATGTGTGTGCATGTATGTGTTTCCTTTTCTTTACAGGATGCATGCCTTCATGCAACTGTGCAACTATGTGGAGGCCACAAATCAATGCTGTGTATTTTCTTCAATTATTTGTCTACATTTTTCTTTATACTTGCTAATTTGTTCCATTTAATCACTACTTATTTACATATTAATGCAGTGTTAGTGACAACCTAAATTTAAAGGAGTTATAGAAATGATTTATTTATCATGCTTTATTTTTATGCATTTCTTGATTATTAAGATTTTTTAAAAATGAAGGTTGTGGTAGCCTGAATTCAACATACCCTCTACCTTTCTTCAATAGTGTGTGACCACTTCAAATCTGTAGCATATTTTTAATAAAAGTTTAATATCTAAATATTACAATATTTAATAAAAATAAAATATTTGATAAAAAAGTGATCTAGAATATAAACACAAGAATGAGTTTGCATTTGTTTGTGTATGTTAGTGTGTATGTACATCTATGTAGAAACACAGGTCATCATTAGATTTTTTTGGATCACTGCATCTTATATTTTGAGAAAGTCTTTCTTTGAACATGGAACCCACTGATTTAGCTATGCTGGATGGCTAGAAAGCTGCAAGGCTCCCCCTGTTTCTTTTTTCCTTGTACTATATTTACAGTGCATGGTACCATGCCATGCAGTAACCATCACATTTTTGATTTATACAACATGGAGATATCAAAATAAAACTTCTTAGACATGTAATCTTTGTTGACTAGTTTTTATGAAAAAAATAATCATTAGTCTTCCCAAGTTGTGAACTGTGAAAAATACAGTAAACACTGCCATGGCAAGACAAAGCTTCTGGTACAGTAATAGTACAAATATCAAAATAGCAACCAACCATACCCTTCTTGGATAAAATAAGCTCCAGAGGATGCACCCATACTTAGAACCATTACCAGGTACCGGGAACCATTATCATGCTATAGGTCCTAGGAAAAAACTACTATTATGATGCTAAATAAAAAATTTTAAACTGATTCCTAATGACTTGTCATTACAATCATATATCATTACATCTCTCATCCCTCATCCAAGAAACTACTGCTTTCAGTGTATGCTGTTTAGTACAGTGACCTACAAATGGTCAGTGACTCAGAAAATATGCTGAGAAATATTCAGAAATAAAAAGAAGATATATATATATAATATATATATAATATATATATAATATATATATATATATATATATATATATATATATATATATATATATATATATATATTACATCCCTCTTCACCCAAGGCCCAGGGGTCATTAAAGAAGTAAGGTAGAGTATAACAACATGAAGCAGTGTATTCCAGACACAGCAGGGCCAGTTCACATATACACTCATAGTGACTGGAAAAACATGCATAAACCTCTGTAAAATCAACCCATAGAGGGGAGTCAGGCAATATGTCCCATCCCAAGCACTAGCGCTATTGAAAATTGCTTAACTACTGAAAGATGAAGCAATTACTTTAAGAGCCTAGTATATATATGTTGATCACTCTTTTGTAGATGATCAGACTTTTAATAATATTTTGATACTACAAGTTGGTCTTGAAGGATTTTTGAAAAAGGCTGCAAAAATTGTGGGTAGGAAAAACTGAATATATTGAGAAATAGTACTCTTTTTTAAAGACAGGAGTGTAGGAAAGATAAAGACGAATAGTGGTGAGACAGATATAAGAGATTCTGGGAGTTACAGCAACCAAATTCACTTTATATGTGGATGGAATTGTCAAAACAAATTTTAAAGACTTATTTTAAAAAACAAGCATTAAATACAACCAAGTATTTCTTTATGATACAATAAATTGTTCTATTGACTGGTAATTTCACTAAAATACCTTCTTGCTTCTCTTTCCTTTTTCTAAAGCAAAACAAATATAAAGGCTAAAGTTTTCCAAACAGAAACAGAAATTAACACACACACACACACACACACACACAAACACACACACACACACACAATAAGCAAACAGCAACAATGAAAGAGCCACTACAACTGACCATCATTGTGATTAGACAGCAGTCTAGACTACTGAGGCAAAAACATCCACCAGCAAAAAAAAATTTACTTGCTGGATAGTCAGTGATTAGTTATCTTTCAACCACAAATTATTTTAACTAAATTGTAGGCTACATACTTTTAAATGATACAATCATTCTAAATACTTGAGGAATTAAAGCATAATATGAACATAAATTATAATGCACTGGCAAGTACATAAGTCATTGTAATATTGTAATATTCACTGAAGCCATCTTGACTGGAATCCATTCAAACACTGATAAATGCTTACATTTGAAAACTTTTCTTAGAATATTGTGACTATAATTATTAGCATTTTTGCCTAAGCTCCACCCCACAGTTACCTGGCAATAGCCAGGTGTGCTTGACCCACTATAAAGGTGCTGCTTGCCCCCTCCTCTTGTTCTCTTGCTCTTGATCTGGCTCTTGCCTTCCTGCTCCTACTACGTCCTCTCTTCACTTCCCCCTCTCTTTCCACATGTGCATGGCCAGCATCTACTCCTCTGCTTCTCCTCTCCTCTCCTCTCCTCTCCTCTCCTCTCCTCTCCTCTCCTCTCCTCTCCTCTCCTCTCCTCTCCTCTCCTCTCCTCTCCTCTCCTCTCCTCTCCTCTCCTCTCCTCTCCTCTCCCTTCCCCCCTCTCTCTGTCTTTCTCTTCCTCTACTACCCTCTTAACTCCTCTTCCCATGACCTGAATAAACTCTATTCGATATAATACCATTGTGTGGCTGGTCCCTCAGGGGTAGGGATGCTTCAGCATGGGCCAGCAGAAGCAACCCCTTTCTCATACCAGACTACATATCCACCGAAACATATTCCTCCTCTTTATCTTTTTATAAACACATCAATAATAATAAAAACCAAAGAAATATGATAATATCTTATAATCTCTTTTCCCCCTCAATTATACTATAAGATCTATAACAATGAAAGTTTCTTTTTAAAATAAATATTATCTTTAATATTACATATGGACTCTTGCTTTACTAAACAGTTGCTAATTTCCCTTAAGTGGAACATAGTAGTTGTAACATGTAGGTTGATTATTTTATAATCAATGAAATATATATTCTATCTTGATGTTTTAGATTGAAGTAATCTTGAGTATAGTTTTAAGAAGTCCTATCTAATGAGGTTTTGTTAGTAACAAAAGAAGCTTGCAGAATAGTTTCAACTTCTTTTCATTGATTTGCATTGTATTTCTCCAAGTTATTTCTACAAACGTTTTCACTGAAGGCTAAATTATGCATCTGTTTTATATATGACTTTTTAATATTTCAATGCAAAATTTTCTCTTTTCTAATTTTTTAATGACTATAATACTAAATAATAATACTAAAGTTAGGAACAAAAGGCTTTAATTATTAAAATACATGCAATAAATGCTGTAACTAGCACATTAGTGTATTTCTGAGTTCTTAAAAACCTTCACTTTTTATAAACATCACTCTTACATTTAGCTATAGCTTAGTCCCTAAGTGCATGAACAGTTACTAGTTCCTTCTTGCTTTTATGCTAATGTGATGCATATAGTACAATGAAATAAGCAATCCTTGTTAAAACAGTTCTATTTATACATTTTTTGAGCTAAAATAACCTAAAAGAATCCACTCAATTTGCATGTGTATGAATAATTAGTCTCATCAGAGTATCTGGTGTCTGAGCTTACCGTGAAACCCAAATTCAGATGTGTTCTTATCCTGCACATGGTAAAATGCAATTGCTTATCAGCTGATAATATAATTTCATGATTAGACTCTTGATATAACTAAGCCCAGAGACTCAAAACATGTATTCTTGTCAACGTTTTCCAAATCTCTTTTTTTTTGTTGTTAGTTTTTGTGTTTTTTTATTTTTTTTTAATTTAATTTAATTTAATTTATTTTAATTTTATTTTTTTAATTCACTTTACAACCTGATCACAGCCCTCTTCTTCCTGTCTTCCCAGTCTCACCCTGACAAATCCCTCCCCTATTGGCCTTCCTCAGCAAAGGGAACCCCTTTTGGGTACCACCCTACCTTGGGGCATCTATTCCCAGTTGGCATAGGTACCTCCTCTTCCACTAAGGCCCAACCAGGCAGTCTAAAGTAGGGGAAAGCATATCCAATGACAGGGAACAGAAAATGAGATAGTCACTGGTTCACTTATTATGGGACCCACAAGAAGACCAAGCTGCACATTTGCCACAAAACTAGGTCAAGTTCCAGCTCCTGGATCCTCCCTGGGTGATGGCCCAGGCTCTGTGAACCCACATCATCCAAGGTGTCTTGACTCTATAAGTCTTCTTGTAATCTCCTTGATCCCTATGACTTGCTCACTTATGTCTTCCACTTTTCCACAAGATCCCTCACAATGTGTCTAATGTTTGGATGTAGGTTTATACTTTCCTGAAGTCTACTCTTCTTCAGGGTCTTTGCTTTTATCCTTTTTCTTTCTTCATTCTTTCTTTCTTCCTTTCTTCCTTCCTTTTTTTTTCTTTCTTTTTTTTTCTTTTTTTTCCTTTTTTATTTTTATTTAGAGCTTTCAAATATACTTTTAAATTACTGGTATGAGAACTACCGAATTTCTTTATGAAGTCGCTTAGTGCTATAAACTATCCTCATAGCACTGCTTTTATTGTGTCCCATACATTTGGGTATGCTGAATTCTAGAATTATTTTAATTGAATTGTAGAACTACTTTAATTTATTTATTTATTTCTTCCACTACCCAGAGATTATTGAATTGAGTTGTTCAGTTTCTATGAGTGTGTAAGTTTTTCTGGTGTTTCTGTTTTTGCTGAAGTCTAGCTTTAATTCATGGTGGTCTTATAAGATATGAAGCATAATTTCAATTTTCTCTTATCTGTTGATATTTCCATTGTGACAGACTATATGGTCAATATTTGAGATGGCTTCATGAGGTAATGAGAAGAAGGTATATTTTGGGGGGTTTTAGTGGAATGTTCTATATATATTGGCGAGGTCCATCTCATTCATAATCTCTGATATTTTTCATTATTTCTGTGTTTAATTTTTGTCTAGATGACCTGTCAATTGGTGAAAGTGGGGTGATGAAATCTCCCAGTATTAATATGTGGAGTTTGATGTGCAATTTAAGCTTTAGTAATATTTCTTTTACAAATGTTTTGCCCTTATATTTGGGGCATAGATATTCAGAATTGAGATATAATCTTGGTAATTTGTTTCCCATTAATGACTATAAAGTGTCCTTCCCTATCTCTTTTTATTAATTTTGGTTAAAAGTCTATTTTATTAGATACTAGAAGGGGTACTCCAGCTTGCTTAATGGGTCACTTTGCTAGGAACTATCTTTTCAGCCATTTACTCTGAGATAATGTCCATCTTTTTAGTTGAGGTGTTCCTAATATGCAGCAGAATAATAAATTCTGTTTACACACACATTCTGTTAGACTGCATTGTTTTATTGGGAAACTGAGTCCATTGATTTTGAGAGAACAAGACTCAAGATTAGTAATTCCTGATATTTTGATATTGGTGATATTAGTGTGTTTGTGTTTGTGCTTGAGTGTGTTTCTTTTGTTTTAGTTTTGCTGGTATGGAATTACTTTTTTCCTGTATTTTCTTGGGTATAATTATCCTCTTTGGGTTGTAGTTTTCCTTCTAGTATTTTCTGTAGGGCTAGATTTGTGGGTAGAAATTGCTGAAATTTTGTTTTGTCTTGAAATATATTTCTTTCTCCATTTATGATTATTGAGAGTTTTGCTGGATATAGTAGGCTAGGTTGGCAACTGTGAATGTTTACAGTCTCAAGACATCTCCCCAAGCCCTTCTAGCTTTTAGATTCTCTGAAAAGTTGAGTGTAATTCAGATAGGTGTGACTTTGTAGTTACTTGGCCTTTTTTCCTTGTTACTTCTTATATTCTTTCTTTCTTCTGTAAATTTAGTGTTTGTTTAATATGGAATGGTAGTATTTTCTTTTTGATGCAATCTAATTGGTGTTCTGGAAAGTTCTTGTATGTTGATAAGTATCTTTTTTTAGCTTGTGAACATTTTCTTCTGTGATTTTATAAAAATATTTTCTGCTCATCCGAACTGGGACTCTTCAACTTCTATTTCTATCATTCTTAGGTTAGGTGATTTCATGGTACCCCCAATTTTCTGGATATTTTTTGTCAGGACACTCAGTTATTAGGAAAAAAAAAAAAACAGGCTTCAGAAGAGCTACTCAGAAACTGCCCTGCATCAGAAGCTGCCCAGCCACCTGGCCTGAAGCAGGACCAATGTGTCAGAAACAGTTTCCAGACCTCCCCAAACAGTTTTGAACCCACATACCACAGTAATGGAATGTTCTTAGATATAGAGCAAGACAAAAGTCACCTACTGCCAAGGTCCAGCCTCAACCCAGGATTGGAGTTATCAACTGAAAACAGGAATATCTGGAAGGTGCATAATAAATATACACAAACTACTTTTCGAGTACAAACTGACAGGCAATTTTTCAAGGCTTAAAATTTCTTGCTCTTCTCTCTTACTCTCTGCTTTCTTTCTTGCTCATGCACTTTCAGCTTGAGACTGCACACATTCTACATTCTCTTGTGCACTCTGCTTTTCTCCTGTGTGCTTTTCTTTTCTTGAACTCCCATACTCCTACACACCTCTGTGCATTCCCCTCTTACTCTCACACACACTCTTCACACACATCTCACATACCCCACGCGCACGTACCATATGCACTTCCCTTTCACTCACACATACACTCTCCATACTCACCTCACATTCTCTCTTCACTCACTCTTCACATTTTATCTTCATTCACTCTTCACAAGTTCTTCTCATGCTCTCTCACTCACTTTCTATGTGCTATTTCATTCACCCTCTCATTTACTCTCTCACTCACTCACTCTCTCTCTTACCACATTCACCTCACATATTTCTTTGCCTTTCTCTTGCCCCACTCTTTTATTGATACTCCAAAATCAGGTAGAAAAAGGGACATTTATATTCAATGCCAAATCAAATTCAAAAGAATAACCACATACTACAAAGAATTAAGAATTACAATTGTGTTGGCTCTATTTCATTTTCTAATAATCTCTTCAAACTTTCTTTGTAAGTCAGGCATTAATTTGGAACTACCATTGTGTACTTATTGCATTGTTTATAAGATGAGAACAAACAGCATGCACCTGGGCCATTAGGACTCTGCTGTGCTATGCCCTGTACCTCAGTTTTTAATTGTTTAAGAATCATTACATCAAGGAACAACTAGTTTCACAGAATTCACCAGAGCAGAAGGAAAAAGAAGAAAGTCAGGTATAATAAAATAGTTATGCACACCATGGCATCTAAAATACAGTCACACACAAATGAAATCTATACAGCTGTTGTCCAGGGCTAAAGTTAGGAGAAATGGGAACAACTGTTTTTTACAAAGAGTTGCCATGGCTGGGCGGTGGTGGCACACGCCTTTAATCCCAGCACTTGGGAGGCAGAGGCAGGCGGATTTCTGAGTTCGAGGCCAGCCTGGTCTACAGAGTGAGTTCCAGGACAGCCAGGACTACACAGAGAAACCCTGTCTCGAAACCCCCCCCCCCAAAAAAAAAAAAAAGAGTTGCCATGGACTACTGAGATGTCTCCATCCCCACCACCTACTGCAGGCAGTCCCTTATTTCAGATGGTGAGTCCCTGAGGGATGTGTCTCTTGCTTCTCAGGGTCCCAGACACCATCTTCTTTACAAAGAGCTGCTGAAATGGGAACAACTGTTGTTTACAAAGAGCTCCCACGAGCTACTGAGATGTCTCCATCTTAGCCTACTGCAGTCAGTCCTTGTCATTGTATGTTGTCCCCAGCAACCTACCCAGGAATTTCAAATTTTTCTGTCATGTCTTATATGACTAAGATTCTCTCTTCTATCTTTTGTGTTCTGTTGATGATGCTTGTATCTGTTGTTCCTGCTTTTTTTCCCTAGGTTTTCCATCTCCAGAATTGCTCAGTTTGTGGTTTCTTTATTGCTTCTTTTTCCATTTTCAGTTCTTGGACAGTTTTATTCATTTCCCTCAACTGTTTAATTGTATTTTCCTATATTTCTTTAAGGAATATATTTGTTTCCTCTTTAAAGACCTCTATCATCTTTATAAGTTTGGATTTAAAGTCATTTTATTCTGCTTTGGTTGTGTTTGGATATCCAGGCCTGCTGTAATAGGATAGCCACACTCTAAAAGTGTCATATTGTGCTGCCTTTGGTCAACTGTGCTCTTAAGCTGGCCTTCAGCCTTCTGGTTGTTCTTCGATGTTCCTGTTGTAGCAGATATTCTGAGGGGACCTATCCTTAATGATCCTGCTGTTACAGTCCTCTGGTAGATATCCTTGGGCTAGATAATGGAACTCAGCTGGCAGTGCAAGTCTCTCACCAGCTGTGTATGCCCCTGGGGACAGTGCAGGTACACAATTGGGGAGAGGAAAAGGAGGGCAGAAAGGTGGTGGGACAATGGAATACAGTGGCACAAAAGGAGAAGGCATGCTAGTCTGAGCATCATCTGGTGTCTCCCAGAGGGCTCTAGAGACAAGGAGAAGGGTTCAGGGAGGGAATCTCACCTGTATGTTTCTGGTTTAGTAGGTCTGATGAAAGTGGGCAGAGAAATTATGGATAATTTTAATCACTTCCTACTTGAAAGTGTTGATTGTCCTGCTACTCACCATATTTACTTCTCCACTTTCCTGGTTTCTCCTTTTTTTGAGCATTCAGTAGTCTACAGTTTGTTACATTGATGGGGAACTATAACATGTAACTTTTACAAAAGCCACAAGGAAACAATTGCCAACCATAAAAATATCCCTAATACCTCAATTTATTAACCCTTTTTCTATTTAGCATGAAAAATTTAACAAAGGTAAATAATTTTTTCTTAACACAAATAGTCTTATTTTAGCAGTTTCATTTATATGAACTTCAGTCTCAATCATTTGTATCTCTGTTCATAAAATTATTTCAAAATATTTTATAACTTTTCCTCTTTTTTAAAATTTCTCTAAATGGAGAGTCTCAATCAGATCAGTCCACATGTTATCTGTCCAGTTTTTCATACATCTAAACCAAAACACGTACTTCAACAAGTTTTACTTTCAAAACAAGATAATATAAGTATTACTACATGGACTAGACTTCATCAAATACTTACTAATTGACAATTATACAATAATTTTGTTTTGAAATCACGTAATCATCAATAAATTTATTAACTTTCCTTTGTAATATGGATTTGGAAAAATATTGAATTTTGTTTGAGGAATTCTCATCTGAGAGAGATTTGATAATAATAAATGAAGAAAGACCTTACAATATCTTGAATTTTCACTAGTGCTCTGCACATTTATAAAAGATTAAATATTCTTTTAAATGGCCCTAAATTTAGCTCTCAAATCCATCATTGTGGTCTTAGGTCTATATTCTATTTTTATAACATTGATGCTTTATGAAAGATTCATTTTCTATAAACATAGCTCTGGAATGATAGACCAATCATTTCTCTTCTGCAAAACAGTATTTAATCTCCTTCTTAAGTGCACTGTTCCTATCCCTTGGTCCATAGAGTTAGAAAATACACATTTTTGTTTCTTATATAGTTTGTATGAAAGAAACTATAATGATTACAGTGTTCTGTCAATCACTGAACTAAGCTCAAAATGAAGAGTTAGAAACTCTCAGCTCATTGGTCTTTTACTTTCTTTGTTCTTCTTTCTTTTCTATTCTTTTCTTTCTTTCTGTCTGTCTTTGCTGCTTTCATTCTGTTTTCTTTCTTTCTTTTTTTTTTATTTACTGAATATTATTGCTTGTGGTTTAGTAATAAAGTCATGAATAGATCTCTGTAGTTTAAGACTGTTGGAGTATTTGGTGGGTTCTCAGCTAAGTTCTAACTTAACCCATCTTCTTTGCTATTTTACACAGCTCTCATTGCTCTTCTTCACTGTTCTACTCTCAACCTTGCTTTTATCTCTTTGCATCTTTTTCTCATCTCAGTCTGCAGGATCATCTGTCCCAACTTCAGGAGCCAATTCTTTGTTTTGTTTTGTTTTGTTTTTTTTTAAACAAAATGCCACATTCTTTTCACTTATAAAAAAGCTATTTGCATAGTGGGAGTGGTTCCTTCTCTTATTCTGAGATGATCAGAGGTTAGAATACAACCATCTCCTATATTGGTTCTTAGTGTTGCCTTTTGGCTAGATTGAGGATGATGTGACCTTCCCTGAGCAGTTTGCTTTTTAATATGGTAATCTTAGAAAATCTTCTTTTGGGGACAATGACACGCTCAGCAATTAACAATTGAAAATGTCACGGCACTTCTACATAGCTGTATGGTACAATATATGAGGATGGCGTAAGTCATCCTCACACAACATACTCAATGTCAGTAAGATTTTATAATTATAATTTATTACTGTGGTATTTTTTACTTTTGTCAATTTTTGCAACCATTTTATATAAAATTTTGTTTCAATAAGACCATTCTATAATAATTCTATCTTTTCTTTGCGTAACATTGGAGAAAATCCCTTAACTATCTTTATATAGAGATCATAGAGAAAATAATTTTATAAGAAATAATCATAAAAGTATCACAAGGGATACAAGTAACCATAGTATTATCCTTGACATTATTACTTGTTGGCTTTAAGAGATCTTTAGCAATGAATTTTACCTTATCATAGATATTTTTGCATTTAATATTATTCTGGGCCTCTGGCATCATAGGTTACAAAGTCCCATAGATAAATCCAAGAGACAATTGGCCACAACAACCCATCTGCACCTTTAAGACGAGCACCTTGTACCAGTGTGTAGAAAGAGAGATATGCAGCTTAAGCCAATGCCAGTGTGGAAAGTCAACATTGCCTAAAGTTGTAGAAAGGTCAGGAAATGAAGAATGGAGAAAGTTAACAGTAGTACATGAATTAACCTGTCACATCTTTCTTCTCTCAGTGCAAGTATCCTGTACCTCCTGTGAATTAATACATTTTTATATGTCATTTTTCACCATGGCAAAGGTCTATTTTTTTAACTTTGCTTATGATGCTAGACATAAAACACTGTGCATTATGAATTGAAATGAATAATAATGAAGGAATACTAAATATTAATTTATGGGATTATGAAATAGGTATGACCTTGTTTGAGAAAGTATGACCCAGAAGCTTGAGGAAGTGTGCCACTGGAGACTTTTAAGTTTCAAATGCCTAAAACAAACCCAGCCTCTCCCCCCAGTCAGTCTCTCTCTCTCTCTCTCTCTCTCTCTCTCTCTCTCTCTCTCTCTCTCGTCTCTCTTCTCCTCTTCCTCTTCCTCTTCTTCCTCCTCCCTCCTTCTTCTTCTTTTCCTGCTACTTGTGGTTACAGATATAGAAATTCCAGGTATTTCACTAGCATTGTGACTTCCTGTATGCTGTCTATGTTCCATGATTTATGATAAAAGATTAAACTTCTGAAATGTTAAGCAAACACCAAATAAATGCTTGCCTTCATAACAGTTACAATGGCCCTTGTGTCTTTACAACAATAGAACACTAAATAAGACACCCCTCATTAAAACAAAAAGTCTCATTGAAACAGATAGGGACAATTCAACATATTATCTAATTATTTTCTAAAGTGTTACTCTTATACCTAAAGATAAGTATAGTTCTAACCCCAAACCAAAAATTTTCTCTTACATTATTTTATTTTAAACTTTGTAAATAAAAAGGATTTGTTTATTAAAACAATGAAGAATTATTTCAGTTATAGTATGTATTTTATAAAGTGAAAATAGGTGTGTGTGTGGTCTGAATACATGTTTGTGTGGGTGTGTTTTATATGAGTGTGTGTTTGTGTATCTGTGTGTCTGGAATTGTGAGTGTTGAAGATATAGCACTTAATCAGAATTTATGAAAAAGTGATATAACCTCAGCTGAATGTATAATAATGGCATTTTCCAGAACAATACTGAAAGATAATACATTCAGAATCAGCCCAAAGATGAAATAGTTTGATGAATGAAACACATATCAAATTTGACCTTATTGTTTGAATTTCAACTTAGTGTTAAAAAAAGTAGTTTAAGTTTTTCAAGATACATACAAAACTTACAAAGTGAAAGATGATTCTTGAGACAAAAGAAAATTGAAGTTTCTATGAACTATGTACACTATGCTCATTTTTACTTTCTGCAAATAGAAATTGAATATAACATTCTGCTTTTTATTAATTTAACTAAAATTTATAAAGGAATACATCTATATTATTTGTATTTGAAATAATTATTTAAATAATTATGAAATACCTAGTGTAAATTGAAATACTGTTTCTTTTAATAAGCAAGAGAGGAAAAGGTGACAAAAACTGACCTTAAAATATAAGAGAATTAAAACAAAGAGAAGATTCTGAGGCAGTGGAAGAGAAAAAAAAAAGCCACTCCATTTTGGTTTTATTATCTCACATGCAGTGTATGAAAGAGCTGAAAGGATATTAATATCTTATAGGGTAAAAGTTATATAAGTGTTGGGGATATGTTTTAATGTTTTACTTAATCTGGTCCCCAGTACTAGAACATCTACATGTTCAAATGCTGAAGTTCTTTGTCCTCAATCAGGTTTTGATCGATCAAAAATGAGCCAACAGCCAATGTTGGACAGTTAAACTGAGGTGGGACCTTTAGATTTGCACAGGCGAAGGACTGGGAGAAAAAGGAGGAGAATCACCATGATTTGGAGGGAGACAGATCAGATTTAGAGCTGCAGAAAGAAAATCATCCAAAATGTAGGTGAAAAGGAATGTTGCCCCTGGAAGAACTTCCCAGAAACGTCTTGGGCAGCTAAGACTAGGGAGTTGCCAACAAAGATAAAATATAGAATTAGAGGGCATTAAGCCAGGAGTGGGGAGGCGATATGTATGCTTGCCATGAGAAGGATTAGAACTGCCCAGCCTTTGAGCTAGTCAAGGCATACTTTAAATTAACTGATGTGTGCATGTGCCTGTGCGTGCATGTGCCTTTCATTCAAGAAATCAGATAGCTCTTGGGTGGGTGTGCGACACATCAAGAGCAAAAAGTGGTTAGCCAAATTACTGCTACCTGTGAAGACATAGATTTGATTTTCCTAACAATTACTTATCATGCATTACTGTGTTATAATTTTGGCAAGTATTCTATTGAATGTACTGTTTATTTCCAAATATGAATTGCTAAATTTATAGGTATTTCCAGTTTTCACTGCAAAGCAGATTGAAGATTACTACACTGAAAGTAATACCAAAATTCCTAGAATATGACCCCTTGAGTTTTAAATTTAGCTTTACTCACAGCAAAGCTCAATTTGAATCAACATAATAATTGTTAGAACATAAATTTTGTTTTTGTTTTCATATTTTTGTTTTGTATTTTTGAAATTACAGAACTATTGTTTTGACTTTTGGAGGATGAAATTGACAAATATAAAATTATATGCATATTCTTATTAACACACACACACCCATAAACATATATGGCACATAGCTTGATGTTTTCATGGTAGTGTACATATAAAGCAATAATAACAATTAACTTAATGAGCACATTCATCTTCTCACATAGCTGTTATGTGTGAATGCATGTGTGTGCATTAATAACACATCATATCTGTCTCTTAAGCTTACTTTAGCAGCACAGAAAACATTGCAGATTTAGGTTCCTTATCACAAACCCTTGTTTACATTACTTAAATAAAGCTCATACCTTTTGCATTTAACTTTGCATTTAACTTTAAAAGAAATCATAAATACAACACATGCTTTATGTCTCTTGACTTTTCACTGATATTTTTCAATATTCTCAATAATAATTAGTCATTGTGGAATTATTAAATTCAGTTATGTATTTATAATCAATTTAATTCATATTAAAGTAAAAATTACTTTAAAAAGCTTAAAACTATTTTAAGCATTTGTAGTTTACTGTTAAAAAATAAAGAAAGAACATACTTTTATTTAATTTTCAGGGTTTAACAGATTACTAAAACATTTGAATCTATGCCGGCTTTATTGTCTTATCCAAGATCATTCAAGTCTTACAGGTCAGTCTGTAAGTCTGGATTTACTCAGTAACAGTGGTGATTTTGATGAGCTGTAAGAGCATCAGGAATGTGTCCCTGAGCTTGGACAAACAATAAAATTACCCATTATTAGTCTTTCCTCGTAAGGCCAACTTAGTTTCACGGTCATGAGCTTTCTGTCGACTTCATGAGACTATGTAATAGACTGAGGATGCAAAGCTCTCTTGACCTAGCATATCTATGTTTTACAAAATGACTAACTCAGTAAAGCTTCATAGCCCTTGGCAGTCATGCGATTAATTTAAAAGCAATGCAAGATTGAAGTTAACATTGTTCCCTAGGAAGAACAAGGTAAAAACACTGACTTTATAACTTCATATTATTTATGTATATTTTTCTTCAGGAACAAATGAAAGGGGGTTTTAGTGGCATGTTTTCTATGAGATTCTCATTCTTTGGTTTCTGGAGTTTCTATAGGAAACAGTAAATAAGATCTGCATCCTCATTCATTGTGCTAGATTCTTCTGAGATATATTTTTGTTGCTTAACTAACACACAATTGCAGAAATTAGCATTTATTTGAGAATGCCATTAGAACATAAGTAGTTTCTGGTTGTGAAATAGCTTAATATCTCTTGACAGAAACGGTCTTCCTGATTTACCTCCAAATACAATAACTCTGAATTTTATCTACTGTTCTCTTTTGATATTGTTCTGACTTCTTCAAACAAGGTCAATATACCCTGTAGCTGCCTGGACCTAAGTATGTGGTGATGTAAGATGACCTGACCTTGATTCAACCTCTGGAGTACTAAGATTATTGGTATCTGCCATTTTTGCTTCATACAGCACTGAATATTATGTCTGTGGTTTGTGTATAACAACTGACATAGAACAACATGAAAATAAAAATTAGTAATACTAGTTACTGGATGCAAGACTGGGTATTTATATTTATATCATCAGTTTTTAATAAGATTAAGTAACTAAGAGGGTCTTTTTTCTTAAAGATTATGTTCTTATTATCATGATTGAAACCATTTGGCTCCTGAGGTTCATTTTTGGGTACTTTCCTCAGAGATAAGAAGATATCCTGTCAATGTCTTTTTGCTTAACTATGAAGCAAAGAAATGTTCCCATATGTGTATTACAATCATAAAAGAGGAATCAGTTACAATAAATCAAAAAATGAGCCTAACTAATGTTGTCTCTTAATAAATAAACTACAGATTATATTTGTCCAGACAACCTGAACTTTTCATTAAATATCTTAAAGTTGAGAGAATCTTACCTTGGTGCTGAAATACTGAGTAGGTGCATATTTAGTAAAATAAAGCTTAAACTGAGAGATATGCTCAGTGAAGAATCATATTAAAAGAGAGCAGAATGAGGAAAGAACATTCTTAACAAGATAAATGCACATCTTATTTTATTTAATTACAATAAACTGCATCACTGGCATACCCAGACTCTCACATCTGAACAGTAATCTTCTAAATTCTGAAACTGCTTTGCAAAACTACCTCAGAGAAAAGGTTTTGAGTGGAATATAGTCATCTTTCAATAAGTTTGTTGTATAGACTCAAATAAAATCTTATTTATTACCTTATTATTGCCTGTTTGACCTGAAGCAACCTCCAGGAGAACAATTTCAAGTGATTTTTTTCTCAATCTGTTTAAAAAAAATGAATGTTCCTTTTCATTCATGCAAATTACCTTAAACCTGAAGATTTGGGGCTGGAACAAAATTAAGTTTAGTTCAGAATGAAGCAGAAAAGTTTTCTGTACATTCTACATTATGCCTAGAAAATCTTTGTTCAAAAAAATATGTTGCTTTACTGACATTCTTCAATATTATGCTAACTTCTGATGTATTGTTGATCAGCACTTTCTCACAGACATGACACAGGATTAAGACATTTTCCCCTTCTTTTGTATATAATGTGTCTTTTCCAATAAAATGTTCATGCTGTCTATTCAAATTAAAATGATGGAGTTCTCAGGGCCTAGCTGGGATGAATTTAAAGACTGAGTAAAAGCACAGCCTTAACCAGCCATACTAATACATGTTTAATTTTCAACATTTCATTGCTGTAACATTCATTTCTAACCTGATTCCTATATCTTCCATTTAGAACTTATTCATCTGTGCATCTTAAATTTGGTTGTTTAGGTTTTAGGCATGCCACGAGGAAGAAGTTATCTCCACCCACAGTAATAATAGGTCTGTAATGAAAACTGCAGTTCTTTCTTTTCATAGCAAGATACTATTTTCTTCCAAACAAATGAATTTTTTGTTGTTGTTTGTTTTTAAGTTCGGTAGCTAGAATTTTAATCTCTGAAAACTTGATAATTTTTCATTTATGAGATGAAATTTTCATATTTCACCCAGTGAGGCATAAAAGACATTTATCAGTGATGACAATGCATCTTTAACACTGGGAGCATTATGAATTTGAGAAGAAAATTTGATTCACACTGAGAAAAGATACAACTTTGGTCAGAGGGCTCATAAGTTGATTTAATTTAACACTATCTAATTTACTATTGGATCTGTCTAGACCTTAAAATGTTTTAAGTATAAATTATATAATTTAGGTCATTTATTTGATATTTATTTATTTATTTATGTATTTTTAACAAATTGAATTCTCTTTTTAGACTATCAGGTGGTCCTCTAGGACATAATTCAAAGAGTAAATTCTGGTAATTATGTCTGCCTATCAGATGATGTTGAGACCATCCTGTAATGTATCATGCAATTCATGAGTTTTTTTTTTCCAATAAGGTCCCTGTATTTAAAAAGAATTCTTCTACCTTTACTTATTTATTTTTCAGAATTTCGTATAAGTTTTATCATTTTTATCCTTTCCTCCTTTTATTTAGCTACTGCAATGTCACCTTCTCAAATTTATGTTCTGCTTTTTCACTTTGCACTTAGAATCTAGCAATTGACTATCATTTCTTTTTTTACCATACTTTTCATACATGGATGTGTAGTTGTCTCATGGATGTGAAGATGGATAATCTCTAGATTGCATTAAGACATTTTATTTTTGGTCCTTCCTCCTGGGACAGACTCAGAGCTGGTCTGATCCCAGGAAGACACCATATTCAGACCCATCCCAGAGGATCTCCTGCACTCAGAGCAGTTGGTAAGAACCCTCCCCACATGACCCAAAGTCTCAGAGCTGCAGCTGGGAGACCAGGATCTCATTAGGGATAATCATCCACCAAAACACCGCCCTTCCAAATACTCCCCTTCATTCCAGCAGGGGCAGACTCATAGCTGGTCTGCTCCTGGAACTACAACATATTCAGACTCATCCCAGAAGACCTGCTTCACTCAGAGCAGTTGAGGATCCACCACAACCAAAACAGTCTACTCCTAGCTGGTCTGATGCTGTGAAGAAACCATACCCTGACCCATCTGCACGAATTCCTTCAAATCTCAGCTGGTGCACTGAGCAGAACTTGGGGGTTACCTCTGCAACCTATCCCACAACATCCAGAAGAAGCAGGACTCCCAGGAGCTTTAAAACACTCAAGTTCATAGAGGAAGCTGGACTCCCAGTAGCTCTAATACCTGCAGGATCATAGAGGAATCTGTACTCCCAGGAGCTCTAAAACAAGCAGGATCATCAGATTACAGGATCCCAGAGGCAGTCTGACAGCCAGGAGATCTAACACCAGGATCACAGAAAAAACTGGACTCTGAGGAGTTCTGACACAACTAAGATAACAGGAGACAGAAGCTCTAATCAGAAACAATGAAAACAGGTAGCACTAGAGATAACAAGATGGCAAAAGGCAAGCACAAAAATATAAGAAACAGAAACCAACATTACTTGCATCATCAGAACCCAATTCTCCCACCATAGCAAGCCCTGGATAACTCATCACACTGGAAAATCAAGATTAAAGTTAAAAATCACTTCTCATAATGATGATAGAGAATTTTAAGAAGGACATAAATAAATTTCTTAAAGAAATACAAGATAACACAGGTAAACAGGTAGAAGCCCTTAAAGAGTAAACACAAAAATCCATTAAAGAATTACAGAAAAACACAACCAGAGAAAGGAATTGAATAAAACCATCAAAGAGCAAAAAAAAAAAAAAAAAGTAAAAAGAATAATGAAAACACAAAGGGAGATTACCCTGGAGATAAAAAACCTAGGTAAGAGATCAGGAGTCATAGATGCAAGCATCACCAACAGAATACAAGAGACAGAAGAGAAAATCTCAGGTGCAGAAGATGCCATAGAAAACATTGACACTACTGTCAAAGAAAATGCAAAATGCATAAGGCTCCTAACCTAAAACATCCAGGAAATCAAAGACAAAATAAGAAGACCAAATTTAAAGATAACAGGCATAGAAGAGAGCAAAGACGTCTACCTTAAAGGGCCAGTAAGTATCTTCAACAAAATTTTAAAAGAAAACTTTTCTAACCTAAAGAAAGGGATGCTTATGAACATACAAGAAGTCTACAGAACACCAAATAGACTAGATCAGAAAAGAAAAACTTGCCCATCACATAATAATCAAGAGACCAAATGTACAAAACAAAGAAAGAATATTAAAATCAATAGGGGAAAAGGTCAAGTAACTTATAAAGACAGATCTATCAGAATTACAACAGACTTCTCACCAAATACTATAAAAGCAAGAAGATCCTAGACAGATGTCATATGGACCTTAAGAGAATACAAATGCCAGCCCAGGTTAATATACCCAGCAAAACTCTCAATTATCATTGATGGAGAAACCAAGATATTCCATGAAAAAAACAAATTTACATAATATCATTCCATAAATCCAGCCCTACAAAAGATAACAGAGGGAAAACTCCAAAACAAGGAGGAAAACTACACCCTAAAAAATGCAAAAAAAGTTATTTTCCAACAGCAAATCCAAAACAAGATAGCCAAACATAATACCACCTCTAATAATGAAAATAACAGGAAGCAACAATCACTTTTCTTTAATAACTCTTAAAATCAATGGACTCAATTCTTCAATAAAAAGACATAGATAAAAGGACTGGATACTTAAACAGGACCATCATTTTGCTGCATACAGGAAATGCACCTCAATGACAAAGACAGACACTACCTCAGAGTAAGAGGCCGGGAAACAATTTTCAAAGAAAATGGTCCCAAGAAACAAGCTGGAGTAGCCATTCTAATACTGAATAAAATCAAATTTCAAACAAAAGTTATCAAAAATTGTAAGAAAAGACATTTCATACTCATCCAAGCAAAAACATACCAAGATGAACTTGCAATTCTGAATATCTATGCTCCAAGTACCAGGGCACCCACATTCATAAAAGGAACTCCCCTAAAGTTTAAAGCACACATTGTACCTCACATAATAATAGTGGGCAACTTCAACATGGCACTCTCAGCAATGGACAGACCCTGGAAACAGAAACTAAAAAGAGACACAGTGAAACTTATATAAGTTAAAAACCAAATAGATCTAACAGTTATCTATAGAACATTTCATCTTAAAATATAATATACAGTCTTCTCAACACCTCATGATACATTCTCCAAAACAGACCATATAATTGGTCACAAAAGAGACACAAGAAGATTACCATAATCTCATGCATCCTATCAGATCACCACAGACTATGGCTTGTCTTCAATAACAACAAAAACAATGGAAAGCCCACATACCATACATGTGGAAACTGAACTAAGCTCTACTTGATGATAACTTGTTCAAGGAAGAAATAAAGAACAAATTAAAGACTTTTAGAATTTAGTGAAAATGAATATACCTATCACCAAAACTTATGAGATATAATGAAAGCAGTAATAAGAAGAAAACTCATACCTTTAAATGCCCACTAAAAGAAACTGAAGGGAGCATACATTGGCATTTTGACAGCACACCTGAAAGTTCCTGAGCAAAAAGAAGCAAATATACCCAAGAGGAGTAGATGGCAGGAAATAATCAAACACAGGGCTAAAATCAACCAAGTAGAAACACAAAGAACTATAAAAAGAATCAATAAAATCAGGAGCTGGTTATTTGAGAAAATAAATAAGATAGATAAACCCTTAGCCAGACTAACCAGCGAGCACAGAGACAGCATGCAAATTCATAAAATAAAAATTGAAAAGAGAGGTATAACACAGCAACCAAGGAAATTAAAAAAAATCATCAGATCCTACTATAAAAGCCAATATTCAACAAAACTGGAAAATCTGGATGAAAGAACAATTTTCTTGACATATAAGAGGTACCAAATCAAATCAATATAAGTTAAACCAGCTAAACCATCTTATAAAACCTATAAATACAGCAGCAGTCATTAAAATTCTCTCCACCAAAAATATCCCAGGACTGGGGGGTTTTAGAGCAGAAATCTTTCAGACCTTCCAAGAAGACATAATACCATTTTTTTCAAACTATTCCACAAAATAGAAACTGAAGGAACACTACCCAATTCATTCTATAAAGCCACAATTACACTCATACCTAAACCACACAAAGACACAACCCCCTCAAAAAGAGATAGAGAGAAAGAACTTCAGACTAATCTCCCTTATGTATATAGATGCAAAAATACTCAATAAAATTCTCACAAAGTAAATCCCAAAACACATCAAAACAATCGTCCATCATAATCAAGTAGACTCTATCCCAGGAATGCAGGGATGGTTCAATATATAGAAATTCATCAATGTAGTCCACTATATAAATAAAAACAAAGAAAAAAACCACATGATCATCTCACTAGATGCTGAGAAACCATTTAACAAAATTCAACACCCTTAATGTTAAAAGACCTGGAAAGATTAGGAATTCAAGGCCCATAACTAAACACAGTAAAAGCAATATACAGCAAACCAGTAACCAACAACAAACTGAATGGAGAGAAACTTGAAGCAATCCCACTAAAATCAGGAACTAGTCAAGGCTGCTCACTCTCTCCCTACCTGTTCAATATAGTACTCAAAATCTTAGCCAAAGCAATTAGACAACAAAAGGAGGGCAAATGGATAAAAATTTGTAAGGAAGAAGTCAAAATACTATTTGCAGATGATAGGATAGTATACTTAAATGACCCCAAAACTTCCACCAGAGAACTCCTAAACCTGATAAAGTTCAGCTAAGTGGCTGGGTATAAAATTAATTCAAACAAATCGGTAGCCTTTCTCAACTCAAAGGATAAATAGGCTAAGAAACAAATTAGTGAAATGACACCCTTCACAAGAGTGACAAATCATATAAAATACCTTGGTGTGAATGAAACCAAACAATTGAAAGATCTGTATTACAAGAACTTCAAGTCTATGAAGAAAGAAATTGAAGAAGATCTCAGAAGATGGCAAGATCTCCCATGCTCATGCATTGGCAGGATTAATATAGTAAAATGGCCATCTTACTGAGAACAATCTACAGATTCAATGTAATCCTCATGAACATACCAACTCAATTCTTCACAGAGTTAGAAAGAGCAATTCTCAAATTCATTTGGACTAACAACAACAACAAACTCGAGGATAGCAATAATTATTCTCAACAATAAAAGATCTTCAGGGGGAATCACCATCCCTACCTCAAGCTGTTCTACAAAGCAATAGTGATAAAATCGGCATGGTATTGGTACAGAGATAGGCAAGAAGATCACTGTAATAGAATTGAAGACCTAGAAATGACCACACACCTATGGTCACTTGATCTTTGACAAAGAAGCTAAAACTAATCAGTAGAAAAAAGACAGCATTTTCAATAAATTGTGCTGGTTCAACTGGAGTTG
This sequence comes from Arvicanthis niloticus, assembly GCF_011762505.2. Classification (NCBI taxonomy): domain Eukaryota; kingdom Metazoa; phylum Chordata; class Mammalia; order Rodentia; family Muridae; genus Arvicanthis; species Arvicanthis niloticus. The sequence goes on from NC_133437.1 coordinate 13,221,531, forward strand.
TAACTATTGAACTGATCATGGGGTCCCCAATGGAGGTGGTAGAGAGAAGACTGAAGGTGCTGAACGTACTTGTGGCCCCATGGAAAGAGAGACAATACCATCCAATCAGAGCTCCCAGGGTCTAAACTGCCAGCTTGTGAACACGTATGGAGGGACCCATGGCCCCAGTTATATATGTAGTGGAGGATTGCCTTATCAGAAATTGGTGAGAGAAGAATTTCTTGGTCCCATGAAGGTTGGACTCTCCAAGGTGGGGGAATTCAATGGCAGGAAGGGATGAGTGTTTGGGTGTGTGTGTGGGGGGGTACAGCCTCATAGAGGCAGGAGGTGGTGATGGGATGGTGGGATTCCAGGGGGGAATGGGGAAACATAATAACATCTGAAATATAAATAAATAAAATATCCAATTAAAAAAATTGGATGCCAAGGAATTTCTACTGAGTGCCTATGGCACCCTACAAGCATGTGTATGCCTAGGTGAAAAAGAAGTATCCACTTTCTGGCATTTGGCATGATTCCAATCAAGTATCTACTATGGAGAAGACAGCATGTTTGTTTGTTTTTTTTTTTTTTTTTTTTTTTCCTGCAGGATGCTGAAAGAGTATGGTGGCTGCCAGAGAGTTGGTGAGACATGCTGATGCAGGTACAAAGATAAATGCTGACCTGTACGCTTGCTGAGTGCCATGACAGTGGTGACTGGGAAGCTGTATTGGACATATGTTCCTAACCCACCTTTGCTTTCCTATATCCCAGATGAGAAAAGATGTGTTGCCTCAAGTTTTAAGACCTTCTGGGACAGAATAAAAAAGAGAAGCTATAAAGACTTTTGTATTTTTCTCAAATGTGACCAGTTATCCATACTCAATCATAGACTTTTTAGAAATCAATCTAATATTGGGAATATCAGTCTTCATTTGGAAGAGTGGATCTGGACATTTTCAAGACATATTTGGAAGTTAGCTGCAGTTCTCTATAATGTTATGTTAGCAAGAGATAAAGTTGGAGCAGAATCTGGATTTCAAACAAGTATTATTGCCTGTGTTAAGGCTCTTTTAATTGTCAAGTTAAAATTACTTTTGATTCTTCTACAGTATTTAATTTATGTTGCTTTGATTATACTCTTTCTAATTGTGTTAGTGTGATAAAACCAGGCATGTCTATTATGGAGGTCTATCAACTAGCTTTTGTTTTATTGCCCTGTATATTGCAGATACTTGAAATTCTGAAAAAAGCTTGCAAGTACTTGAAAAAGTGACTCAGGCTTTAAGCAGAAGCAAGAAGGTAGTGGGCTGGATTATTGCTGGTATAACAGCTTTAATTACGTTCTTTGCTAGTACCACTGCTTCTGCAGTTGCTTTGACCCAAGAAGTTAAGACAGTTACTTTTGTTAATCATTTAGCAAAAATGTTACAAATGTGTTGAATATACAAGAGGATTTAGATAGGCATTTGGAACAATGGATTGATGTTCTTTATCCTATTCAAACTATTGGAAGGAGGTTCAGAGTTTAAAAGTAAGGAGTCACCTCGAGTGTCATGACAAATATCAATGGAGTTGTTACTTCTAAAATTTACAATGATAGTCATTAGAATTAGGAAAAAATTAAAGACATTTCAGAGTATTTGGAATAATTCTAACGCCTCGCTAGATGTTTTAACTTTGCATACTGAGATTATAAATTTAAAGAATGCTGTTCTGCTGAGACTTGATGCGGCAGGTACTGCTGAGAAAATTATCCATGGCATGAGGTCAGTTTTTCCATTTTCTTCAAGCTTTAATAATGGCAAATATAGTTTGATCATGCTAGCCCTTTTTGTCCTGGGAATACTTTTTTTTTTTACTGCTCATTGTGTCAAAGCTCATCTTTACCAACATCAACATGTTGTCAGCCAAAGAATACATGGCTTGAAACTGAAAATGGACCCTCAGACAGAGTTATTAATTTAACAGGCTAGGAAAACAAGTATGGGTAAGATTCTGCACAGAGCCTTAACAACCTAAGACATAAGTGCATTGCATTTGATAGTGTATATTCCATGACAGGTAAGGAAGGCATTCTTGTCAGAATGGCATAAGACAGGCTTAGTCTTATACATAAAATAAAAGAGGAGAAAATGTGGAGAGCTTTTGGCTGTTAGGCAAGAGTCTGACATTGACCAAGGACAAGAAAATGGAAAGCTTGGTAGAAAGCCAACATCAGCCAAGTACAAATAAGTGGGTTTCAGGCAGGAATCTAAAGCTTAGGCTAGAACAAAGAAGTAGGCTTCAGGCATGATAATGACCTTGGGCTAGGACAGGGAAGTAGGCTCAGATATTTTGGTTATTCTGATAAGCCCTTAGGAACAGTGATTATGGTAGTGATCATAGGCCTTTGTTTAGTGCATTGCTTATTCTTTGACTATTTTTGTTTATTGTTTTGCTTGTTCCTTGACTACTTTTATCTATTGTATTACTAGTTCCTGAACCTAGAACTTACCTTAATGCTTGCATGTAATTAAAATGTTATAAAAGCAAAAAGGAGAAGAGGTTATGAAATAGGGTGTTTCTGGGGGAGGGGTTGGAAATGAGTAAAGGAGATGATATTTGAAATGTAAATAAATAAGTATCCAACTTAAAAAAAATGTGTCACTTTCTGTTATTGTACCTAATGTCTATGGCATGTATTTTATTATATTTCAGAGGTAATGATTAACCTCCATGTAGAAAAAGTTTTACTGTAAAAACATCTAAATATTTAAAAACCACAACACTTAAATTTTCATTGTGTGCTCTTGCTTACTGAAAATAATAAAAACTACATTATTTTGAAAAAAAGAATAGAAATTTTTTCAAAATTGCTGCTTTTTTGTCCATATATAATGAACATACATATTATGTACACAATATGCATATATAATGTACATACCTTACATAAACAATGCATGTAAAAATGCATTACGCCACTGTGTTTGCCAGTGAATCCTTGGGTTTACAATATGATCTTCTTAGTTCTTCCCTTAAACTCTTCATTTCATTATTTCCTGGCATCTTTTTCTTTGTGTACAACCTAAAATATTTTGCTATCATAGATCTGTAAAAACCTATAATTTTGGTGATTATAGATTATAATCTTGGTGATTGATTTACATGTATTACACAGCATGCAAGAAACTAACAATTTGTTGTTTCTATAGATTTTGATATGTTAGAAATTTCTCTCTTCCTGACCTCCTTTCCATCTGAACACCCTTTGTCACATGTTATACTTTTAGGCTTCCTCTAGCAAAGCTTGTCAATATTTTCTCTTAGGCTGACATCAATTCATGCCTCTGGGAAACTACTGACATTCTGCATTGGTACTTTTAATGTGTCTTCATCCATCAGACAGTACATATTACTTCTTAAGTTATGGCTAATGTACATTTTTTATCTTGCAGTTAAGAAACATACCTTTGTTGCTCCTTCAAAATGTCTAGCAAAATGTTTAACTCATCCAAAGTAACTGTCATAGGTTTTTGTTTTTGTGTGTTTTAAAATCAATAAGCTTTACTTTTTGAATGGAGTAGTATAAATATTCAAATTTTACTCTTAACGTGAGTGTACTACAAATGAGTAGGTATGTGAATATGTAAGTATATACAACAGCATCAGCATTTATGGGATGAAACAGTTTTACCAAAATGAGAACAGAGACTACATATGACACTGAGCATCCCTTTTTAAAGTAAAAAAAAATTATTTTGTGAATTTTACATCATACACACCAATCTCACTCATCTCCCCATCTGTACATATCTATCCTCCACCTAGCAACTATCCCTCACAAGGAAACAAAACAAACCAACAAAAAACAAAAAAATCTTGCTTTGGAAGCTGCATTGTATCCAATTATTTGTGGCCATTATGGAGGGTATTTTTCCCTTATTTTTTCTCAGTCAGTTTATCATTTATATAATCAGGGCTATTGATTATTTTTAGTTTATTTTGTATCCAGCCATTTTGTTGAAGGTATTATCATCTATAAATATCAAGACTTTGACTTCTTCCTTCCAATTTGTATCCCCTTGCTCTCCTTTTGTTATCTTATTGCTCTAGCTAGAACTTCAAGTAATATTTTGAATAGATAGGAAGAGAATGAGCAGCCTTGTCTCATTCCTGATTTTAGTGGTATTGCTTCAAGTTTCTCTCCCTTTAATTTGATATTGGCTACTAGCTTGTGGTATATTGCTTTTGTTATTTTTAGACATGTGCCATGAATCCCTGGCCTTTTCAAGACTTTTAAACATGCAAGATGTTGAATATTGTCAAAGGCTTTTTGACCAACTAATGCTATTATCATGTGTTTATGTTTTCTTTTGGTTTGTTTATATTGTAGATAGTGTTGATGAATTTTCATATACAAAGCCATTCATGCATCCCTGAGATGAAACCTACTTGATCACGGTGAATGATATTTCTGATGCATTCCTAGATTTGTTGTTCTATAATTTTATTGATAATTTTTCTGTCAATGTTCAAAGGTCAAATTGGTCTGAAGTTCTTGTTTTTGTTGAGCCTTTGTATGGTTTATTGTCAGGGTAACTGTCACCTCACAGAATGAAGCAGGTAGTGTTCCTTCTGTTTCTAATTTGTGGAATAGTTTGAGGAGTATTGGTGTTAGCTTTCCTTTGAAAGTCTGGTAGAATTTTACACTAAGACCATCTGGCCCTGAAATTTTTTTGGTTGGGAGGATTTAAATACAGGTTCTATTTCCGTAGGGATTATGGGACTGTACAGCCTACTTGATCTTGATTTAACTTTCGCAAGTGGTATCTGTATAAAAAGTTCTCTATTTCATTTAGATTTTCAAGTTTTGTGGAGTACAGGCTTTTGTAGTAAGATGTAATGGTTTTTAGAATTTCCTCAGTTTCTCATATTATGTCTCCCTTTTCATTTCTGATTTTGTAAATTTGGATACTGTCTCTGTGCCTTTTAGTTAGTTTGGCTAAGGGTTTATCTATCTTGATTTTCTCCAAGAACCCACTCTTGGTTTTGTTCATTCTATTTATTATTTTCTTTGCTTCTAATTGATTGTTTTCAGCCCTGAGTTTAACTATTTCATGGAGTCAACTCCTCATGGGTGTTTTTGCTTCTTGTTCTAGAGAATTCAGTTGTGCTGTTAAGTTGCTAGGAAGAGGTCTCTCTAGTTTCTTTCAGAAGGCATTTAGTGATTTGAATTTTCTCTTACTACTGCATTCATTGTGATCTATAAGTTCGAGTATGTTATGTCTTCATTTTCATTGAGTTCTAGAAAGTCTTTATTTTTTCTCTGTCAAATTTATCATTGAGAGTTGTTTAATTGTCATGAGTATGTGGGCTTTCTGTTGTTTTTCTTATTGTTGAAACTCCAGCCTTAATCATAGTGACCTCATAAAATGCTTGGGGTTATTTTGATCTTCTTATGTTTGTTGAGGTCTTTTTTTTTTCAGTTTTTTCCATTTTTGTTTGTTTGTTTGTTGTTTTCTTTTTTTTCCCCTTTTTGTGCCAAATTATGTGGTCAATTTTGCAGGATACTGTGACATTCAGAGATAAGGTATATTAAATTTTTAATTGAAAGTTTCTTTAGATATTTGTTTATTCCATTTAGTTCAGGACATTTGTTAGTTTCATTGTTTCTCTGTTTACTTTTCTATTTCTTTGACATGCTCATTGGTGAGAGTGTTGAAGAGGTGAGAAAGGTAGTGTTGAAGTCTCTATTATTGTGTAAGATTCAATGTGTGTTTTGAGGTTTAGTAACTTTTCTTTTACAAATGTGTGTGTTTTTGCATTTGAGGCATAGGTGTTCAGAATTTAGAGGTCATCTTGGTGTATTTTTCCTTGATTGGTATGAAGTGACTTCCCCATCTCTTTTGATTTCTTTTGGTTGAAAGTTTGTTTTATTAAATATTAGAATGGCTACTTCAACTTGTTTTGTGGGTTCATTTGTTTGGAAAATGTCTTCTAGTCCTTTTCTCTGAGGTAGTGTTTATCCTTATTGCTGAGAATATTTGTTTTATACAACAGAATGATGAATCCTATTTATGTATCCAATCTGTTAGTCTCTGTCTTTTTATTGGTAAATTGAGTCCACAGATGTTGAGAGATATTAATGACCAATATCAACCAATTTCTGTTATTTTGTGTTATTTTCTGTGAGTGTATCTGATGTAGGGCTGTGTTAATAGGAAGATATTGATTCAATTTAGTTTTGTTGTAGAATATGTATGGAATATCTTGGGTTTCCATATATAATGATTGAGAGTGTTGCTTGGTATATTAGTCGGGGCTAGCATCTGTGGTCTCTTAAGGTCTGCAAGACATCTGACCAGCCTTATCTTGATTTTAGAGTCTCTATTCTGAGTTAGGTATAACTCTGTTAGGTCTGCCTTTATATGTTACTTTACCTTTTCTTCTTGTAGTTTTTAGTATTCTTTCTTGTTCTATACATTTTATGTTTTGGTTATTATGTGATGGGAAAATTTTCTTTTCTGGTCTAATCTATTTGATGTTCTGTAAGCTTCTTGTATGTTTATAACCATCTCTTTCTTTAGGCTAGGGAAGTTTTCTTCTATGATTTTGTTGATTTTTTTTTCTGGCCCTTTGAATTGGTAATCTTCAACCTCTCCTTTTCCTATTATTCTTAGGGTTTTTTTGTTTGGTTGTTTTTTTTTTTTTTTTTTTTTTGTCTTTTTGTATAGTCCCATTTTTTTTTGGATGTTTTGAGTTAGGAACTTTGTACTTTTGGCATTTTTTTTGACTGGTCTATCAATTTTTCTATGATATCGTCTATGCCTGAGATTCTTTCATCTCTCTCTTGTATTCTGTTGGTGATGTTTGCATCTATAACTCCTGTTCTCTTTCTTAGGCTTTTCATCTCTTGGGTTACCTCCATTTATGTTCTTTTTTTATTACTTTTATTTTCAATTTTAGATCTTGGGTCATTTTATTCATTTCCTTCTCCTGTTTGTGTTTTACTATATTTCTTTAAAGATTTATTTGTTTCATCTTTAAAGGCTTCTACCTGTTTGATTGTGGTTTTCTATATTATTTTTTATGCTCTTTAACATCTTCTATCATCTTAATGAGATTCAGGGTCACTCTTCTGCTCTTCAGGTGTGTTAGAATATATAGGGTTTCCTTAGTCAGAGAGGGGTTTTGATGGTACCATACTGTATTGGTTTCTATTGACTATGTTCTTGTGCTTGCCCTGTTCCATGTGGTTGTCTCTGGTCTTGGTTGGCCTGGGTGTCCAGGGATGAAGTAGGCCTCACTAGAAGCAGGTAGAGCTGTGTGTGTATGTGTGTGTGGGGGGGGGGGGGAGTGATTATTTGATCCAAGGCTACAGGTGAAAAGTGTGGACTGGAAGGAAGATAGAGATGCAATAGGATAAGGCAGAGTCTACAGCTGCTAGGCTTGGTGAGGTCCTAACAGGTTGGGGGATTGGGCAGTAAAAATCCTTTCAATAAAATACCTAACTCATTTGAATTAAATATTTAAAAGATTAAAATAAAATTAATGTTAAGTACATGGGGAAATGTATTAATGGAAAAACATAATAAAATAATATCAAGCAAAGTTTCAAGAAAATAATAGGAATTCATATAACAAACCTGGAGTTTTAGTAAAGTACTTTCAGTACTTAGCAACTTGGCTTTTAAGGATAGACACAAACTAATCTTAACAACTTGTCACTTTGCTTTTGTCTCAACAAAAAATTATTTGACTTTAGCGGCGGAAACATAAATTAATAACGCTAAAGTAATGCAGACAACAAAAGAAAATGTAAAAAGCATTTGTACCAGAAATTAACACACTACTAGACAATTCTCCATTTGCTGCCTTCCTTTGAATGTTTTGTGAGCTCAGTTAATAGGCCCAGTCTCTAATAGACTTAACAGTTTCTTCTTAAAAACCCAACCTTATAAATATATAATTGCTTATAAACAATGAACTGCTAAATGTGTACCATTAAAATAATTTTAATAAATGTAGAGATTAATAGACAACCCACAATCAAGTCATTACTTAAAAATTTTTTATACTATTAATACCCCAGTGTGCATCCCTTGTCAATTGATTGAGGAGTACAAATAATTATTAGTAAGTGAATTTTCCTCAGTTCAATATAGGATTTATTTTGGTGTTATTCTTTGATTTTTGTTTTGTTGATTTTAAATATTTGTATATTTTCTACAGTACAAGAATCATCTGACCTTTTAAAAGTAGGAGAATGCACAGAATATATTTTTGCTCACCTTTGATTTTAGGCTTTCAGGTTTGTTCAGAGGATTCTAGTGCTTATGACATATAGGGCAAAACAAACAAACAAACAAAAACAAAGCAAAAAAAAAAAACCCACAACCAACCAAAGGGAAAAAAAAAACATGCAGTAATAAAGAATCTGGTGTTGAAATAAAGCTATGAATACTTAAACAGAGGCTTCAAAAAAGGCTTCCACTTTCTAGACCTACTTGTTTCCCAAGATGTAACACAAAGACTCAGTTTTGATTAATCAGACATTATTTTGAGAAATATCTAAAGCCACACTTTACCAAAATTACCAAATTATTAGAAACTACAATTTTCAAGTTTTTAGCTTTTCATTCTCTGACCATTTGAAGGTACTACTGAGCAGGAATGTTTGGCTTTAGAATATTTATTCACAAATGATAAATGTAATTTCTGTTGTCTGCTGCATCCCAGCTAGCACAGGTTAAATCACCCTACTCACATTTTTTCCTCCATCTTTTATAACATTTTAAAAAATCTTTAGAAAATTTATTTGTAGTGAAGTTGCAAATTTCAGCTTCTGAAGATCTTGATACTTTCTCATTTTCTATGGAGGGAAAGTGATAGATTACATTTGCAAATGAAGACTCATGCTGTTACTGTCTTCAATTCTGAATAGTCCTGTTACATTAAATAGCATTCTGTTGTATGTCCCTTATTAATTATGAGGCTTCCTGCTGCCTTGCAGATTCTTTTGTTTCTGGTGGCTTTACCATTGAGAACCACAGTATCATTCAAAGATGCTATCACGATGCAAGCTGCTCATTAACTGCAGCCTTCCTCCCAGGTTTTTGTGCCAGCATAAGGAATCTTCTCTAAGTAACTTCAGAGATATAATAAAGTTTTGCTCTTTGCTTTCATATCAATCCAAGGGTAGTTTGATATGTTCTTTTCTTCCAGATAGATTTTTGTTTTAATGGAAGCTGAACTCTTTTTAAAAATTTATGTTGAATGCCACAAAGTTGCTTTAAATGGTAAACTAGTTCCATTTGGTAATCACACCTTTCTTTATTTTTTCTAACAAGTCACCCTGAGTTAAGTATGCAGTTGCTTTAGAGAGTAATAAAATGAATCCAATTGCTGTATTTTTATTTTCAAGTTAAATGGATCTTTCCATTAACTAGGTTTATCTTTGTTCTGCTATATTGTTCTGCGTATTCATTGTATTAGTCTAATGCAAAACTGTTCAAATGTCAATGTTCCTAAGTCTCTCAATTATCTAAATTCACTATTCTTTCACTGAATTTATATTTCCCAGAATTTTCTACATGGCTAATACTTTTAGAAAGAGTACATATGTAAGAATTTACTGACTAGGTATGATCAAGGCCACGCCATGTTAAAATAACAAAAAGCTCTCAAATTTCAGCAGCTTAATATCACACACGCACACACGCACACGCGCACGCGCACACACACAATTTTCTACTGAGTGGTTATGTTAAAGTGTATTGTTGGGTCTCGAACCTGGGCTGCTTTGCTGAATCCTAATCACTAGATTACTAGGGAGGGTTCAAAATGGGACCAGCTAAAGTAGAGGCCTGAAGGCCTGGCACTCTTTTTGTTTTTTAATTGGATATTTTATTTACATTTCAGATGTCATCCACTTACCCCATTCCCCCCACCCTACCTCCAGGAACACCCTATCCCATCCCCCTCCTCCTGCTTTTATGAGAATGTGCCCCCCACCTCCCCACTCCCACCTCCTAACCCTCAAATTCCGCCACGCTCGGCATCCAGCCTTCATGGGAACAAGGATCTCCTCTCTCCCACTTATGCCTGACAAAGCCATCCTCCCCTATATATACAGTTGGAGCCATGGGTCCCTCCCAGGCTGGTAGTTTAGACCCTGGGAGCAATGCTTGGTTAAGTATTGTTGCTCTCCTCATGGAGCTGCAAACCCTTTCAACTTCTTCAGTCTTCACTCTAACTCCTCCATTGGGAACCCCTTGATCAGTTCAATGGTTAGCTGTGAGCATCAGCCTTTGAATATTTCAGACTCTGGCAGATCTGTAAGGAGACGGCTATATCAGGCTCCTGTCAGCAGCAGAGGCCTGACACTCTTACTGAGGCTATGGAGCACTCACAAAAAGGGACCTCTCATGACTGCCCTCCGAAAGACCCAAAAAGCAGCTGAAAGAGTCAGATGCAGATATTTCACCCAACCAATGGACAGAAGCTGCTGACCCCTGTGGTTGAATTAGGGAAAAGCTGAAAGAAGCTGAGGAGGTGGGCGACCTTAGAGGAGGACCAGCAGTCTCAATTAATCTGGATCCCGGAGATCTCTCAAACACTGGACCAGCAACCAGGAAGCATACAACAGCTGATATGAGGCCCCCAACATATATAGAGCAGAGGAGTGCTGGATCTGCGTTCAGTTAAAGAAGATGTATCTAACCCTCAAGAGACTGGAGGCCCCAAGGAGTTTAGAGGTCTGGTGGGGTGAATGGTAGGGCATGGGGGATTGGGACATCCTCATGGAGACAGAGGGCACAGGGAGGAAGTATCGATGTGGAACAGTTGGAAAGTAGACCGGTAGGGGAATAAAATCTGGAGTGTAAATAAATGAATAAATTAAGAAAAGAATTTTAAAAATGTATTGTTGGTTGGCAGCTTTACTATTTTATTCTCTGAGAAACATAGGTAGTGACATCCCTGTCTCCTTGTAAAATTCCATTACTACTGAAACACTCTTAAAAAAAAAAAAAAGAAAGTTCTGAAAAAAGAAAATTTTTGCATAATTCCTTCTGAACATAGCATATACTGAGAATAACATCTGGTGAGCCAAAAGGAAACCCCTGACTATGCCTGGCTTTAAGAGAATAAAACAAAATGTAATTTATTCCTTAAAATTCATTCCACCTGATAACTACTTAGAATGAAGGCAAGGATTGTATACACTGTATGAAAGAGGGTATGTTATTAGAACTTATCAAATATATCTGGCAGGCCAAGGATAAACCCAGTACTAGGAACATAATCCATGATGAGAAGTATTCACCAAACCAATGCTTCAGGTTACAAGTCTCAATGTTGTGAATTAGAATTAGAATTTTTAATTTATGTCAAGCAAATTAATAAATTATTTCAATAATCTGTATTAATCAGTATTGAAGGAACTCATTGGAGCTTATTTTAAAATCACTTTGGATGGAAATATTTTACATTGTTAATAAGGAAAAGTTGGGAACCACTGCCTTGAATATACAATTTGTTTTCCCTGAGTAAGTCCTACGTAATTTTGTCTCCAATTGCTCTTATAGCTGATCATATCCACTGAAAAACAGAGATTCATAATAGGAACTAAAAGATCTTAAGCTTAAATATTTTATTGTTCACTTAATTACAGAACATCTATAAATACATATCTGTAGGAAGCTGCTGTTAGCTGCGCAGTTGCTAGGCAGATAGGCGTGCCTTAGCCTGGGTGGTGAGCGAACAGCCAATCAAAAGTGAATACGTCACTCTAGACTGTTCTTAAGCAGGACCCCTTCCTCAGCTCGTCCCTTGCGCGTCTCTCAGCGTTTCTCCACGTGGGTGATAAAGATTAAAAAGCCTCGTTTCACAGTAACTACCTGTTCTCTGCGTCTCGTGATTTCTCCGCGGACGCAAAGCTCGAAGGGGGGCGCGTTAGACATATCTATTGTTTTGGTCAACATAGCAAACATGTATTTAACAACCATTTATTATTTCTTGAGTCTAATATCTTGAATAATTCCAAATATTAAATAGGTCCTTGTATTACATTGAATATCTACTGCCTTCTGCAGCAACATGACTCTCGAAAATTTATTCTCCAGTTGCTTTTGAGAGGGACATATGTTCAAAATTTTTATGGTGGTACAATGCTTATTTATCAAAAGTATTATTTTCACCTTTAGAGAAAATTAATAAAGTTTGGAGAACGTAGATAAATCTGTCAAAGTTGGCTTCCATGTTTCTTCCAAAATGGAGAATACTTTTGTGAGAATGTACAGGAAAAGAAAAACTCCCCAAGCACTGTGGTTGGAGAAAAAAACAGAAGGAAACACACTGAGCTCATTGCTCAACCTTTCCACGATTTTCCTTTTATATTTGATCTTTCAATTACATAACACAATGCATATCTTCTTTATTAAATGCACTCTGAGTAGGATTTACATTATAATTTTATTTTTGTGTGTGTTTGTATGCATGTGCATGTGTTTGTGTGTATGTGTGTATGTGTGTGTGAGAGAGAGAGAATGAGGGAGAGAGAAAGAGAGAGACAGAGAGTCTGTAGCAGTGTATATTATATGTGGTTTTGTATTTCTGAAGGGCAGATGTAAACCTCAAAATACCTAGAAAAAAATTCACTGTATCACTAAGACAGAAGGGGTAATCAAATCTAGAGAGAAATTATAAAGTGAAAAATAATTCTGAAAACAATTCAGTTTTTATCAGAATGATACTGGAAAACAATTCAAGTACATTATATGTTACATCGCTTCATTACAATATCACAATGAAATGTGGTATCTTTCCACTGCTAATACATGATAATAACAAAAAGTAATTAATTTACAAAGAAAAACCATTACTAGTCTTCACATATAGTTACTAAAAGGTGACAAAAATGTGGAGAAAAATCCCATGAGGTTTTATCAAATGTAACAAGATGTATTTCAAGGGAAAAGTCACATGAAGGACTAGACATGCACACAGAATTCTGAAATAATAGAAGTAAATGGAAAGTAAAAAAAAAATTGCATGTGTAAAGTGTAAAAGAAATTAACTATAGATTTGTAAATAAATGGCATCATTTCTAAATAAGCCAAAGATTAAGTGTTTCAGGAAGTAAGCTTTAGCTTTTAATACAATTCAGGTTTGCTTCAAAGCAATAACATCATTATCAATAAATTTACTGTGTTTACAAGAAATTCTTTAAAATCTTATTTTTTCCCCTGAATAAGAAAACTAACAATAAACTTGTTAAAAGATTTGTTTTTAATTATTCTTTGAGAATTTCATATAATACATTTTAATCATAGTCTTTTTCTTTTCACAACTCCCCAAATAACCTTATATATCCCTACCTATTCAACTTTGTAGTTTTTCTCTGAAAAACAGAACAAACAAACAAACAAACAAGCCCATCCAACCAGAAAAATCTCCTAAGAATGTGATTGTGTTATGTAGCTATCCCTATGCATGGGGTCAATAACACATCATTGATTATATCTTGGAAGTACGTCATTATTGTTCATAGTTGGTAATTTTAATACTTACTTATTTTCCCCCCTTCAGGACTCAAAGAAAGGGACCTTAGATGAAATACTCAACAGGGCAGAGAGGAAACTCACTCATAGGGTTCACCTCCAGTAGAAAGACTAGGCATAAAGGCGAGGGCCAGGGTTGCCAACCCACAGTCAAAACTCTGACCCAGAATTGTTCTTGTCTTAAAAAACAAATGCAGGGACAAAAATGAAGAAGAAACTGAGGGAAAGGTGGTCTAGTGACCTGTTTGTTCAGTATTTAAATCATCTTGAAATTATTTTTGTTTTCTCATGTCCCCAGATATCAAATATTCCATTCTTGGGGTCCATTATTTTTCTTAAATCTCTGCTTTTGACAAATCATTGTAATCATTTACTGTATTGTTTGTTTATTTAATACCATGAACTCTATGAAATTCATAGACTTTCATCTTCTTGTTTTATGTCTCTAACACTAAGCACTTTGTCAGGCGGCAAAGTATTTAGTGGATTAATCACAGCATATAAGCCATATTTTTTTCTCTTTAAAAAAATTTTATTGGTTATTTTATTTATTTACATTTCAAATGTTATCCCCCTTCCCGGTTTCCCGTCAGCAAACTCCCTATTCCCATTTCTCCTTCTCTCTGCTTCTATGAAGGTGTTCCCTCCAAGCCCCCACACCCACTCCTGCCTCACTGCCCTAGCATTCCCCTAGGCTGGGGCATCAAGCCTTCACAGGACCAAGGGCCTCTCCTCCCGTTGATTCCAGATAAGGTCATCCTTTGCTACATATGCAACTGGAGCCATGGGTTGCTCCATGTGTACTATGTGGATGGTTGTTTAGTTCCTTGTGGCTCTGAGGAATCTGGTTGGTTGATATTGTTTGTCCTATGGGATGCACAACCCTTCAGCTCCTTTAGTACTTTTTCTAACTCCTCCATTAGGGTCCTCATACTCAGTCCAATGGTTGGCTGCAAGCTTCTGCATCAGTATTGGAAAGGCTCTGGAAGAGCCTCTCGGGAGACAGCTATATCAGGCTCTTGTCAACAAGCACTTTGCAACAGCAATAGTGACTGTGTTTGGTGGCTGCATATGGGAGGGATCACCAGGTAAGGCAGTCTCTGGATGGCTTCTCCTTCAGTCTCTGTTCCACTCTTTGTCCCTGTGTTTCCTAAAGCAATGTTTCCTAACTTTCCAGCAAATATAACGGCTTACATCTACAGTTTTCTTATATATTTTTCTCTCTATCTTTACACATTACAAATTGTCTCTACCAATAATGAATAGTCATTAAATTTCATGCAGTTGCTGAATAACAACATATAGGTTCTCTTCTGATTGCTCTTCTGAAAGTAGAGCTAAAACAGGTCATATTTTCATGATGGTTTTCAGAAAACTAGTGATTTGTATGGATTGCTGCTCAATTGTAAAACGTATGGTTACAAATGAAGTAGTTTATGTATGAGAACTATAATATAGAAATGGAAGTTAGGTGGAAGTCCCAGATGACCTACATTTTCCCCAGTATTATGGAAAGATGAACAAGTAAAGATGAACAAGTAAAAACAAGATAATTCAAAACTACAACGGATCTTTTGGATTGCCTTCTGCACATATCCACCATGGCATGAAACACTTTGTCCTATAAAATTTATTTTGACATTTTGGTAAAATATCACATAATCAGAGCAAATATCTTTAATCACTCTTTACATTTTAGAACAATATATCAAGACTTCAACTAGGTATCTGGTATCTAGACATCTCCCACGATCCAGGATGATTCCTATCTCTGAACAATTCAGAAACAGGATCTTTCCCCCCAACAAACATGTCTTCAGTTACTGGTAAATAATTTACTGTTCTCAAAAAACCATAATTTTCCTCAGAGGCATCACTATTTAATTTCATTAAAAAAACAACCCCCAATAAACAAAACAAACAAACGAACAATAACAAAGAACGACTTTTGCCCATGAAGGAATTAAGAACATGGTATTACAGAGTGAAGAATATTAATTAATACTCACTCTACTTAGGGTGTCACTAACATTCATTACCTAATTTTTGTTAGTTAATTTATTAGAAATTTTCCCCTCAAAATTTGTTATAAAGCCAAGTTTCCTTGACTTACAAAAGTGTGTTGTTCCCTCTGCTCATTGAGAATAAACAATTGAAAATTATTTATAGAATTATATTTTATCACATTAAATATCTGTTATATATTATCTATATTAGCTGTTGCTTACTAGATTTTAATAAGAGTTGATCTTCTATAATTCATTTTAACTTAATTGCTTTGCCTTTAATAAAACCATACATCATTAAGAAGAGATTTAAGAAGAGAGAAGAGATATGTCATTAAGAAGAGATTTAAGAAGAGAGAAACTTCTGGGCAGTGGTGGCGCATGCCTTTAATCCCAGCACTTGAGAGGCAGAGGCAGGCAGATTTCTGAGTTCGAGGCCAGCCTGGTCTACAGTGTGAGTTCCAGGACAGCCAGGGCTACACAGAGAAACCCTGTCTCAAAAAAACAAAACAAAACAACAACAAAAAAACAAAACAGAACAAAAAAACAAAAAAAAAGAAGAGAGAAACTTATTACATGGGTAAGCAGATTTGCATGCTGAGACTGAATGTTTAAAAAGAGAGGAAGCTATAATTGCATACTAATCCATTGCATACTATTTAATGTTTTCTTAGTCCAGGCAACACAAAAGGTTTTTTTTTTTTTTTTTTTTTTTTTTTTTTTTTTTATTCAAGTGAAACAAGTAATTTTTAAAATTAAAAAAACTTTATAAAAACCATGAGCACCTGAAAAGATAATTTTTATACTTCAATAACTTCTTTGTATTTATTTGTGCCACCACTATATTAACTGGCATTGGATTTTCTTAGCTCTGTTTTTCTTTTGACCATGGTCATCATTACATCACGCTTATCTTAATTTCTATGTCACCGAATTAAACATTTATTTAACCATGATGGGAAACACTTAACTCCATGTCCTTACTAAACAGTTTTATAAACTCTTTAGATTTCTACAATTACTTTTTGGATAAAATCTGAATTTCTTTATTATTGAGATCTTACAAACTCTCAAGACTTTCCGGTAAAGGAAAAAGGAAAAGAGTAAATCTCTCAAACTTCTTGTATCTTTTGCAATGTGGGCAAGTTTTAACCCTCTCCAATCTTTACAAATGCTAAAATGTTTGCTTTACTTGCCATCTTCTTTAGTATATGACAAATTACATAGACAATGATGACTCTTCTGTGTCATCATTGTTAAAATACCCTATTTCTGTGGATATGTTAGCATGTGTCTTAGTGCATCTATCATTAGACTCTGAAGCACCAGTGCTACATCTTATGTCATCTTATGAACCTTGGGTGTTAGCAGAGAATTGTTTAAAAACACTTAAATGTTTATTCATAAGTTAAAGCATAAAGTACGGTCATTGTTTATTTTTTATTTATTTAATGTACTAATGTTAAGAAGATTTAGTAACATTTAGGTATTTGCAATGTTTTTTTCTTTCTAGAATAGTTCTTTTAAGTAGTTCAGTTACTTAAAGAAAATTAGACAGAAGAAAATAAGGTTGACAAAACTAATTTTCTATACTTCTACTTTATAGGAGTAGAAAAGATCACCATAAATTTACATTTTCATATTCTGTGGAAATTTAAATATGTCTCAGAATTCTACCATTACCTCTTAGTCCTAAGACTACTGCCTTCTTTGTTTAACACTTTGTAAACATTTTTCTCCTTTCTAAGTCTTCAGAAAATTGATATTCCACACCAAGCTAATATTTGTAAATGGCATACAGTTTGTTGAATATACACCATAAAAGTAGAAGTGGGGCTATTTCAGAAGATAATAGGTATCAGTGGAAAGGTGGAAATAAAAATATGGGAAGAAAATAGGTGTGGGTAGTTACAGATATGAACCATATACATCACACACACACACACACACACACACACACACACACACACACATACATATGAATATGTCATAGTGAAACAAAATTTAAATTTATTGTTGAGAATTATATTCATTGTTCTAATACTTTGATCAGATCTACTCTCCAATATGTCCCTCCAATTCTTATATTACTTCAACCATTTTCCTCCCAAATTCTTATGCTCAATGTTTTAATGTTACTAATGCACTACACAATATCCTAACAGAGCACCTTATGTATTGTTTTTTTTTTTTTAATAAAACCACTATGTTCACTTAGAGTTTAGAATATGTTCATGGGTATATGGTCATCCAGTGGAGTATGAGCAGCCTATTATTGGTCTATTATTGGAATTTTGGCTGCCTTGATCTCATGTTGATATATGTTAGCAGTTGTCCAGTTATGAGTTCATGAGACTAATGTCTCATTTTTTTCTGGAAAACAGTGTGTCATAACAATATTTGTATTGCATCTGTACTGTATATAGCAATTTTTTGCCCTTATAACTTGTAATGATCCCCAAAACTTAAAGAGATAGGATGTGATATATATGTCCAATTTAAGGCTAGGCACTCCACAGTTGAAACATAATTTTTACATTTCAGATTTTCAAGGCAAATATTATAACATATGTTCATATGTAAATTTATTTTAGCCATCTTTCACTATAGATATTTATTCTTCAATATTTCACTCCAAATTGTTATGTTGTCTATGTGCTATTTTTTTTTTAACTTACTCACCATCATTTCTTTCTGGGGATTATCAAAAGATTTCAAATGATTATCTTCATATTTTTACAGAAAATTAATTTCTCCTTTTAAAGTACATATATTTTCATTTTATGCACATAGAGCAGATTGAGGGATTTGACAAGAGAATAGAAAATTTTAACTCCTTAAGTCTCCTCTTGCATTAAACCTCAATGTAAGAAGTAGAACCCACTCAATGTGGGTTAGCAAGTGAAGGATATAATCCAGATAATTAGGTATGAAGAAAAGGCATTGAAAGAGAAACAGAAGTAGCCTATAAATTGGACCTCTGGGAATAACTGAGAAATCTACAGAGCTAATGTGGCACTGATCTACTGCCTTTTAGATCATTACTCAGATTACTGAGTCATAAAGCACCCTGCCCTGGTATAATCATGGATCATGAAGCTTCCAGTAAGAGACTCTGTCACCTGCTGTGTAATTTCATCTTGTGTTTTGACAAATACGCACCATTAACACATATCAGAGAAAAATTTCTATCTCTATCCTGACTTAACTACCTTTCAAGTTAGGAAGTAAGGTAGAAAAAGAATAAGAAAGAAAACATTAAAGAAGGGAGAAAGTTATAAATAAAATTATTTTTTCTTTAAAGGACTTTAAGAGAACCAACCTGAGCTGGCTTTTAAACTTTATTCAACCTCTATTCACTTCACATTCCCCTTCCCTAGCACCTGCCTCAGTTGACCACCTTTCTTTATTTTATAGGAAAATGGCTTCTTCATTCTTCTAATGTATGATCACCTTTGGTCCTGTCAAATATATAGTGATTGGTCTCTACCAATTCTGCCTTCATTTAAGAAAACATGGCAGTTCCTAAAGAACCATGCAAGAAACATGAGTGACAATCCTACCCACCACCCCACAAGGCTCTACTCTGAATACATCAAATCTTGCATAACCCAGTCATTTTAATTTTCATTCTTCCATGTAGCTGGTTACCTGTACTCAGGTACCATGCATTTACCTCCTCACATACTCTGGGGGAATCTCCTGCCTGGCTCTAGCCAAGAAACCTTTCTGCCTACTGGTTGTCTGACCTCCTATTTTACTCTTTCCTATAAGCCATAGGTTTTTTAATTGACTGGTGATGCATCCAGATAACACAAAGGATGTCCTCTATACACTCTCATTACAACCTTCCTCCTATTCTCCTCTAAGCAAGTCTGCCACAAGTGCTACCCATTAAGTTATCTAGTAGTCCTTATAGTTAATCTCTCCATTCTAGCCACAGCTTTAATGCCTGTACCTGGTGTTTAGATGCTGCATCTTTAGAACGCCATTGTTTCAGTCTATTAGACTCTTTCTTGTGCCTATGGGAAAGTAAGAATAGAGCAACTATCTTAAAAAAAAAATTCCAAGATCTGCCTAAAAGGAATCCCCTCAATGTAAATGGGATTTTATGTTAATGCACACAAGAGAATAAAAGCTGAATTTCAATCATTATATCACATTACATTTGTTTTCTTTTAACATCAAATGCACAAAAGATTTGCCTCACTAAATACATACACAAACAACAAGTAAATTCAATGGAATTTTTAAATTTTCAGTTGTAATATGGATTCTAAGGAGGATGGTGTTGGAATTATCTTTGATAACCTCATCCAATAAATAAAACCCAAAAGAAAAATTAATTTAGAAGAATAATATAAAGCCCAACTTATTCAAGACAATTAAGGGTGTTAAGGTAGATGACAAATATCAGAAGAATGGCATGCTGGGAAAGGTACACAGTAGAGTGAGTGTGTGCAGAACTCAGGAAACTAGAGAATAGCTCATGACAGGGAAAGGAAGATTACGTAAGATAGAAGAGAATTAGGAAACTTGTGATACAAAAAAAAGGGGGCATGAAAGGGTGAAAATGTTTTAGGGATAATGAATAGGTAGACAGGGAAAAGAAGGATTTTGAGCATAGAGTCAATCTGAACCAATAAAAAATGAAAAGATAATATCAACTGACCAGTCAAGAGATACCCATTGGAGAAGGAATGACAAGTCCCCTATCAGGATACCTAACTGCTTTCTGATTTGATTTGATGCCTACTTCACAGGAGGAAATTCACTAGGCACTGTAAACCTTGTCCAAACCCCATGTTTGGAAGTCAAGGGCTCTAGTTAGGAAGCTATTGCTTGTTATTGCTTTACTAAGTAGACATGATGCACCTTTCAAATTCCATTTTAAAAAAATTAGAATATTTACACCAATAGACGAATGCTACTCCCGTCTTTGGTTAGAAAAGGGTTTTCTTTGCAGTGACCAGAAATGACTAAAGAAACTAAATCCTGGTCAAAGTATTGAGAAAAATATGTTTACTGCCCACTTACAAATGAGACACCTCCAAAGCTGAGGGACATCATAGAAGAAAGGACAAAAGAATGTAAATGCTGGAGAAAAGGAATAAGCATTGTGGAATGCTAAAATCGGGGCATGGTACAGCTGTTATATTCTTGAACTTTCAGCAGCTGTTGTCACTTGTATAAGATCTTTACAAGATTAGATCAGTAAACACACTGTCCTGGAAGAGAGAGTTCTCATGCTTCTATGCTATGCAGGATTTATACAACAGTTGATGGGGAAGGGGAGACATCACTTATAGTAGTGTAGCCATTGACAAGTTACACATGATCACGTAAACAAACTCCCACCCATGTTCCTGTAAACAAATTTAGCAGAATTTATTGGTTGACTAAAAGAAATAATAAATAGGGCAATGTCTATATAAAAATCGAAAGGGGAATAACTTGAGTGGCATTGGATAAAAGAAAGTAATATTGTGGTACATATGAATAAATATATTGTATAATAATTTGAAATGTAACAATGAAACTCCTCATTATATATCTATTATATGATATTTATAATATTATTTTGCACTCCTCCCCAAAATAATCCTTATCCAGAATCCAGAAGTCTTCAATAGTGTTCCCCATACTAGGTATTTTAGATGAAACCTGAATTCTTGGTTTTTTTTTCTTTTCTTTTTTTTTTTTTTTTTTTTTTTTTTTTTTTGGTTTTTCGAGACAGGGTTTCTCTGTGTAGTCCTGGCTGTCCTGGAACTCACTCTGTAGACCAGGCTGGCCTCAAACTCAGAAATCTGCCTGCCTCTGCCTCCCAAGTGCTGGGATTAAAGGTGTGTGCCACCACTGCCTGGCCGGAACCTGAATTCTTGAACAAAAATTTATTTTCAAATTCTAAAACTAACATCAGCTGAATTATTAAGTACTTATCTTCAATAAACATTGGCATTAAAATATATGTATCAAAGGATAGTTGATTTCCTTTCAATTGTTATGGCATAAAAGAATGAAGGGTATACCTTTCTCACAGTTCAGCATGTTTGCTAACTAGAAGATAAGGAAAGTGCCAATATAGATTCCGCAAACACAGGAACAACACAGACTCACATGAAAACACTCTGATAATGCAGTTTAAAAGACAAGGGTAACCCGAATATGACATGACTACAGAGGGAGAATGAATGCTTTAGCTGAAGTGAAGGATAAAAACACCGTGGGAAAAGATCTCTTGTCAACAGGTCAGACATATTTAGGAGGGATGAGTCTGTGCAACTTGTGTATTGAGTTTGATATTCAATGTTTTTTTTTTGAGAATTATATTAAATATGTGTGAAGGATTGAAAACAAATCCTAATAACAGGGTTCTGAACTGATTAACTATTTGTGGCCAATTTAATGTGAAAACATAATCACAAGATGAAAAATATGTTCTGATTTTATTAATAAGTAAAAGATGCTCAAACACTCTTTTGCTAAAGCCAGTATCCACAATGTGACAGTACTAGGGTTGCCCCCAAGCCAATTGAGCCATGGAGCTCCCCTCCTGCTCGTAATATGCAGCTTCCACCCTGTTTGACTCAAAATAGAAAGAACATAGCCTCTAAGGATTCTGCACTTTAAGCATACTGCACTTTAGATTTAATAGAAATTAAGAAAAAGAGAAAAGATGGAAGAAGAGCCTAAGGGGTTACTTTTGTTCTAGGACAGTTGGCGGCTGTGTGCATTTAATTCACAGAATCTTTTAATCTGAATGGATTGTGGAGGTCAGTAAGTCCAACCTCTTTAAGTGCATGACAATTCAATACAATTGCCTATACATGGTAATTTCATCTTGCTTGGCTACCTCTGGTAATAAAAACACACTAATTAGGGCGGAAGCCAGAGCTGTGTGATTATTCCAAATCTGTGGTTTACATACAATCATTACGCTGTAGTATTACTATTCTGATTTTGCATTGCCATCAAATTAAAAGTGTGCAAACACAAGCATTCATCTGTCCTGGGTTTTCACATACAAAGCTTCAATATATCATGGTTGTGATATTCTTCTCATTTTCAAAAGTTGAATGGTTTCTTTTAAATCTATCTTTCAATGGACCTGAGGGGGTTTGATGCCCAGTGTATGGGAATGCCAGCACCGGAAGGCTGAAGTAAGTGGCTTGGTAGGGGATACCCTCATAAAGGCAGAAGGAAGGAGTGTGGGACAGGATGTTCCAGAGGGGAGATCAGGAATGGGGATAACATTTGAAATGTAAATAAAAAATATCCAACACAAGAAAAAAATAGTGGCAGTTTGTACCAGACTATGGCAGTAGTAGCAGACATAGAATACACCAGGAAAATGCCTTTGTACTGAATTCACTATGAAATACTCTTAGGTCTTGAACAAGCAGGGAAATAAGAACTTGCCCATCACACAACTGAGTATTTGTACCAGAATTTCGAGAGACAATTTTTCTATGGAGGCTGGGATAATAGCTCATTTATTTGGTTAATGAAAGATTTATTTTCAGTACCTTGTATTTTTCAAGAAAATAATTTTAATTCAAAAAAGGATAGGAGACTATTAAAATAATAATAATTGAAAACAATTATTACAGAAATATTCTTTACATAGATAGCCATGACAGATGTTGAAACAATTCATCAATAATTGGAGTTTTCCTCATCAGATAGTCAAAGCAGAACAATGCAATTTGAACAAAAAAGCCTATTCTATATAAAACATAACAAAATCAATAAACTTACATATTTGTCTGGATTTGGGGGTAGGATTAAGGCATGAGTCACCATATATAGCCTTGTTTTCTATAATTTGTAAATGCCATGTCTTTTAAATCAGTGATATATTAATAAACAAGACATGCATAATTATGACAATTTTTGTTCAAGTAGAAACATCAAAGCTGCAATAAAATCTACATTGGTGTGCTGCCTTATTTAGTGTAAATCGTGACAGAAGCTAGAGTAATCTGAAAAAAACAGAACCTCAACTGGGAAGATGACTCTATAAGATATGGCTATAAGACATTTTCTTAATTAGTGATTGATGTGGAAGGGACAGCCTATTGTGGAAGGTGTCTTCTTGGGCTGGTAATACAAACTTCTATTTAAAAGGAAGCTGAGTAAACCTTGATGAGAAAGACAATAAGAAGCACTCTTCCATGGCTTCTGTATCAGCTCCTGTCTCCTGTTTTCAGCCCTGTCAGTTCCTGTCCTGATGCCTTCAGTGATAAACAATGATGTGAAAAGTAAGTCAATAAAGCCTTTACTCATGAAGTTTCTTTTGTTAAGGTATGTCATTACAACAATAGTAACCCTAACTTGGATAGTAAGTTTTGAGAATAAGACTGCCATAAGTAGATTTTGACTTATTTTTAAAATATCTTTTTATTTCTGAAGTTAAAATATAATTACATGACTTTCTCCACTTTACTTTCACCCAACCTTGCCCAGGTATCCTCCACCCTATTGTTTATCAGGTTCTCTATTTCTTGATTATACATATATAATGTGTGTGTAAAAAAGTATATATATATATGTATATATATATATATATATACTAATATATGAACATTATATAGAATGATCAAGTTGTATTTGTATATCTAACTCTAACACTGTGTGTCTGTTTCTCTCTCTCTCTTTCTCTCTCTCTCTCTCTCTCTCTCTCTCTCTCTCTCTCTCTCTCTCTCTCTCTCTCGTGTGTGTAATTTTATAGTTGTCAGAAATTTGGATTAGGGATAAAAAATTTGGAGGTTTTCCCCAAGGAAAACATTTTTTTTCTCTTTTCAGCATTCCTTAGTTGCCTGTTGTAATTTACCTACAGTTGAGACCCCATGCAATTTTTCTCTTTTGTGTTCACATACATATTGCTATTACTCTTGTCCATAAGGTTAAGCAGCCATGTTAATGAAAATTTATGAGTATAGCTTTGATAATTTTACTAAACATGAACTTACAGAAAACTTTCTGTTTTTCTGGATCTTATAATCTTTCTGCCTCCTCTTTCACTGTGATCCCAGAGCCTGAGGTGCAAGATTTATGTTGTAGATATGTCAATTGCGGCTGGGCACCACAGGATTGCTTGTCCTTTGCAATTTGATATGTGGAAGTTTTCTTTGATATTCTGTGTCTTTTACATGGAAATATTTCCATTATGAGTGACCTATACTAGTAAAATATTTGAGATTTATGTGATTTAGTTAAGTAGTAGATGTATAACCTTTTCAAGAACAATGTCTTTTTCATTCATATGTAGTTGATTAGGTTTACGATACCAGGCATACTTTTGTTGAGTAGGACTTGAGTTCACTTAGAGAGCTGTTATTTACCACCAACATATACATGCCACTACTGCACCCTTATGGATGGAGTCATTGTTTTAGTACATAGGCATCATATTTCTGTAGCACTACAGGTATCTTTCCTCTAATGGAAACTTGCATGGTGCATTATGGTAAAATGAAAGCTAGTCCTCAGGGAGGAGGCTTTTAGGCTTTCAGGTCAAACCAGTTAGTTACCTACATTTTTTGATTGTCTATTTGTTTTTGTTTTGTTTTGTCCAAATTACATAGTATATTCATCAATAGTGTCTGGGAGGTGACCAAGGGCAGCAACAATATCCTCTACTGTTTTGGGAGACAACTTGAACCAATACTGAGTGGGTGAGTTTATTTTTGTGACTCCAGAAAGAAAGAAAAGGAAAAGAGACTTTTAGAGATATAGCAAGGGAAAAGAGAAATGCATTGTAAAGAGATTTGAAGAGGAAAATAGAAGAAAGATATTAATAGGGTGTTGGTGGAGATAAACACTGAAACATCAAAAGAAAGCCTCAGGGTGTTATAAGGTACTAAAAAATAACATTATTTACCTAAAATTATATATAATCCACATAAATTTCTAAATGAAATTTTCTCATTCACACATAGTGTTTTACATAAGAGATGGTCTTCCACAGGGAAAGCATGCCAATATATTGTTTATTACAAAACATATCAACCCTGCAAACATATCCAAGTAAAAGTATGAACTGAAGAGGTTATACTTAAAAATATATGTGTGTGCACACATGCATAAATTAAGAGTGAAAAAAGAAGCCAGGCATTTGATGGAAAGAGGGGAGAGCTATATGGGAGGGTTTAGAACAAAGAAAGGGAAAAATAAATATTATAATTATATAATAATGACAAATAAAAAATAAAGTCATAAATTAACAATTTCCCCAACACCAGATACAAGAAGACTCATTTTGCCTTTGATATATTTTTAAAAGTTTTTAAATATTTTTTTACTTTGTGAGTATAAATGGTTTGCCTACATGTTTTTTGGTCTGTGCACCATGTGCTTGCCTCTGTCATAAAGGAACAGAAAGAGAGTTATAGATACTTGTGAGCCTCCATGTGAGTGGTGGGACCTGAACTCATTTCTTCTGTATTAGCAACAAATATTCTTAACCACTGAGCACTCACAATTGCCCACTTTTTCCCTTTTTAATTCACTGAAAACAGATTATTTTCTCTCATATTAAACCCAGATTATGGTTTATCTCTTACTTATACTTTCTCCAGTCCCCCTTCCTCCATATAGATTATCTCCTTGTTTTATTCTCTCATTAGAAAAAAAAAAAAGCATGCTTCTAAGGGGTAATTACATAATACAACAAAATATGATAAATAAAACAAATGCTACCACATCAGCATTATACAAGACAAACAGAAGGAAAAGAGCTCAAGAGGAGGCATAAGAATTTAAGACCCATTCATTCATACACTCAGGGATGTCATAGAAACACTGAACTGGAAGCTATAATATAATCCCAGAGGACCTGGTGCTGACCTGTGCAGGCCCTGCTCATGCTACTTCAGTCTCTGGGAGTTCATATGAGCTTTAATTTGTTAATTTAGATGGCCTTGTTTTCTTGCTATCCTCCACTCCCTCTGGCTTGTAAGCTCTTTCATCCTCCACTTCCTTGGGATTCCATGAGTGTTGAGTGGAGGAATTTGGAAGAGACATCCCGGGTATGTCTTAGTATTTCCAAGTTTTCTTGCTTTGCATGATATCTGACTGGTTCTTTGTTTTCATCTACTGCACAAAAAAGATCCTCTAAAGGTAGCTGAGCAGACACTAATCTATGAGCTTAGCAGATTGCCATTAAGAGTGATTTCATCACTACTTTTCTCTTTCTTTGTTTTTTAGACTAGTATTAAATGGTTTTACTCTTGGTACCTGGACTACCAAGTCTTCGGGTCTTGATAACCAAATCTATGTTGGACATAGATTTCATCTCTTGGAATATGCTTTATATCAAACAAGTTACTGGTTGATTACTCCTGCAAGCTTTGGATCACCATTGCCCTAGCATATCTTGAAGGAGTACACTGTTGTAGATAAGATGGTTTGGGTCTGGCTTGGTATTTATGTTTCTCTTTTCAGAGCTCTCAGAGTTCCATCCTGTCCCAAAGACAGTGAAACACAGGGGGTGAAGGCTCTATGTAGGCACCAGATCAAGACATATCCATGGTCAATCTTTAATTGATGTCTTCAGCCATGGGGCATTGTGGTCAGTATGTAGAGAGTAATCTACAGTCTTGGCAGTAGCCTGGGCTGTTTGGGGATTCCAATGAGGTCTCTTTGGTCATTATATGTAACTCATTATAAGTAACCCAATCCCAGTACTGGAAACTTTATTTGGTGACAAAAGATAGCAACTTGAGACTTTCTGACACAATAATTATTTTATTTAAATCGTTTTCATGTATGTATAAATTTTAGAAAGCTTCCACTTTATTAGGTTTCCATACTACCCTTCAATTGACCCTTAATTTTATCTGTCTCTCTCACCCACCACTCTCATTCCTCAGCTGCCTCTTCCCTACCAATCTTCATTCAATCTTTTCATTTCAGCTTCCCCATTCATCTATGACTATCTATTCTATGTCCCTTTTCTAAGGAGACCTATGTGTACCCTCTAGTACCTTATTGGGTACCTATCCTTTATAGATTATTGCTTGGTTATAAACTTAAGAGCTCATATTTATATGTAAGTGAATACATAATATATTTTTCTTTCTGGGTCTGGGATATTTCACTGAGCACATTTTGTTTTGATTTTAGTACTTTCATTTGCCTGCAACTTTCATATTTTTTTCAAAAAATGGTTGAGTATTTCTCCATTGTTTAAATATGCCACATTCTCTTTACACATTCTCTTATTGAGGGACATATGAGTTCTTTTCAACTACTGGTTACATTGGTTTCTGAAAAAGGCTCCTCATCTGAACCATAGCATGAAGAATATTTTCAGTTTTGTCAATTTAGGCCACAGCTAGTACTTTGGTAGATTAGTGTTAATTAATTCATTGCATAGGTAATGCAATGTGTCTAGTGGCTTTAGACATAACCACAGATGAAAAAAATGAGATTATTTTTGACTTTTTTGCTATTTTCAGACACTTGTGATTTCAGGATTAACTATTTAATAGTTAGATGGAACCTAGATATAAATTTTGTCCCTTATTGTGTGTAAACATATATTTGCATTTCTGAAAATATGACAAGAAAACTTTAAAAATAATCATATTTTTATAGAATGAATAGTTTCTGGCTTTATAGAATACATTCAAAAATTCTAATCATAAACCACAAATTCATGTTAGTCTAAAAGTAAACTTTCAAACAGAGCAGATAACCTATATGCTAGAAACTTTTTCTACTTTATTTATTTTCTCTTTCAGTGGTCAGTCATACTATTTCTCACAACAAAATATCTTTCTATCTATGGAGTGTATATTTTAAAGCTGTCTTAAACCTAATAGAGACACATAACACCTATCTTCTGCCTTAGGATTTGAATGTAAGACATAGCTACTAAGTAAAATGCAGTTTCAGTTGACTACAGAAGGCTCGTACTTGATATTTGCATTGATCATAAACACAACATCTCTAGAATCCACATCAGCATTCTACAGCAGCAATCCAGTTTCTAAATATTGGAGCCATCCTGTCTTTTCTCTTTGGCCTGCAACTGGTCACTCCCAGTTCTCTCCATGCACACTGCTGATTGTTCATTCACACCTTCTTTGCAGCATTCAGGAATGCCCTCTTTCTATACCCAATGGAGCTAACCCACGCAAAATTATTTATGGATTCTTTTAATGGCTGTTTCATGTTCTTTCTGCTCAATTATCCAAGTTATGTTTTAAAATATCACAAGAAAACATAACCTACCCCCTGTTACTATGGGATAGTAAGTGACAGTGAAAACTCTTGAAAGTCTTGATAAAAGCCCTTTTCATAAAAGAAAAATAATGGAGAGGGAAGGTTAAATAACAAAGTGGTTGGGTGAGTGTGGAAAAAAAGGGAGGAATCACTAATACTAAGTATGTTGAAGAACCCAATGGAAACCAACTAATGCATATAGATATAGATATAGATATAGATATAGATATAGATATAGATATAGATATAGATATAGATATAGATATAGATATAGATATAGATATAGATATAGATATAGATATAGATATATAAATGTGTGTGTGTTGTATATATGTATATGGGGGTACTAATTTTTTTTGCAAGATTTTAATTGGAGTTACATTACATATGAGATACTGTTTCTCCTATAGACTGTCAAATAATAAGCCCAATACCAGATGTGGTATACTTCCTGAGGTTGTCGGTCAGAGGTGTTCAAGAGACCTTCAAATTGTACATGTTATTATCCTTGCTATTGTTTTCCCAAATAACTTTACTGATTAAAAGAGTACATACATGTACTTGTCACAGAACAGGCATAAACAAAGTTCACCACACCATAAATAGAAGTTTTTTTTTTTCTCCTGCTGTCCAGATTTTATTGTACTGAAGGGTGTTATGAAGGATGCTTGAGTATAGGAGCTATCAACAATCTTTTTCTTTATACTACAAGAAAATAATTGGTGTTTCAATCTCATTAAACGTATATCAGTCAAGTGGTACCCTACTTGAACTGACTCATCTAAAATACAACTCTTACATCTAAGTCTCAATGTTCATACTTGAAGAGGAACAGAAGCATTGTAAGAGTCAAAGGAACAGAAAGTTTGTTGTGAAAATGTGACTGTTAGAAATGTAAGAGAAGCTACATTCATTAAATCTTA
The DNA here is from genome assembly GCF_011762505.2 of Arvicanthis niloticus. Lineage (NCBI taxonomy): Eukaryota > Metazoa > Chordata > Mammalia > Rodentia > Muridae > Arvicanthis > Arvicanthis niloticus. The sequence continues at coordinate 13,251,213 of NC_133437.1, forward strand.
TTAACATAATAACCAAAATGAGACTCAAATAAGGACAATAGTAATAAATCTCGGGAATTCTCAACTCTAAACAAAGGACTGGACTATGAGTCCATAAGGAATACTGAGAGGAAGAGAAATGTTTTGTTTTGTTTTGTTTTGTTTTGTTTCTGGTAAGAGATATAAATTGGTCATCAACAAGCTAAAGCTATTAACTCTTTGAATTACAACAAAAACAAGAGTGGCAGAATATACTGGAATGGCCAATATTGACACAAATATTATTTGGCATATAACTAAGAACTTTCTGGTTAGATTTATATCCTGATTAAGAGAAAGAAATACATTTCAGGTCATGTAACTCTGGCAAAAATCTCCCCAGCCTCACTGATTAACACTTTTTATACCAAATGGACATCTTATCAAACAGCTTTCTAAATTGTGTATTAGTGAAATTTTTAGACTTCAACATAGAAGGTGTGTGTGTATGTGTTTGTGTGTGTGTGTATGTGTGTGTGTGTGTATTGTGTGTGTGTGTTTTGTGTGTGTGTATTAATGTAGAGATTCAAATTGTAAATAGCTTCTTTTGGATTAGGGTTCCAGAGTGATACAACTATTTTATAGTACGGAGGCATAGAATCAAGTGGCAGGCATAGCAGTAGGAATTGAACTCATATCTTGGACCCAAATCACAAAGCAGAGAGAAAGTAAACAGGAAGTATAGCAAGACCATAAGAAAACAAGAGAAGACTTGTTAGTGAAGTGTTCAGCCACAGATGAAACTTCTATATAGGTACTGCCCAGCTCCAAGCCTCGAGTACCAACATGGTAGAGGGAGTGAGAGATTGTTGGAGTAAGAAATCTGAAAGAACTGGAGAAATAGCATCTTCTGAACATAACAGGACTGGCACACTTATGAACTCATAGAATCAATGGTTTCGTGCATAAGATCAAGTCAGTCAACATTCAGGTATGGAGTGGTAAGGAGTTCATGAATTCTATATTGCTTGCATTTGGTTGATGAGCTAAAATAACATGACCCAAACTAATTTATGGGAAAAATAGCTTCTTTTGGATTAGGGTTCCAGAGTGATACAAGTATTTTATAGTATGTACAGAGGCATAGCATCAAGTGGCAAGCATGGCAGTAGGAATTGAACTCATACCTTGGACCAAAATCACAGAGAGAAAGTAAACTGGAAATGTAGCAAGACCATAAACCTCTCAAATCCTTCCTCTAGTAATATGTCTTCTCTTATAAAGATGTCCTTCCCAAATCTATCTACATAGTGCCACAAACTGAAGAACCAATTGTTCAAAAACTCATGATTATGTGGGACATTTACCATTCATGCTTACATACTTTACTCCATAGCCTCAATAATATTATAAATTAAAAGTTTGTAAGTTAACTTCCAAAGAGTAGACTTTCATACTATCAAAACTGTCTATAAGTTTCAAATCCAAATATGTTTTATGACCCAAGAAAAGTTATTAACTCCAACCCCTGTAAAATCAAAATGCAAATGGACTTCTAACATATGAAATCATAAAGTATGCATTAATATTTTTAATTGGGGAAATCATAGCAGAGTGAGGAAATATTGAAACAATGTAAGACTAAAACTCAGTAAGGGAAAAACAAACCCTATAGTTTCACTTTCTCAAGAAAGACTTAGAAGTTTATGACCTTCCAGCTAAGATGCCTACAGCATACATATATCTCTTGGGCTAGTTTACATTCCCTGTATGCATCTCTTCCCTATAGATATCTAAAAGAACTACTATCTCCAATGTCTTGGGGAATTCATTGCAATAAAGGTTTCATTTGAAGAACTTTATAGAACTGCTTTTTACAGACTTTCAATGATACTCTGTCACATGATTCTTGGTCTCAGTGGCTCCTGAAATTACACATGAATAATCCATAACTCTTCTATTTTATGTTCCCCATGCCTTTAATTCCATTACCACATGAACAACAGTGTGAAAATGGGCTTGACATGGACACAAGTCCCCCTTATGTTGCATTAATAGCAGTTTGCTTCTTGTTCATTTGGTTTCTTGGAGCAAATAACATTTATGTACTTTTGAAGAATTTAGAAGCATAGCTGGGTATGTTTTTACCATGAGAGAACCATCCCTTTTGGCCTAGTGCAGAGCAAGCCTCTCTATAATGGTGATAATCTCCTTCAGTTTCTCTTCCAGTACATTCCTTGGATACAGCATCAAACTTTCTAGGGCTTTTTTTCTTCAAAGCATACCTTCGTATTTCTTTTTATTAGTCCTTAATCCTCTTCATTACCCACAAGCATTGTATTGTCAGTAATGACCACTCCATAGATACAATATAATGTTTTCTGGATTTTTCTGCCAAGAATTTGTTCGTATTTATATTTTTATTTTTAAAATTATTTTTATTTTTGAGATAAGTATACATCTTCTTTTTGTTTTCACCCTCATCTTTTCTGATTCTTTTCTCTTCTCTCCTTCAATGCTATGCCTTCTTTTTACAATAATCATTATCATATGAATATATATGTATGTGAACATGTATACATATGTGTGTATTTAGATATATACTCTTTATTTAATATTATTTGTTTGTATGCTTTCAATGCTGACAGTTTGATATTAGACAGCCATTTACTATGCTTTTCCTTGAGGAAGATCATCTCTGCCACTTTGTTTTTTTTTCTGTTACCTATTCACCTTTCTGTATGGTGGAGGGCAAGCGGGTTTTTTGAGTACTTAGGACATGCAAGAAATATTTCTTGCCAGAATGGTTTCTAACATTGTTCCCTTCTAAAAATACTTGACCTGGGTTTCCACAGTCTGCCTTGCTCTCAGCACCACTATTGTCTGTGATTATAGCAGAAAAACCCTTTCAGCTCTGCTTAGAACATTCATTTCCTTTTCTAGTTCAAAGTTGTGAAGATATCCACATCATTCTAAAACAAGAAAACAAACGAACTATAACAACAAAATAGTTAGATTCTTAACAGTTGTTCATAGTCACTCTTCTGCAACTATTTCTGTATCAATTATTTCTCTACTACTTTGTATGCTATGATAACATACTATGTGAAAGCTATTTATACAAAAAGTTTATTTTGATTTATGTTTACAGAAGGATAAAAGTGAATTATTATATCAAGTAGCAGACATGGTGGAGGGAGCAAGAAGTTAAGACCATTTTGAACTACAAGCATAAAATACAGAAAGAGAAAAAAACTTGAATTGGGGTGAGGCTATAAAACTATCAAAGTCTAAAAATATGGTTATAATAATAATTCATTAGGCATAGATTTAATATTATATCCAGTTAACAAAATAATCTTAATAGATTATTTTAATTTCTGTAATATGTCTAGCCATAAGTTCTTGGCCTAATAATGGTGCCAGGTATAAGATTTTCTTGTGCAACAGGCCTCAATTCTAACCAGAAAGTTCCTGGTTAGTTCCATTAAGGTCATGCCACTGTTACATCCATAGTCATGTCTTGCTAGGCCATTTATTATTTTAGTTCACAGGGTTCACATCTTGGTAAAATTGATAATTACTTTTTTCTTTCTTGTTGTAATACATAAAACCTTTTAGTATTATAAAAATTTGCCAATAGGGATAATGATTTCTGGCTAATGTCAAGTTTATTCTTCATGTTTAGCTGCATAGTATGTGGTATATTCAAAATTAATGTATTATCATCAAATTTTAGAAGGCAACTAAGAGCAGTGACAAAAGTCTATAATATTTGATAGTTTTTGGGATCTCTCTAAATGACAACCAATTTTTTATATTGGATGGTGTAGACTCTGTTGTCTAGTATTGGTATTATTGTCCTATTATGGAGTAACTTCATTTCACTCTTTTTATATATGTGCATATGTACTTTTATAATATTCTACCATCTTCATTTTTACTGTCTCTACAGTTCTTCAACAGCCATTTACTGTACTATGCCATTTATATTATATTCTTTAATTTTTTTGTTTATGGTCACAGTTTGAAATCAAATACCAGGTTTTGTTTCTAAGAATCTTCTTAGTCTAATGAAGTAGTTATACTATCGTAAAAGTACAAGTCATAGTTCTGCTCCCCCCACGCCCTCTCTCTCAATTAAAGATTACTCCAGTCAGATTTGGACTCCTAAAATTGGAACATAATAAATAATATATAAAAAGATAGATAGACAAACTCAAAAGTATTCAATGTCTCTTAAAGTTTTCCACTATAATCAAGTCATATTAAAGGGCAAGGGTTTCTATATTTTATATGTATAACCTTGCAGAAAACCCAAACACCCAGCAAATTTATTCTTAAATGATAGTGGTAGGTCTCTTGTTGTTTCTTTAGCAAACAATGGGACGGTTATTAGTAAAAATATCTAAATGAAACAAATACTGACAAGGTTATGGAAAAAAATAAAAGCATATTTTGTACATATAAATTGATACAAATATTATAAATTGTAGTGCAAAGTCTCTATCTAAAATTTTTGTTACTATAAGCCCAGAATTCTCTCTTTGGCATATACAAACAAATCAAAACTATCACCTTCTGGAGATTACTTTATGACTGTGTTTATAGTCAGCATCAGTTTTGAAGATTAATACATTGAAACCATATCTTCATTAACTCATAAGTAGATCAATACAATGCTCTGTACATGTATATAATGGACATTATTCAGTCACTAAAAATTGATACTAACATTTGAAAGAGTATGCATAGACCTAGAAAACATTATATTAAATAAGTTATGTGAGACAGAAATACGTACATTATAATATTTTATACCTAAAATATATGTGATTAAATTTAAACAAAATAATTGATTAAAAACAAACTAACTGATATTTCCAGATGAACATACTTTGATTTTTTAAGGCCAAGTCTCAGTGACTCTTCAACATAGTTCTTAATTATAAGGAGCCAGCTATCCAATATACAAAATGAGCTCTTGAGTTAATATCCCATATTTATATATATTTATTGTATGTATTATATGTTTATATTATATATATGTATATATTAATTTTATTTAGTTATTCCTTTCTATACTTGCCATATATGAACACTTCCCTCATATTCCTTTCATATGTGAATACAGTTGTCTTTTAAGAAAAATGTTATTAAAATGACATAAACAGCATAAATTTCAAGAAAGTTCAAATATTATGAAATATATAGAGTATCATATAAAGTAAGAATAAAGAATAATTCATTATGTTATACTCATTTCAAGCTGACAGAAAATGTGACATTTAACATTATTCTTAATGAATGACTAGGCTTTATTAAGCTGATAAAGGATAAAGTAGAGAGATTATGTATTTTTTGACATGCAATAAAGTCAAAGGTGTGAAGCACTTTATGATTTTCACTGTCAAATTAAATGTATAACATAAATTTTTATCTTTCATGCCTATTAAGATTCCCTGCCCAGAATAAATGTATAGCTTTTAAAGACTATAAGAAACTACTAACATTCTAAATATGAGTACATTACAATTTATCATTTTATGTATTTTTAAGGATTTCTTTCCGGAGATTATGTGTGTGTGTTCATATGATGAAAGATATTTTTGTAGCTATGCTGCTGTTTACTAACTACAAACTAAGTATATTCTTAAAATTTCTTATTTTGTGGTTATCAAATAGTATTGATGTTTTTCTTAATTGCATTAACAACATATTTTTAGTTAAATGTTCTCTTTGGTGGGAATAATTGTAAGATAAATATTTTGGAAACATATTTTTATCTACATAAATAGTTCCATAATGATTACATACCCAGTGTTTACAAAGTTCTCTTAGAACTTTATTCATTTACACACTAAACATCCTCTACTTTATTAGAAGAGATTTAGCACATTTTAATTAAACCTGTCATTACAGGATACTTTAAAGAAAGAGTCATTCACCCTTTTTCTCTTTACTAAAAATCAGTGAGATGGAAAATTCATGAGCTGGACTGGTACATGATTCAAAGTTTCATACTTCATTCTCATGCCCTCACAACTTCAGAGAGTTGAGTGAATCTCATAAAATTAAATTTCAGAACACATTCTTATACTAGATACCCTGTCTCTCAAGCATATCATTCCAATTATTCTGTGCAAGTCAAAAATTGTTACTTTACATTAAGAGTATAGGAAACTTTAGCTAAACATTAAACTAAAAATATCTTAAATTTTAAACAGGTAGTTTTTTTATTTTCAATGATAGAAAAAAATATGCTCTATTCTCTTTGCTTCTTCACACATTTACACATTCTTTGTATCCTTTTTCCCTAGTTGTCATCCTTTTTTTCTCTCCCACACAAGTACCATACACAAGTCATGAAAAATAAGTGTTTAACTCAATTTTTAGTTCTCTGAATGAAAATTAAAGATGTGTACCTGGTTGGTAAATGTACTTTTAAGGAACAAACAAAGGGCCTTGTTTCAGAATTATCTTTTAACTTATAAAATATGAATATTTACCTGGAAATATGTATGTACAGAGACATACATACCTACTGTCATTTCTAGACTGGGTAAACTAAGGTGGGAGACTTCATTTTAGCAATGACCAGGACCATTTTATATTCTTATATTGGGATTTCAGAGTGATGAGAGAAAGAAAGAAAGAAAGAAAGAAAGAAAGAAAGAAAGAAAGAAAGAAAGCAGAGCTACTTCATCTCTATGTGATTCCTGACTGTAAATGCAGTAGGTAAGACATGTTATTTCTCCCATGCTGATAAACTTTATCATTTTAAGCTACAAGCCACAGTGGACCCATTCTCCTTTTTGACACTTTTGTTAAGGATTTGAGCAAAACCATGAGTTAAACCAAAACAAACACATGCATTAAAGTCCAAAGTTCAAAGTCTTAACTAATATTCATGAGAAGAAATATTGTGAGTTAAGTGGTATCATTGCATTCTTGGAAAACTCCTCATAAAATTTCTTGTAGTCCTCTTTGTCTTCAGCCAACTCAGATATCTCAAGGCATGTCTTCTTCATAATGTTTTTGCTGATAACATTCAGGATCTTGCTCTACTGGAGCATTTCTCAGGAGATGTTCAAGGGCTAGTCCTTGAAGTCAACCACACCATAGATAAAGTTGAAGTACTCAGGTATCAGCTCTTTACAGCTGTCTATGATAAACATATGATAGACATACAGTTTGATGTTGTGTTTGTTGTTTTCAAAACTGTCAAAGGGAGATTGCCAGGGAATGAATAGCAATGTAATGAATTCCAATTGACCTTCTACAGAAAAGTACTTGAGTGTCAAGTGTTCTTCCCAATCATTGGTGAGTCTCTTATAGAAACTCATCATATTCCTCTTGAATGATCTCCTCTGGGTTTCTGGACCAAATAGGCATAGTCTTATTCACTTAGTCTTGATCAGTAGATTTCTCCTTAGTCTCCATTTTCTTTTTGTTATATTTGCTGATGTCATTCTTCTTGACAGATATCATATCTTCAATCTTCTCTTCATCATCCTTATCTTCCTCCTTTTTCTCACCTTTTTATTCCTCTGCCTCATCATCATTGATCTCCCATTCCTTCTCCAAGCAGAAGGTGAAGGGGGTAGCTGATGAACTATAAGTGTTTCTTCACCATTTCTTTGACCTTTCTCTCCTCTAAATATTTTGCATGATCTACTTTCAGGGGAAGGATCACTTTGGTACTCTGGCCAATGGGCTGACTATGGTGTGTACAAACTGTGAGGGATTCACCAGCAGAAACCTCCCAGATATACTGCTCATCAATGTTATGCTTTGCAATCACTACCACTATCTCTGCCACTCAATAGGCCATATAGAATCCAACCCCAAACTGCCTAATCATGGAGAAGTCCACACCAGCCTTGAGAGCCCCCTCTATATCAGACTTAATGGTTCCCAAGCTATTTGTGAGCTATTTCAATCTAGGTCATGCCAATGTCTGTGTCTACCAAACTCAGTGTACACTTGTGAGGGTTGGAGATGATCTCAATTTTCAGCTCTTTTCTACTGTTAACTTGGAAGTGTCCATCAAACTTTCATTCCTAATCTTGTCCAAGACATCAGAAGCATTAGAGATCAATTCTAAAAAGAAAAATTCATTGTTGGAATAGAAAGTGTTGATGATAATGGAGAGGAGCTGGGCTATTTCAGCCTGAAAGGCAATGGTCTCCACCTCTTCCTCTCCATTGTACACTACCTCAAGCATCTTGAACCAATAACCAAGTAGTAGTACAGAGCAGGATGGACCTAGTCCATGTCTGACTGAGAAGGCAAACCCAGGCTACACAGGAGTGACTCAAGATGTTTTTGCTATTTTTAAGTATCCTACTTTACATACAACCTCTTTAGTTTTCAATTCTTAATTTTAAAAAACATATTATTTAAAATCATCTCTTATTGTAGCAACCCAATTATATTTCATTAATCAGACATTTTGCAACTGAACACCATAGAACTGTGATGAGGTGAAAGGAATGAAACAAGCCTCTGCCTGGAAAAATACTCACTATTTTTGAGTGAAAATGTGGTTCCTAATTACAGAAAAACAACACCAAAATAAAGATGCTGGTAAGGTCCTCTGTAGGCAGTTCCTTTTACAGAGGAAATGCCTTTCTGTTTAAGATGTAAGTATTTACTATGAGATGGCTTGAGCATTGCTATTTATAGATAAGAAAGTAGAAATACCTGATCCAAGGAAAAAAAAAAACCTAAAATTTGCTTCCCTTATTCTTATAATATAGAAACAATCTCAGTATGTAACCAGTAAACGGCATCAATACACTTTGAATATTTTACAAAAAAAACATACAGAAAAACAAACCAAAGTGATACATACTGTATGGGTTTTTGAAATGTAATAACTTGAAACAAGCAAAGCAATTCCCATCCCTTGGAGGGTATGTAAATGACAATACCTATATTGTTCTCAACAGTATAAATGGAAAAAGACCAAGATGCTAAAATCTTTAATAATGAAAAATCTATTACCTTCAACAACAACAAACCACTCAGCAGAATATCACAGCATAAATCAGTGACACATCAAAAATTATTGTTTTGATTGTTTTGTAGTCATTATGCAAAGGAAAGGGTCCAAGATATCACTCAATACCACCATGTGCTAATTCCTAAAGCTAAGCAAGGAACAATAAAAGTGATTTGCTTTTTAATATTCATAATTACATAAATCTTGTGGATACCCAAACTAATTACCCATTACAATTATAGACCAATATCTATTTCCCAGAATATCTTGATACTCAAACTCTTCTATTTTCTTTTCAACAGAAATATATGTGTCTAAATAACCCACACAGTAATTTTCTGTTGTTCTCTGTCTAGAGATGATACCCCATTGGAGATTTCCATGTTTTGTGTTAGCATGTGTATTAATATCACCATTGTTTTACTCTTCTATTGTTTATTACACTGAAGATAATAAATGTCTGTAGGCTTATATTTTTCAAAACATTAATATGGGTTCTAAAATGCTTTAACAGCCTCTCTAAACCACCACCCACCAGAGGTACGGCAAAGGAAAGGTTAATAGGGCAAAGGGGGATGTGGACCTGTTCAAAAATACTTCTTTGGAGCCAAACCAATCAAGAAAGCAGGAATTCAATTCACACGAATCAGCAGCAGTAGCTCAATCCACTCACAAACACCATTCATGAGTCATCTATGGCAGTTCAACCCAGAAAAAAAAGTGTGAGGTTCTGCCCATTATTCTGAATTCATGAAAGCAGCAATAACCTGCCCCCAGAATATCACAAGTTCTTTGCAGAGTTTCTCTCTTCAAAGTCATGAAGTCATGAAGAAGGCAAGGCCGGTGTCAGCAAAGCCCAATAAAAACTAGCAACAAGAGGTAAAGCAACCCAATACCACACAGAATTGTCCACTGTCTGTTGGATTATGTATATATATCCTTTCCAAACATCATGTGTTCTTTCAAGCATCCACTCTAGCAAACATCACATGCCTTTCTTCCAGAAAAACACCATGTATCTGTTTTCAACAAAGCATCCTCCCATGTGTCTGCAACAACAAAAACATTTTCTATGAGACAGTTTCCAGAAAAAGAAGATACAACTAAGTCTCCAAAGAAAATAGAAATTTCCACTTCGAATGTCCTTTAATCTATTTTCAATGTGTGTGTGTGTGTGTGTGTGTGTGTGTGTGTGTGTTATATCTCTGTGTGATATTTATGCTTGTAGGTATGCATGTGCATGCATAGGGCCCAGATGTCAGACTCCCTAACTAACAATTTTCACCTTATTCCTTTGATCCAGTCTTTCACTGAATTCAAAGGTAGGCTCAACACCAGAAACTCCACAAGTAATCCTTATGTTTCTGATTCCCAGAATTAACGTCTTAGAAGCACTTTTGGCTATCTGAACTCATTCTGTCATGCGTATTTGACAAGGACTGTAACCCACGACTATCTTTATAGCCTCATCTGTCGTCTCTTTATTCCCCTCTATGATTGCTTAATAGAAGAGTCAATGAAGAGTCAGTGCCATTTTCAATCCCAATTTTTGAAGGTTGTTTCATGTATTCACAATGTGGCTATTCAGATCATAGATAATTTTGGTTTTAGTTTGTTTTTGAATTTAATGCTTAGACAGTATTGCTTAGTTTGACAATACCAAAATTAGTCAAGAGTAGGAAGTATATTTCTGGATATAATTTTGCCTTTCCTGAGATTACTGGTATTTTTCAAAAAGGAAATAACTTTCTAACATGAATTTCTTCTCTACTAAAGAAAGTTCATGGAAAATAGCATAGAATAAGTGGAAAGACTATACTATCTAGAGGTCGGAGTATATTTTTGTGAAATAATAATGTCTTAGAGTAAATTTAATCGTTCTTTAAAAATCAATATTTTAATTTATACGAGAAAAATCTGATAAATTAAAAGTAATGTAATCTCAAAACTCAAAGAAAAAAAATAAGAAAATGCAAATTGTGTTGAGTGATCCAGGCATAGTAGAACACATCTTTAATCCCATCACTAGGGATACAGAGGTAAGCTGATCTCAAAGTTTAAGACCAGCCTAATCTCTATACTGATTTCTAGGACAGCAAGAGCTACTTAATGAAATTTTCAGCTCAAAAACAACCAAGAAAAATTAATGAATTACCTTCAGTGAAGATAGTGAACACTGTTTAGAAGGTAGGCAAATAGATAAATAAATACATGCCATTTATGAATAAGCAACAATTTATAAAATTTCCATGAATATATTTATACGGTGGCTATAATTATTATCTTTAAAGTCTTGCACAGGCAAAAACACAAACAAACAAATCAACAAAGACTCACATTTTTTAAAATCCTTTATTAGTCCTTGTCAGATATACAGAGCTTTCCCCAGTAAGGGTGTAATGTAAGAACATGTCACTTTGCAATTGTTTTACTAGAAAAAAAAAACCCTCCAACACAAGTCTAATATATAGTTATATGTATTAATAAAAGAGAATTTCCAAAATCAATTAAGCTTAACATGAATTTCATTTTATTATAGCTATTTACCAGTTTTCATTACTTTTGCATACAGCTCATCATGGAAACTTTATTTAAATTAAAAAAAAAAAAAAAACCAGTATTTATGTTTGGAACAGCCTGCATTGTGTGCCTTGAAAATTCAGGCATCATTTCAAGTACAGTGAATACAAAGTTGGGTAAAGGACAACTTGTTTATAAAGTTAGATTTAAATAAAGATTTTATCAATTGTTTCAGTGTTGGGGGCCGACTTTTAGCAGAAAGCGGCTATCAGCTTTGCAGCCATCTTGAGGCATATACTCTGACATGAGATTTGGATTACAATAGCCTACAACAGCTGAGAACACTCCGATAATCTTGGTTTAGATACCTTGAGATTAAAGGTGTGTGAGATTAAAGGTGTGTGAGATTAAAGGTGTGTAATTTAAGAGTATGATTTAGAAGTATAGAGATCAGAGTTAGAGACAAGACCTAAGGGCATGATTAAAGGTGTAACTTAGAGGCGTGGCTTAGAAGTAAGACATATAAAATGCAGAGGCAGACAGTAGGATTCAGACATTAGGGAGACACAGCAGAGAGAAGACATTAGGGATACGAGAGAGAGAGATTCATACACATCAGACATTAGGTAAAATCTGGCCTCACCCTCGCTCTTGCTGAACCCCCCCGACCTAAAGACCGGAGCGGCAGCTTGGGCCGGGATACAGTGGCCGCCCAAACGTGGGTCGGCCTGGGCCTCAACATTTTGCTCAGGCCGAGACATTTTTTGGCCACCCCAACGTGGGACTAGTGCGGTCCTCAACATTTCAGAAAAAATAATTTCATTATATATTAAAGCTGTTTGGGATGAGTTTTTCTTGTCACAAGTTATGGTTTTATGGCTCTTCATTTGTTTTTATTTATATTTGTTTATTTAGATATTAAATGTGGCCTCCTGCCCTGTACCCACGTAGATACTCTGCATTCTCCCACACATTTTCTTCTGAGATGGTGGACCTCAACGTGGAATATCAAGTCTCTACCAGATTAGGTGCATCCTATCCCACTGAGGACAGAGAAGGCAGCCATGTTGGGAAATGGATACAACAGTCAGACTACAACTTTAAGGAGATACTCTGCTCCAGTTGGGGGATCCACATGGAGACTGAGATGCATTTCTTCTACATATATGCCAGGGACCTCATTCCAGCCCATGAATGATCTTTGGTTGGTAACTCAACTCAGAAAGTTCCCATAGGACCAGGTTAGTAGACTTTGTTGGTACTCCTGTAGCGTTCTCATCCCCTTCAGGGCCTTCAACCATTTCACCAACTCTTCATGAAAGTCCCTGACCGCTGTCCATTGTTTGGCTGTGGGTAACTGATCTGTATCAGTCAGAGGACACTCAAAGGACTGTTATTTGAAGCTCCTGTCTACAAGCATAGCAGAGTATCATTACTAATGTATACTAGCTGGGGTGCATTGTCTGGCCTCAATGGAGAGGAAGTGCCAGAGGAGAATGGGAGAGAAATGCAGAAAGGATTGTGGGAGGGGATGACCATGGGGTGGGGGCAGTAAGTAGGATGTAAAGTGAATAAGTAAAATAACAACAACAACAACAATAATAATAATAATAACAATAATGTCAGAGATTGGTACTTGTCCAGTGGATAAGTTTAAAATTGGGCAAGTTGGTCATTCCTTCAGTCTTTGCTCCATTTCTTCCTATATTTCTTTTTGACAGGAAAATTTGGGGCCTGAAAATATTGTGGGTGGGTTGATGTTCTTATACCTCCACTGGGGTCCTGTCTGGTCACAGAGGATTGCCTCTTCATGTTCCATATCCCCACTATTAGGCATCTTGAATAAGGTCACCAATATTGACTTCTGGGGGTCTCCCATTTCAAGTCTCTGAAACTTTATAAAGATTTCTCTTATCCACCTTCCCCCTATTCCAAGGTGTAGATTTCCATTCATTCCCCTGACACTCAGGGACTCTTTTCTGTCTCTCCTCACAAGAGATCAATGGAATACAAATTGGAAAGGAAGAAGTCAAGATATCACTCTTTGCTAATGATATGGTAATATACATAAGTGATCCCCCAAATTCTACCAGGGAACTCCTATAGCTGATAAACAACTTCAGCAAAGTGCCTGGATATTAAATTAATTAAAAGGAATCAATAACCTTCCTCTAGTCAAAGGACAAATGGACTGAGAAAGAAATTAGGGAAACAACATCTTTCACAATAGTCAAAATTAATATAAAATATCTTGGTGTGACTCTATTCAAGCAAGTGAAAGATTTGTATGACAAGAACTTCGTGTCCCTGAAGAAAGAAATTGAAGAAGACCTCAGCAGATGAAAAGATCACTTATTCTCATGGATTAGAAAGAATAATATAGTAAAAATGGCCATATTACTGAAATTAATCTGCAGATTAAATGCAATCCTCATCAAAATTCTAACTTGAATGTTCATAGAGTTAGAAAGAGCAAATTGCAAATTTATTTAGAACACCAAAAAACCCAGGATAATGAAAACTATTCTCAACAGTAATTAAAAAAAAAAAAAAAAGCTTCTGGGAAAATTACCATCCCTGACCTCAACCTGTATTATATAGCAGTAGTGATTTAAAAAAAAAAAAAAAAAAAAGCATGATATTGGTACAGGGACAGTTAAATTAATGAAATAGAATTGAAGACTCACAAATGAATCCAAACATTTATTGTCACTTGATTTTTGACAAAGAATCTAAAATTATCCAGTGGGGATAAAACAGCATATTCAACAAATGGTACTGGCTCAAGTGGTGGTTAGAATGTAGAAAAATACAGATTGATCCATTCTTATCTCCTTGTACAATGCTCAAGTCCAAGTGGATGAAGGATCTCCACATAAAACCAATATGTAGAATCTAATAGAAGAGAAGGTGGGGAAGAAACTCAAACAGATGGACACAGTGAAAAATTTCCTGAACAGAACACCAATGGTTAATGCTTTAAGATCACCAGTCAGAAAATGGGACCTCATAAAATTGTAAAGTTTCTGTAAGGCTAAGGACATTGTCAATAGGACAAAATAGCAATCAACAGATTGGGAAAAGGTCTTTACCAACCATACATTTGATAGAGGGCTAACATCCAAAATATACAAAGAACTCAAGAAGTTAGACTCCAGAGAACCAAATGACCCTATTAAAAATGTACTACAGAGCTAAATAGAGAATTCTCAACTGAGGAGTCTTGAATGGCTAAGAAGCACTTTAAAAATGTTCAACATCATTAGTTATCAGGGAAATGTAAATCAAAACAACCTTGAGATTCCACCTCAGACCATTTAGAATGTCTAAGATCAAAAACACAGGTGACAGCACATACTATTGAAGATATGGAGAAAGAGGAACATTACTCCATTATTGGTGGGATTGTAAGCTGGTTCCACAACTCTAAAGATCAGTCTGGTGGTTCCTCAGAAAATCGTTCTGTCTGAGGACCCAGCTATACCACTCCTGGCATACCCAAAAGAGGCTCCAACATATAACAAGGGCACACATTCCACTATGTTCATAGCAGCCTCATTTATAATAGCCAGAAGTTGCAAAGATCCCAGATGTGCCTCAACAGACGAATGGATACAGAAAATTTGGTACATTTACCCCATAGAATACTATTCAGCTATTAAAAACAATGACTTGATGAAATTCTCAGGCAAATTGATAGAATTATAAAATATCATTCTGAGTGAGGTAACCCAGGAACAAAAGAACACACATGATATGTATTCACTGATGAGTGAATATTAGCCTCAAAGCTCACATTCCCAATTGAAACAACCCACAAACCAAATGGAATTTAAGAGGAAGGAAGACCAGGTTGTGGATGCTTCGGTCCTGAATTGAGGTGGGAACAGGATGATCGCAGGAGGTGGAGAAGGATGAGACCTGAGAGGAAGAGATGAAGATGAGGAAACAAAGGGGAGGCAGTATCAAGAACTGAAGGGGACAGGAGAGAGGTACAGAGGGTCACAAAATCGACTAAAAAATATGTAGCAGTAGGGGATAAAAAACTGGGGATAGCCACTGGACAGTCCCAGACTCCAGGGAAATGAGAGGCTCCCAGAACCTAGTGGGGATGACTTTAGCTGAAATGCACAGAGAAGGGGAGATAGAACCTGTAGAGGTTACCTTGAGTAGATAGGCACGTCCCTGATCAAGGGATGGGGACACCCACCAATCTCAAAGTTTATAAAACTTTGAGAAATGTTACTGCCCAAAGGAAGAACAGGGACAAAAAATGGAGCAAAAACTGAAGAAAGGCCAATCCAGGGACTGCTCCTCCTAAGAATCCATCCTGTCTGCAGACACATTTGCCATTGCCAAGAGGCGCTTGCTGATAGGAACTTGGTGTGGCTATTTCTTGGGGATTGCGGAAAGCAACCAGCCAAATGCAGATGTGCATTCTTGGAACCAACCATCGGATTGAGCTCAAAGACCCTGGTGATGGAGCTGGCAGGACTGGAAGAATGGAAAAGGATTACAACCTCATAGGAAGAACAACATTGGCTGGCTGGACCACCCAGTCCTGTCAAGGACTAACCAAAAAGTGTAAAGGGAAGGATCTATGGCCCCAGATACTTATGTAGCAAAAGATGGCCTTGTCTGACATATAAGGGAGGGGAGGCTCTAAGTCCTGTAGAGGTTTTTGGCCCTAGGGTAGTGGGATGCTGAAGGGGAGAATTGGTGGAGGAGCACTCTCATAGAGGCAAAAGAGAGGGAAGAGAGGACTGATGTTGATGGTGGGTTTGTGGAGGGGTAACCAGGAAGTAGAATATCATTTGAGATGTAAAAGAATGGAGTGATTAATTTAAAAAAATTAGAGAGATGGACTGAAAAAAATAAGAAATCAGTAGCCTTCCTTTATACAAATGATAAATGGGCTGAGAAAGAAATTAGGGAAACAACATCCTTCACATTACTCACAAATAATATAAAATATCTTGACGTAACTCTAACTAAGCAGGTGAAAAATGTGTATGACAAGAACATCAAGTACTTAATGAAAAAAGTTAAAGAAGATATCAGAAGGTAGAAAGATCCCCCATGCTAATGGATATGTAGGATTAGCATAGTAAAAATGAACATCTTACCAAAAACAATCTACAGATTCAATGCAATTTCTATCAAACTTTCAACAGACCTTGAAAAATCAATTCTCAACTTCATATGACAGAACACATACCAAGAGTAGGCAAAACAACCCTGAACAATAAAATATCTTCTAGGAGAATCACCATCTCTGATGTCAAACTGTACTACAGAGCAATAGTGATAAAACAAACAAACAAACAAACAAATAACCTCTTCATCTTATTGGTACATAAACAGGTTGACCAATGAAATCAAATCAAAGACCCAGAAATATAGCCACATACCTATGGACACTAGATTTTTTATAAAAAATGGCAAAGCCATACAATGGAAAAAAGAAAGTATCTTCAACAAATGGGTCTGGTCTAACTGGATATCTGCATGTAGAAGAATGCAAATAGATCCATATTCATCACCCTGCACAAAATTCAAGTCCAAGTGGATCAAGGATCTCAACATAAAGTGAGATACACTAAATCTCATAGAAGAGAAAGGGAAAATATCCATCAATGCATTGATACAAAAGACAATAGCCTGATCAGAACACCAATGGCTGAGGCTCCAAGATCAACAACTGATAAATGGGACCTCATTTTTTTTTAAATGTAAGATGACTATGGCACATTTAAAATAGTGCCACTAGTGCACCAACAATGGTCAAATCAAAAACACACTGAATATAAGATATTTCAATTCTAAAGTTTTGTACTAGATAGTTGTAGCTAGATGACATTTACATTAAGGCCATTTCTCTTTCATTTCAGATGCACAGGACTTATTAAAATACCTATAACAGAGATAAAGACTTCTTTACAAATAATTTTTTTTTTAGCATTTTCAGGTACTGATTTTATATCCTAAGCCATAGTAATGTTCCAAAATAGGAAATATGCTTTGGTTTTCAACATTCTCAACGACAGAATTCTCACAGTATTTAGTCTATCTGGTATTTCCACACACTCCATTATATGTATGTGATCTCTTTGCAGAAAGGAAACATAATGTTTTTGTAAACAAACTACAGAGCATTCTTTAGAATTATTTAAGTAGGCAATCGAGTCTGCTGCGCCTGCTGCCACTACTAAGGTTTCTTCAACACATTGTGAGTGTTGGTAACAGCAACCAACACAGAACCTAGTTAATATAATCTAAGGTGGAAATGTCATATGCTTAGATGAGAACTTCAGAAAGAAATGTATTTTCTCTTGGAAAAAGCAGAACAATATAAAGTTAAAGCAGTTAAAATGAATTTTTTTCTTCTATTTCCAAGTACCAAAAATGGATCATATTATTAAAGTCACAGAAGTGTTTATAGATGCATTTATTATACATGTATTCTTTTCATATCAAATATCTCACTTTCAAAATATTAGTAGATAGACCAGTACATATTTTCTCTATTAGAGATATTTCTATTAAATATAATAGAAATTGATTCAACAGACTGCATTTTAAAATTACAGTATTCTCTAGTATGGACAATTTTTAACATAAACATAATCATAATCATAAGGATTAGAACAAGGACCTTATGCATACCAAACACAGCCTCAGCAACTATTACTGGGCCAATTCTGCTCCATCTGCATTTATGATTATTTTCCTTTATGCTGTATGATCATGAAAAATATTCCAGCTGTAACAGAAATTAATCCAGAAATATTTTATATATTCTAAAGTATATATAAAAATAGTCATAATTCTACAAGTAATCTAAAACTTAAATAACACCAAAAGTTCTGTAATATAAAAGTCCATTCACATTAAAAGAGTTTAATAGAGGTTTTATTTTCTTTTGCCTAATTGCACTTGGCATGAATTGAATTCATCTCTGACTGTCTAATACAATATGGAGATATGCTGGAAAAGCTATGAGTGCCTTTATGAATTGGCTAATAACCAGGGTGGGGAGTCACTGTCAATATTGCTGCTTCTTGATTCATACTTTACCCTCATGACTATTCGTCAGAAGGTTCATTCAAACATTGTTCCTTCAATGGAGCCTCCCTAACACTCATTGATCACATTGTGTAGTGCCAGGGAGATGTTAGTGATCCAGAAAAACCAGACAGGAGCCGATCTAATGCAACTCACAAAAGGGTCTTTATTCTATTTGCTCTAGCTTGGCCCCTCCAATGCACCACTATCATGCAGGCCAGTTTTGGTGGGTGGGTGAGCCCTGAATATCTGTCAGAGCAAGGCTTTATAGTAAGCAGCAAGCAGGTGGTGAGTGTGCAAGCATTGGCTGGTGCTTGGAGTTATCCTGGTGATACAGGTTTGTTGGGGGAATAATATGGAGATACAGGTCATGTTGAAGGTGTAACCTGGAAACACTGGTCTTACTGGGTATTAGCCTAGAGGCTAGAGCTAGGCTCCAGTATTGTTGGGGGCAACTTGAAAACTAATGCTAGGTGCCAGCCTGTTAATTTACCTAAGTTTGAACTTAGGTCAGGTTCTGTAAAATAGAGTCTGAACTTAATAGATTTGGCCTCTCAGTTAGAATTAGTTATCCTTCAAACTCCTATGTCACATGGTTACAGTAGTGGATATTTCTTCTAGTTTACTTTTGAATATAAGTATATATATATATATATATATATATATATATATATATATATATATCCAAAGGTTTAAGGACCAATGTTTAAGGCTTTATCCTGATTCGGGCAATTTGGGCATGTATCAAAGAACCACATGACATTTTTTAAAATGTGCATAATTATCATGACAATTAAAAACTAGAATGAAACATAACATTGGAAACTAATTCCTGTATGTAAACTGAAAATTCATTGTCTTATATATGTAATGCCAAGTTAAAATGGAACTGTACATATAAATCCCTAAATAAGATGCTCTATGGAAAATTGTTCCACTTCAAGTACAATCCTAACTCGTATAGATTTTTATTTTGAAATATAAGTAATCAGACCATTTTAACAGGTTGTAATAAACAATTTTACATGGTACAACACGCAGAGCTACAGAATTAAGAAATATTTTACAATAATAACAATGGTAGAAAACAGGATGCTGCCCTTTTATAAAGAAAGGCTTCAAGAGAGATGATCAGATTGAATAGGTAGATAATGAGTAGGGTAATTCAGGAAAAGAGAAGCCCTCTGTGGCCAGAGGTAAGTTGCAAGTGACTTGTTCTACTTACTTCCAGTAGAGAAAAGAGGTAAAAAGTCATTGAAAAAATGGAAATTATGTGGAAAACATAATGGGCAAGAGTACTGTCAATTGATAGAGTACATCCATCAGTGAACAAGTACATTCAAGAACTGAGATTTCTTAAAGTATATGGCAAACTCCATCCATTTGTGGAGGGGTGAAGGACAGTTGGTTCCCACTTGGTCAAAGTGCTTCAATATTGGAAATCAGAGAATGAGGTCTGTCGCTTGAGATTAACTGGTAATATTCTGCTTGGTTACAGGGTACTCCAGGTTGTTTTAGGAATAAAAAGAACTTTAGTTTGTAACTGCTTAGTGGCAATACTGGGTTATAGAACTCTATCTTTGCTAATTTCTGATGTGGCAAAGCTAAAATTAGCCAGTAGTAATTTTGGAATGATGTTTTTAAAATATCCATATTCATCAATGTTTTAAGTGTTTTTAAGTTTATGGGGCTCGTAAAATTTACTTGTGGAATTTATTGTTATAATTCATCGGTTGTCCACAATAGAGTTCAGGGTATTTCTAGTAATTCTGACCCTAAGAAAGAAGTTCAGTTACACCTGCTCTCTCTCTTTCACTGAGTCATTTTACACAGAGGCTATTTCATGCAGATGCAAAACTCCCCTTAAGCAAGAGGATCTCTGTATTTCATTCACTTTTCTAAAACATTAAAGAGGAGATTTTTTTCATTAGCGCTCAAATTTTCCACACAGGTTTTTTCCCCCATGTTTGCTTCCACTGCTCTTTAAAAGATATTTTTTCTTTTTTTTTTTTGGTTTTTTTTTCATGATATCAAAAGAGCTTTATTTAATCAAGTCTTATCTAACTTACAATAAATATCCCTGAACTACATAAACAACAGTGCTAACAAATCAGATATGCTAAGAAGAAGCCATAAAATGTTTTATATAACTGATAAATTAAAAGTATGATACTTTGAGAGAAAGAAATTATACTCATATATCCATTATGTCAGTATATTTTCATAATTGTTCTATTTTCTATTAGGAATTTTTTTAAAATTTTTTTATTAGATATTTTATTTACACTTCAGATGGCATCCCCTTTCCCCATTCCCCCACCCCCACCCCCTTAGGAGACCCCTATCCCAAGCCCCCTTTTCCTTTTTGCATTTATACATTTTTTAAAAATAATGTTAATCATAGGCTTTATAAGTTTGGAATTGTTCAATCAGAGGTGTAACCCACTGACCAACCTAGATATAACAACTATCTTTGACTGGTGGAGATACTTGAACCTCTGGCTCCCTGTCTCCCCCCTCTTTCTCTCTTTCATCACCTAGCTTCTCCTCTCTTTCTTCTTCTCCTCTTCTTACTCCTTTTCTTCCTCTCAGTACTCCTCCTACCTTAGCTCCTCCTATACATCACCTTTCCTGTTACAATGAAACTTTTCTCTCAAAATACAATTAGAACACAATTATGCCAATTTGTACCAGTGAGGTACAGGATAGTCCTAATACCCAGTCCATCCTTTTGTTGACTAACCAGCTCCTCTGTCATCTATTCTAACTAAAACATGTAGTTCTGAACCTGGCTTTAGGATGAATGTCAGCTGACGACCATCCACTCAAGTCTTTTCTCTTAAGGTCAATAGCTATATGTTTTCAACCCCATCAGAAATCCAGAATGACTGAGTTAACTATAATTGTGGGAAGCACAAAACATAGTTTCTAAAACTTAGCCAATTTATAGAGACCTCTGAACACCTGGACACTCGCTCTACTTCAAAACGTTGGAGCATCTGTTCTTCTGCCTTCTGGCCCAGGATCATCTGACAGACCTTAGTGCTGCAGAATTATTAAGGGCTGATTACTCTGTCTAGGCAGATATAATCAGTTGACTATTCTGCAAGTGTGTCCTTTTCTGGACAGTAATTTGTCTGTAGAAGGAAAGTGGCAATTCTTGCCTAGTGGCTGTCTCACCACAAGTGGAGTAACTCCAAGGATGCTCAATTTCTTCTTAAAATTCAATATAGGAAGCTGTCTGGAGCAGACAGGTCTCTAATGAAAATGAACATTAATACTGAAATGTTTGTCATGTCAATTCTAAGGATTTCTGATGTTTTGAAAACCAGCTATCCATGTAAGGTAATCTGGACTGTTGCCTGTTAACTCCACTCAGCTATTTCTAAATAAAACATAGAGAACACCCTTATAATAAACTCCAAGCCATGAATTTGCTATAGTCCCTTAACTCACAGGCTGACCATCTCAAATCAGTTAAGTTAAAGAAGGACTGGGTCTAAGCTTTGTATTCCTAAATGTGTTATACTGGTACAATGCCTATGGAAGTAACAATATTCATCTCACTCTTATATCACTAAGAAGCTCATGCCAATGAAAATCCTAAAGTTTGTAAACAAAGTAAATTGGTGCCATTTAAGAATTTATATCTTCATCTTGATATTAATTATACAGATTTCTACTAATAGGTTATGGCTATGCAATAAACCCTAGCTAATCCTCTCTATTCCGACAAAACCACTACTTTTCCCTAGAGAGACAGCCCAACATTTACCACCTTAGTCCCCAATCCCAGGGAATAGGGGCGCTGACTCATCATTAGCTTCTTCAAGCTGATTATGGGCGTTGAGATATTAGAAGAGGAGTGGGGGGTAGAGAGCAAGTTGACAATCCTCTGATGCTGTGTATTCGCTGCCTCCAGATGGAATTCCTGGACCTCAGAGGTTTGAGCAGGTCTGGCCAGCTTGCTTGGGCAATATTTACATTTCAAATTTTATCCCCTTACCATATTTCCCCCACCACCCAGGAATCCCTTATCCCATCCCCCCTCCTCCTGCCTCTGTGAAGGTGTTTACCCACCTACTCCCAGCCCCCCTACCCCCTCAGATTCCCCCCCCTCTGTGCTCAGCCTTCAGGGTACCAATGATCTTGTCTCCCACCTATGCCTGACAAGGCCATCCTCCCCTACATATACAGCTGGAGTCATGTGTCTCTCCATATGTGCTCCTAGGCTGGTGGTTTAGACCCTGGGGAGCTCTGGCTGGTTGGTATTGTTGCTCTCCTCACGGGGCCACCAGCTCTTAAGGTTCCTTCTATTTACTAACTCCTCCATTGGGAACCTTTGATCAGATTAATGGATAGCTGTGGGTATCTGTCTCTGGGGGACCTCTAAGAAGATAGCCTTATCTGGCTGCTGTCAGCTTTCCCATCCTGACATCCCTATCAATGTCTATTTTTGGTGACTGCCCATGGAATGAATACCTAGATGGAATGGTCTCCCTACAACCCCCCCTTCAGCTTCTGTCCCACACTTTGTCTCCATATTTGCTCCCTTGGGTATTTAGTTACTCCTTCTAAGAAAGACCTAGGCATCCTTACTTGTTCTTTCTTCTTCATGAGCTTCATGTCGTCTGGTAGTTGAATCTTTGTTGTTTCAAACTTTTGGGCTAATCTCCGCTTATCAGTGAGTAAATACCATGTGTGTTCTTTTGTGATTGGGTTACCTCACTCAGGATGATATTTTCTAGATCCATCCATTTACCTAAGAATTTCTCGAATTCATTATTTTTAATAGCTGAGTAATATTCCATTGTGTAAATGTACCACATTTTTTGTATCCATTCCTCTGTTGAAGGGCATCTGGGTTCTTTCCAGCTTCTGGCTATTATAAATAGGGCTGCTATGAACATAGTGGAGCATATGTCTTTGTTATTTGTTGAGGCATTTTCTGGGTATATACCCAGAAGTGGTATAGCTGGGTCCTCAGGTAGTGCTATGTCCAATTTTCTGAGGAACCGCCAGACTGACTTCTAAAGTGGTTGTACCAGCTTGCAACCCCACCAACAATGCAGGAGTGTTCCTCTTTCTTCACATCATCGCCAGCATCTACTATCACCTGGTGTGAGGTGGTATCTCAGTGTTGTTTTGATTTGCATTTCCCTGATGACTAAGGATGTTGAACATTTCTTAAGGTGCTTCTCGGCCATTCAAGTTTCCTCAGTTGAGAATTCTTTGTTTAGCTCTGTACCCCATTTTTAATGGGGTTATTTTGTTGTTTGGTGTCTAATTTCTTGAGTTCTTTGTAAATATTCGGTATTAGCCCCCTATCGGATGTAGGATTGGTAATGATCTTTTCCCAATCTGTTGGTTGCCGTTTTGTCTTGTTGACAGTGTCCTTTGCCTTACAGAAGCTTTGCAATTTGATGAGGTCCCATTTGTCGATTCTTGATCTTAGAGCATAAGCCATTGGTGTTCTGTTCAGGAACTTTTCCCCTGTGCCTAGGTATTCAAGGGTCTTCCCCAACTTCTCTTCTAATAGTTTCAGTGTATCTGGCTTTATGTGAAGGTCCTTTATCCACTTGGAGTTGAGCTTTGTGCAGGGGGATAAGAATGGATTAATTTTCATTCTTCTACATGTTGACCTCCAGTTGAGCCAGCACCACTTGTTGAAAATGCTGTCCTTTTTCCACTGGATGGATTTAGCTCCCTTGTCAAAGATCAAGTGACCATAGGTGTGCGGGTTCATTTCTGGGTCTTCAATTCTATTCCATTGATCATCCTGTCTGTCTCTGTACCAATACCAAGCAGTTTTTATCACTACTGCTCTGTAGTACAGTTTGAGGTCCGGAATGGTGATTCCCCCAGAGGTTCTTTTTGTTGAGAATAGTTCTTGCTATCCTAGGTTTTTTGTTATTCCAAATGAATTTGTAAATTGCTCTTTCTATCTCTATGAAGAATTGATTTGGAATTTTGATGGGTATTGCATTGAATTTGTAGATTGCTTTTGGCAGGATAGCCATTTTTACTAAGTTAATCCTGCCAATCCTGGAGCATGGGAGATCTTTCTATCTCCTGAGATCGTCTTCAATTTCTATCTTCAGAGACTTGAAGTTCTTGTCATACAGATCCTTCACTTGCTTTGTTAGATTCACTCCAGGATAATTTATTTTATTTGTGGCTATTGTGAAGGGTGTCATTTCCCTAATTTCTTTCTCTGCCTGTTTATCCTTTGAATAGAGGAAGGCTGCTGATTTGTTTGAGTTGATTTTATATCCAGCCACATTGCTAAAGTTGTTTATCAGGTTTAGGAGTTCTCTGGTGGAAGTTTTAGGTTCACTTAAGTATACTATCATATCATCTGCAAATAGTGAAATTTTGACTTCTTCCTTTCCTATCTGTATCCCTTTGACTTCCTTTTGTTGTCTAATTGCTCTGGCTAAGACTTCCAGTACTATATTGAATAGGTAAGGTGAGAGTGGGCAGCCTTGCCTAGTCCCTGATCTTAGTGGGATTGCTTCAAGTTTCTCTCCATTTAGTTTGATGTTGGCTACTGGCTTGCTGTATATTGCTTTTACTATGTTTAGATATGGGCCTTGTATTCCTGATCTTTCCAAGACTTTTAACATGAAGGGATGTTGAATTTTGTCAAATGCTTTCTCAGCATCTAGTGAGATGACCATGTGGTTTTTCTCTTTGAGTTTATTTATGTAGTGGATTACATTGATGGATTTCCGAATATTGAACCATCCGTGCATTCCTGGGATAAAGCCTACTTGATCTTGATGGATAATTGTTTTGATGTGTTGTTGGATTCAGTTTGCGAGAATTTTATTGAGTATTTTTGCATCAATATTCATAAGAGAGATTGGTCTGTAGTTCTCTTTCTTTGTTGGGTCTTTCTGTGGTTTAGGTATGAGTGTAATGGTAGCTTCATAGAATGAATTGGGTAGTGTTCCTTCTGTTTCTATTCGATGGAATAACTTGAAGAGGATTGGTATTAGGTCTTCCTTGAAGGTCTGAAAGAATTGTGCACTGAAACCATCTGGCCCGGGACATTTTTTGGTGGGAAGATTTTTAATGACTGTGTCTATTTCTTTAGGCGTTATGGGACTGTTTAGATGATTTATCTGCTCCTCGTTTAACTTTGGTACCTGGTATCTATCTAGAAAATTGTCCATTTCCTCCAGATTTTCCAATTTTGTTGAGTATAGGCCTTTGTAGTAGGATCTGATAATTTTTTAAATTTCCTCTGTTTCTGTTGTTATGTCTCCCTTTTCAGTTCTGATTTTATTAATTTGAATGCTGTCTCTGTGCCCTTTGGTTAGTCTGGCTAAGGGTTTGTCTATCTTGTTGATTTTCTCAAAGAACCAGCTCCTGGTTTTGTTGATATTTTGTATAGTTCTTTTTGTTTCAACTTGGTTGATTTCAGCCCTGAGTTTGATTATTTCCTGCCGTCTACTCCTCTTGGGTATACTAGCTTCTTTTTGTTCTAATGCTTTCAGGTTTGCTGTCAAGTTGTTAATGTATGCTCTTTCCACTTTCTTTTTGTGAGCACTTAGACCTATGATTTTTCCTCTTAGTACTGCTTTCAATGAGTCCCACATGTTTTGGTATGATGTGTCCTCATTTTCATTTAGATCTAAAAAGTCTTTAATTTCTTTCTTAACTTCTTCCTTGACCAAGTCATCATTGAGTAGAGCATTGTTCAGTTGCCAAGTGTATGTGGGCTTTCTGTTGTTTTTGTTTATGTCAAAGACAATTCTTAACCCATGGTGGACTGATAAGGTACTAGGGATTATTTCAATCTTTTTGTACCTGTTGAGGCCTGTTTTGTGACCAATTATATGGTCTATTTTGGAGAAGGTACCATGAGGTGCTGAGAAGAAGGTATATTCTTTTTTTTTAGGATGAAATGTTCTATAGATGTCAGTTAGGTCCAATTGGTTCATAACTTCTGTTAGTTTCATTGTGTCTTGATTTAGTTTCTGTTTCCATGATCTGTCCATAGCTGAGAGTGGGGTGTTGAAATCTCCCACTATTATTGTGTAGGGTGCAATGTATGCTTTAAGCTTTAGTAAAGTGTCTTTTATATATGTGGGTGCCCTTACATTTGGGGCATAGATGTTGAGAATTGCAAGTTCCTCTTGGTACATTTTTCCTTTGATGAATATGAAGTGTCCTTCTTTATCTTTTTTGATTACTTCTGGTTGAAAGCTGATTTTATTTGATATTAGAATCGCTACTCCAGCTTGTTTCTTGGGACCATTTGCTTGGAAGATTGTTTTCCAACCTTTTACTCTGAGGTAGTGTCTGTCCTTTCAACAGAGGTGCGTTTCCTGAATGCAGCAAAATGTTGGGTCCTGTTTACGTATCCAGTCTGATAGTCTATGTCTTTTTACTGGAGAATTGAGTCCATTGATATTAAGAGATATTAAGGAAAAATGAGTGTTGTTTCCTGTTATTTTTGTTATTGGCATTGCAGATATGTTTGTGTAGCTACCTTCTTTTACGGTTTTTGGAAGATTACTTTCCTGCTTTTTCTAGGTTGTAGTTTCCCTCCTTGTGATGGAGTTTTCCACCAATTATCCTTTGAAGTGCTGGGTTTGTGTTGAGATACTGTGTAAATTTGGATTTGTCATGGAATATTTTGGTTTCTCCATCAATAATGATTGACAGTTTTGCTGGGTATAGTAGTCTGGGCTGACATTTATATTCTTTTAGGGTCTGTACGATATCAGTCCAGGATCTTCTGGCTTTTATGGTCTCTGGTGAGAAGTCTGGTGTAATTCTTATAGGTCTGCCTTTATATGTTACTTTGCCTTTTTCCCTTACTGCTTTTAGTATTTTTTCTTTGTTTTGTACATTTGATGTTTTGACTATTATGTGGCGGGAAGTATTTCTTTTCTGGTCTAAACTATTTGGAGTTCTGTAGGCTTCTTGTATATTTATGGACAGCTCTTTCTTTAGGTTAGGGAAGTTTTCCTCTATAATTTTGTTGAGGATATTTACTGGTCCTTTAAGTTGGGAGTCTTCCCCCTCATCTATTCCTATTATCCTTAGGTTTGGCCTTCTCATTGTGTCTTGGATTTCTTGTATATTTTGGGTTAGTAGCTTTTTGTATTTTGCATTTTCTTTGACAGTTGTGTCAATGTTTTCCATGGTATCTTCTGCACATGAGATTCTCTCTTCCATCTCCTGTATTCTGTTGGTAATACTTGTGTCTATGACTCCTGATCGTTTTTTTAAGTTTTCTATCTCCAGGGTATTCTCCCTTTGTGATTTCTTTATTGTTTCTACTTCCATTTTTAGCTCCTGCATGGTTTTGTTTAATTCCTTCTCCCATTTGGTTGCATTTTCTTGCAATTCCTTAAGGGATTTTTGTGTTTCCTCTTTAAGGGTTTCTATCTGTTCTTTGAGAGTGTTATTTATGTCTTTCTTAAAGTCCTCTATCATCATCATGAGAAGTGATTTTAATTCTGAATCCTGCTTTTCTGGAGTGATGGGGTGTTCAGGGCTTGCTATGATGGGGGAACTGGGTTCTGATGATGCCATGTAACTTTGATTTCTGTTGCTTATGTTCTTGCGCCTGCCTTTTGCCATCTGGTTAAATCTAGTGCTACCTGTGCTTCTGTCTCTGATTGTAGCCTGCCTTTCCAGTTGTCTGGCTTGTGTTTGGTCTTCTAGGGGTCCAGATGTCTCTATGATTTTTTCCAGCTGCACTGATTACGGTGGTATCTCTAGGATGCCTCAGGATATGGTGCCTCCAAGGTAGCAGTCCAGCTATTTGTCTGCTGTTCTGGGTGCAGTGTCTCCTCTTGGATATCTCAGGATATGTTGTCTGACACTCTGAGTTCAGTTGTTCCTCTGTGGCTCTGGGTTGAGTGGACCTTCCAGTATGTCTCAGGCAGAATCCGGGTCCACACAACTGCAGACCTGGCAGAGGTCTCGTCTAGGCCTCAGACCCGGGAGATGGGCCGAAGGGGGGTGCTGGCCGGCAGGGGCAGGGGGGGGGGGTATCTGCTGGATTCTGAGCACTCAGGGCACCCAACTATGAGTTCAGGGTAGTATGTGGGTTTTCCTACCTAAAGCTGGTTGTGGGATCTGTGGAGCCCCCAGAATATGTCTGGCAGCAGTAACCTAGGTGCACTCACCAACAGGCCTCAGACCGGAAGAGGGGCACGCGGCGGCAGGGGAGTGCTAGGGCTGGCTATGGGTTCTATGGATCCCCCAGAATGTGTCTGGCGGAATCCGGGGTACACTCACCAGCCGGCCTGGCAGAGGTCCGGCCCGGGCCTCAGACAGGAAGAGGGGCGCGCAGTGGCAGGAGAGTGCTAGCACTGGCTATGGGTTCTTTGGATCCCCCAGAATGTGTCTGGCAGAATCCGGGTTGTACTCACAAGCTGGCCGAGCAGAGGTCCGGCCCAGAAAAGATATTTTTTCTGCCATGCAAAATCTTTCGAAATGCTGTGATCTCTGTCTTCTAGCCCTTGTATACATGACAACAACAACAACAACAACAAAAACCCTTTCACCATGAATAATTGGCTTCTAGAAGACTGGGAGGGGGCATTCAGTCTCCAAATGAAAATCATAAAAGGTGTTCTTTGCGTGTAGAAGAAATGAAGAAGACATTTATGAACTAACAATGTTTTATAGCAGTTTTGAAGTTCAAATAGTATACAACATGATTACAGCCTTACAAGAAAAAATGTTGTAATAGTGTTATAAGCTTTAAGGAATATTCACATCTAAGTTTTCTCCAAGTACCTTTCTAGCATCTTTTAGGAAACAGCGAATCTTTTTTCCCTCCCACTCCACATTCTTCCTTATGATCCTGACATACAACTCTGCCTCAGAGGCTAAATTAATGTGTTAAATTTAGTTAGTAAGAACAAATATCATGGCTTCTCCATTATTTTGACAGGACTGAAATTGCTCTGGTGATTCATTAATCAACTTATCAAATATGGAGTAGGATAGTGAACATACTAATTGAAAATCAAGAAACAGAGATTAAGTGTTTAATGTCAAAAGCTCAGAGACAGGTTTCAGGTAATTGCCAAAGAGACAATTCACATGAGTTTTAAATGTAAGTACTTGATCTCTGTTAAAATAAAGGCACTTTCTCATTACTTGGAAGAAGCTTCTTATTCACAGAATTTAATTTGGATTAAATAAGCAACTTAAATTTTAAGAAAAGATGCACTCAATTGTAAGCAAAATTTTAATTTAGGTCTGTACAAAAGTAAAAACAATCTGTAAGTATTCAAAATGGAACAGAAAATGCTCTGTTAAATATACACATTAAAAACACATTATGTTCTCAAAACAAAGCAATGCCTGGTAAGTATTTTGAAAGCTTAATTTGTTTTTATTATATGCTGCAGTGCAACTGTTTATTATTACAAAGGTACTATGTGTAAAATGATACTATTTGAAATTCATAAAAGAACAAAAGGAATTTAACCATCTTAACTCCAAGCCAGGAAGTTCTTAATTTCTGTTAAAACACACAAAATGTCATGTGTATTATTTTCAATAAAATACATATATTTTGATATTCTCTTCATCTATAGATTATAAATGAGATATGAGCAAATAGATTGGAATAAGGATAGATCTTTAAAACATAAAATCACAAGTGGTCCTAAAAACAATACTATTGAAAAATTATCATCAAGTTCAAATATATTAAATTGAATCTTATAAATATCAATTTCAGTAGGTCCTTAAATCTTATCTTAATTGCAACTCCATCTCATCTAATCAAGTCCTTCATTCCAGTTTTAAACTATATTTCTGTTTTCACCACCCCGTCATTCAGAATGATTTGAATTTACAGAGAAGTCCAAGATAAATCCAAATATTTCAAGATTTGTTTAACATGACAAGAATGTAGATGTTGAATATATTCTGTATATGTCTTTCTGTTTTTCAAAGTCATCATGTTACTTAAAATACACCAGATTTGAAAATGCTAATATCACATCTATAATTTCTCAAGTACTCAGAAAGTGACAAAAGAATAATGCCCAGGGCATTTTTTCCTGAGGCAGAAAAATTGGAGTGGAATATGACCACAAGAGGATGAAAGGAAGAGAAGGGATGGGATTAAGAGCAAAGAAATAAATATGATTAAATGTATTGTATATGCATATATACAGTTAATAACATAATCTACACTATACAATGAAAATTCATATTCTATGTAGAGAAATGATATATAAAAATAGGGACAAAATTTTGTAAAAGAGTAAATTATGAAAAAAACAACAAGAAGAGAAACCATCAGCCCTGGCACACAGGACTCCAAGTCTTAAGGAAATGTGTGTGACAGATTTGCCAGGCTTTTTCTTGGTGATATGCCTGGATTTGTCTGTTTGAACTTGTTTCTCTTATCCCTTTTCCTCCTTCATGTCCCTGCCAATGGAACAATTCCACCTTGTGAATCACACTTATTATAAACTTATATTCAGCCCAAAGTGTTATTAAGTCATACTAGATTTATGTATAAATTTATTATTTATTTTTTACATGTTATATCCCAACCACATTTCACCCTACCTCCACTTTTCTTATAAACCCTCCAACTGCCCTCTCCCCCAGATCCACTATTCTGTATCCCTGCCAAATAAATAAACAAACACCAGGCCTCCCAGATATATCAATGAAGCATAGTATAACAAAATGCAATAAGGCTAAACCTTATTCATTCAAGACTGGAAAAATACGACTAGGAGAATAGGGGTGCCAAAAGGAGGCAACGTATCAAAAATGTCCCCACTTCTACTGCTAGGAGTCCTACAAAAATACCAAGATAAACAACCATACATGGTCTATAATTGTTGTTTTACTCTTTGAGACTCTGTGCACCTTAGGAGTAGGGGGACGGTCTCCTATGGGTACCACATGCCCTGCTACATGAAGTCAGAGCAGAACTAGGCATATCCTTTCTTACTGAAGTCAGACAAGGCAGTCCAGCTAAGGGAAAAGAATACAAAGGAAAACAACAGAGTCAAAATCAGCACACACTCCAATTGTTCGGAGACCCATCTGAAGACCAAGATGCTTGTCTACTATTTATATATAGGAGTCTAGGTCTAGGCCATGCATGCTCTTTGGGTGGTAGTTCAGTTTCTGTGAACTTCCACGGCCCAGGTTTGTAGATCCTTTTGTGGTGTACTCAACCCCTTCTGCTCCTTCAATACTTCCTCCCACTCTTCCACAAGATTCCCTGAGCTCCCCCTAATGTTTGGATGTGGCTCTCTGTATCATGTTTCCATCAGCTGCTGGGAGAAGCTGCTAGGGAGACAGTAATGGGAGGCACTTGTCTGCAAGTATACCAGAATATCATTAGTAGTGTCACTCATATTCTGTAGGCTACCATTGTGTTTTATTGATTATGTCCTTTGTCTTATAGAAGATTTTCAGTGTCATTTATGAATTGATGATCTTAGTGCCTGAGCTGTTCATGTGCTGTTCAGGAAATTGTCTTCTGTACCATTTAAGGCTATTCTCCATATTTTCTTCTATTAGATTTAGTGTATACAGTTTTATGTTAAGGTCTGTGACCTACTTGGACTTGTGTTTTGTTTAGGATGATAGATCTTACCTATTTTGCATTGCTGATATCCAGTTAGACCAGCATCATTTGTTGAAGATACTTTCATTTATCCATTGTATTGTTTTAGCTTCTTAATAAAAAATGAAGTGTCTGAAGGTATGTGTTTATTTATGGATCTTTAATTGTACCCTACTGATCGACCAGATTGTTTCTATATCAATACCATGAATACCATGTATTTTTTACTATAGGTCTATAGTATATCTTGAAATCAAAGATGGTGATACTTCCATAAGCTTTTATTTTTTTCTCTTTGTCAATTGTTTATTCACAGCAATGAGAAATGTAACTAATGCATCATTCTATTCTTTACAGAAAGTGAAAATACTCACAGTGAAAAAGTATCTGTATGAGTACAATACATAAGTCATCTTCCTGGAGAGCTAGGTGTTAATTATTAGTTCACATTTACTTTTGTTTATGGAGGATCAAGAAAGGAGACTGTGGAAATATTCATTTCTTATTTTTCTTCAATCAATGATTCTATCATCATCATCATCACTATTTACAATCCAGCCATTGCCCCTCTCCCTGTTCACCCTTCCTTGGCTCCTCATCCCATTCCTCCAAACCTCTGTCTCCAAGAAGATGTGCACTCCCACACACCAGAACTCCCCCCTCCCACCTGTAGGGCCTCGTGTCTTTCCAGGATTAGGGGCATCTTCTACTACTGAAGTCAGACCAGACAGTCCTCTGGTGCAAATGTTTCCGGGACTGGGACCAGATCCTGTGTGCCACCTGATTAGTGGCTCAGTTTCTGGGAGCTCAAAGGGCTCCGGGTTAGTTAACACTGCTGCACTTACTATGGGGTCCCTCCTGTTCAGCTTCTTCAATCCTTCTCCTAATTCGACCATCAGGATCCCCCACTTAAGGCCAATGGTTGGGCATAAGTAACTGCATCTGCCTCAGTCAGCTCAGTCAGTTACTGCTTGGACATCTCAGAGGATAACCATGCTATACTCCTGTCTGTAAGGATAGCATCCCATCAATATTAGTGTCAGGCATTGGTGCTGCACTATGAAATTGATCCCCAAGTTAGGCCAGGCACTGAACAACAGCCTTCCCCTCACTCGCTTCTCCATTTTTGTCCCTGCAGTTCTTTTAGACAGGAACAATTCTGGGTCAGAAATTTTGACTGTGAGTTGGCAACCCCATACATTCTTCCACTTGAGGCCCTGTCTATCTACTGGGGAAGGACTCTTTGAGTTTCCTCTCTATGCTTTTGGGCATTTCATCGAAGGTCCCTCACTTTGAGTCCTGATAGTCTCTCACCTCCCAGGTCTACCTCCCACACACACCTCTTCCACCCTCCAAGGCTGCATATGTTCATTCATTCTGCTGTCTCTCTGACTTGTCTTCTATTACCCCCATACCTGTTCCCCGTTTACCACTCCCCAAACTCCTTCCCCTCTCTCACAAAGTTCCCTTCCTCCCTCTGCCTCCTCTGATTATTTCCTTTCCCCTTCTAACTGGGATAAAAGCACCCTCATTGGGGCTTTCTGCTTATTAAACTTCTTAAGTACGTTTTGGCTAATATCCACTTTTTAGTGAGTACATTTTTCTTGACCATTTGAGATTCCTCTGTTGTGATTTCTCTATTTAGCTTTATAACCATTTTTTTTTTTTAATTTGGGTTATTTGGTTTTCTGGAAAATAGCTTCTTGAGTTCTTTATATATTTCAGATATTATCCCTCTATTGGATGTGGGGTTAGTGAAGTTTTTTTCCCAATCTGTAGGTTACCAATTTGGCCTACTGACTGAGTTTTTTGCTTTGGGAAGCTTTTCAGTTTCATGATGTCCCAGTTATCATTTGTTCATCTTAGAGCCGGAGACATTGGTGTTTTGTTCATGAAATTTTCCCTGTGCCAATGATTTCCAGACTCTTTCCTAGTTTCTCTTCTACAATTTTCAGTGTATCTGGTTTTATGTTGAGGTACTTGTTCTATATGGACTTGAGTTTTGTGTAAGGTGATAAATATGAATCTATTTTGATTTCTCTAAAAACAGACTGCCAATTAGTTCAGCAGCATTTATTGAAGATCAATGGCTTTCTTTTTTCATTGTAGGTTTTTGACTTCTTTGTTAAAGATCAAGTGGCCATAAATGTGTGGGTTTATTTCTATGTCTTCAGTTCTATTCCATTAATTGACCTGTCTGTCTCTATACCAATAACATGTGATTTTTATCACTGTTGCTGTGTAGTACAACTTGTAGTTATGGATGATATTTTGCCCAGAAGTTATTTTATTGTTAAAAATTGTTTTCCCTATCCTTGGTTTTCTGTTTTGCCATATGAAATTGAGAATTGCTCTAAGTCTGTGAAAAATTGTGTTGGAATTTTGATGTGAATTGCACTGAATCTATACATTGCTTTTTATAGGATGGCAATTTGTACTATTTTAATCCTGCCACTCCATGAGCATGGGAGATCAATACATCCTCTGAGGTCCTCTTCAATTTCCTTCTTGAGAGACTTGAATTTCTTGTCATGACAATATTTGACTTGTTTGGTTAATTACACAAAGATATTTTATATTATTTCTGACTATTATGAAGGGGGTTGTTTCTCTAGTTTCTTTCTCAGACCGTTAATCGTTTGTGTTAAGGAAAGCAACTGATTTGTTTGTGTCAATTTCATATCCAGCCACTTTGCTGAAGTTGTTTATCGGCTGTAGAAGTTCTCTGGTGGACGTTTTGTGGTTGCTTACCTTTACTACCATATCATCTGCAAATAGTGATACTTTGACTTCTTCCTTTCCAATTTATAGCTCCTTGATCTCCTTTTGTTGTTTCATTGCTCTAGATTGGACTTTGAGTATTATATTGAATACTTGCTGACACAATAGGCAAACTTGCCTTGTAACTGATTTTCGTGGGATTGCTTCAAGTATCACTCCTTTTAAATGTGATGTTGCCTGTATATTGCTTTTATTATATTTAGGTATGTGCCATGAATTCCTGATCTCTTAAAGACTCTTAACATGAAGGGATATTGTGTTTAGTCAATGGCCTTTTCAGCATCTAATGAGATGATCATGTGATTTTTTTTTTTCCTTTGAGCTTGTTTATATGGTGGATTTCCATAATAAATTTTTGTATACTGAAACATACCTGCAACTCTGGGATGAAGCCTACTAGATCATGGTGAATGGTGGTTTTGATGTGTTCTTAGATTTGGTTTGCTAGGATTTTTTGACTATTTTTGCATCAATATTCATAAGTGAAAGTGGTCTGAAAATCTCTCTCTTTGTTGGGTCTTTGTGTAATTTAGATATCAGAGTAACTGTGGCTTCATAAAACAAATTAGATAGTGTTCCTTCTATTTTTACTATATGAAGTAGTTTGAGAAGTGTTGGTATTAACTCTTCTTTGATGGTTGGTTGAATTCTGCAATAAAGCTCTCTGGCTCTGAACTTTTTTGGTTAGGCTTTTAATGAATTTTTGTATTGCTTTAAGGGATATAGTACTTTTTAGATAGTCTACCTGCTTTTGATTTAACTTTTGTAAATGGTATCTGTCTAGAAATTCATCCATTTTATGTAGATTTTCCAGTTTTGTTGAGTAAATGTTTTCTAATAAGATCATATAATTTTTTAAAATTTCCTCAGTTTCTGTTGTTATATCTCCCTTTTCATTTCTGATTTTGTTAATTTAGATACTGCCTCTGGGCCATTTAGTTAGTTTGGCTAGGTGTTTATCTATCTTCTTGATTCTCTTAAAGAACGAGCTTTTAGTTTTGTTGATTATTATATTGTTCTCTTTGTTTCTATTTGGTTGACTTTGGCCCTGAGTTTGACTATTTTCTGCCATCTAGTCCTCTTGGGTAAGTTTGCTTCTTTTTGTTATAGAGCTCTTGGGTGTACTTTTAAGTTGTTAGTGTAAGATCTTCTCAGTTTCTTTACCAAGCCACTTAGTGTTATGAATTTTCTTCTTAGCACTTCTTTCATTGTATCCTATAAATTTGGATATGATGTGTCAAGATTTTCATTAAATTTTAAAAAGCCTTTAAATTCATTCTTTATTTCTTCCCTGACTAAATTATCATTGAGTAGAGGGTTGTCCCATTTCCATGTGTATGTGGGCTTTCTGTTGTTTATGCTGTTATTGAAGACCTACCTTAGTCCATGGTGATATAGGATGCATGGGATCATTTCAAATTTTTTATATCAGTAGAGGGTTCTTTTGTGACCAATTATATGGTCGATTTTGGAGAAGGTACCATGAGGTGCTGAGAAGAAATTGTATTCTTTTGTTTTAGGGTGAAGTGTTCTGTAGATATCTGTTAAGACCATTTGTTTCATACTTTTTATTAGTTTCATTGTGTCTCTGTTTAGTTTCTGTTTCAATGTCCTGTCCACTGGTTTAGAGTGGGGTGTTGAATTCTCCCACTATTATTGTGTGGGGTTCAATGTGTGTTTTGAGCTTTATTGAAGTTTCTTTGATGAATGTAGGTGCTCTTGCATTTGGGGCATAGATATTCAGAATTGACACTTTCTCTTGGTGGATTGTCCCGTTGATGGATATGAAGTGTCTTTCCTCATCACGCTTAATAACTTTTGGTTGAAAGTCAATTTTATTGGCTATTAGGATGGCAACTCCAGCTTGTTTCCTGGGACTATTTGCTTGGAAGACTTTCTTCTATCTTTTTACTCTGAGATAGTGTTTCTCTTTGTTATTGAGGTGTGTTTCTTGTATGCAGCAAAATGCTGGATCTTGTCTGCATATCCAGTCTGTTAGCTTATGTCTTTTTATAGGTGAATTGAGTCCATTAATATTGAGAGATATTAAAGAGAGATGACAGTTTCTGATATGGTTGTTTTTTAGGTGGCTTTATGTGCTTGTGGTTTTCTTCTTTTGGCTTTGTTGCGAGATGCTTAATATCTTCTTCTTTGTTTGATGCAGGTACTTTCCTTGTGTTAGAGTTTTCTGCCTAGGATCCGCTATAGGGCTGGATTGGTAGATAGATGCTGTTTAAATGGTTTTTTGTTTGTTTGTTTGTTTGTTTGTTTTTCCCCTGGAATATTTTGTTTTCTCCATCTATGTTGATTGAGAGTTTTGGTAGGCATAGTAGCCTGGGCTGGCGTTTGTGTTCTCTTAGAGTCTGCATTACCTTTGATCAGGCTCTTCTGGCTTTCATAGTCTCTGTTGAGAAGTCTGGTGTAATTCTGATAGGTCTATCTTTGTATGTTACTTGGCCCTTTCCCTTGCAACTTTCAATATTCTTTCTTTGTTTTGAGCATCTAATGTTTTGATTATTATGTGAGGAGAGAATTTTTTTCTGGTCTCATTTATTTGGTGTTCTCTAGGCTTCTTGTACCTTCAGGGCTATCTCTTTCTTTAGGCTG
The DNA here is from genome assembly GCF_011762505.2 of Arvicanthis niloticus. NCBI lineage: Eukaryota > Metazoa > Chordata > Mammalia > Rodentia > Muridae > Arvicanthis > Arvicanthis niloticus. The sequence continues at coordinate 13,288,733 of NC_133437.1, forward strand.
GAGAAAATTTCTTCTATCATTCTGTTGAAGACATTCTCAGATCCTTTGAACTGGGAATCTTTATTCTCCTCTATTCCAATTATTCATATATGTGTTGTTTTCATTGTGTCCTGAGTTTCCTGGATACTTTGGGTTAAAGAAATTTTTACTTTTCTTTGACAATTGTATCGATCTCTTCTATGGTATCTTCTCCACCTGAAATTCTCTCCTTTGTCTCTTGTTTCTGTTGGTAATACTTATATTTGTAATTCCTGGCCTCTTTCCTAGATTTTCCATTTCCAGGTTTGCTTCCATTTGTGTTTTCTTTATTGTTTCTACTTCCCCTTTTAGGTCTTGAATCACTTTATTCAATTCCTTCACCTGTTTACCAGTGTTTTCCTGTATTTTTTTCAGTGAGTTATTGATATCCTCCTTAAAGGACCCTATTATCTTCATAAAATAAAATTTTAGGGCAGATTTCTGATTTTCAGCCATGTTGGTATATTCAGGGCTTGATGTGGTGGGAGAACTAGGTTGTGATGATGCCCACATATATTAGCTTCTGTTGCTTATGGTCTTGTGCTTACCTCTCTCTATCTGGTTATCCCTGGTATTTGTTGGTCTGGGTGACTCTGTCTGGAGTCTCTCACTTTTATCCACTGGAATGCTTCAGTTCTCCCAGTAGGCCTATGGCCGTAGCTGTAGCAGACCACCTGTGGGACCTTCCAACTGGGGGCTCTGCAGAGGGTCAGAGAAGCTTCTGATCTGTTGCCCTGGCTTTAGTAGATCTCCTGGGAAGCCTTCAGACTGTGGGTCTTCAGTGGAATAGTCAAGCTGTTGTCCTGTGTGGAGATATTTTCCCGGAGGCCTACCAACTGGTTTCTGTTTCCCTGTGTGTAGCAGAACTCAAGGGAAACTTTCAGTCTGACTGGTCACTTGCCCTGCAGGCATTCAAGTTATGGTGTCAACTGCTTTGAGTGCAGCAGAACCTCTAGAAAGGCTCAAATTATGGTGTCTTCAAGGGAGCAGACCATCTAGGAGTCTGCCCTAGCACAAAGGACCAGGCAGAAGTGGTGGAAGGGGAGTGGTATTTGGGAGGGGAGGGGTTTGGTGGGTGATGGGTCCTGAGTCCATTGGGCTCCCAGAGGCAGCTCTGGGACTTGGGAGCATGGGGGTTGGGGGTGCTTAACAACTATTCTGAGTGCACACAGTTCCTCTAGGATGTCTTTGGATATGGCATCTTCCCAGGAGCAGACCAACTAGCTTGTGATTTCTTTATTGTTTCAACTTCCATTTTTAAGTCTTAGCTCTGTTTTTCAATTTCTTGACTTGTTTGTGTTTTCCTGTATTTCTTTATAGGATTTACTTGCTTCTTTTTAAAGAGCTTCTTCCTGTTTAGCTGTGTTTCCTGTACTTCTTTAAGCTATTTATTTATATCCTCCTTAAAGATCTTTATTTTCATCATGAGATAGAAATTTTAGGTCAGCATCATACTTTTCAAGTGTATTGAAGTATTTAGGACTTGGTGTGGTGAGAACTGGGTTCTGATGGTGCCAAATTATATTGCCTTCTGTTGCTTATGCTCCTGTGCTTGCCTTTTGCCATCTGGTTATCTCTGCTATTAACTGCCCCAGAGCCTAGCTCCTGTGTTCCTCAGTTACAGCAGATCTCCTGGGTGATCTGTGACCCTAGCTGCAGTAGATCACCTGGGAGGACTGAGGATGGTGGGGTGGTGAGAGGGGCAGAGAGTCTAATCACCCCAGATTGAGGTGCAGACAGAAAAATATGATATTTGAGCAGAGGAAGGGATCTCATATCTACTTGTCTCATTGTGGATCTCAACTGCTCTGGTTATTGGGTGTCTTATCTGTTGTCCTGAGTGCACCAGATATCCTTGGAGACCTGCAGGCTATGAGGCATTGAGGGGGACCTCCAGCAGAGATGAAAACTGGAAAGGCCAGAACTTCTTTTATTGTACATGGTTATTTGGATATTCTGGTTTTTGGTTGGTTGGTTGGTTGTTTTTCCATAAGATGTTGAAAATTATGTTTCAGTGTATGTAAAAAAATGTAATAAAATTTTGATGGAAGTAACATTGAATCTGTAGATTGCTTTTAGAAAGTTGGCCATTTTTGCTATGTTAACACTACCAGTTTGTCTTCTGATATCTTGTTCAATTCTTTCTTCATAGCTTTGAAATTCTTGTCATACAGGTTTCTCCTTATTTGCTCCCATGAGTATTTTGTTCCCCCTTCTAAGAAGGACCCAAGGACCACTTTTGACTTCCTTCTTGAGCTTCATGTGGTCTGTGAATTGTATCTTGGGTATTCTAAGATTTTGGGCTAATATCCACTTATCAGTGGGTACATATCATGTATGTTCTTTTGTGATTGAGTTACCTCAGTCAGGATGATATTTTCTAGTTCCATTCATTTGCCTAAGTGATTTAGTTGATTCTTTTTATTATTCTTTTTGTTTTTGATTGATTGATTTTTATCCCTGTGTTTGATTATTTCTTGATATCTAATCCTCTTGGGTATGCTTGCTTTTTTGATCTAGAGCTTTCAGGTGTCCTGAAAAGTCACTAATATGAAATCTTCCTAATTTCTTTATGAAGACAATGGTGCTATAAACTTTCCTCTTAACAGTGGTTTCCTGTGTCTCATCAGTTTGGGTATGCTGTGCCTGCATTTTCATTGGATTCTAGAAAGTCTTTATTTTCATTCTTTATTTCTTCTCTGATTCAGTGGTCATCGGGTAGAGATTTTTTTCAGTTTCCATGCATTGGTGAGTTTTTTGTTATTGTTGAAGTCCAGCTTTAACTCATAGTAGTCTGATAAGGTATGAGGGTTATTTCAATTTTCTTGTATCTTTTGAGGCTTGTTTTGTGGCTGAGTATTTGGTCAACTTTTGAGAATGTTGTCTGAGGTACTAGGAAAAAGGTATATTCTTTTGTGTTTGGATGAAAGATTCTGCAGATATGTTAGGTCCATTTGATTCAGGACATCTGTTAGTTTTATTTTTCCTCTGTTTAGTTTCTGTGTCCTTTCTAATGAAGAGAGTGGGGTGTTGAATCCTCCCAATATTAATGTGTGTGGTTCAATATGTGATTTAAGGCTCAGTAATGTTTCTTTTATGAATGGAGATATCCTTGCATTTGGGCATAGATATTCAGAATTGAGACATCATCTTGGTAGATTTTTCCTTTAATTAGTAGGAAATAACCTTTCCCATATCATTTGATTAATTTTGGTTGAAAGTCTATTTTATTACATATTATACCGGCTATTCTAGCTTGTTTCTTGGGTACATTTGCTTGAAAAACCTTTTTTTCAGAACTTTACCCTGAGCTAATATTTATCTTTGTCAGTTAGGTGTATTTCTTGTATTCAGCAAAGTAATAAATCCTGTTTACACATCCACTTTGTTAACCTATGTCTTTTCATTGGGGAATTAAATTCATTGATGTTGAGAGATATTAAGTTAAGTACCTCTGATAGTTAATTCCTGTTATTTTGATGTTGTTGGTGGTCATGTGTATGGTGTGTGTGTGTGTTTCCCTTTTTGTTTTTCTAGTGTGAAGTTATTTATTTCCTGTGTTTTCTTAGGGGTAGTAATGTTGTGTGTAATTCTAAAAACCCCCTTGCTACTTTCCAGGCTGGCAATGGCCATCTCACCTGGCCCCCACAGCTAGCTTAGTCAGGCTACTCTACTCTCACTCAGCTCTGCCAAATCACCAGCTCACACCCTTTCCATGAATACTGGGAGCTGTGATTGCTCTATACTGCCTAAGGACCTGGCTAGCTTTGCCAATCCTCCATCAACCAACCAGGCTGTGCCCTTTCTCTTGCCTGCCTGAGTGTCCACAGATAGGAAAGACAAGACAGGCTTAATATTTTTAAAACAGCCAGATAACACAACTGTTGGGCACAAAATCTAAAGCCCTGAACTCACCATCAATTATATGTTAGAATTCTATGGGTGACAGAGGCCCCCACTGCTTCAAGTTAGCCACAGTTCTTACATAGTTCCTGCTCCTTCCTCCAAAGCCTAGCAGAATAAGCCCTCTCTATCTAATCCCCTCCTCTTCCTACTGGGGTCAGAAATCCCACCTTTTTTGTCTTTATCCAGTGATTAGCTTCTGCTGTCTCTATTGACAAAATCAAGAAACAATTAGGGAACCAGATTTTAGTATTACCTCTGCCCCCTCCATAGTTAGCCTCTTCAGGTTGGAGTTTTCCTTCTAGTATCTTCTGTACAGCTGGATTTGTGAATAGATATTGTTTAAATTTGCATTTGTCATTAAATATCTTGCTTTCTCCATCTATGTGACTAAAATTTTGCTGGGTATAGTAGTCTGGGCTGAAATATTAAGTTGTTTTGGATGTGTAAAATATCTTTGCAGGCCCTTCTGGCTTTTAGAATCTTGGTTAAGAAGTCTGGTTAAGTATGGTTAAGTCTGGTTAAGTATGGTATTTCTGCCTTTATGTGTTTTCTGTCCTTTTCTACTTGCAGCTTTTCATATTCTTTGTACTGTACACTTAATGTTTTGATTTTTTTTTTTTTTTTTTGTATTTTTCAAGACAGGGTTTCTCTGTGTAGTCCTGGCTATCCTGGAACTCACTCTGTAGATCAGGCTGGCCTCGAACTCAGAAATCCGCCTGCCGCTGCCTCCTAAGTGCTGGGATTAAAGGCTTGTGCCACCACCGCCCAGCAATGTTTTAATTTTTATGTGGCAGAAAAATTGTCTTTTCTGGTCCTATTTGGTGTTTATATAAACTTCTTGTATGTTTATAGACTTTATTTTATTTATTTATTTATTTATTTATTTATTTTTTTTTGCTTTAGATGGGAGCATTTTCTTCTATTATTTTGTTGAATATATTTTCTGGGCTTTAGATCTGGGAGTCTTATCCTTCTTCTATTCTTATTAATTTTAATATTGGTCTTTTCATAATGTCCCAGATTTCTTGGATATTTTGTGTCAGGAACTTTGTAGATTTAACATTTTCTTTGACTGATGTTTCAATTTCTTCAATAATATTTCAATGCCTGATATTCTCTCACCCATCTCTTTTACTGTTATTCTGTTGGTGATGTTTGCATGTATAATTCCTGTTTGCTAACCTACATCTTCCATTTCCAGAATCTCCTCAGTTTCTGTATTCTTTTTTGCTTATATATCTATTTTCAGGTCTTGCACAATTTAATTCATTCCCTCTTATTTTTAATTTGTCTTTTCCTGAATTTCAAGAGGTTTTTTTTTTCAATTTATTTCTTTAATATTAGTTTTTTTTTTTTTTACTTATTTACTTTAACATCCTACTCTCTGCCCCTTTCCCAGTCACTGCCTGCCAGATTCATTTCTCCACCCTCCATTCCCTTTTCCTCTAAGTGGGTGGAAATCCCTGTGGGTATCCCCACACCCTGCCACTTCAAGTCTCTGCAAGGCTAGGTGCTGCCTGTCCCACTGAGGCTAGACAAAGCAGCCCAAATAGAAGAACTTATCCATGTACAAACGGCAACTTGGGATTCTTATGGAAGAATAGGAGGAAGGATTGCAGGCCCCGAAGGAGATAGAAACTCCACAGAAAAACCAACAGTGTCAACTAATCTCAGACCCTAAACCACCAACCAAAGAACATTCACTGGCTTGATCTAGCACCCCCCTGTTAGGAGCCGCAGTGCCAAGATGGCACGGACATCCTGTCCTCCCACTTGTAAACAACTGACTGCGCAGGTGCAAAAGGCAAAAGGCGCGCCAAAGTCACTGCCCATCCCGGGGCGTAATATGGAGTGATGAGTGAACAGCCAATCAGAAGTGAACACGCCACTCTAGGGTATATATAGCAGTGCCATTCCCGGGCTTGGGGTCTTTTCCGCTTTTGCTGTTACAAGAAGTAAAGCCTCGTCTGTAGTGATACCCGATTACTGCCTCCGTGTCCTTGTTCGTGGGCGAAGGGGACACAGAAGAGGTGCGCGCAACCCCCCCCACACACACACACATATGCAACAGATGTGTAGCTTGGTCTTCATGTGGGTCCTGAAATACTGAAGTGGGGGCTATTTTTAAGATGCCTAATGTATAACAAAGACATATGCTCCATTAAGCTCATAGCAGCCTTATTGATAATAGCAAGAAGCTGGAAAGAACCCAAATGTTCTTCAACAGAGGAATGGATACAAAAATGTGGCACATTTACACAATAAAATATTACTCAGCTATTAAAAACAATGAATTCGAGAAATTCCTAGTAAATGAATGGAACTAGAAAATATCATCCCGAGTGAGGTAACCCAATCACAAAAGAACACACATGGTATTCACTCACTAATAATTGGATATTAGCCCAGAAGCTTGAAATAGCCAAGATTCAACTAACTGACCACATGAAGCTCATGAAGAAGGAAGACCAAGTGTGGGTACTTCAGTCCTTCTTAGAAGGAGTAACAAAATACTCAAGGGAGCAAATATGGAGACAAAGTGTGGTACAGAAACTGAAGGAGGGGCTGTCTGGAGAACATTCTACCTGTGTATCTATCTGATGTGCAGTCACCAAAGATAGACGCTTATGTGGATGTCAGGAAGTGCATGCTGACAGGATCCTAATATAGCTGTCTCCTTAGAGGTCTGCCATAATCTGACATATTTAGAGGTGGATGCTCACAGCTAACCATTGGACTGATCAAGGGGTTCCCATTGGAGGAGTTAGAGTGAAGACTGAAGAAGCTGAAAGGGTTTGAGACCCCATGAGGAGAGCAAAAATATCAACTAACCAGAGCTCTCCAGGGTCCAAAACACCAGCCTGGGAACACATACGGATGGGTCCATGGCTCCAGCTGTATACGTAGGGGAGGATGGCCTAGCAGGGCATAGGTGAGAGAGGAGATCCTTGGTCCCATGAAAGCTAGACACCGAGTGTGGGGAAATTCAAGTGCGGGGAGGTGGGAGTGGGGGGGGCGGGGTAGGTGCGGGCACATCCTCATAGAAGAAGGAGGAGGGGGGAATAGGATAGAGGGTTCCTGGGCGGGGATTGAAGGCTATGGTGTAAGGGGATAACATCTGAAATGTAAATAAAATATCTAATAAAAAAAATTAAAAAGACCTCTGCCATCTTACAAAGTTAGTTTTAAGGTAATTTTCTTATGTTTCAGTTGTGTTAGAATATTCAGGGCTTGCTGTAGTATAATGGCTTAGTTTTGGTGGTGACATATTTCCCTGGCTGTTGTTGACTATTTTTTTACACTGGTCTATGTGCCGATTTTCATATTTGTCTTTATTGAATTTGTTTTATTCTTTGATTTTTGTTGCCTTTCGGGTCTTCTGGATGGAGTGACTTGTGTTTGAGTAGAACATCTCTACATGAGTTGGGGGCTCAAATTCCTATAGCATAGTGGCCTCTGGTCCAGCAGTGGATTTCAGCTGACATTGGAGGCTAGAGTTCTTTTGTTTTTTAAATTTATTTTTATTGGATATTTTATTTACATTTCAGATGCCATCCCCTTTCCCCATTTCCTTTCCCTAGAAATTCCCTATCCTATGCCCTCTTCTCCTTTTTGCTTTTATACATTTTTAAAAATGTTAACCAAAGGCTTTATAACTTTAGTAATGCTCAATATCAGTCAGAAGTGTAACCCAATACCCAACCTAAATATATCAACTATCTTTGACTGGTAGAGACATGTGAACATCTGCCTCCATATCCACCCCCCTCTCTCTTTCTCTTTCTCATCACCTAGCTCTTTGCAGTGGAAGCTGTGTAAGTGCCCATTAAGTCTTCTGTCAGGGAATATGACTGAGGGGCAATCAGTGTTATCTCTATTCTGAAACACAGCATCACATTCACACTGAAATTAAGATATGTGATAACAACATATGTTTTGGCATTGGCCACACTGAACATTTCCCAAGATGTTTATATCAAGAAGTTTCTCCTTTTTTAAAAAATTTTTCATTGGATATTTTATTTACATTTCAAATGTTATCACCTTTCCTGGATCACTCCCACTCCTAGAAACCACCTATACCATCCACCCTCCCCCTGCTTCTATAAGAGTGTTTCCCCACCCACTCCTGTCTGCCTGCCCTAGCATTCCCCTACATTGGGACATAGAGGACCAAGGGCCCCCATTGATGTCTTACAAGGCCATCCTCTGCTACACATGTGGCTGGAGCCATGGTTCCCTTCCTGTGTACTCTTTGGTTGGAGGTTTAGTTTCTGGGAGCTCTGGTTGGTTGATATTGGGGTTATTCCTATGGGCTTGCAAACCCCTTCAGCTCTGCATTCCTCTCCCTAATTCCTCCATTGGGGACCATGTGCTCAGTCCAATTGTTGGCTGCAAGCATCTGCCTCTGGATTTGTCTGGCTCTGGCAGAGCCTCTCAGCAGACAGCTAATAACAGGCTCCTGTCAGCATGCACTTATTGGCATCAACAATACTGTCTGCATTTGGTGACTGAGCATGATAACCGGGTGGTGCAGTCTGTGGATGGCCTTTCCTCAGTCTCTTCTCCATACTTTGTCTCCTTATTTGCTCCCATGAGTGTTTTGTTCCCCCTTCTAAGAAGGACTGAAGAAACCACATTTTGGTCTTCCTTCTTAAGCTTAATGAGGACTGTGAATTGTATCTTGGGTATTCCGGGCTTTTGGGCTAATATCCTCTTATCATTGAGTTCATACCATGTGTGATCTTTTGTAACTGGGTTACCTCACTCAGGATGATATTTTTTAGTTCCATCCGTTTGTCTAAGAATTTCATGAATTTATTGTTTTTAATAGCTGAGTAGTTCATTGTGTAAATGTACCACATTTCCTGAATCCATTCCTCTTTTGAAAGACATCTGGGTTCTTTCCAACTTCTGGCTATAATAAATAAGGCTGCTTTGAACATAGTAGTACATGCGTTCTTGTTATAAGTTGGAGCCTCTTTTGTGTATTTGCCCAGTAGTGGTATAGCTGGGTCCTCAGGTAATACTATGTTCAATTTTCTGAGGAACCGCCAGACAGATTTCCAGAGTAGGTCTATCAGCTTGCAATACCACCAACAATGAAGGAATGTTCCTCTTTCTCCACATCCTGCCAGCATCTGCTGTCACCTGAGTTTTTGATTGTAGCTATTCTGACTGGTGTGAGGTAGCATCTCAGTGTTGTTTTGATTTGCATTTCCCTGATGTCTAAAGATGTTGAACATTTCTTTACATGCTTGTCGGCCATTCAGTATTCCTCAATTGAAAATTCTTTGTTTAGCTCTTCACCTCATTTTTAAATAGGGTTATTTGATTCTCTGGAGTCTAACTTCTTGAGTTCTTTGTATATATTAGAAATTAGCCCTCTATCAAATGTAGGATTGGTAAAGATCTTTTCCCAATCTGTTGTTTGCCATTTTGTCCTATTGACAGTGACTTTTGCTTTATAGAAGCTTTGCAATTTTATGATGTCCCATTTGTCAATTCTTGATCTTAGAGCATAAGCCATTGGTCTTCTGTTCAGGAAATTTTCCCCTGTGCCTATGTGTTTGAGGCTTTTCCTATTCAATATAGTACTCAAAATCTTAGCCAGAGCAATTAGACAACAAAAGGTGGTCTAAGGGATAGAAATTGTAAAAGAAGAAGTAAAATGTCACTATTTATAGATGATAATATAGTATACTTATGTGACCTCAAAACTTCTACAGAGAACTCCTAAACCTCATAAACAACTTCAGCAAAGTGGTTGAAGATAAAATTAACTCAACAAATCTGTAGCTTTCCTTTACTCAAAGGATAAACAGGCTAAGAAAGGGATTATGGAAATGACATTCTTTACAATAGTTACAAACAATATAAAATATCTTGGAGTGATTCTAACCAAGGAAGTGAAGGATCTATATGACAAGAATTTCAAGTCTCTGAAGAAAGAAATTGAAGAAGATCTCAAAAGACTGAAAGACCTCCCATGCTCATGTATTGGCAGGATTAATATAGTAAAAATGGCCATTTCCCGAAAGCAATCTACATATTCAATGCAATCCCCATTAAAATTCTAAGTCAATTCTTCACAGAGATAAAAGAGCAATTCTCAAACTTATTTGTAATAACAAATAAAACAGGAAAGCAAAAACTCTTCTCAACAATAAAAGAACTTCTGAGGGAATCACCATCCCTGACGTCAAGCTGCATTACAGACCAATGGTGATAAAAACTGCATGGTATTGGTACAGAAACAGGCAAGAAGATCAATGGAATCAAATTGAAGATCCAGAAATAAACCCACATACCTCTGGTCATTTGATCTTTGACAAAAGAGCTAAAACCATCCAGTGGAATAAAGACAGCATTTTCAACAAATGGTGCTGGTTCAACTGGAGGTCAGCATGCAGAAGAATGCAAATTGATCCATTCTTATCACCTTGTAAAAGAGCTCAAGTCCAAATGGATCAAGGACCTCCACATAAAACCAGATACAGTGAATCTAAGAATTTTCTAAATACCTTTTCATATCTGCTATATAGTTGGCTAAGGAACATTTGCTCAGCTTTTACTCTGTTTTTATTTCCTTGCGTGAGGTAGCTTGCTGATCTGATAGTCAGATGAGTTTTTTCTCAGATCACTCCCCTATTTTACTGACCCTGGTATATGCCTTAATATAACCTTGTACATTTTCTTGCAACTTTAGTATCTTTTCCACATATTACGTAGGCTACTACATATAAGTGACTCTTCATGGACTAATAAAAGGGATAGAATAGGAAATACAAAAATAAATTAGTACATATTATAACAGGAAAATGTTAAACATCATACAATTTTTACATGAATTACAGACAAATTCAAATATATAACATTGAAAATTCAGACAAAATGAGTAAAGCCCTAAGTGTGCTGGTTTGAATATGCTTGGCCACTGGGAACTGGCACGATTGAGAGGGTTGTCATTATTAGAAGAGTTGTGGCCTTGTTGTGTGTCACTGTGAGGTTGGCATTTAATGTCTCTATGCTCAAACTTTCCCAAAGACAGAAACAAGCCTCCTCATAGATAGGAGGATGCAAAGGACAGTCTCCTTTTGGATGCCTATGAATCAACATGTAGACTCTTGACTCTTCCAATAACATGACTGCATGGATGTTGCCCTATTTTCCATCATCAGACTGACCATCTGAAATTGTAAGCTAGCCCCAGTTTAATGTTTTTCTTTATAAGAGTTGTCTTGGTCATGGTGTTTCTTTACAGCAATGAAACTCTAACTGAGATAAAAGTATACCTTAAAATAAAATAACAACACATGGTATCTAGGAAGACACTGCTTAAGTAATAATTTTTAAATCCTTGTCAAAATAATAAAATAGTACTTTACAAGAAGAAGCAAGTTACCAGGAATAAAAAATCTTACAGAACTAATGTAAATTGAAACATTTTTTAAACTAAGAAGTCCAAAAAAAAAAAAAAAAATGGAGAGAAGACTAACGAACAAACAAACCTGTGAAGTACACAAAAATATTCCTATTTTTTTGGTGATATCCAAATATTATCTTTAGATCTCTGAAGTATTTTTGAAGTAGATTTGGAACATATAAAGAGTGTGTCCATATTCATTGTTTACATAAAGAAGTCTGGAAGTATTTTTTCTGAAGTTTGTTTTATCTTTAGTCAACTACTTTAATCCAAACTCATTTGACTATATGTATGTGGAACACTGGACATCTAATTTTGCCACACCAATCTTTGTTTCTATGCTTTATCAGTATCATGACGTTTTGGTTGTAGTAACTCTGCAGTTAATCTTAGCCAAAAATAAATCTAGATAATCTTGAGCAGACTGATGTTTTTTTTTTAACAATACTGAAATCATTATCCAACAAAAACATAATTATCAGAGAACTTCATTACATTTTTAACAATAGGCTTATTAAAGATATATGAAAACAGAGACAAATATGTGAGGCTAAAGAAATTATTAGGACACCTAATAAAATACATTGTTTTAAAAAGTACAAAACCCACACATAACTCAAAAATAAAATAAGGAATGTATTACAAAATAATCAAATACCCAAAATACTTGGGGAAGAAGAAAAGGTGACCACTGCCATATGTCAACAGAGTAAATTTTAATAAAACTGAGAAATTCTTCAACACCTAAGTTCAACATTCTGATAACATCAAGGGAAGGAGAGGATGGAAAACAACTAGAGCTTTCACTCACTTAGAGGATGAACTAAGGAACATTCAGTAATTTCATGTCATCCTGAATACAGTTTTACCATCTCATCTGGTAATCACACAACTTTGTATTTTCACAAAAGAGCTGAAGGTATAGGTTTTTACAAGACCCTTATAGCAGATGTTCATAGTAGTTTTCTTTATAATTGTAAAAATTTGGAAGCAATAAAAATGTGCTTAGCAGGTGAAATGATGTATAAACTGTTATGCATCCAGATAAAAGAATAGTTTTTAGTACTAAAAGCTAAGTGGAAAGAAGTAATTTAAATGCATGTAATTAAGGCAAAGAAGAAGCCAATCTGGAAAGAATCCCATTAAAATTATAGTATAGTCTCAGGTATATGACATTCTAGGGACAGTGAAAGTATAGAGAGCAAACAGATTAGTTGTTGTTTATAGGTTATTGGAAAATGTAGGCAATAAAAGTATGGAAATGAATGGATTCTGAGCCAGTGAAGATATCCGAAATGTAATAACATACATAACATAGTTATTGCAACCACATCAAAATCCCTGCAATAGACAACACTAAGTCTGGTACCTATATAGACAATGAATATAAGTGGTTAACAATGGACCAATAGTTGAGTATATTGACTGTATTAAATTGTACTGCCATAATAAAGGAAGTCAACATTAAAGGACAGAAGCATGAACAGAATGGTTCGTGGACAGGAACAAGAGGATACTCTGTGTGACATCTTTCTATTCCTCACTAAAATTAAAATTACTTTACAAATGAAAAACCTTTTAAAAAGGTTTGTATACAATTTGAGTACCAAAATATTAATTACTAATTACATATAACAGAGCTTTAGAATAGGAAGAGATTTTTATTCCTTTTCCAAGTATATAAATATCAAGTGGGTGACTTGAAGTCCCTAGAACAAGCTCCCAAAAGTCTGCCTCCACTGCAGAACTTTTAGCCAGGTGAGAGAGCAAGGTATTGTAATATAGACACTGGACTCAGACATAGAATCCACTTCAGACTCCCCAACTGCCCTGACCAAGAAAGGAGATCCTGAATGTCATCAGTGTCTGTCACTGTCAATCTTGCTTCTGTTGTGTCTATCTCTAGTAAGCATTTTATCCTTTATTGTTCCTCAGCATCTTATTCATTGTCATCTCATGATATCAAGATATCTTTCTCTATGTAATTCTTCCTGGGCTTTTTCATTTTAACAGTGCTGAATTTCTAATGTCTACTCTATTTAATGGGTTTTTGTACTATTATCACAAATGTAACTTCAGTAAATTTGCTCATCTATAAAATTTTAATCTCAAATTATTAAAATTGAATTGAAGTAAAATGACTACACTACAAAGCTTGTCACATTATACATTATACTTGAAGTTGGCCTTTATCCTGAGTTAAGAAATACCTTTTCCAGTGTCATCTGTTTAATGTATCATCAGTGTTGCCTGGCTTACTTGGAAGATGCAATGAAGCAGCCTTTGAAACTCCTGTTAAATTTGATACTCAAATGTTCCTAGCATATGCTCATTTGTAATAAAGGCATGAGTTTTTATTTTTTTAAGTAAAATGTTTAGATTTTTAAATTTTTTTATTGGATTAAAAAATATTAGTAAGTGGTAAAAAATCTACTCAAAATTCTAATCTATTTTCTAAGTGGTATAAATCCAATCAAATTTATAATAGACTGTGAAGTGAGAGTCTGCATGGACTTAGAGTTGCAGCCTTAGCTTACCAGTAAAACTAAGCTAGAAAAGCAGAATTTCAATATGACTGTAAACACAAAAAGAAAAACCACAAATTAATATTTAGTTTTCTAGAGTAAGACAAAAAGATTATATATAATAACAATAATGAAATAAAAAGGAATCAACATTTGAATAACACAATATTTTTCTTCAATATTCTTTATATATTTTAATCAAAGTGTCTTAGAAAATCATTCTGTTATTGATATTTCCATAGAGAATGCTGCTAAAAAGCCAGAGAGCTCCACTTGATATTTGTAGATACTTATATACACAATGTATATTATAGCATTGTGTTCAGGTTTCCATTGAAAAAGAAAAGTTCTAGAAAAAAAGTGGCTAAGCTTGACTTTATCACATGTTTATCAGAGATGCTTGGTACAATGATTCCAACTGCACTTAAGCAATTAATGCTTCAGTCCACTTGAAGGGTTAAATAGTACTTGTTTAAAACAGTTATCAAATTGGAAAATTAAATATCCCATATCAAATTAAATTCAGTCTACTGTTTTTAAAATAGTATCAATATTTCCTCTTTTTCTATATTTCACTAGTCAATTTATACTTAGTAATCTATTGAAAAACATTTCAAATGTTACCAAGGTATATTAAATTAAAAAGGAGAAAACATGTTTTAAACATTTAGAAAGATTGAGTTTTAACAATTTAGTCCATTAAACCATTTGTTTTCAATCTTTTATAGGTCATCTACAGTTGTCATAATAACCTTTAGAAAAATTTTTAATAGAAAAACAGTAATTGTATAAAACTTGTGCTTAAACTTTTGAACCATTTGACAGGCTCGGTACCTATCGGCTAATTGCATTCCTTCAAATAATGTCCCCAGGAACACAACATTTTCAAAATCTAGAGAACATGGAATGATGGGAGGAACGTACAGTGTAAAATAAAAGATACCAGTCCTTCGCTTTGCTTTCCTTTGTCAAACATGCTGAGAAAGAGAAGGTACATCATCTTTCTGAACGTTAACCCATCCAGTCCTGTGATGTTGATAGCAACCACACAACGTTCAGAGCTGGGAGGACACAAAGCCAAAAGTACAGAAGGCCTTGGCAGCAAAGAGCAGCTTTCTCCATATTTGTACCATGCCCACCACAGTGACAGCTGCTGAGACAGATTTCAAAGTCGTTTACACCATCACTTACCCACACATTTCTTTTCTTGGCACACTTTCCAAGAATAGAGAATACCAGCTGTTCCTTCTGGCCAACGTAGTGCACAAAATTACTTTCTCTCATAAAACAAATAAATACGAAGTAAATAACAATGATAGGAAGTAAAAATCTACACTAAAGAAAGACAGCCAACCAAAGAACATTTTCTATTAGCAGTTGGAACTAACACGCCACTATTGTAACTCGCATCTTATCTCAAATTCAATGGATTTCCTAATATTTTCTGAAAATACAAAGCAAAATTGGAGAATTATGTAGTAAAAAACAGTACAAATAAGGGAAGGAACAAAAGAGGATAGTGGGGCGGGGTGAATGTGAGCACAACACATGACACACATATGCATGAAAATTCATAATGAACCTGTTAA
Organism: Arvicanthis niloticus; assembly: GCF_011762505.2. Lineage (NCBI taxonomy): Eukaryota > Metazoa > Chordata > Mammalia > Rodentia > Muridae > Arvicanthis > Arvicanthis niloticus. The sequence continues at coordinate 13,304,197 of NC_133437.1, forward strand.
TTATATGCTAATGAAAGAAGAGTAAATAAACCTAAGTTGGAATAAGTGACTGGAAGATATAGTTAAGTTCTTGCGGATATTATAACATGTTCTTTAAGAGTGCCAAAATGTTAGTGTCCTGTGAATCACAGTTTTCAATGAGGTGATTTCTATCCAAATCTTGTTTGTTTTATACACTATTTTTTTCTTAATTGGACCACTCTATAAAAATAAATTCTAGTCAAAGGGAAATTCAAAATTATTTCTCAAATAATCAATCTACATATACAGATAAAGACCTCATGAAACTAGAGTTTCATCGTTCTTAGTTTGTATTAGTAAACCACTGATAAAAATTGAAGACAATATAACTTTTTTTTAGAGAATTTACCTCTGAAATACTTAACTTTCTGTTTCTATTTTGATAGGTGTTTTTAAACCTTTTTCTTTTTCTTTCAATTAATTCATAGATTAATTAGCATAGCTGATAATCTATATGTTGTACTCCTACAGATAATCAGTAAAAATAAAATAAGTTGAACTTACCAACTGCATTTTAAGCTTTTGCAAATATTTGTGCAAAATTTTATATACACTCTGACATTATTGGTTACTAATATATTGAACATATCATATCAACTATTGTATTGGATATACAGTAGAATATCGACAATGAAAAATCTTGCTAAAATGATGGATTTAGATATCTAGTGAGGTTTACTAAGATCTACTATCCATCCTTGAATTAGGATTCTGGATTGAAATAGAAGGCAAAAGAGCTGAGCATAATAATTCATTAGTCTGTACTCTAATGCTAGATGCAGTATGACTAGCTGCCTCCTGGACCAGCTGCCACACCATCCCTTTTATAAAAGACTCTTTTTTCTGGAGCAGTAACCAAAAGTATATATATACCCCTTTTTTTTCTTAAATTACTTTCATCAAATTATATCAACAAGATGAGACAAGTATCTATCTCATAACAATAGCTATCACGTAATGATGAATAATATTTTTTAATTAACTGATCACACCCAGGATGCTATTAACAATCTCAGAAGTGTTTCTATTTCATTTCATATTTAAAACTAAAATAAAAGATAAGGCACTAAGTAAAAAAGTCATACAATGGTTCAGTTACACAGTTATTTCAGGAAGCATTCTTCTATCCTGTAACATGTTTTGTATTTAATCACAATGCTTTCTGGAGAATAGAAAAATACAAGGTTCTGTTATTGCACATCTAGGTTATATTAGAATGTACATTTAAAACTGCAAAATATATGAGGCATGATGTTTGCTTTTCATTTCTGTGGCACCATTTCTTCTTTAATTTTTATTGTTTTCTATCTTATATTGTAGAATTATATCAATCTAATACTAAATACCTTATGTGCTTTAAATATATAATCATGCAAACTTCAAAATGAAGCCACTTATTAGACATGTCACACATGACAATATTGCAAATGTTGATGTAATTAATTTGATGCCACGAGAAATGACAGCTATCAAATGAAGTTCTTATCATGTGCTATATAAGTCCCATGAAATTTGTTCTCACTTTAGGTCAACTGAATAGTAGGGTTTTTTTTAGCATCCTTGAGCTAAAGAAGACCAGTCTGACATCATTTGAACATCATCTTTAATAGTTTTACATTTATTGTCTGTTTTGTAACAATGTCATTTTGCAAATAAAGCAGCCAGTATAAAGTACATGCCAGCTTCCCAAAGACACATAGTTTTAAGTTCTGATCATTTTATTTTGAATGAAGTGGGCTTATATGATTAAAATTTTACATTTTGAAAAGGGAAAGGTTTTGTTTCTGTTTCTGAAGAATACAGATTTGTTATTCATACATAGCTGCTTTGTTCTTTATGAGGTAACATCCACAGAGCAAAGAATGTGATTGCCCTTATAAGTCATTCTGTGGGTAAAATACTAGAAAATAATTTCTAATTACTTGAGTGGAAAAGAGCTTTGCAAAGATTGTGTTTATTCAACTTGAAATCATGTTAGAATGTAAAGTATTTCTAGGCAGTTTTGGTTTTCCAATATTCTTCATACTTGTTTTCTCTATCATACTTATACTTAAATATTATGAAAGTATAACATTCATATTGTGAAAATATATCTAAAAATAGATATCCAACCTGAATTCAGGTTTAGAGAAAGAAATTAGAAAACTTGTGAGATGTTTTTCTATAATATACAGTTAGTAATATTTGAACAAGGTTTAAATTCATGCAGTTAAGTCCCTTCTTGGGTGTTCATGGCTTTTGGAGGCTTCAACCATGTCAGTAGGTATTAATGCAATACCTATTTTACAGATACTTTTTAAAATTATTAACCCTCAGGAGACTGTAGGCTCCAGAGAGTGGAGAGGTATGATGGGGTAAGGAGTGGGAGGTGTAGTCATCCTCATGGAGACAAGGGGAGAGGGGACCATGAGGGAGATAAAATCTGCAGTGCAAAAAAAAGAGGATTAAATAAAATGTAAAACAAATAAAAAATGAAAACAAATATTTCAGAAAAAATAATGTGTTTTGAAATGCTACTTTTAAAAAGCTTATTAGAAAAGACTGTTTGAGCAACTGAATAAGGCAAAATGTTGTACAATGTGACTCAAAATGATATACAAAGTGATATCAAATGTTTTTTGAGGGAGCAGGTCTTTTCTGTTGTTGATCTAACTCATAGTTAGCCCAGTGCATTTTAAGTGTTTTCCACAGAAGTTTCTTTTAAATGAAGTTATGAAGTTTCATTGATAATATTTTCTGAGCTTGTATTCCAATTTAAGCAAATTATATGATCTTCTGTGAATGACTTATGAACTGAGTGCTTGATATGTCCAAAAATTTTGGTCACTTGAAAGATTTGAAGGAGAAAATAGTATGATTAAATATGAAATTAATATTTAATTAGAATTAACATTATTTGCAGTGTTTAAAAAATCAATTAGAACCTTACAATACTAAGTTTCCAATAATTTATAAAATCAAATAGCAACATTAGCACTAGAAAATATTTGTAAAACACAAATATGGGACAGAAGAATTTAAAGATTCACACCTGTCATATAAACTGCTAAGATTAGGGTAGTCCATAGTAATTTTGAGTTCATTAGTTTCTGAAATATTTTTAGAAAGTAGATGAAAAATATTATCTATAATTACTTTCATCACAATGTGTACAAAATCAGTACAGTGTGCCCCTGAAAAAGATTAAACATGGGTCTTTTGTTTCTTTGTAAACTTCTTTAGTTAGTTATTAGAATATAGTAGCTGGTTTTTCTTCTGGGACAAAAACCTTTACCATGAACAATTCAGGAAACTTATTTAGCATTGTTTGACACAGGGAAATAATGAATGGTGGTCTGGAGAAACTAGAAGGTAGAAAAAGGCTTTTAAAATATTTCTAAATTATAAATCTAAGTAGAAACTCAAAACTTACTAATGCCATATCTTAAGGAATCTCTTGAGGCATTCAGTTTTCTGTGAATTTTTTTTATAGGTTCCCTTTGTTAAAATGAGTTTTGTCACACATAAATCATACAATGAATTTAGTAGAAACATACGGAAGCCTAGATTTATATATCTTTGACTGAAATAATAACAAATTTGAAAGTTGATGCATAGAAGTTACAACAGAAATTTGACTTTTTTTTCTTATACAAAATGTATCTTGTAAGTAATTCTTTATGACTCTCCCTTACATTTGTGGCTTTCTTTTAAAAAAAAAAATCACAAGCCTTTGTGTGAAATGTCACCATCATCACATGGGTTACTGAATCTTAGGTCACAAATTATGGTAATTTCATTTGTTCATCGATGTAGTAAGAAGACAGCTTGATTTTGTAAAGCCAGACTGCTGAGCAACAGAATACCTGTGCTTCAACTCATGATTATGTAATGAAATCAGTAGTTAGGGAGAAAGCTAAGCAGACTAGTTCTGAAAGTATGGCCTCAAAAATATTCATCACTAGCCACCATTAGAATGGCGTGTGAAAGAACCCAGGCTCTTTCAGGCTGTGGCCCACATAATATGATAAACACTTCACCGGTAAATTTCAGAAGGGTTCCTAGGGAATTTCCCTCCAGAATCTCATACTGGCAAAAGGAAAAGCAACAATTTGAAAGAGAACTTGGCCTCCTGAAAAAAAAAAAGATGTACAAGTTGTCAAACCACCTCAAAGTTTAAGACTGAAGCTCCCAAGATGATGGTGAGTACTCCCCAGAACTCCCCAGAACTTTCCAGGGAGTGCCTACATGTTCATTGCCATAGTCCAGTATTTGACTTTAATTTTACATAAGGACTCATGAACTGGATGAAGACAGCATCTCTTTGAACCTGTTCCCAGTGTAGCTCTATTGAACAGTTCTGTTTTCAAGGCCCTTTAAAAAGAAAAAGGGAAAACCAACAAACAAAAAGAGCTTTCCTAGAAAATAAGCCAGGAGAAACATTGTTTCCACTATTCTGACATGTACACATTTTGATAATTTCCTGTTCTTTAAAAATAAGTAACAACACCCCATAAATTTCAGGGAAATGGAGTTGGGTTGAAGCAGAAACAACTGCAATACTAAGAAAACATGAAAGCTAGGCAAGATCACCCATCATTGCTTCACACTAAACTGCTTCTTTCGATGCTTATTTACAACATGCATACATCAATATTTTTTTTGTTTTGGTTTTTTTTTGGGGGGGGCAGGGTTTCTCTGTGTAGTCCTGGCTGTCCTGGAACTCACTCTGTAGACCAGGCTGGCCTCCAACTCAGAAATCCGCCTGCCTCTGCCTCTGCCTCTGCCTCCCAAGTGCTGGTATTAAAGGCATGCTCCACCACTGCCTGGCACACACATTATTTTTAATAAAATAATAAAATAACAAGAGCCTTGTAAAATAAAAATATTTTTTACCTTTTAATTTATGTAATTTATATGAGATTCACAATAAGAAAAATGTAAAATATTATATATGTTATATGATAAGTATGTACAAAATATGGGGGTCTCTTGCAGAAGTATAGTTGAATGGTTAATTATAGGAGCATATATGTCTCTAAGGTACTCGCATCACCTAAATGCTTATACTGTCCTTACTCATTCTATAATCTTAAGAAGAAACTTTGAAAATTTGATGTTGGTGGTTTTCTTGCACCTGTGAATTGTGTTTAATTCCTGAGTTTCTTTAGTATTCTCATACCTCTGGGAGAGATGCTTCAATGTGGAGCATGTTACTACATACCACTCTGATCATCAGTTTACAACCACATTTTAAAGTAAACAAATTACTGTCTGCTTCACCTATATCTTATTAGTGAGCCAGATGGCTAATTTTAAGTGTTAAATTGATTTGCCAAAGCAATACACTTTTAGCCAGTAAAGAATAATGCTCCGTATGTTCATGAAGATATTTCCAAAGAACACTAGTGCCTGAGTTAAAAGTTAGCCATTTTAGCTGTCTAATGAAAGATGCCTATAGACTTTACAGACTACAAAGAAGGAGAAACTTCCACTTCCTCCCTAGTGGGACATTCAAATTTCCCCAACCTTGGATATAACAATTCACGGTTCTCAGAATTTTGGATTCCTGGGCTTGCACCAGGAACTGAGAAACTAAGGTTTTCAGGAGATCCTAATGGGAAACAATATAACCTCCATTTCAACTTATAGAGTATTGTATCAGTGTTCTCAATTTTTGTTAACAGATAGCCTGTTAGAATTTCTCAGCAAATATAATCATGAAAATTCATTTCTGATCATAAATCTGTTGATTCCTGTAATTTAAAAATTGTCCTTACATTGTGATAATGTTCCCTCTCAATGAATGCATAATATGCTGAAAGCATAGCACAAAACAAAGGTAATATATTTCCTAGGTTAATATTGAATCAAAATAAGGTGTTGCCAGATTATTCCATGCTTTAGACTGTGTAGGTGGCTGATAGTTCAGGTTTAACGTAATTCATTGCAAATTGCCAGCTAGAAAAATATCAATATTTACAAGCCTGAAGGACAGCTTCATGAAATGCATATCAATTTTAAGTTGTTATTATCATTGAAAGCTTTTAAGTTGAACTAATAAGCCAGGGCATTATATAAGAAAACTTAGCTTACTACTTGTGTGTGTGTCTGTGTGTGTGTGTGTGTGTGTGTGTGTGTGTGTGTGTGTGTGTATTATATGATTTTCATGTAAAGCTCTATCACAAATATTTTTTTCATGATTTGGTTTAAGCACTTAAACATTTTTTGGCTTCACTGATTATTGATATATAATCATGTTTATATTATCTTTAAAGAGTAGGGTCCTATGTTAGATGATAATGTAATGACTGTTAAGAATGTTCACTGAACCTTGGTTTCCATATAAAACAAGTAACTAAGTATTTAAGTTTAATTTTAGCTTTAACCTTAATTTGGAGAGTTTATATTTAGAACTGAAGATTGTATAGACTTCTCATATAACACTGGTTTCCCCAAGTTTTCCTTATTAACAAAATGGCTTTTTCTCCAAAACATCCCATACTCTACATATTAATATAACTTTCTCTTCATATATTTTTCTCCTTCTCTCTAAAGATTCTTGGGAAATTTAGGTATAGATAGGAATGGTGTATAAACATATTTTGCCCTCCCATAATTTGGCCACTTCTGCTTCTGAGTGGTTTCCCAGTCTGTGCATGTGTCACTGCTTGCTCATTCATCGGTTGAAGGACACATGTCTTATTAATTTTTGGCAATAAAGAACAATTTTGATGGTTTTGTTTGACCAAAGTCTTCTTTTTCTTTTCAACCAATCAAGGCTTATACTGAAGAACATGAACATGATAGCTAGGTGATACTTTAAGGAAGTTCAAGCTTTTCAAACACTAAAATACTGTTTAATATTTCTTGCACACAAACAATATAAAAGAGCCTCTATTAGTACAGATGATCAACAGCATAGTGGGTGTGAGCAGCTTTGGCCTTTAGCCTTGTCTGCAGTTTTGCAATGATAGCTCTTTGCTCTTTCCATCTCTAGTTCTATAATGTCATATGATATTGTGCATTTTATATGTTAATTTGCAATCTGCAAATCTTTTTCGATCCAATATTTGACATACCAGTTCCTTTCTTATAGTCATGAGATAGATTATAAGATTGATAGATTTGGTCTACCAACTAGTTAGTATACCAGAGAGACAAAACATCAAAACGCTTATTATACTGGTTATTTAAATGTATTCTCAAATATGAAGGGATTAGGATTACTAAATCTAGACTTCAGGCATATTATTTAAAATCATAATTATAATGGTTTTGATAAACTAATTGTCAATGGGCCTAATATTCTTTATATTACTTAATTTTTTCTGTTTTACCCACATTTCTATCCCTTATTTATATTATGTATGTATATATATATATGAATGTTTTAGCTTTTATTTATCTTCTCTATTATTTCATGTATAAGCACATTAGTTTGTTAATCATATCCTATAACTAGATATTATTGACCACTAAATATTTATACTGTAAATAATGTTTACCTTTCTATATTGCAAGACAAAAAAATATGCATGCCACTTCCAACAGAAAAATGAGTCTGCATCAAAACAGCTAATGATGCTGCCACATGCTGGGGAAAATATTGCCCTGGCTTACTCTGTCATCTGGATTATTGCAAATTACTCTGTGACATTCAGTATGTTAGATTTCCAGACACACTTCTGACAAAGTCAATCAAGTAAATATGTCAAATTTATTCTACCACTTAAATCCCAGCCCTAAAATATATCTTCAGCACTGTGTATCACAGTGTGTACAAACACAATGAATAAAGATTCATAGAGCTGTTGGGAAGCTAACTCACACTAATGTGCTGTTAATTATTGATGAACATTTGCTAACCTACCTTCTGCCAACTATTAAAGAAATTGTTCTTCAGTGAAACATCACAAAATTCACTTCTTCTACTTCACTGTATTCCCTAAAGCTCTTTCAGAAGATTGATGCTTAATCCCCTTAGTGGATACATTCTGAATTCCATATCCTAACTTACTGTCAGAGATGTTATCTGTTCTCACTTTCCACTTTCTCCCCATAAGAAAGAAAGGGAAGCTGCTGACAAGTCAAGCTATATTAAATTTGACAAAAAAAAAAAAATCTAGAAAGGAAGATACACAAACCTACAATTTATTTATTCTGCCTCTGATTTATACCAATTAAAATATGTAATGTGGTTATTTAATCCAAGAAAATAAACTTGACAGAGCAAAGTTTGGAATGTAATAAAAATCACTTTGAAAGAAAACTTGCTTTAAAGAGACCTCAAATGCGCGCGCGCACACACACACACACACACACACACACACACACACGCACACCAAAACAGACAAGATAATCCTAAAGTTTTATTCATTTTATTTATTTATTGTTAGCATAGAAATGCTAATCAAGAAAATCTTGGACATTTAAAGAGAATGTAATATTATATAATGTTTTGGGTTTATATGCTGTGATCCAAACTTGAAGTCTTGAAATATGTGCCTAGTACATTTTTGAGTCTCTCTCTCTCTCTCTTTCTCTCTCTGTCTGTCTCTGTCTGTCTCTGTCTTTCTCTCGCCTCTCTCTCTCTCTCTCTCTCTCTCTCTCTGTCTCTCTCTCTCTCTCTCTCTCTCTGTGTGTGTGTGTGTGTGTGTGTGTGTGATGCTTGAGTTCATATGCCTGGCTTAGATCACATTCTATAAGCGGTAATTTTCCCATTAAAGTGATTTAACACTCCTCCTTTCTTTTCTTGAAACCTCTCCTGAATTCCTTTTCAATGAATTCAGTTTCTCTTTTCTTCCATTGAAGCATCTTTTCCCCTCAGTCAGAATTTCTGGCTTCATACATCCTTGGGTTGGTACTGTCTTCTTCATTTAGTTATAAATTTCTTAAGTGTTAATCAAGATCTTAATAGGAATGATTTCAATTCTCTCTTCTCTTAGCTACCAACAACTCTAAAGGAAAGGGTCCTCAAATAATTTAATCCTATTACTTCTAAAAATGGAGAAACTTCTGAATTATTCTCCTCCATGCACACTACATGATATTTTATTTGTAATTATCAATCAGATAAAAGCACAGAGACAAACAATCTAAATGTCTTGACCCTCTGTTTTGTTTTGTTTTTTTTTTTTTTTTTGGTTTGTTTGTTTTAGCTTCAGCTTCTGAAAAATCCCACATGTTATTTAATATGTCATGAAAGCATTTAGAGAACATCAGTGATGTAATTTCCAACCACAATATTCAAGACAAGGCTGTAAGCCCAGGATTTGCTTTGGGTTAGCACTGAGTCAACTCAGAACCATATTATTAAAGGATACACTTTCAGAATCTGAACAGAGAGATCACAGAAACTCTAATTCCTTACTTGGGGCCAAGTGGAAGAGGGATAACTATTAAGAAAAACATAGTTTTAATATTGAAACATATTTAGAATTAACTACTCTTTCCTCATAGGAATTTTCCAGTGTCAAATGGTTTCAGAAAAGTTACATTTCTCCTAACTAATATGTACAAATAAAACAATTTAAGCAACATTATTTTGTTTTAAGAACAGGTTTTTAAAATGTATTGTGTTGTATAAACATAAAATGGGCTAATATGATATTAGAAACTTGGTTTATGGAAGTTCAAGTAAACAGTAGGAAAATTGTGGTAAAGAAAGTTAAAAACAACTTTTAAATTTTTTCTAATATTTTTTGACATTTTCAAAAATAAAACAATCAAATTGAACAATAAAGTAAGGAAATATGCCAAGTTTTACTAAAAATTAACATTTTGGAATAACTTTCTACATTTTCTTAGTTTTTATAGTTTACATTTTCTGAGATATTACTTAAAAGAAAATAAAACTATAATAAAAACAATTGATTAATGAATAATTTTTCAGCATTACAGTATTTGAATTCTATTAAAGACAGTTATTTCAATTATAAAACTATCTATCTTTTAAAAACACTTTTTCAAAAGAAGAAATGTTATTAGCATTAAAGTCTTGATAATAAAGTACATCTTTCTAATTCTACAGAGACATTCAATGAAAATAATGGTAATATCTTTACTGAAAACACTGTTTATTCCTTTGTCTAAAGGGTTAAGTATTAACTGATAAACTCTCCAAGCAACCAGAGATCAACAGTCAAGTTGGGAACACACAAGAACATGAAAAAAAGAAAAAAGACCCTGAGTAATTAGAATTCTGTGCTAGCCACATTTTACTTTTAAACAATATGATTTTATTTATTTTCTTTGGAATGGAACATCTAGATTCAATGCTTACTGAAAGCACGTGGTATAAAAATCATGTGTAATCACATTGAAGTTTGGTATAAAATGGATAAAAGAGATTTATAGGCTGATCCACATCAAATGACTGTTCTAAGTCGTGCCACAGACAGTATCAAAATCCAAAGGCATAAAGTGGCTGCTGTCATATTCTTTTCTCAAAATAAAATCAGTAATTTACTAGGTTCTGGAGAAAGGTTCATATATGTTCTACCCAGCATTAACCCCAGGCTAAAGACTGAAAAGTGTGCTTCCAAAGTAACTTCAAATTCGAGCAAGCTTTAACTGAAAGCTTCCCTTGACCTGAAAAAGAAATATTTAAGTTCTTATGTAAGACTTTCTATGTAGTCTGGTCTCTCTCATAACCCAGTGTCTGGCTTTTGTGGCCAAACAACAGAATAGTAGCAGTCAATCTCCTACGTTTGATGCCCTAACATCAGAAGTCTCTGTGATTATTCAGACACTACCTTAAAATTTCAAAGGTGTAAAGTGTTCTTTGATCAAACCCTCTATTTATCCCTTCTTATCCCATTTCCCCAGCTCCCAAATCCCTTGCTCTTTTCAAGTTTCCAAGTCTTGTTCTTCAGTCCATGTTTTTTTCCACTTAATTAGGGTTGTCTACAAACATGAATGAGGTTAGTTGTTTACTGTGGAACACAGTCACTACGCTCACCCTCTCTCCTATGTGAAATCTGGCTTGGGATTTTTAGCTTTGGGGTTTAACTTGGAGGAACTTTAGAGGTCAAGAAGCAAGAAAAGAACAGCGGGCATGAGATATCTAAAGGGAGGGTATTGATAAAAAGTAGGTGGTAGGAAAGTATGAAACATAAATGAGCTCCAAAATGTATTAAAAGTTGAAGAAAGAGAATAAAGCCCAATATGATAGTTCATATATGTGCCAGAACTCAGAAACTGAAGCAAGAGAATTGTCACAGTTTGTAATTAGACTGGGCATGCGTTTTGTTATTTTAAAAGTCGTTGTGCTTGGATGTTTCAATTAGGGAAATAATTCATTACAAGAGCTTTAATTCCTTTCATCTCCATTTTGAAGCTCTCCACTTTGAACAACTTATCTTTCCATTTTACAACACTGTATCTTCTTCATATCTGAGTAAAAGACACTTCATCCTGTTTGATACCTCTGTGCTATTAGTTCTTTTCCTTGTATTCTTTAAATATTGATCAAACGTACATTAACAGGTTGAATATTAAACTCTTATTTTGCTTAGGAAAAAGAGTAACAGACATACTTTCTGCTTGCCATCTTTATTTAATATGTATCTATTTTGGGTTGACTCATGCAACTTTAGCCACATGACTCCAGCTGTACATGTAGGGGAGGATGGCCTTGTTGGGCATAGGTGGGAGATGAGGTCAATGGTACCTTGAAGGCTGAGCACTGAGTGTGTGTGGGGGGGTAATCTGAGGGTGGGGAGGGGAATTGGGGGGTAGGTGGGTAAACACCCTCATAGAAGCAGGAGGAGGGGGGATGGGATAAGGGGTTCCTGGGAGGTGGGGGGAATGCTGTAAGGGATTCTCATTTTACACTCAACTCAGACTGTCAGATTTCTGTATATTTAAATTTCCCGCACTCTGATGGAGAGATGCATGACTCGGATTTTCTCAGTATCTCAAACATGCTATTGCTGTATCTTTCAGCAGACAGTTGTTGGAAAGGTAGGAAGAACATGAAGCATTTTGTTTTATAAGTGATGTATTAATGCTTAAAGATTTTTCTCTTTTTCTTCAAATTATGTAGTGTGGGGGGCTGGCAAGAAAGCTTTGTGGTTAAAAACATTTACTTATGCAGGAAGCCTCAACATTGTCTGTAACTCCAGCTTTAGGAGACCTAACTACTTTCTTTGACTTGCATAGGCACCTGCACACAGCTACCACCTACTCACACCTGTATAAACACACATGTACACACACACACACACATACACACACACACACACACACACATACACACACAAAAAAAAATTTGAAATATTATAGCTTTTAGTAGTTTTTTTTGACAGTGGTATCACTTTATTAAAAGTAGAAATAAATACTCTTGCAAATTAGTTTAAATGCAGTGAAAAGAAGCAAAAATGGCCAAGAAAGCAAGAGCAACGCTGAAACATCACCAGTTCATTATGTAATTTGAAAAATCCTGGCTGTGTTTATTGCAATTTGTCCTAATTTTTAAAAGATTTAATTTTATAAATTAAAAATATCATTCTCTCCCCCCAAATGATATTATTGGTCTATTGATTAGTGTGATTCAACACTATGACCAAAATCAGCTTGGGGAAGAAGGGGGTCTAGTTTGCTTATACTTTTCTATTACATTCCATTATCAAAGGAAATTAGGGCCAAAACTGAAGCAGGTTAGAGAAACCTGGAGGCAGGAGCTGATGCAGAGGCCATGGAGGAGTGCTGCTTGGTCCTTATGTCTTGCTCTGCCTGCCCAGTGGTAACACAGTCACCAAAGGCTGGGCTCTCCCATATCAGTCATTAACCAAGAAAAGGTTCTAGAGATTTGTATACAGGCCTATACTATGGAGGCATTGTCTCAATTGAGATTCTTGCTTTCCAAGTGACTCTAGCTTGAATCAAGTTGAGCAAGCACTACTTAGCCCAGGTTTAGTAAGAAAATACAAAAAACAAACAGAAAACAGAAACAAAGACAGAAGCCATGTTTGGAACTATCACATATATGAAATGACATCCTACCAATCTCAAAAGTCCTTATTTTCCTTTTGAAATGATAAACACTTCAAGAGGCATTAAAAAAAAACACTAAAAGTTGATTTTGGAGACAAAGACTAACAGTGGCATTGCAGGCCCCAAGCCACAATCTATAGAACATGGGGCATGCCAGTCACTTGATTTTCTTTCTTTAAAAAATCAAAATGGCTTCTCCAATCAAAAAGAACTTTTTATCCTCCTTTGTCAGTGAGCCATTTCCCGAGCTGCTTAAGAGTGTCTATGCCCCAGGGTACAATATTTTGTCACCTTCATGCTAGTATTCGTACCTTCATGCCTTTAGTTATTATCTGGATATCAGCAGCATTAAACACAGTTCTAAGTGGACTCTTTGAAGCTTGAGCAGTGCCGTGTTAACATCCCTCATGTTTCAGAGGGCTTTCCAATCCCTCTTCCTAACAAACTTCCTCCCCTCATCATACCTCAGATTATATACATTTCTATCTTGTGAATTTTCTTTTTTGTTGTTGTTTTTGTTTTGTTTGTTTTGTTTTTTAATCTTTTTGATATTTTATTTATTTATATTTCAGATGCCATCCCCCTTCCCCTTTCCCCATAGCCATTAATCCCCTATCCCATCCCTCCTCCTTTTTCACCTTTATACTGTCTAAATTACATGCAAGTATTAAGGTCAGTTCTAGGTTGAGGAACTAGCAATACAATAGATGCAAATAGTCCAGGAACAAGGAAGACAATAAACCCAGAAAATCAAAGAACAAGCAAGACAATAAACAAAGTCCTGTGATGGATCACTCCTGTGATCACTATTTCTAAGGGCTTATCAGGATGATCAGAGTATCTGAGCCTACTACTCTGTCCTAGCCCAAAGTCATTTTCATGCCTGAAGCCTATTTCTTTGTTCTAACTTAAGATTTAGACTTCTGCCTATAATTACTTCTTGTTCTAGCCTAAGATTTAGATTCCTGCCTGAAATTTCTACTCTCTTCTAGCCTAGAATTTAGATTTCTGCCTAAAATCACTTCTTTGTTCCAGCCCAATGTCAGAATCCTGCCTGAAGTCCATTTTCTTGTCCTTGAACTATATCAGATTCCTTCCAAGCAGCCCATTTCCCTGTCCTTGGCCAATGGCAGATTTCTGCCAGGCAGCCCTCAAAACTTTCCATATCTCCCCCTTTTTATTGCATAAACCAGACTGTTGTCTGGTTAGGACATTCTGTCTTAGGACATTCTGACAAGAAAGATTTCCTTACCCATTGTGGAATATGCATTATCATAACCAAAGCACTTCTGTCTTGGTTGGAAAGGATCTGTGCAAAATCTTACCCTTGACTTTCCAGCCTTAAAACATGCACTAACCCTTGTTTGAAATCCAGATCCTGTTCCAACTTTAGATCTTGCTATCATAAGATCATAGTAAACTATAGCTAACTTCCAAATATGACTCTGACAATGTCCAGATCCAGCCTTCCAAATGTACACTGTTATTTTCAATTCTGAATTGATTTCTAGAACAGCACATGATTGAGTTCTAATAGCTGGTTACCTTTTAGAAAAAATACAAGAGACATTATAATTTCTCTTTTTGATTCTCTATCCCACAAGGTCTAAAAACTTGAGACAAGGCATCTTGTCCCATCTGGGATACAGCCAAGCAAAGGTAGGTCAGGAACATATGTCCAATACAGCTCCTCATTCACCCTTGTCAGAGCACTAAGCAAGCTCACAGGTCAGCATCATTCTTTGTCTCAGCAACAGTATGTCTTACCAATCTTTTTAAAGTTCCTGGGCATCTTCCACAATATCTTGTCCTTGAGGATTATACAAAATCCCCATAATAAATTGTTGACAAAAAGTCTCAACTGCTCAACTACAATTGCCAGACTCATTATATGTTTTTTGTTTGTTTGTTTTATTGGATATTTTATTTATTTACCTTTCAATGTTATCCCTTATCCCATTCTCTCCAAAACCCCTTATCACATCACCCCTCCTCTTGGTTTCTTCATTTATGGTAATTGAGAGTTTTGTTGAGTATAGTAGCCTGGGCTTCTTGTGTCTTTATGGGCATCTTGTTCTTTAGGTTAGGGAAGTTTTATAGGTTAGGTTATAGAAGTTTCTTCTATAATTTTGTTGAAGATATTTATTGGCCCATTAAGTTGGGAATCTTCACTCTCTTCTATACCTATTATCCTTCAGGGTTTTTTTTTTCTCATTGTGTCCTAGATTTTCTGGATGTTTGGGGTTAAGAACTATTTGCACTTTGTGTTTTCTTTGACAGTTGTGTCAATATTTTCTATTGTATCTTCTACACCTGAGATTCTCTCTTCTATCTCTTGTATTCTGCTAGCGATGCTTGCATCCATGACTCCTGAATTCTTTCCTAGGTTTTCTATCCCCAGGATAGTCTCCCTTTGTGATTTTTTCTTTATTGTTTCTACTTCCATTTTTATGTCCTGGATGGTTTTGTTTAATTCCCATGTGGTGACTGCACATGGGATGGATACCCAGGTGGAATGGTCTCCAGATGGGCTCTCCTTCAGGTTCTGTCCCACACTTTGTCTCCATATTTGCTCTTTTGAGTATTTTGTTACTAAGTAGGACCAAGGCATCCACATTTTGTCTTCCTTCTTCATGAGCTTCATGTGGTCTATGAGTTGAATCTTGGTTATCTCAAGCTTTTGGGCTAATATCCACTTATCAGTGAGTAAATACCATGTGTGTTCTTTTGTGATTGGGTTACTTCACACAGGATATTTTCTAGTTCCATCCATTTACCTAAGAATTTCTCAAATTCATTATTTTTAACAGCTGAGTAATACTCCATTGTGTAAATGTACCACATTTTTTGTATCCATTCCTCTGTTGAAAAACATCTGGGTTCTTTCCAGTTTCTGGCTATTATAATAAGGCTGCTATGAATATAGTAGAGCATATGTTCTTGTTATATGTTGGAGCATCTTCTGGGTATATGCCCAGGAATGGTATAACTAGGTCCCCAGGTACTCAAAAAAGTTAAAAAATCTGGATGAAATGGACAATTTTCTAGACAGATACCCAGTACCAAAATTAAATCAGGAGCAGATAAACCATCTAAACAGTCTCATAACCCCTAAAGAAATAGAAGCCATCATTAAAACTCTCCCCACCAAAAAAAGTCCAGGACCAGATAGTTTTAGTGCAGAATTCTATCAGACCTTCAAGGACAGAATTTTCAACAAATTGTGCTGGTTCAACTGGAAGTCAGCATGTAGAAGAATGCAAATCAATTCATTCTTATCTCCTTGTACAAATCTCAAGTCCAAGTGGATAAAGGACTTTCAAATAAAACCAGATACACTGAAACTAATAGAAGAGAAGGTGGGGAAGACCCTCAAATACCTAGACACAAGGGAAAAGTTCCTGAACAGAACACCAGTGGCTTATGTTCTAAGATCAAGAATTGACAAATGGAACCTCATAAAATTGAAAAGCTTCTGTAAGGCAAAGGACACTGTCAATAAGACAAAACAGCAACCAACAGATTGAGAAAAGATCATTACAAATCTTAAGTCCAATAGGGGGCTAATATGCAATATATACAAAGAACTCAAGAAATTAGACTCCAGACAACCAAATAACCCTATTAAAATGGGGTATAGTGCTAAAAAAGTTCTCAACTGAGGAAATTCGAATGACTGAGAAGCACCTTAAGAAATGCTCAACATCCTTAGTCATCAAGGAAATGCAAATCAAAACAACCCTGAGATTCCACCTGACACCATTCAGAATGGCTAAGATCAAAGACTCAGGTGATAGTAGATGGAGAAAGAGGAACACTCCTCCATTGTTAGTGGGATTGCAAGCTGGTTAAACCAATCTGGAAGTTATAGTTTCTTAAATTGTACAAAATTTACTTTGATTTCAAATTTAAGGTTTTCATTGGTATGCGTTTCTTATTGTTATAATAGTGAGATTTATATTGTTACTCTCATAGGCCTTGTGCTATATAACACATTTTGAAATACAAAATTTACTTTGATTTCATATTTAAGGTTTTCATTGGTACAAATTTTTATTGATATAAAAGTGAGATTAATATTGTTACTCTCAAAGACATTGTGCTGATATAATTCATTTAGGATTACAATGCTTAGCCCCAGTCCTTCTTTAACTTTTTTAAATGATATGAAATGGTTAGCCTGTGAGTTAAGGACCTATAGCAAATTCATGGCTCTGAGTTTATTGTTAGGGTGTTTTCTATATTTTATTTAGAAAGAGCTGAGAGGAGTTAACAGACAACAGTCCAGATTGCCTTACATAGGTAGTTGGCTTTCAAAACATCAGAAGTCCACAGAATTGAAGTTACAAACATTTCTGTATTAATGTTCATTTTGATTAGAGACTTGTCTCCTCCTGACAGCTTCCTGTTTTGGATTCTAAGAAGAAATTGAACATATTTGGAGTTACTCCAGTTGTGGTGAGACAGCCACTAAGCAAGAATTGCCTCTTTTCATCTACAGACAAATTACTGTCCAGAAAAAGACACACCTGCAGAATAGTCGACTGATTATATCTGCCTAGACAGAGTAATCAGCCCTTAAAAACTCTGCATCACTAGGTCTGTCAGATGATCCTGGGCCAGAAGGCTGAAGATCAGATGCTCCAATGTTTTGAAGTATAAGGATTGTCCATGTGTTCAGTGGTCTCTATAAATTCGCTAAGTTTTAGAAGCTACGCTTTGTGCTTCCCATAATTTTAGTTAACTCAGTCATTCTGGATTTCTGACGGGGTTGAAGACTTATAGTCTAATAGCCAATTCCAGCTATTTACTTTAAAAGAAAAGATTTGAAAGAATGGTTTTCAGCTGACATTCATTCTAAAGCCAAGAAAAAAGCCAGGTTCAGAAAGAAGTCTTTTAGTTAGAAGAGATGACAGAGGTTCTGGTTAGTCAAAAAATGATGGAAGGTGTATCTTGTACCTTTCTGACGCAAATTGGTGTAGTTATGCTTTAATTGTATTTTGAGAGAAAAAATTTATTTTTGACAAGAAGGGTGATATGTAGGAGGAGCTAAGGTAGAAGAAGTAAGGATAGAAATAGGAGGAGTAAGGAGAGGAGGAGGAGCTAAGAGATGAGAGAGAGAGAGAGAGAGAGAGAAGAGAGAGAGAGAGAGAGAGAGAGAGAGAGAGAGAGAGAGCAACATGCTAGTCAAAGATAGTTGATATATCTAGGTTGGGTACTGGGTTACACTCCTGATTGTATGGGCATCTTGTATTGGGCATTACCAAACTTATAAAGCCTTTTATTAACATTTTAAAAAATTGTATAAAGCTAAACGATGGAGGGGGATGGGATAGGGGTTTTCTAGGAAGGGGAAGTGGGAAAAGAGGATGGCATCTGAAATGTAAATAAAATATCAAATAAAAAGTAAATAATAAAAAATTTTTATAAAGATTTCTAAATTTCTAAGGTCTACATAGATTTTTGTTTTATATATATATATATATATATATATATATATATATATATATATATTTTTTTTTTTTTTCTATACATTACAACCTCTAGCTATTTGGGTAAATTAAGCCATACAAAAATTAGAATGGCCTACTATTGTGCACTATAAAAGGATCGATAAAGTTGTTAGTGTCATAGTTATGGACTGTATTTATAATTAAAAGTTTTGCTAGTTTTTTTTTTTTTTTTTGGTTTTTTACTTGTTTTTCTTTTTTGATGTTTGGGTTTTTGTTTTGATTTTGGTCATTTTTTGATATTAGAAGAGCTTCATTTCAAAAATTCTTATTTTTAAGGGATGAAGCATAAAGCTCTAGTCTTATGAAAACTGATAACTCATTGTAAAATGTTAAGAAGCCTTGAGGATCTAAGAAAATGTTTATGGTCTAAGAATGTGTTTTAAGGTATGTGCGTGCAAATTATGACTTAAGGTGTATAAATGCATGTTATAAAGGTCAGAGGATGTGAAGGCTTAAGTGGTGATAAGAGAGTAATGTAAGGTATATAAAAAGAACCAAACATGTTTCAGATTTTTTTCTTTCACTATGGGCCTCTTATATTAAGACTTTGAAAGTTGAGAGTTTTAACATTAATCCTTGGAGCTCTGATTAATCTAGCTCTGGTAAGGAACTACTGCTATTATGATTACAAGCTCAAGACTGTAAATTTCCTTTGGTTGTCTACTAAGTAAAGACTTGAAGGGACTTCTCACTGTTCTAGAAATGTTTGTCTTATCTAAACATATTCAGTGTTCTGGATGGAGGAAAGAAGTTCCTCTTTCACAGTCTATATTCATGAGTGAAAACCAAAATTTACCCTTCTGTTCCATGGAAGGTTTATTTCTTCCCTGAACTCACCTTAAAGAGTGTTCATCTTTTAACACCAAATTGTTTCCCAAACTTTTACTATGAAACAAAAATATGAGTCTATGGCTTTTTTTCTATAATGTGGATTTCAATACAGATTACAAACAATGCTAATGTAATGGTCTGTGATTCACTGAAGAATGATACCCCAGACTCAAATAATATACAAAAACAAAGAACATTTTATTCTGCAGAAGTCTAGCATGTCGTGGTCTACCATTAACCAGGTGAGCTCGCAGGCCCAATGTAGAGCAGATTAGGGGAATTCCTGGGAGGGAGTAGGTGACGTTTATTATGATTGGTTGGCTCCAATTCTAGGGTATGGGGGACTTTGGGGTTGCCTAGGGCTCTTGGGGACATTCCAGAACCATTACTGGGGAATGGGGGAGTTGTTAACTGTTGTTGGGGAAGGTTGACTCATTGCTCTTGCCTCAGGTCAGATGGCAGCTCAGCTATTGAAGGTGAGGCAGCTTCTTATTGGCTGCCCAAGGAATGCTGTTTTTCTAGTAACTGACTTGCCTGGATTTTCCCCGTCCAGTTCTAGGAAACAAAAATTAGGCCTAGTCTCCTGAACTGCCATTTTAAAGCCTGTTATGGAGTCAGCCTATCTCAGTCATGTCAGTAATGCTAACATGTCTCTAAAACTGCTCTCTTTTGGTAAACTTAAGTACAATTCTTGTAAATTTTAGGGAATTGGCTTGAGTCCACCTCTCATGGGTCAAATGAACTCTAGATAAGTATAATAAGTTCCTCCCCCACCCTCACTCCCACCCCCGTCTAACTACCGATTCCTGAGCATGGGATCTCGGTCCCCTTTCTTGGTTGTGTGATTTTCTTTCTCAACTACAAGAACCATGTTCCTAAATAAATTTCCCAATAAATCCATTAACTTTATTTTCTGCCATGTGTATGAGTGTGTGTGAGTGTGAGTGTGTGTGTGTGTGTGTGTGTGTGTGTGTGTGTGTGTGTGTGTGTCTTCAGCATCCTTCCAAGTCCAAGTGTTCCCTCAAAATCTGCAACCTGGCCCACATCATAGGAACTAGTCCCAGGTTATCTAGCCTCTCAGATTGCTTTGACTAGGCCTGTACTTTTTTTTTTTTTTTTTTTTTTTTTTTTTTTTGCCTTAAATGGTTCCACAGATCTTGGACAGCAAGTGAAACAGACAGCTCTCCCAGCACTTGGCCACCACCCCAGCTTTCTTGGGTCCTCAAAGATGCTGTCAGTAGGAAGTAGTTTCAAAAGCATGAGCTCTCATTCCTGCCTCACCACCATACCTTTCTATCTGGTCACCTTTCATAACAAACAAAAATAAGGAATGTTGTAAATTAGAGGCTCAAACAGCCTGCCTTTTGGCAACTCAACAACAGTGGCTCATGTTATCACTCTCCACCACTAACTGTGGTGCCTTTCCACTGTTACTAAAAGGCACACATTTTCACTATGAAACATATGTACCCTTTTAAGGTGTCCACTCCCAGCTACTCAGATCTCTCTCTCTCTCTCGATCTCTCTCTCTCTCTCTCTCTCTCTCTCTCTCTCTCTCTCTCTCTCTCTCTCTCTCTCTCTCTATCTCTCTCTCTCTCTCTTTCTCTCTCAATCTCTCTCTCTCTCCTGCCTTATTCAGTCTCTCTGACTCTTAGTTTCTCTTTCTGCCTTTCTCTTTTTCTTTTTCCGTCTTCCTCTGTCTCTGAGTCTGTCTGTCTCTTTCTTATGTCCCCAGTCCAAGATAGCCTTTTGTTCTTCTTCATCCCCCAATAAATCCCTCGTGTTAGATTTGTTGCATGATATGGTAATCTCCTAGTACCATGCTTTGGCTTTGACCAGCTAGGGTGCCTTTTTGCTGCTTTATCCTAACAACGTTTATCACTTTAAAGGATATATGTTGCTTCAGGGAAATCCTCCCATTATTGGTTTCCTTCTTCCTGGTATTCATGAGCTGAGCATTCTCTAACCCCACTCAGTCTCCTTTGCCTAAAACAATACACACAGCCATCTAAGGACCCATTGCTCTTGAAGGAAGGATGCAAAATTAATCCTTCTCCCTTAAGCTATCTTATGTATTGTGTAATATAAAATGCTGGCACACTGGATATTAATAATTTTTAATTCTGTGTGTAAATGAGGCATCTAAATAAACACACAGTATAAAGTGGAGACAGCTGAAAGACCATGAAAGAGTAATATTTACCTGAGAATCGCTGACATATGTACATTTTAAAAGTTAATTTGGGAGTGAAATTTTTATTCACTATTTATTATATTAACATATAATATCATGATTATACATTTCTGACTTTCATTTTTTTCATGGCATAATGGCACTTAAAACAAATCTAGAAGACTGTCTTTTTCACTGTTCTATTTTTGTAAATAAACTTCATGACCATAGCAACTCCTATGGAGAAGATTGCATTTAATTGAGGCTTGTGTACAGTTTCAGAAATTTAGTCCACTATCCTTGTAGAAAGGAGCATGGGGACATATAGGCAGACGCAGTAGTTGAGAGTGCTACATCCAGATCCTTGGGCAGCAGAAAGAGAAAGACGCTGGGCTTGGCTTGAGCCCTTGAAAAGCCAAAGCTTTTTAGTGACATGCTGCTTCCAACAAGGACATACCTAATCTGTTCAAATAGTCTCACTGCCTGGTGATCAGGCATTCAAATCTATGATCCTAAGGAGGCCATTTTTATATAAACAAAGATAAAGACCAAGTTTTGAACCAGTTAAGAAATAGATTTTGTAGGTAGGGTATGAGAATGGAGGAAAGAGTACACTGTTGCTGAACCAGGACAAGATCATCCTCTAGGATTAACCCACTTACACTGTGTACAGTTCAGTGCTGAGGGTGAATATCTGGAAGAAAGGTAACCTTGAAAAACCCTGGCTGCAGAAAATACACAGACCTGATTAACATAAATTTCTCCTGTTGGTTGCTATTATTTTTTTATTGGTGACATGTATTCATTTTTATCTGCTGCAGTGTTTGACAACTTACTGAAAGGATGAGAGGAAGAATGACCATAACAGGTATTGTGCACAACAAAAATAAAAGGAATGTTTTGCCAAGTTTAAGCATGAAGTATAACTGAAGGAGTCCTTTACTGTGAAGTACTAATGTATTACACAGTGAAGGGGAGGTTTCTGTGGTTGTCAGGGCCATGCAGTTGACTTCTGATACGTGAAGTACTATAGGCAATGTTCATGTAATCTTATAATGGAAAAAGACAGTCTCATGAGGATATATACTACGTGTTACATGGTAATTTTTAACCACATGACATTTGAGGGGCAGGAGATGATCAACTACTATGGAAACAGTCACAAAACAGGTGATAAACTCTATGTTTCAATGTAAGCAAGAAAAAAAACCCAATTTGATCATTTTTAGGTTTTTATGATGTACTGGCATGATTGGGCCATATTTATACTATTTGAGTCCAAACACCCAGGAGATGAGTCTCAACTCTCAATTATATTTAGTATCATTATAAGAAGCTGCTGTGGCACATGTGTGTTGATAGCCCATGACATATATTAAACTCAGTCTAAATGACAGGGCTGTAACTCACTCAGTATAACAGAACTTAACCAACCAGGATCCCAGGGTCCCAAGTAGTTAAAGCAGTATCCTTACTTAAATGGATGAACTCTTAATATAAACAAGTGTGAGAGTATATGAGCATGAAACCAGATAAAATGTGTAGATCTAACTGAATTATCTGCATGAATATAATAACCAGATATTTCAAAGCTATAGTTCAATGGATTAGTTCCCCATCCTAGGGTTCATTCACTCCTTTCTGCCACTTGCCTCATCCTTTTATCTGACACCATCATGCTGAGATCTTGGTTGAAGTTTGTTGAAAAGGACTCTTCTGAGATTCTTCAGCTTCAATGGCCACAATTTTGGTTCCTCTTCATTCTCAGTATTTTCATACCTTAATTTATACTTTACACTGGAACTAAAGGGCTTTACAGAGCTTGTAAGTACCCAAAAGTGGCCTTTCAGTACCTAATGGAAAAGACAAGTATAAACTTGCTCACAATCACATGGGGTGAGTTAAACTATTTTCCCGTGGTGACATCTTTTTATATCACTTTACGTTTGATTCTCCTGTATTTTGGCAACCTATGATATTCTGTGGTCATGAGGTCATCTTCTGTATGATTGAAAAAAAAACAATGTAAAAAGACACATTGTTTAGGCTGGTAGAGAAAGAGAATTTACCCTTTTTTATTGTTTTAATTGTTGCTTGAAACATTGTTGGCTCTTTCTACAGTAGCTTGTCCCTGTGAGTTACAAAGATTGCCCATGTTGTGAGCTATTTTAGGTTGAGCACAAACGATTTTAAATGCAGACCAGATGAGAGTGGGAGCATTGTCTATCTTATGCAAATGCAATGAGACAATGAACAGTGATGTATTTTGTAACCTCCATGTTGTGATCAGAGGTATAAACAAAATGAGAATAGGTATAAATATATACAAAAGAACTCTCCCAAAGGAGGATACAGGAGTAGCATCCATCAGCCAAAGAACATTGGGAAATAATGCCCATGCATGAAAGTCTGAAGTGAGATATCACGGGTGCACTGCTTAACTATTTGCCCAGCTTATTCTCAGGAGCAGGCACATTTCTTTTATAAAGGAAGTGCATTCTGGAGGTACAGAACATGACTATCAGGAGCTTGTCAGACAGTTTGGCAGCAGGAAAACAGATTAGGGACCCAAGACCAAGGGATTGGCTTGTGTATTATCTTTAGCCAATGGCAGACCTGACTATGACTGAATATGGTCAACTTAGCAACAAAGGTTAGGTGACACTCAAGATGGAAAGTCTACTTGGACTGGGAAAATGACTGTCATTCAAAAATGGATAGTCAGAGGTAATTGCTAGGAAGGCCAGGAAATAGCTCACATCAACTACATGCATCCACTTCTAAAGTCAGGCCCTCAAAGCTTCCTTTGTTTCCACAGAGGTGCAAAAATTAACAATAAAAGAGAGTAGTACAGTTTCCTAGTTCTGTGTCCTGGACTTCATAAAATGGAGAAAGCATCCATGTCCACAAGCAACTATAGCCCTTATTTCTGACGGCAGATGCAATTTGACCAGCTGCCTCAGACTCTTTCTGCTAGGGCTCCCATACCATGGTGGATTGTACCTTCAAACAATGCCATAGAATAAACCTCTCTCCCTTAAGTTTGCTTTTTATCAAAGTATTTTAACACACCATAGGAACAATAACTAAAACATAATATTTCACACTGAAACTGAATCTTACTGTCTCCAACTTATGAAGTCACTACAAATCTTATAGCAGTTGACAACATTGAATGCAATATTCAAGGATGTTAATACCATGTAGAATTGTTTAATTCAACGCAACTTGAAATTGAGCCTTGGGAAAGAATGCTTCCTATTTTTCAAACAGTAGTTTCAAGAATAATATTTTAATGATAGATCTGGTTGTCCTCAATCTTCTTTAATTAATTGTACTTCCTTTCATCAGTTTGCATTCTTTATTGTGTGAGTAAATACTGTCATAAAATATCAGCTTCATCAAAACTTCAAAAAGTTAAAATTCTTTATTTTCCAAATATAGCAAAAATACTATTTGTTCATATGTTCTCATTTATTTTGGAATCTACCTAGCAACGGCCACTTCATACAGATTTTAGTTCTATAAAATGACTGTGATGATCCCATTATCCCTATTGTTTCAGAAGAAAATCCCATCTGAGCACAATCCTCTCCCATTGACTGATTAAATTAGCTTTGTGTGTATAATCTAAGCCTAGTGAATGAAGAAGCTATTCCATGTGAGTTTGAACTTAGAACTCAGGCTGCAAATCAGTTTCTCTCAAGGAGTCTGAACTGCAGTGATAAGCAGAGCCTCAAACCAAATTGATTTCTCTCTGCTGAACAGATTAGCATTGTGCAAAATGGGATACTTGTAGAGAGCCTGGCACTTAGTAAATATTCAGCAACTTCTGATTGGTGCCTAAGGTTTTTATTATTGTTTTTATTATTTTTTTGAGATTAATGCAGATCAAATTTTAGAGGAACCTACTCGGTTGTTAGAAAAAGATGAGAAAATAAAAAGGAGTAAGCACCTTGGACTTTTTGTCCTCAGTTGTCTCTAATGCTTGGTGATGGTTTGAATAAGCATGGCTCTCACTGGATCAAATATGTGAATTCCTGGTTCACAGTTGGTAGAACTCTTTGGAAAGGATAAGGAGTAATGGCCTTGTTGGAGATGTCTCAATTGACTATTCTCTTATTGGTAAGCTCTCCAATACTGTTCCAAATCCATGCCTGCCCATCTGTTGCCATGAGCCCTGCAATGAAGGTCATGGAATTTTCATCTGAAACTGTAAATCCAATAAACTTTCTTCTATAAATTGTCTTGACCATGATCTCTTAGTACAGCAATAGAAAATGAGTCATTGCATTTGCTTTATAATAATATTTATATTTTCAATAATATTTATATTGAAAGTGATTTGTAGTGTATCTATTTCCATGGAGAAAACCTTTAGCTAATATAGGTGTCTTATATGTATACCAAATTTTATATACTTTACTATTTCACCTTTTATTATTTTTGAGGAAATACCTTATGTCTTAGAAAGTTTGTTATATGTCAGCATTATTAAAATTATTTCTAAATTTTGTTATGGGGTTACCTGATATCTTCTTTGTTTTTAAATATATGCTGTATACACAGAAGACAGACTTCTTATTGTTCTCTCTCCACTTTCAAACTTCATTGGTCTTGTCCTAGCTGAACAGCTAGCATATGGAAACATGTGATGGTGTGAAATAATTCGGCAGCCTACCTGATTTTAATAAACACATCATTTTAAGCCTTCACCGTCTGTCTTTTGATCTAATTTTAACTATAAAAGAGGTGTAAGTCTGAACTGAGTAACAGAAAAATAAGGAAATGACCAAGTGCTTAGTATCTTTCATGAGAGTCTGGTATGTTATTCATGTTTTATCATTTATCAGTTTATAATAACTTTATAACATGATGGGTTTTATTGTGATTTTTTGCATATATCACATACCTCTGTCATATTTACCTCCATTGTATTACTAATACTTATTCTCTATCTTTCTAGTATATATTTCCTAAACCCCACTAACATGATTGTTCTGCAGAGTCTTTATTGTGTGAGTTATGATCTTTCCATTCCTGGATTGTTCAATGTTTTTAATCATTATGACATCTTGAATTTTTCAAAAGCTTTTATTTATTTATTTTTCTGCTCACTAGATCTTTTACACATGGACATTTTGACAGTGTGTGTTCTGATGATACAGAATCTTTGGGCTATTAATCTTCTTGTTTTTCTTGTCATTATTCCCCAACAACAAAAATGTGTCCTTTGTGGGCAGAAGCAACTGTAGATACTCTTGATTGCCCTGTAACTCAGGACTGAAATAGTGGATAGAAATCTTTCCTTCAAAATCCTAAATTCCCTAATTTACTGCTCCAGAAGGGTAATGACTTCTGCTCCCAAGGAGACTCTAACATCCCCCTATAGCTTGACTGGCTCTCCAGGCTACCACTATGTAAATGAGCATGTGACCTTTGTGAGTCAAGATCACTTGGAGATAATGTCATGAAAAGACTGTTGATCAATTTAGAGATGCCAATGCAGTAACCCCTTCAAATTAGATTCCTGTCCTATGTAGTCTTTTGTGTCTGGATGCTATTGCTGTGTGATCAGGGTTTCTTATACTGAGGGGTATCTCTCTCAAGATAGATTTCCCTCTCCAAACTTTGTGCAGTTTTACTCTTTAGTTTGTTTTTCTTTATTTTGTTTTACTTTGTTTAAACTTTTATATATTTATAGTGAATCTCCACTGCATTTCTACAGTTGCTATCCTTCAAGAGTAATAATGTTTTTCAGGTCTTCTATCCTCCATATATGCTTCTTAGAGTTCTTATAGTTGAAGGCTATTTGTTATCCATATTTCTAGCTACTTGAAAGTTATTTAGAACAAAGCCATAATGGTCTCCAAAGCTTTTTGTCTCTTGCAAAAGGGATGTTCAAACACAATGATATTCAAATAACAAACGGAACTATATTAATAAAGATGTTAATTATGATATTAATTAATTAATATGATGTTAATAATGATTATTAATAGTGATGTTAAGTACACATTTACTTTTTAAAACCTTTCTAGAATAATAAATGAATTTTATGGCAACCAAAGCCTACTTAAAAATGACTCATGATATAGATGCATATATATATATATATATATATATATATATATATATGTCATGAATATATAATAAAATGTGTTTATATGTATATAATTTCTCACAAATTTTAAAAAATATTGTGCATATGTTGTAAATTTAAGCATATTTCTACATATCACATTTTCTAATGACATAGTAGCTTAAAACAAGATTGGGGTAGCAAATTAACTTTATTTAAAAATTAAGCCAAATGTTTCTTCTATGAATAAATTAAAGATATCTGTTATTACCTAAAGATTTACCTGGAATAAAAAAATTCTACTCCAAGAGGCTCCCTAAAATAGACGTTAGTTGAAGACTTTATCACGACCAATTATGAAAGCTTAGGACCATTTCTGGCACATTTCCTCCTTAGAACTTTGTGATAAATTCTATATCATACTCAAGTGTAAAATAGTTGGAGTCTACTACTTGTAGGAAGTATAAAACCTATGTAAAATTATTTTCTGTTTGAAATGCTAATTTAGTCTCAGGAAAGAATGGGGAAATTTTTCAACAAACTGGGTTAATATGAAGATAAATTCCTGTAAGCAGTTTGGCCTCAGTCCTACTATGGTCCTCTGGGAAGTGGTTGAGATCCAGATTGTAACAATTTCAGCATCCTAAGATGCAGGTAAGAAGTCAAGATTAAACTTAATATAAATTTCATGCATGAAATGCTTTCATGAAGGGTAAACTCCAGATAAAAATTATAGATAGGAAACCACCTAGAGTCTAGTACAGCAGGCCTGTAACTAGTGCAATAAGAGAAGAAACAAGAATTTGACAAAGAATTGAGCAGACTCAGAAATGGAACTCCCCGCTTCCCCTGAACTGAATGTCCTATAATGAACAATCCACACCCTACAATCATTGGCTGATAATGGTCCAAAGGAAATAATTGTGTGGTCAGAGAGATAGAAGTCACTATCTAGTTATTTCTCATTCTGGCAACACGAAATCTAAACAGGCATGATTACAAACACTACTTCATATTCTGTCCATAATATTGCCAAATCAAATTTCAAAAGGACACTCTAGAACAGATTGATGCTATTTTCTATGGTTCTATGTTTCTAAGAAAGTGAGATACTGAGGAGAGGACCTTCAGCATCCACGACTAATATCAAAGTGAGAGGCACAGGAATGGTGATTGTTATTATCTGGTTATCAATTATAAAACTCCCCTTATTATCACCTATCATCTTAAAAGCTCTTACCAATTATGCTTATAGTGTGACACAAACATAGATTCTTGAAAGCCTACATTCCTTTTCAATTTAATTCTCCTTATTCCATGATTGTGAATATTTACTCAGCTTGAGTGAACAAACAATTGACGAAAGACCATGTGCTTTACTCAGATTCACAAATATTTGTGACTGCAACAACTTAGTTAAATTATTCAGGAAGTTCTACTTATGAACATCAATTATTCTGCTTAGAATATAAAGATGGACAAAATACTCCAATCATAAGAAAGAAGCAGATATTAGATATTGTTATCCTAATACCTGACAAAATAGGTTTAGATACTGTTAAATATTTTTAACCTGATGTCTGAAAAAATAGACTACAAATTAAAAGTAACCAAAAGAATGAATTAGGTAGTATTTTTTCTGTTTCTCTTTAAGAAAATGGTTTCAGGAGTATTAGGTCTTCTTTGAGGGTCTGATACAATTCTGCACTAAAACCATCTGGTCCTGGCCTTTTTTTGTTGAGAGACTTTTAATGATTGCTTCTATTTCTTAAGTAGGGGCTGTGGGACTGTTTAGATAGTTTACCTGATCCTGATATAACTTGGTACACGGTATCTGTCTAGAAAATAATTCATTTCATCGAGATTTTTCAGTTTCTTTGTGTATAGACTTTTGTAATCGGTTCTGATTATTTTTTTTAATTTTCTCAGTTTCTGTTGCTATGACTCACTTTTCATTTCTGATTTTGTTAATTTTGACACTATCTCTGTGACCTTTAGTTAGTTTGGCTAATGATTTATCTATCTGTTTGATTTTCTCAAAGAATCAGCTCTTAGTTTTGTTGATTCTTTGTATCACTTTCTGTGTCTATCTGGTTCGTTTCAGCCTGAGTTTGATTATTTTATGCTGTCTACTCTTCTTTGTTGTGTACATGGTGAGTGGATACACTGTATGTACTCACTAATAAATGGATCTCCATTGAGGGATGGGGCCACTCACCCATCTCAAAAATTTTGACCCAGAATTGTTCCTGTCTAAAGGAAATTCAGGGACAAAAAAATGGAGCAAAAGTCATCCAGAGACCACCCCAACTTGGGATCCATCCCATGAACATACATCAGATGCTGACACTATTGCTGATGTCAAGATATGCTTACAGACAGGAGCCTGGCATGGCAGTCCTCTCAGAGCCTTTACCAGCACCTGACTGAGACAAATGCAAATACTTTCAGCCAACCATTGGACTAAGCCTGGGGAACAATATAAAAGAGTTTGAGGCAGGACTGAAGGAATTGACAGTGATTGAAACCCCATAGAAAGAAGTACATTATCAACTAACCAGACCTCTCAGAGCTCCCAGGGACTAAGCCACCAAACAAATAACATATGGGTGAACTGGTCCATGGTCCTGGTTACAGATGTAGCAGAAGATTGCATTTTCTGGCCTCAGTGGAAGGGGATGCACTTGATCCTGTGGAGGTTTGATGCCCTAAAAAAGGGGGATGCTACAGGAGTGAGGTGGGAATGGATGAGTGGGTGGTAGAGCACCCTCTTAGATATAAAAGAGAAGGGCCACAGGGTATTCATAGAAGGGGAATCAGAAAGGGGGATAACATTTAAAATGTAAATAAATTAAATAATTAATAAAAATTAACAAAAAGAAATAAAATAAAGACACTTTATTACAACCAAGCAAACTGTTCACCAACAAAACATTACTATCCTTAACCTATATACACTAAACTCTATGGCAAACAATTTCATAAAAACAAAACAAGCAAACAAACAAGAAAACTCACTACTATTAAAAGTAAGATAAAAATAATAATGATCCTTTAATAGTAGGTGATTTCAATGCCCAAAAAATTCCAACAGACAGGTCATTTGGAGAAAGAAAGAAAAAAAAAGGCAGACAGAAATAAAGACTAGAAATAACAGAATTATTTGGCATCATAAAAGTAAGTAGATTTACAAGATATCCATCCAGTAACAGGCCCAAATTGGCAAACAGCTGAGGGGAGACACCAAGTCCTGACATTAATACTGATGCTATGGTATGCTTACAAACAGGACCTAACATGACTGCCTTCCTGAAAGGCCCAACACGCAGCTGAAGGAGTCAGATGCAGATTTCTACTCAACTAATGAACTAAGCTGGTGACACCTGTGATAGACTTAGGGAAAAGCTGGAAGAAGCTGAGGAGAGAGTAACTCTATAGGAAGGCCAGCAGCTTCAACTAAGCTGAATCCCTGAGATCTCTTAGACACTGAGCCACCAACCAGGCAGCATACACTAGATGATATGTGGTCCCCACATCACAGCAGAGGACTGTCGGGTCTAGATTTAGTCAGAAAAGATGCACCTAACCCTCAAGAAACTTGAGGCTCCAGAGAGTGGGAAGGTCTGGTGGAGTTGGGGTATAGGAGTGGGACATCCTCTTGGAGACTAGGGTGAGAGGAGGATGTATGGGATATGGAACAGTCAGAGGGTGAACCAGGAGGTGGGTAAAGTCTGGACTATTAAAAAATGATTAAAGAATAAATTTAAAAAAGCCATCTACAGAAATTCAAAACAAAAGCCAAAGAATACAATTCTATGAAGCAACACATGGAAACTTTTCTAAAATAGACCACACCCTGGGAAAGAAATATCTTTGCAAATTCAAAGGCTAAAATAACTGACCACATAGCAATAAAACTTGAAATTGTCTGCCAACAAGTCTCTACTAAGTATACAAACTAAAGGTGATTACACAACCCATTACTGATTAATTAAAGAAAAATTAAGAAAGAAAATTTTAAAATTCCCGGAACAACATGAAAATGTGAATAAAATACACTAAAATATCTGGTACACAAAGAAAGCAGACATGAGAGGGAAAATTATAGCTCTCAGTGCCTTTATTAATAATCCAAAAGAGAACAAACAAATGGCTTAATTATACAACTTGAAAACTTGTAAAAACAAGAGCAAACCACGAAATTGCTATGATATTATCAAGAAATATTAAAAATCAGAGCAGGAACTCTATGAAATATGAACAAAATCCAATATGTTATACCACTCATATATTCCAAATCATAGAATCAAAGAGTTGGGTGTTTTTGAAAAGACAAAAGAGATTGAAAGAGCTAACCAAAAGATTAAAATTACCAGAAATTGATAAAGAAACATTACAATAGAAAGCAAAGAAATTCAGAGAATATTTTCAAGTATGTACATCATTAACCTGGAAGAAATAAAGAAAGAAAAAAGGAAAGAAAAAAAGGAAAGAAAGAAAGAAAAACGAAAGAAAGAAAGAAAGAAAGAAAGAGAGAGAGACAAAAAGACATAAAGAAAGAATTTCTAGATTCAGCCAATGTAACAAAATCAAACTACATGAAGAAGTCAATGACCTAATCAGGCTCACAATAAATGAGATTCACAGTAAAATGTTTTCATTAATAAAAGAAAAAAAATAGAGTTAGATAGATTCAAGGAAAAATTCTATAAGACTTTCAATGAAGACATACAGCCAACTGTTTTTCAAACTATTCAAAACAGTAGAAATAGAACTAAAAGTAAAGATGAAACTAGCAAACTAGTCACCAAACCAAGTTAAAAACATAACCAAAAACATAAAACTTCTTTAAAAAAAGAAAGAAAGAAAAAGAAGAAAAGAAAAGAAAAGAGAAGAAAAAAATACAAATTAATTCAGCGAGAACAATGCAAGAGGGAATATCATTTTAGGTCTTAAGATATATTCCAGAACCATAATAATACAAACAGTGGCACAATACTCATATTGAGCATAGACTCAACAATGATCAATAAAATACTTGTGAAGAGACATAGCCATACTTCAGAAAGATTATCCACCACGACCAAATAGACTTAATCCCTGAAATTCAGGCTTAGTTTCAGTATACATCAAAGTCAGTGAATGTAATTCATCCTATAAATGGATATAAAGGAAATAATCACATAATTCTTTATATATATATATACAGAAAAGACTTTGACAAAATTTATCAGGCCATCATCATAAAGTAGATGAAATGAAGGACTAAAGGGAACATGTCTTAACATAATCAAAGACATATACCAGTAACAAGTAACCAGTGTTATCTTCAGTAGAGAAAAGCTGAAATTAATCTCAGTGAAATCTCAGAAAATTAAATGTCCACTTGCAGAAGAATAAAATCAGACCCATATCTGTCATCTTGAATAAAAACTGACTACAAATGGATCAAAGAGCTATGTTTGAAACCTGAAACACTGAAATTGCAAGAATAAACTATAGGCAATACTCTACATGACACAGTGTTGTAGAAAGGGATTTTGTGAATAGAACCCACTTGCCCAAGCATTAAGGCCAAACATTGACAATTGAGACCTCATAAAACTTAAAAGCTTCTACACAGATAAAGAAACAATTAACAGAACAAAAAAAAGTTAAAAAAAAAAAAACAGAGAAAAATGGCACCAGCTATTCATTTAAGAAATAATTTCTAGGAAGGACTAAAAAGAACTCAAAATACAAAGAATCAAAAATAACAGCAACAATTAGAATCAAAGCAATCCTTCAAAAAATAGAGCTGGAATTTGAACAGAGAGTTCTCCAAGGAAGAAAAACAATGCTTAGAAATATCTCAAGTAAGATATATTGTCCCTATCAATTAGGGAAATGCAAATCAAAACAACTTTGAAATTTTTCTTCTCCCAGTCACAAGGACAAAAATAAAGAAAACAGCAATCTTCAAATGCTTGAGTGTATATGTGTGAAATGGAAACTTTTGTCTCTATTAGTGGGATTGCGACAAAGTACAGCATCTATAAAAATCAATTTAGAAAACTCTCAAAAAGACTAAATGTATCTATCATACATAGTTAAACCTATCATTGGCATGTGCCAAAGCAGCAGATCCTATTCCACAGATACTGACTTTTCCACATTCATTACATATCTACTCACAATGGCTAGGAAAATGGAATCAAACTAAATTTCCTCAGTAATGATAATGAAAATGTACTGAGTACACATTGTGGAATACCATTCAATTATTTTAAAAAGTTGAAATCATGAACTTTAAATTTAAATTCACCTGAAGAATGAATGATAAAAATGTAGTACATTTCTAGTAGAAAAGATCATATGAGTGAGGTTATCCATACTCAGAAGTAGAAGAGCATCATAGTCTCAGTCTCTCTCATCAGAGGCTCCCAGCTCTGTATCTGTAGATGTGACTTCATATTCTAGAGTAACTGAAGAAAGTAAGGGAGTAGAAAATGAACCATTTCTTCGATGTGGGTACTTAGGAGTGATAGAGAAGGGAAAAGTTAATAGTGATCTGATTGGGGAAATGAGTGAAACTGGGACCCTAATTACAAAGGAGAAAGACAAATACAGACGAGTGAAGAGAAATAACAATAAGAATGCTTGAAAACCTCATATAGAATCATAATATTAGTTATATACCAAAGTATAACATATTTACATATGTGTGTAAATATACATATATTGTATAAATAAAAATTTAAATTCTGAACTGATAATACTCTCTTCAAGAGCTAAAGAACACATAATAACCCCCCAAACTAGGCTTAAAAAGCCCTCTTTCAAGTTTTATCAGTATCATCAATGATATTCCCCAAACATAACAGTCTATTGCTTGACCACTGATTAACACTCCCTCCCCCATATAAGTTCTAAAATGAGTTGCTATTACTTGAGATACCATGCACTCTAGACACAGTTGAAATTGAGCTGAGTGCATTCTTCTGAGGAATAGCTTTCATTGTAACAGAAGGAGCCATATAAGGTTCCAAAGGAGGAAGTCAACCAACAGTTCTCTTCACCTATGAAGCTTCTGAACCACAAAAATTATCAGAACAGTATAATAATCCTAAGCATATAGTAGTGGCATGCATAACTTGGTGGTAACCAACATGCCTCTAGTTGGACTTGAGATCTGCTCCACAAGAGGAAATCCATGCCTAATACTGTATGCATAGCCAACAACCTACGGATAGAGGAGTCATGATTCTTGGAGAAAAATCACTACCTACCACTTTATTAAACCAGAATAATTCTTTTTTTGTTTTGTTTTTCAAGACAGGGTTTCTTTGTGTAGCTCTGGCTGTCCTGGAACTCACTCTGTAGACCAGGCTGGCTCGAACTCAGAAATCCACCTGTCTCTGCCTCCCAAGTGCTGGGATTAAAGGCGTGCACCACCACCACCCGGCCAGAATAATTCTTAAGTATACTCGAATTGTGCTTTTACCCACTGATAAGTGTAGTTCTTATATTTCACCAAGGACAATTCTCTTTGCCACAGTCAAAGGCCATTAATGAAAATGAACCACAACCAATCAAAATGCATAGGTGTGGAATCAAGTCATAACAAATACATCTACAAAATACTTATGCACTTAAGGCTTAGTGAATATTGTGAAGAGGTAATGAAACAATTGCATGAACCAGACAAACAGGGATGTTGATGTGAGATAGTGTCTCCTAGCAATTTCATTAACTACATCTATAAATTATCTGCAACTTGACTAACTAGCATGATCTGAATAAGTACTACAACAATAGCTATGCCAAAGTGGAAAGCCCATGCGAACTCAACCCTACATAACAACCTTCGGGCAACTAACAAATTTTGAGACTGAGAGAAATAACCTTCCCAGGAAAGAGCACACTAATTGGTTATCCAACACCAAATAGTCAATTCAGAAAAAAAGCCATAAAAATAGCATCATAAAATTGAGCAGGTCACATTTAGACTTGCATACACATACAAATTATTTATCAACATTTAATGATAAAAATTGTCCTGAGTTTTATAGAAATCTAGGAGGGGTATTGTGGAGCATTTGAATGTAGAAATTAGAAGTGAGGAATGACATAAATATAATCTAAAAATGAAAGAAAAACATGTAAAAATAATTGACTGTTAGAATGTCTGCTTCCTATTCTTGTTTTGACATTATGAGAGGCAATTTAAACTCAGGACATTATCTGTAAAGCAAAACTGATAGTGTCAATCTGAAATTCATGAGTAATTACTTAAATTTTATTTATTAAATCTGTATTATTTTATCATTTTATAACTGACAGAAACAAAAAGAATTTCTATTTGGTTTGGGTTCTTTTTAAAAATTTTTCTTTCCATTTAACCACTACTCTATTTAAATATTTTATGTCAATATTATGGTTTCTTGATTTTTTTTCTCATTAAAAGTAGAGTATTTTCATACACTATATAAACTTACAATGCCTGGGCTAGAACATATCTACAATGGACATTCAGAAACCCTAAGTTGAAATAATGACATTAACAGAGCACACATGCCAAGTGAGATTATTTACATCCTACAATTGTGAGCCCCAAATTTTAATTCTTTTCTATGAATGATTTTAGTTAATTAAAGATCATGAGTTTTTCTGTCTGCTTTTCTTATAATAATATAAATTATTTTTTAAAATAATAACTAATATTGAACTCTATTTCTATACCCTTATTTCCACAGGTTTGTACAACATCTCTCTAAAAGCATTGCCACATTCTAATCATCCAAGGAGTTGGTCTGTTGTCATTTTGTTGTAAATTTAAATTGGTTTAATATAAATAAATGATATCTCAGAGGTACTCAGGCTATTGTTTTCAACTTATGTGATGGTTTCTTCAAGGTTACTTTACTATGTCCTAATTTATATGGACATTTTACTATATAATTTGCTACCATTTTTATTTAAATAAAATTTTAAAAAGATTGTCATCTTAAAGTTACAGCTTTATTAAAGAATAATATAATTTTCAAATAAAAGGAAAAAGATACATAAGCACTGGTGGAATGATCTAAATAAAAGAACATTTTAGTGTAACAGTATTTTTATAACAAGGCTGTGACTTAGAAAGAATATATTAATATAAAAATACTGCTAACCCTATAAATCTGATGGTTTATTTGGTAAATGAATACAGTGGCATATTTTCTCAATATATGTTTTAATCTTGATATACATAACTTTTATATTTTCTTCATCCTGACTTCAGTTTTCCCTACCTCTTTTCCTCTCAGTTTCCCTTCACCTGCTTTCCTCTTCTCCCTAATCTTCTCCTCAATTTCTCTTCAGAAAAGGGCAGGCCTCCCAAGGATATCGATCAGCCAAGGCATATGAAGTTGCAATAAGATTAAGTATGTCCTCTACTATTCAGGATAGATGAGACAACCTGTAGGAGGAAAGTGTTTCAAAGAATGACAGCAAAGTCAGAGACAGCCTCTGCTACCAGATCATAGGCTTATAGGAGCTCGCAGGGACTGAGACAACAACCAGGAAGTCTTCATGGGACTGAGAATGCTATAAAACATTTCTGAGCTGGAACCTTGCTAGACAAAGTGGGCTTGGGGTAAACCTTAAAGTTTGTAATGGGTCCCACTCCAGTTTACAAAAGTCTTACTCTTTGGTTAATTCCTACTTCCTCAATGTTGGTGCAATGTAACCAAATAGTCTATTAAACTTAAGAACATGACTTCCCTGCCTGTTGCTGCCATATCTTCTCCACAATGATAGATTGCACTGTTTCTGAACCATAGGTCAAAATAAAGTCTTTTTCCATTAAGTTGCTACTGCTGTTGTTATTTTCCAACAAGAGAAAAGTAACTATGATATTATTTAATTGTAATTGGGTTACTATCTAGATGATGTATATCTCATAATGGGAGCACAGTAAATGTTCTCAACTGTTTTGTAATATTATAATTGATACTTATAATGAATATCTATAAGGAATTCTAGTGATTTAATTATAATTCTTTTAATGTCATACAACTTTCCATCTTATAATTTCAATATTACATGTATTCAACTGAATATCTAAATTGTGAAAAATAATGGGTAAGTAAAGCAAGCATTAAATGAGTAACATTTGGGGGGAAAATGTTTCATCTTCCTAATCTGAAAATTTTACCTCTGAGTGTTCTTGCTTTATTTACTAATCAGGGAAGGCAAGTGACAAATAATATTGCTTTAATGTTAAAACTAAAAGGCTTCCAGAAAGTCTTTCTGAGTGCTTTTCTTTATAGGACTACAGAACAAGAGTTTTTCCAATTCTGTAAAGTTGACATCAGGTTCCCATAACTTAACATCATTTATTTTGTATGCGATGGTCATACAGAGACAAACAAGACATTGTACTTCCATCCCAAAGACCCAGTTGGCTACACCTAACTACATAGACAATGTTAAGTTAAACCTCAACTCTGTTCTTATTCCAGATGTCTTCTGAATTCTGTGCTCTAGACTGATTGTCCCACTACTAACTGAGAGGAGTTTTCTTGACACACGTTTTCACTCAGCTTGAATTTTTTGTCTTCTATTAGAACTTATGCTAATAAGTTTGCACTAACTCATGTTTACCTCAAAAGTTTATGTACAATCACATTTTTTTTAAAAGATAAGGTACAAAAGAAGTCAATTACTAAGGCATCAAATACACAGTACTAATTAGATATTACTTCAGTGATAGCTGTTAGCTAGTTTCTTAGAATATGGCAATTGAAGTGAGGTCAAAGTATTTCTCACAATGTCAGCATTTAGCATGTACTCCACAGCCAGACCGAAGTGAATATATACTCAAATTATAGCCTTAGTAAAAGAGAACTGGTGAAAACTTTGAGCTAGTTACTTTTCCAATGTATATGCACTAGGACTTGTGTGTTGTAGGAATAACTCTTTAAAGTGGACATCATTTCCACAGTCTAAAAACTACAAAATTTATCATTGTATTTCCACAAAACAATCTCTAGAACCTGGTATATATGTGGAATGTGGTATGTATGTTTCTATAAAATATATAATTCCCAATTCAGTCAACTGACTTCAGTTTTCCACTAATTGAAGTTCATTATTTTGTACATAGAGGTGATAAGGACATGAATAGGATACAGAATTCTCTTTAAGGAGTCCTCTCTCTCCCTCTTTCTTTTGCTCTCTCCCTATCTCCATCTATCTTTCTTTCTCTCCTTCTCTCTCTCCCTCTCTCACTCAGTGTTCACGTGTGTGTGCCTGCATGTGTGTGCATGCATATGAGTGTGTGTGTGTGCATGTGCATTTGTGTGTGTGTGTGTGTGTGTGGTATATGAATGTTGCATATAGATATGAGTATGCAGGAATTTTGCCCATGTAAAAGCATACAAAGTCCAGGGGAGGACATGAGTCCTTCTCTGTGGATGTATGATTTATTGCGCATAAGTGAGGCATATTCTCTCACCGAAATCCAATCTTAACACTTTCTTCTTGGCTAGCTGTCCAATCTGCCCACGTCTGCTCCCCAACACTGAGATTCCTGGCATCCACAACCATATGTGGCTTTTTAAGTGTTTTCTGGGGATATGAACACAGGTCCTGATACATCCACATTAAACACTCTTAACCACTGAGCCATGTTACCAGCAGCTTGAACATTTGATAAAAAATAATGATTAGTTGACAAATAACGACTGTGTCAGATTTCAGTTCTTATTTATTTTAGATGTAGAAAATGTCTGTTTCATTTACCAAGTTGACATGTGGAGGTTAGATATATTAATGATTCTCTTGGTTTTGTAGTTAGGCTGCTGAAAAAATTTAAAAACATGTTTCTCTACTTGTTTACCAGATGAAATGTTAAAATGTCAGAAGATATGACTCTGTTACATTATCTCAAAAGAATTCAGAAGCAAAATAAATTATGTAATGTTACAGTATTCTTCTATTCAGACGTGTACTGTTACTCTGAACTCTTTCTCAATATTTTCTTTTCTTTTTATCAGTTCTCTAATGATTGTCATAACACATTTGGGAATGAGTCACATTTTTCTGATCTACTATTAAAAATAATATTAACAATTCATATTAATATTCTGCATGTAAAATTTTTATTTCTGACTCAAAAACAGTGAATTGATAGGTTTATGCTCCTAATTGTTCTAAGATTATTTTGTCCTCTATATAATCACCATTTTCAAGTAGGACTTGGCATCAAAGATAACTAAACAAAAATGATCTATGAATTAAAGACCTAAAATTACTGCTAAATAGGACAGCTGGAATAAATAATACTTTTCTATATGATTCAACTTCGGGAAGTATTAAATAAACTACTATTTAAAAACCACTGTGAAAACACTGTATTTTTTATTAATAAATACTAAAGTTCTAATATTTTTATAACTCCTCTTTCATGTAATAGATATTTAGGTATATGATCTTCTAGAGCTAAAGCTGACAACCCAGTGAATTTGAAAACAAGAAATGGATTGCTAATTCTGAGGAAAATAAGTATGACATTATTAGCAAAAGTGACGTATGCAGTTAAAGTTTAGCTTTTCTGAGGGTGTGCTCTAATAAAAAGTTCCATCTATTCTAGTTAAGCTTTTGCAAGTACCCACATATGGGGTATGAAGATTGAACCCATTACACAAAATAATCAATGATTAAAACATTTTTATCAACTGTCAGAAGACAAATGGAGAATATCATTTATCTTATTTTGGAAAGTTTATGAAGAGGAAAGCAAAAGGAATGAAAAATAAGAGAAATCAGCAAAGGAACAAACAGAAAATAATGTATATTTAGAAGCACTCATTTATATATCACTGGTTGATATATAACGTCATAATAGTTTAGATACCAAATAAAATGAATATTCATTGGTAAAATTAACACTACTTAAATGGCGTATCCTAAGTCACAAATATAAGCAAAACAACTCTGTGTGAAAACTCAACACAAGGAGTTGTCAATATCATGTGTTTCTCTTACATTTATTTTTGTTGTTATTGTTGTTACTGTCATTAAAAAGTAAACTATAGTCTATGTTGGAAAGACACCTTTATGAAAATATTACAAAGTCACAACAGACATGTAGACCATCTTCTCCACAATTATCCTTTGGTTTTCCACTTTCGCCAGGAAAGAAGAAGGTTATCTTATTTTCCTCAAGTAGAAGATGTAATACAAAACAAGGATTAAATAACATTCCAAAATATTTTTTAAAAATACATCATATTATCATATAAAAGGCCTTTTTATATTTATATATATTTATATTTTATTTCTATATTGCATTTATTTAAAATAATTTTTTCATTTACCTCACTATGTACCATTCCCATGCTCATCTAACCTTTGACGACAGATAGTCGAACTTCACTACATAAATCTTCAGTTAAATTCAGCATTTCTCTGCTTAGTGTAAAAGAATGCTGTATTACCTGTACCATTATTTATATTGAATACTTTTGAAATTATCCTATGTATACTTATTACCCTAACTATAGAAATGATAGAAATTTAATTATGGAACATTATGTAATAGAAAATATACATATTCCTATTATGTTAGAGACCAACAATTTTTTGTTCATATGATGCCTTTCTGTTCCAAAATTTCTACCTTGTGAATTGTATTGTCAATTCACAAGTACTGTGATTATATTGGTCAACTTCTGTCTATTTAAAAAAGGAACAAAATATTTGACTCTTGACTCAGAAGTTAAGAGTATTTATTTCAATTACATAGGACATGATTCCGTTCCTAGAATTCATATTGAATGGTCATGTGCATATACCCACAGCAAACCATCGCAAAACTTGTATTTTGTCTAAATACAAGTTTTACAAATAAATATCTATCCCCCAACAATAGCTGGAAATAATTCAGAGCAATATATCTCTTAATTTGCTTAATGGCACTAGATTTTATTCTTCATTGTATAAATTTGAATTAAAATTTAAATGAGCCTAAAATATTAGTGACCACATTTTTACAAAGTGGGTGCTTTTACATTGCACATGCAATTAATTGAAAAAAAATAAAAATAAATGTAAAAAACAAAAAATATTCTTGTTTATTCACCTTGAGATACTGAACTTTGGCCTTTTGATGCTTTGTTTGTTTCTGTATAGAGACTGAATCCTCATTTCTACTAGGCAAATGTAACTACTGAAATCACCTCTCAGTGCTTTTATATTTAGTATTTACTTAATTGTCCAGGTTGTTCTTGATCCTGAGATCCTCCTGCTTTAATCTTCTGACAAGTAGGATGACAGGGTTGTCTGAGTACATTCAACATGAACTGCTGTCCAAGCTGAGTAGTTAGAGTTGGAGCTTGTAAGAACAAAGTCATTGCCCCCATTGCACACCTTCCATGGTGTCTACATGCCCTGTGGAACAGCAGGCAGTGGAATAACTAATTGATTTTTATGCACCAAGTTTTCATAGTTGGCAGCAACTTAGTTACCCAACATAAGTATCTTATTTCTTTTCTTATTTTTTCAGAATTCATTATCTCTTAGAGAGTATGTTACTGGTATAGAAAATTGGTCTAAATAAAAGTTTTATAAATAAATATGTATCCCCCAACTAATAGCTGGAAATAATTCAGAGTAATATATCTCTTAATTTGCATAATGATGACAGGTTTTATTCTTCATTGTATAAATTTGAATTAAAATTTAAATGAGCCTAAAATATTACTGACCACATTTTTACAAAGTGGGTGCTTTTACACTGCCACAAGGGGTAAATTGAGCATAGACAGCATACCCTTGAGACTCCAAATTGAATAATTTGATTTGTAAACAGGTACTTAGTGTACAAGAAGCCATTACGCATGCAATTATCTGTCTTCAATTAATTGTGTTTATCTCCAAGGAGCAACTTGGGAATGTTTGTTTCAGTTTCACTGGCTGTAGGGCCTGATGGCTATAATCATTTATTTTACTTATACTATAGCTTTCAACTTCGGAGAAGACACTGCTGAAAACTACTATTTTGTGCTTATGAAAAAACCACAGAGAAAGAAAGCATTCATCCTGCTGTAGATTTAAGTCCATTTCCAGTCACCTCGTCTGCTACCCACAAAACACAGATGCTCAGAGCAAATATATAGTTCAGCTTCTATCCCAGAAAACAGAGCATGTTTTGTGAAATATGTCTTTGTAGACAGGAAATTCCTCCTATCTTAGCAACTAAATGTGTACCTGTAAAATAGTAAAAGCACATGTTAGGTTGATAATCAATTCTACTATAAATATAAAGAATCAGACATCAGTCATTTCAAAGATGAAAAAAGAAAAGACATAACACAGACCTGAAAAAGAGCTTAAAACATGCTTTACAGAGGAAGGGGAAGAGAAAGAGACAGAGAGAGAGACAGAGAGAGAGAGTCAGAGAGAGAGACTCAGAGAGAGAGTCAGAGAGAAGGACAAAGAGAGAGAACTACCACATTCACAGTCTGTACATTTCCAAATATCTGCTGAGGAAATCCACTGATTTTCTATCTTTGTGTCAAATTTTGATTCTATTAGGTAGATACTTCTCCCCTCCTCATCTTTTATTTTGTACCTTTTCCTCCTCCTCTTCCTCCTCCCCCTCCTCCTCCCCTCCTCCCTTTTATTTTGTACCTTTTCCTCCTCCTCTTCCTCCTCCCCCTCCTCCTCCCCTCCTCCCTTTTATTTTGTACCTTTTCCTCCTCCTCTTCCTCCTCCCCCTCCTCCTCCCCTCCTCCCCCTCCTCTTCCTCTTCCCACCTCCTCCTCCTTCTCCTCATATATATATATTACATATATGATATATATATAAATATATATATATATATATTTAATGTTGGGGCCCAAGCTCGAGTCCCTG
Organism: Arvicanthis niloticus; assembly: GCF_011762505.2. Taxonomy (NCBI): domain Eukaryota; kingdom Metazoa; phylum Chordata; class Mammalia; order Rodentia; family Muridae; genus Arvicanthis; species Arvicanthis niloticus. The sequence goes on from NC_133437.1 coordinate 13,347,677, forward strand.
TTCGGGCACCAAAATAATGTTGGGGCCCAAGCTCGAGTCCCTGTTCGGGTGCCAAAATAATGTTGGGGTCCACACTAGCCCCACGTTGGGGCGGCCAAAATAATGTCGCAGCCCAGGCAAAATGTTGAGGCCCGGGCCAACCCACATTTGGGCGGCCACTGTATCCTGGCCCAAGCTGCTGCTCTGGTCTGCAGGTCGGGGTTCAGCAAGAGCGAGGGTGAGGGCAGATTCTACCTAATGTCTGATTCGTCTCTGATCTCTGTCTGTCGTCTGGTTCTGTCTGTCTATAGTCTGACTCTAAAACACACCTCTAAGTTCCACCTTTAATCATGCCCTTAGGTCTTGTCTCTAACTCTGATCTCTATACTTCTAAGTCATACTCTTAAGTCACACACCTTTAATCTCATGCACCTTTAATCTCAAGGTATCTAAACCAAGATTATCGGAGTGTTCTCAGCTGTTGTAGGCTATTGTAATTCAAGTCTCATGTCAGGGTATATGGCTCAAGATGGCTGCAAAGCTGATAGCCGCTTTCTGCTAAAAGTCGGCCCCCAACAATATAATATATATACATATATATGCATATATATGTATATATGTATATATATATACATATACATATATATATATACAGCTGACACAGGATTCTTCAACTATAACAAAAGGATATGCTAAAGATCAATACGCAGAGTTCTGAATTATCTCACTATCTCATGTGGAAACACAAGTATTTCTCAACTCTTACAAAAAGTCAAAAGTTGGATGATGTAAACTTATCACTAGTTGAACAGTGTTTCTGTGCTTTCTGTAGTTTGAGTGTGAGTTTGAAGCAAAAAGAACGCAAATCTGGTAGACAGAAATAAAAAACCCAGGATTTTCATGGAAAAAAATATTTAAACAATTTCAAATTAAAGTATCTGGTAGAACAGGATGTAATGAATTTCAAAATCCCTTTGGACCATAATCTCAAAAGGATACATTTTAGAGTTAGAAAGTGTGTAAAAATGAAAGAGAAAAAGGACAAATAAACAAATAAAAATAAATAAGGCTGCTATGAACATAGTGGAGCATATGTCCTTGTTATATGTTGGAGCATTTTCTGGGTATATACCCAGGAGTGGTGTATCTGGGACCTCAGGTAATGCTATGTCCAATATTCTGAAGAACCACTAGACTGACTTCCAGAGTGGTTGTACCAGCTTGCAATCCCACCAACAATGGAGGAGTGTTACTCTTTCTCCACATCCTCACCAGCATCTGCTATCACCTGAGTTTTTTATCTTAGCCATGCTGACTGATATGAAGTAGAATCTCAGGGTTGTTTTGATTTGAATTTCTTGATGACTAAGGATGTTGAATATTTCTCTAGGTGCTTCTAGGCCATTTGAGTTTCCTCAGTTGAGAATTCTTTGTTTAGCTCTGCACCCAATTTTTAATAGGGTTATTTGGTTGTCTGGAGTCTAATTTCATGTATATATTGGATATTAGCCCTCAGTCGGATGGAGGATTAGTAAAGATCTTTTCTCCATCTGTTGGTGTCCATTTTGTCCTATTGACAGTGTCCTTTGCCTTACAGAAGCTTTGCAATTTTATGAGGTTCCATTTGTCAATTCTTGATCTTAGAGCATAAACCATTGGTATTCTGTTCAGGAACTTTTCCCCTGTGCACAAGTATTCGAGGTTCTTCCCTACTTTCTCTTCTGTTAGTTTCAGTGTATCTGGTTTTATGTGAAGGTCCTTTATCCACTTGGATTTGAGATTTGTACAAGAAGATAAGAATAGATCATTTTGTAGCCTTATTTATGATAGCCAAAAGCTGGAAAGAACCCTGATGTCCTTCAACAGAGGAATGGCTACAGGAAATGTAGTACATTTACATAATGGAGTATTACACAGCTATTAAAAACATTACATTCATGTAATTCTTACCCAAATGAATAGAACTAGAAAATATCATCCTGAGTGAGGTAAGCCAATCACAAAAGAACATACATGGTATGCACTCACTGATAATTGGATATTTAGCCCAAAAGCTCACAATGCTCAAGATACAACTCACAGACCACATGAAGCTCATGAAGAAGAAAGACCATAGTGTGGGTGCTTTGGTCCTTCTTAGAAGAAGTAACAAAATACTCGTGGGAGCAAATATGGAAACAAAGTGTGGGACAGAAACTGAAAGAGGGTTGTCTGGAGATTGTTCTACCTGAGCATTCATCCCATGTGGAGTCACCAAAGGTAAATGTTGATGTGGATGCCAGGAAGTGCATGCTGAAAGGAGCCTTATATAGCTGTCTCCTTAGAGGACTGCAAGAGCCTGACATATACAGAGGTGCATGCTCACAGCTAACCTTTGAAGTGATCATGGGGTTCCCAATGGAGAAGTTAGAGAGAAGACTGAAGGAGCTGAAAGGATTTGAGGCTCCATGGGGAGAGCAACAGTACCAACCAAGCAGAGCTCCCAGGGTCTGTAAAACACCAGCTTGGGAGCACATAGGCAGGAACCCAACTGTACATGTAGGAGAGCATGGCCTTGTGGGGCATAGATGGGAGAGGAGATCCTTGGTCCCATCAAGGGTGGATGCATAGTGTGGGGGAATTTAAGGGTGAGGAGTGTTGGGAACCGCACTAGCCCCACATTTGGGGGGCCAAAAATGTCACGGCCTGAGCAAAATGTTGAGGCCCGGGCTACCCCGTGTTTGGCGGCCACTGTATCCCGGCCCAAGCTGCCGCTCCAGTCCGTGGGTCAGGGTTCAGCAAGAGAAAGAGTGAGGATAGACTCAAAGAATGGAGACCAGACAGAGTGTGATTCAATCCAGTTTATTTTTCAGTCTCTCTTCCTAGTCCAAGTCCCAAGTCTTGAGTTCTTAGTTCCTAGTGCCTCCAAGTTCAAAGTTACTTCTTCCAAGTTCTCTTCCAAGTGCCTGCTTCTCTGTCTTCTCTCTGCTGTGTCTGATTCTCTCATCTCTCTTCTGTCTGCCTCTCGCCTTTATATGTCTCACTTCTAAGCCATGCCTTTTGGTCACACCTTTAATCATGCCCTTAGGTCTTGTCTCTAAATCTAATCTCTACACTTCTAAGTCACACTCTTAAGTTACACACCTTTAATCTCACACACCTTTAATCTCACACAACCAAGGTATCTAAACCAAGATTATCAGAGTGTACTCAGCTGTTGTAGGCTATTGTAATCCAAGTCTCATGTCAGGGTATATGGCTCAAGATGGCTGCAAAGCTGATAGCCGCTTTCTGCTAAAAGTCGGCCCCCAACAGGGAGATGGGAGTGGATGGGTAGGTGAGTGAGGGCACATGCTTATAAAAGCAGGAGGAGGAGAAGGGATGGGATAGGGGGTTTCTGGGTGGAGGAGAAATAGGAAAAGGGATAACATCTGAAATGTAACTAAAATATCCAATAAAAAACAAAAATAAAATATAAAATGAGATCTATGCAGTATTCTCATTGTATCTCCTTTCCCCCAACACATCTATCTATCCATCTATATGGTATTGTGTATATATCATGCAAATAGATTTGTTCTGGTAGGTTTTTTTTTTTTTTTTTTTGGTAGTTTATTTTTTAATTTAAAGAGAGAGAACAATAACATAAAATTTTGTGTTTAAGGAGGTGATTAAAATCTGGTAACAGTTTGGGAATGGGAGGGAATATGGCCAAAATACATTCTATGAAAACATTTTAAAAGTAACAAGGTTTTCAAAAAGATGGAAACCAGTTTGTTTTGAACTGATTTAATTATAATTATCCTGGGTGTTCTTGCCAGATTTAAAATAGAGTTACATATTCCTGGTGAGTTCTAAGTCTACAGCGGTTTCACTCCTAACTCTTTCTGATCTTCTAAGTTCATCTCAGCTCAATGTATTCCTTTCTACTTTGTCCAGAACTGTGGGCCTTCTGTATCTCTCTTTGTTTTCACCCATACAACATATTTTCGTATTTATCTTAAGAATATCTTAAGTAATGAGCATAACTCAATCAAGGTAATTGTCTGAATGAGCAGTGACATAATGTCAGCATTCAGAAAGCATGGAAGAGGTATTGTAATATCAAACTAGCCTGTACATTGTGACTCCTAACTGAAAAACTGAAAACCAAAAACACAATCCACACTAATGACAAACAAAGCCATGTGGAACCTGTGATCTTAAAAGGATTGTAATTAACATGATTGTTTTGAGGATAATTATGGTTGTTGCTGAGAACTCTATGTAGTTTTCTGTTGCAGTTACACAAATAGATTCAGGAGACACACCAGGTTGTAAAGAGTGCAGGAGTGCATTCCAGGCACTGCACTTAGACTTTTGATAAGGACTGTGATGAACTGTTTACGCAAAACTCTATCAAACTACATAGTTATTCTAAGAGGGAAATAATATCAAGCTTTTGGACAATAGATTTTAAAATGAACTATATTTTCCTAACTTTCATGCAGCTGTCAAAAAAGTTTTAGTTTTGTTTTGTTTAATCTTTACATATTTGTAAAGTATACAAAGTTAGATTGCCTGTTAGAGTACAATACTTCTATTTATTTTTGCTGTTTTGAGATTTATAATTTAATTTCAATATTTCTCCATTCCATTTCCTACCTCAAAGCCCTTCTATGTATTTCTCATGGCTCACCCTCGAATTCATTGCCTCTTTAGTCACTAATTGTTATTGTGTTCATATTCTTACATTTATATTCCTACATATAACCTGTTGAGTCTGTATCATGTTGCTTATAAGGGGTGATATTTAAAAGTCCTATGTAGGCTATTTTGGAAAAGTTCAATGATTTAATCATAAATCATTCATTAAGAGATGTAGCATGATAGGCATTGACAATAAATGCACATGAAATAGCCAGGACAGATTAGTAATTGCCTGATAAGTCCTCAATGAGAGAGGAGAGAATATTTTAATAGACATACTCACTACGAAATGATACCTAGAAGAAACAGCAATCAAATATGTGTTCACATTTCATACAAAGTTCTTAGTTTCCCCACTCTGTTTTTCTTTCTAATATATTTAAATATTCACTTGTGCCATATATTTTTACCATGATGAATACAAGGGAAAATTATCAGAAATGAGTGTTGAATATTAATTCTGATACTAGAAATAATTTCTAGACCAAAGATAAAATTATGTATGGAAATATGCATATGATGAAGGCCAATCTTACCTTTTCTTTTATTTAAATATCTTCCTTTAAAGTTCGTACTCTGTCTCATATTCATATATGCACATGTATGTATAGACACGAGTACATGTAGACACCAGAGGAGCATGTTGATTACATTCCTATATTGTACTCCATCTCTTTTAGACATAAGACCTCTCCCTAAATAAATATGGAACTGTCCACTTTGGTTGATGTGATTACCTTGCCAGCCTCTAAGATCCAGCTGTCTCAAACTCACAGATTTCAAGGTTACAGATGTTTGTCACCAGCGCCTCACCTTTGAAAGAGTTACTCAGAATACACACTCAGATTCTCATGTTTATGTAGCAAGTACTTTATTCAGTGAGCTCCATCTACAGCCCATAACTTACAGGTTAAAACACATGCACAGAACAAACATAATGTCTTAATCCAATGTTCTGACATCAGGATTTACAAATGTTTGTCTCATTAATTTATTCATAAACTTATCTTTATGTTAATCTTTACTAAAGTACTTTAGCAGTAGTTACATTCACATCTTTGTGTTCCTTTGTATTTCTTCCAAAGAAAAGGAAATTTTTTAAATTGAAATGTTTTATAACTCCATACAAAATTGTCATCAATTCCTGGAAATCATCTTAAACAAATCTGACATCAAATATCTCAATATTTTAATTAAAATAGTCATCATCAGACTAACAAAATTTTTGTTGACCCAGCTATGAAAGCATCTCAAAATTAATTTTTAAAATGTGGTTTATAGATATAATGGAACATCAGTTAGTCTTAAATGTAGTGATACTCTAACATATGATACAACATGAAAAAAAACTTAAAAACATTACATTAACAAAATAACTCAGTCCTAAAGAAGTAATCATATGTGATATATTCACATGATTGAGACAAATTCATAGAGATAGAAAGTGATACAGTTGTGAATTGCACAGGTAGAAGGGACATGAAAAAGTCTTTAGTAGCATTTCAAGTAGTGATAATGAAAATGTCTCCTAGACAGACAGAAGAATGAAATAAACAGTCACTGAATTTAATTAATTTCATGATCTTAGAATAACTATATATTAAGCCAGCACTCCACAATAAATGTATGTAATTCATTTAGAATTTAAATTTTTTGCAGCTCAGAGGGTAAGGAGCTCACTGGGCAAAACTGACAAATTTCGGTCAGGTCTCAGAAACCATTCAAAAGCCAGATAACCCAGCCATGTATATGTCTGTAATGCCACCATGTGTTTAACTAGGAATGGGTAGCAGAGACAAGAAAATTACAAAGAAGCTCTCAAGTATGCAGCAGTGACTAAGAGACATTTTGTCAAATAAGGCAGAAGGCAAAGATCTATACCTCTGACCTCCACATCCAATGCTATGGTACACACATCCACAATTGCACAGACATGCACACGCACGCACACACACACACACACACACACACACACACACACACTAAAAATAAAACTAAATATTTGTAAAAGTTCTCAATTTATTAGAAAGAAAACAACATATAAATCAAATTGTCAAACTGTCAAATTTTGATTCCTAAAAAGTTTTCATACGTCTTTATTCACTTGAATTAAATCTTATGAGGAATAAATTATCTACATATTAATGTTTTTATTCATGTGTGCTTATTTTTATGGGTGGTTTGAATTTGTATGTGTCAGTGTACCACATGTTAATATTTCATAGGAGGTCCAGAAGAGGTATCTCCTGGGATTAGAATTACAGAGAGTTAGGAGTGTGGTCAGAATTAAACTCATTTCTTCTAGAAAAACAGCTAGTGTTCTTAATCACTGATCCATCTCTCTAGCCTTGCTTATTGATATTTTTTCAAGTGGAGGGAACATTATGGAAAATGAGTCAGATGGAATGTAAGAGAAAAAAGAATAGGGAGTTTTCTGTGAGACTATCTCTTAGGAATGTAAGAACATGTAAATTCTCACCAACATGACTAGCTAAGCATGAGCATAAGAAGGACAGCAACAAAGATATGCCAGAGGGGACAGAGGAAAGTCCAGAGTCTGATCTCCACAAAAAGAACTACAGACAACTAGAGAACACTTTGAGTGGGAGAAGTAATTTTCTCCAGGGAAGAGCACATCAAACCATTATACAATACCAAATGGTTAATCTGGAAAAAATTTATACAATTGACAATTATGCAGACAGAACAGGTTGCATTTATGACTATATATAGATAAATATGCATGTATGTATAAACATATAGGTATGTAACAATAACTCATTAAAATGAGCAGCATAAGGTGGGTTGGGAGGGAGAACAGGAAAAAAGAGAATTAGTTGTATCATCTTATATGTAGTTGAGTTGTATCGTCTCAAAATTAAAGAAATAATAAAAATGGAAACAAGCAAAATGCTTCAGTGCACTGAGGCACTAGAATTACTTTGAAATACTATATAATATTTAGTGCTCATAAAATGATTATAAATAAATTTGGTTAATGTGGCCCTAATACATTTAAGTTGCTAAGTGTATTAAGCAACTTAAAAAGAAATACAGTATTTGAGAATACATAGTTGAGATTTGTCCTACTGAAAAAATTAAAATGCAGCATATATTGCCTCCCATGCCTAACATTCGCATCATTTATAGAAACTAATTAATCAAGTAAATACATCTTACCTCATACATACAGATACTCTAGTAAGTCATTTCTCTTCATCTGAAAATCTGTACTTCCATTGTATTTAGTAGAAAAAAAATTCAAGAACTATTTGCAAACCCAGCAAAACTCTGGAGATTTCTCTGGGCAGCATGTATAAGTGCTCAATAATTAGTAGAAGATGGCATGACAATGCATCATTCTATCATGCTATTTTGCCATTATCTTTTTGTAAATTACTTTCTAAGGGATGTGGCCTTTGACTTTCACAATAATTTGTGGGTTAAATAGAGTTAGTATTATCATGTCTCCAAAATTCAAGTTTTAAATTTTGACCTTCCCAAGGGAAAAATAAAGTCTTTTACTTTTTAATATTCTTATAACCTGTAGCTCAATGTATTTGTGATGTGATTGCTGTGTACATGAAAGCAGGCAGGCTTACTGTGGTAAGAAATGTATTTGTACCATTTTTGCATTCACAGACAAGAGCTATGAATAGCGTATGCTAATGTTCTCTGGTAACTCTACATAACACTTCCACTAAGTGGAAAGATGCACAATACAAACTTTTAAAAAAGACAAGCAAAGCCATCTATAAATGAGAAGCTGGAAGCAGGTGTGCATTATTCTTTCATAATGAAGAAAAAGAAAATAGAAGGCACGGGGTAAAGATGTGAACGGGGCAATAAGAACAGGATTTCTGGAAACTATAAATAAAATCATCATGGCCTGTGGTTGCAATTATCTTCGTCTTAGAATTCTAGAATACTACCTATTCCAATGAATATAACACTTTATTTTAATCAACTGAAACTGCCTCCAGTACCGTTGTGATTCAACTGAAAGGTGTGTTCTATAAGGAACATTACACATACATATACACACATATATGCACATACACGCACACACACACAATGGGACAGAAGAGTGAAAAATTACAAATGTACAGTGCTATGGATCCTCTCCAAATGAAGCTCACTGTCCAGATGTACTAACAGCTGTTAGACTTTGGAAAGGGCAGCATTTTCTCAGACAGAAACACTCATCTTTATATTCTTGTGTAAATCCCTTCCAGGATCTGTGGCACGTTTAATTTCACATACCTGATCTCATTTCCAGCTATCATCAAGAAGGATGGAGAGCTGCTGTGTGATACTTTAAAATCACCTTTTAAGAGGGAAAGCAGTTAGAAGAGCTATTCACACAACTAAGTACTTTCACAGACTATAGATGATAATATCTGATGTTTGTTTAAGAACAATTTTAAAAATACATTGAAGGCCAAAAAGAACATTTTCCATGTCACCCCTCTCCCAAATCTAAGCCTTATCAATACAAGAAGAGAACCCCTTTCCCACTTAGTAGCTGAAGAGGGAACTAAGAAAATATAGATTCAGTTATCAGGACCTCAATTGCAGGCATCATCATTCTAGCTTTTTGAGGAAATTTTAGCCTATGAGTCCACTGAGGAAAATCATCTCACAACAACAAAGTCCTAGCATTAGTTTTCAACTGATGTAGAACATGAGCACAATCCAGCATTTTGATATTGAGAACAGCTTACATCACTGATCATTAATTCTTTGGCACTGAAACACAGAGTAATGTTCCACTTAGAGTTAAAAACAGAAATAAGTCTCAAGTCATTATAAAGAAATATATTATAAAAAATATAAAGAAAGGGTGGGCCCTCCATAGCATAACCCAGAAATAAATAAGTGGTTTCTGGCCACAGGTTATTGACTCTGGGTTAATCATGTGGACATATCTAAATCCCAGTGGTAGCAATCAGGACATAAAGTCATTTAGGATTCTCTATTTAATAATCTTAAATAAAATACTAATTTTGGATTTGGGGCAAAGCTGTGTTTAAAGCTCCCTAATCCTAATCCTATCGTAATGCCAACACACAACTGATGGACTTATGGTAACCATGTATGCACATGCCACCAAGCTTTGAAAAAAGAAAAAAGAAAAGGTACAGAACTCATGAGGAATAGATGCCATGTTAAGAATTCTGATAAATATGTTTAAACAGCCAAATTAAGAAGACTGGAATTAATAAATAACTATTTAAAGATAATGCAGCATATACACCATCAATAATCAAGGCATTGAAGAATAATGACACCCCCACAGGATAAAATAATGTACCTGAACTGATTAAATGGCAAGCCATATACATATACTCCCACATGGAGAACTGAAAAGTGTTACTTTAAGAAAAGTCAGCAATATTCAAGAAGACAAAGAGAAATGATTTGATATTCTATTGGTGAAACTAAGAAGAGAGGCTAAAGTAATTAAAAAATAATTAAAGAGATATCCTTGAGCTGAAAGTATATTAAGCACATTAAAATCATGATAAAATGAGTCAAGAGACTACATCAATCAAAGGAAGAGTTAGTGAGCTTGAAAATACGCTAGTTGAAATTAAACCGGCAGAGTAGGGACAAAATAAGGAAAGAAATGGGGAATGCTAAGTGCTTATGGAATTTTAGGAAGAAACACCATTTCAAAGAAAATATGTGGGTGATCATATCTGAGTTCAAGAGAGATTCAAAAATGACAAAGGGGCTAGACATTTATTAAAACTGAAACAAACAAACAAAAAATAGAGGGGCTAGAAAAATGGCTCAATGTGTAAGAACACTACTTATTGCTCTTGCAGAATATCTGAGTTTGGTACCCAGCACCCATCCAGGTTGGCTCACAGTTACCTTTCTCTGACCTTCAGAAGCACTTGCATATATGTCAGTGTATGCGTGTGTTCTCTCTCTCTCTCTCTCTCTCTCTCTCTCTCTCTCTCTCTCTCTCTGTCTGTCTCTCTCTCTCTCACACACACACACAAAGACAATAGATCATTAAAGAAAGAGTAACAAACATGCAGAATCCTTCCCAAACTAACAGGTAGATATAAATATCAAGTACGATCAAGTCAAAATTTAGCAATCCAATTTAACTCAATAGCCTTCATCCCAAGGCATACTTCTATTTTTAAAAGTACAATGTCAGAAAAGGATTTTTGCAGAACTCAGAGAGCAGATGAGAGCCATGTAAAAAATGCTGGAATTACCAGAATTTAATTCTGGGAGAATTGGAAAGCAAATATCCTATGAGATGTAAGATAGTATGGAAACACTAATATTAGTAACAAAAAAAAAATAATAAAAAAAGAAAACCTTACAAAACCAAACAGAAAACGAAATTCGGAGTTTCTTCCACAGATCTTTGACAAGTCTCAGGAGCATTCTCCTTAAGCTTCACATAATCAAAACTGTAAGTCAAAATCATGGCTTAGAACAAAGAGAAACTAAGAAAAATTGACCCCTTCTTAAGAGAGAGAATATTTTAACTGGATGGTGGGTTTGTGGGCTAAAACTGCACCCAGCACTACATTGAAGAAGAGTGACATCTAGGGAAAATCCTTGCTTCTCAACATTGAATCAGAGTAATGGCAACAAGCATTTTAAAAAACTTCCTTTTGGTTGTCTTAGAAGTGTATGCCCATACCTGCAAATATAAATCTGGAAATCCAAGCTTCTGTACAACCTGTAGAATACTTTCAGCTAAAAAAACCCCCAAAACTCACACACAGAAGGCTGCAGGTTCAGCTCTGTAGCTGAGCATGCTTGAATGGTTGTTTTGATGTGGTCAGAGCATTGGTATTGCTGCTGGGTGCTGGGAGGGGAGCTCAAGTGAGTTCCAAATGGAGACATGAATTTCATTTCTGCCCCTGCCTGCCAAATCCACTTAAAGCACACTTAACAGCAGTAAACTGCACTCTGTCACTTCCTCTCTGCCTGCATTCCTGGAGGCCTATTTAGCTCCAAGGATAACCAGGTAAGACACCAGCCCCACTTCTCACCCCCTGAAACTCCTGCCTGCCAAGACCTCCAAAAGCACACTCAACAGTAGTAAATTGCACCTTGGCCATTGTGCTCCATTTTGAGAGCCAAAACTCTGCTTGCTTTCCCTGAGGCCTGTCAGTACCAAGGGAAACCAGGTTAGCTCTCACCCCAAGCCCTAACCAGCAAAGTCCCCTTAAAACACTTCCAGCAGCCTTACCTCACCTCATTACCTGGACTCCATTTCGGGTCCCACAACACAACCTGCTTTCCCAGAGGCCACTCTGGCATCAGGGACACCAAGGAATACTGTTACTAGGGACCCCAAAAAGCAAGGTTAGCACCCAAAACTCCAGAGACCACACAGTTCACAAAAAAACAAAACAAAACAACAACAAAAAACCAAAACAAAACCTTGGGGAAGAAAAACCAAAAACAAAACTACCAGACTTGAAGAATTACTAGTCACCAGAACCCCAGGCCACTCAGACTAGAAGAAAGAGGGGAAACTGAAACCAAGGGAAACAACATGCAAAATCACCGACCTAATAAACATAAACTCAGAAATCAGCATCTATACCTATAAAAACCACAAAACCCAGATGGCTAAAGGTCAGCATAAGAACACAATTAACAACAGCCAATGTAATATGGCAGCACCAGTTTAGTACTACAGCAAGCCCTTGATATTCTAACACAGTTGAAGTACAAATAAATGAGCTAAAATTCTGTCTTATGAACATGATAGATGCCTTTAAAGTGGAAATGAATAAATCTCTTAAAGAAATACTGGAAAAAAAAACAATCAAAGAGGTGAAAGAAATGAATAAAACTGTTCAAGACCTGAAAATGGAAATAAAAGCAAAGAAGAAACACAAATTGGGGGAATCCTGGAAATGGAAAACCTAAGTAAAAGAACAGAAAATATTTAAACATTGCAAACAAAAAAACAAAAGAGGAAAGAGAAAACTTCAAGCTTAGAAGATACAATAGAAGAAATTAATATACTGGTCAAAGAAATGTAAAAACTAAAAAACCTCTAGCACAAAATATTTGGGAAATTAATGACACCATGAAAAGACAAAACCAAAGAATAATAGGAACAGAAGAAGATTCTGAGCTCAAAGGCCCAGAAAATATTTTCAACAAAATCATAGAAAAAAAATTCCTCAACTTAAGAAAGAGACACCTATAAATGTACAGGAAGCTTACAGAACACCAACTAGACATTGCCTAAGAGTAAAAGGCTGGAAAAAGATTTTCCAAGCAAACAGACCCAAGAATAAAGCTGGAGTAGACATTCTAATAGCTAATAAAATAGACTTTCATCCAAAATTAATCAAAATAGAGAAAGACACTGCATACTCATCAAAGGAAAAAAATCCACCAAGATGTTGTCACAGTTGTGAATATCTTAATCACAATCACAAGGGCATCCACATATGTAAAAGAAACATTACTAAAGCTTAAATTACATATTGAACCTCATATATTAGTAGTGGGAAACTTCAACCCCCCACTTTTTCCAATGCACAAGTCATCCAGACTTAACAGAGAGATAATGAAAGAAATGTACATTATGACTCAACTGAACCTAACAAATGTCTGAAGAAAATGTAACCTAAACAAAAAAGAATACACCTTCTTCTAAACACTTCGTGGAACCCTCTCAAAAATTGACCATATACAAGGTCACAAGTGTTAACAGATACAAGAAAATTGAAATAACCCTCTATATCTTATGAGATCACCATGGATTAAAGCTGGACTTCAATCAACAAAAATGAAAACAACAGAAAGCCTACAAACTCATGGAAACTGAATAACTGTCCGCTCAATGATCATTGGATCAAGGAAGAGATGAAGGAAGACATTAAAGACTTTCTAGAATTCAATGAAATGAAGGCTCTACATACACAAACCTATGTGACACCATGAAAGCTCTGCTAAAAGAAAATTTCATAGCACTTCATAAGGAAATTAGTGAGATATTATACTAGCAATTGAAGAACATAACAAAAAAGAACCAACACACCCAAGAAGCATAGATGGCAGAAAATAATCCAACTCAGGGATGAAATCAATAAAATAGAAACAAAGACAAGAGTACAAAGACTCAATGGAACAAAGAGTTGGTTCTTTGAGAAAATCAATAAGGTTGACCAAAATCTTACTCAAACTAGCTACAATGCAGAAAGACAATGTTTAAAATAATAAAATCAAAGATGAAAAAGGTGATGTAATAGCAGACACCAAACAAACCCACAGAATTATGCCTTACTTCAAAACCCTGTATGCCAGGAAATTGAAAAGTCTAAATTGAACAGATGATTTCCTCAATAAATAGCACTCACCAAATTTAAATCAAGATCAGGTAAACAATTGAAATAGTCCTATAACCACTAAGGACACTAAGGAAACACAAGCAGTCATTAAAATTCTCTCAATAAAAAAAAAAAAAATCCCAGGTCCAGGTAATTTTAATGCCAAATTATACCAGCCCTTTAGAGAAAAGCTAATACCAAGACTCCTCTAATTATTCCACAAAATAAAAACAGAAGAAGCAATGGCAAATTCATTTTATGAGGCCATAGTCACCATGATACCTAAACCACACAAAGACTCAATGAAGAGAATTTCAGACCAATCTCCGTTTGATGTAAAAATAATTCAATAAGATATTTGCAAACTGAGTCCAAGAAGACATAAAAAACACCATCCACCACAATCAAGTAAGCTTCATCCACAGATGCAGGGGTGGTTTAACATGTGAGAAATCCATCAATGTAATCTACCATAAAAACAAACAGAAGAAGAAAAAAACACCATGATAGTCTCATTAGATCCTGTTCACTAAGGTGAACACACAGTCAGTCGTGTAGCCCAACATCTGGACTGCCTCTCCAAGCTCATAAAGCAGCTCAGTAGCCTTAGCCTTCAGCCAATGACCATTCTTTCCTGAACATTCTCACACTCTTTTCCCAAATTCCTTAATCTCTGGTTCACCTTGAATAAGGGATATGAGTCTAAATCCACCCACAATAAAGAAAAACAAACAAAATAAGATTGTTTCAGAGAGCAGACCTGCTATACTAAAATTCAACATAGAAGAGGCTTTTGCCTAAACTAGCTGTAATACTGAGATTCCTGAAGAAAGCATTCCCTCTTCTCCTGTGCCTCTGGCACTTGGCACTCACTTCCAACTGGACCTAGATCCTGCTATTCCTGGCCCATTCTGCCCTCCTGGCTCTGATATGTGGAAGGGAAACAAGGACTGCAAACTCCTATCCAGGAAGTTGCTCTCAAGCTAGTGTATTGTGCCACCCGGACAACAGCAGAGGTGAGTCAGAACACAGGACCACAGCCTCGAATTGGTAAGGGTGCAATGACATGGTTCTTGCCCCTAGGGCAGGGCCAGCAGGCATAGGCCTCCATGAGTGTTGATGGCTGCTATGGACATAAGGCTTGTTTGTATAATAATGTACATATTTTCACATATGTCCATCCAGGAATGTTCTTCCTCTTAATGTTAATGACTCCATGATAATCAAACAACATGTGTATCTAGCAGAAGAACCAGTGGATAAAGTCTCCGAAGAATGGTAAACACTGAAACCTTCAGGACAGTCTTAGGGCTGTGGAAAGGAACTCTAAAAACCTGAGTTCTAAAATATACATTTTTCTCAATTATGCAAACATATAAGGATGTCATATGAGTTGTATATTGATCTTCACGGATTTAAAGGAACAGAGGCAGCTGCACTATGATCCAGCTTTTCAGAAAGTCACTAAGGAAGGAGATAAAGGGATTTAGGGAGTGGTGGATTGCAAGGCAAATTCCCACCCAGCTACGTATTTGTTTATGGTTACAAAGGCAGGCAGATTCCTGAGTTCAGGGTTGGCCTAGGACTGAGCTAATTTAGGTCTAGATGTGGTCTAAATGGTAATTTCAGGACAAAGTCCCACCCAGCTAAATTTACAAAGGCAGGCAGATCTCTGAATTATTTTTCAATGATGAAATGGGGGGAAAAATCTACTTGCTCTCCTTTTGCTAAGGACTACAGCAAAGGAATGCTGATTTGTGGGGTAGTCAAGAGGAAGCCTGGAATAGCTCAATTAGTATGTAAACAAAAACTGGAATTTTGTTCTGCATGAGATGAGCTAACATAAACCATTACTAGTTATTTAGAATTTTTTTTTTTTTTCTTGGATGAGATGAAGAATTCTGGAAAGGGAACACAGCACTTCAGGAATTTTTTTCTAAAATCTTTTAGAGTTTTTCATAGTATTTTATCGCTGATGTCAAGAAGTTCTTGTTGAAAGGAACCTGGTATAGTTGTCCCCTGAGAGGCTTGACCTGTGCCTGACCAATACAGCACAGGGACCTGAATGGAAGTGTTAGGTGAAAGACTGAAGGAGCTGAAAGGAATTGCAACCCATAGGAAGAACAACAGTATCAACTAGCCTGACCTTCTAGAGCTCCCAGGGACTAAACCCCCAACCAAAGAGTACACATGGAGGGACCTATGGCTCCAGTTGCATATGTAGCATATGTATCTCCCTTTGCGATTTCTTTATTGTTTCTATTTTCATTTTTAGATCCTGGATGGTTTTGTTCAACTCATTCACCTGTTTGGTTGTGTTTTCCTGTGTATCTTTTAGGAATTTATGTGTTTCCTCTTTAAGGGCCTCTACCTGTTTACCTGTGTTCTCTTACATTTTTTTAAGAGAGTTATTTATGACATTCTTAAAGTTCTATATCATCATTATGAGCTGGGATTTTAGATGAGAATCTTGCTTTCAAGTGTGTTGAGCCTGTGAGCATGTGCAGAACTACTGGAGTTCAAGCTGTCTCTGTGTGTGATTAAGGTGGGAAGACTGTAATATGGAGTCTGCTCCCAGATATAGATGGAAATTGGATGTCTTCATAGCTCTTTTAGAAGTTTTTGTAGTAGTTTTTCTGACCTTGGTAGGAAATCCCAATTATAACTTAGAGAGTGGACACAGCTCTTTTAGAATGCTTCTTGTCAGCTATCCAAAGAAGGCTGTCTGAAAAACTAACATAGCCCTTTAAGAATGTTTTCTGGCTGATTTTCATGGTGAAAACCCAAGAATTACCTTGAGAGGACTAAGGCAGGCTGACTCCATGACAGGCTTCCAATTGGCAGTTCAGAAGAGAAGGGCTAGATCTTTGTTTACAAGAATTAAGCAAGTCAGTTACTACAAGGCCTTGACTAGCCAATCAGAAACTGTCCCACCATCAGAAGCTCCCCTGCTACTTGGCCTGAGGCAAGGACAATGGGTCACCAACAGTTTCCAGATATTCCCAGCAACAGTTTCCAGCTCCATCACCACCTAGCATATCCTTACATAAATAGCCAGCCAATTAAGATAATGCTCACCTACCCCTCCCTGTAATTCCTCTAATACTCTTTAAAATTGCCTGCCTTTGGATCCTTTTCCTCTGACTGGCTGCCTTGTCTAATGTCAGTAAAAAAAAAGATGCATATTCTGGTACATTTCCATAGGGGTAGGGTAGGGCTTTCCTTTTTGGAGTAGAAAGGAAGAATGGGTGAAAGGGGTTGCAGGAAGGCAGGTGAGAGGGAGGGTATGGGGGGATAGAAGGGAAGGAAAGACTGTAAAGTAAATAAGTAACTTAAATAATAAGCACACACACCGAGAGAGAGGGAGGGAGGGAGGGAGGGAGAAAGAGAGAGAGAGAGAGAGAGAGAGAGAGAGAGAGAGAGAGAGAGAACATAAAAACACATAATTGGAAACTATAGTATACCATCTATGCTGAATAATTTTATGTCAATTTGACACAGCTAAATTCATCCAAGATATAGAAACTTCAATTAAGAAAACGCTCCATAAGACTGGGTTATAGAAATTTTCTAAATTAGTTCTTCTTAATGGAAGGGCTTTTTCTTTCTTTCTTTCTTTCTTTCTTTCTTTCTTTCTTTCTTTCTTTCTTTCTTTCTTTTGTTTATTTGTTTCATTGTTGTTGTTGGTTGGTTGGTTTTCCTTTTTCAATTTATTCCTTCTTTGTTTCCCTTCAGAAATGAGCACGCATATAAACCAATGAGATCCATATAAACCAAATAACAAGATCAGATAAAATTAGGCACAAACTCCCACCCAAACACGGGCTGAGGCAACCCTGTAGGAAGAAAAATGCTCAAGAACAGGGATAAGTCAGAGACACCCCCACTTTCACAGTTAGGGATCTCACAAAAAGCTGAGTAATAACCATAACATATATCTAGAAGATCTAGTGCAGACCCATACAGGTTCTATGATGGCCCTTTAGGTCCTTTATGGCCACCATGAGTCAATTTCATTGAAGTCTGCAAGACTGTATTCTCTTGGCATCCTCAATTCTTCTACATTTTTCCTTCCCCTTTCTATGGGTTCCTAGAGCTCCAAGAGGAGGGGCCAAATGGAGATCTTAATTTAAGCTTGTTCTCTACTTAATGCTTGTCAATGGGTCTCTGAACCTGCTCCCAAGAGCTTTTGGAAATAACTTTGGAAAACTATGTATAAGTTCAGACCCTCAGAAAAAAACCCTACTACTTATTATTCAATGTAATAATTCTAAATGATTAAATCTAAAAGATTCTAAAAGAATTCTAAATGATTTATCACTATACTCATAGATTAAGGTATATCTCAATCCAGATTAGAAAGATTTCTATTTGCAGTAGATGGAGATTAAGATAGAGATTTGCAGTCCTCCAAAATATATAAAGAAGACTATAGTATCCAAATCCTACATGGGAAATTTAATCATATCCTCTCCCACAGAGGCTCAGGTTTCACTGTGGAATAGGGATATAATATAACTATCATAAGAACCAGAGGCAGTGAAGAACTACAAGAAAGGTGATTCTTTTAAACACAGAAGGGCAGCCACTTATATACATATTCAACAATTATGACAGCATGCACAAGTGCAAAATACCTGTCCAACCACAAGTCCATCCGAAACATAGCATGAAGAAGAGAGGTAGGCTAGGATTCCCATCCACCACTAAAGAGATATTTATAATTGCTGGATACTAATAGAAAGACAGTCAGTTTCCTCCAAATGTATAGTCTCTGATAAGTTGACCAAACTCCAGCGGAAGTTCAGACAACAGAGTATATAAGCAGGACAATTAAATTTGATGAGGTTAAAAAATAAGAAAACAAACAATCTTGTGTAGTAAAAGAGAAAGAGGTGGGTCTAGAAAAAGATTGGGGAAATTGGTTGAATACTATCAAAAGAGTAACTTCTCATAATTCAAAAAATCATATTTTTTCTTTCTACAATGAAATAAAACTAGAATTTAATAGCAATAAATTATGGAAGCTCTACAAATATTAAAATATTAAGCTATGTATTCTTGGATAAGACCTACATAATTCACTCATAATTAGAACCAAAATGTAGCTGTCACAGAAGTTGACTATAAATGGAATTTATCAACTGATATATTGGAATTTATAATGAAATTATAATTTTATCATTTCACTATAAATTATAATACCATACAATTTTTATAATTTTATATTTTGTAAGATATAATTTCATTATAATTTTATTATAATTCCATTATAATTTTATTATATTTTTATATTTTATAAAATATAATTCCATTACAATTTTTATAATTTTATAATTGGAATTGTATAATGGAATTTTATAAACTGATAAAAGCATTAGCTGAGAAAACCAATATATGTAAAAATGAAAGAAGAAAATCAACTCTGTAGCTGTATTTTGGCTGCATTGTGGGTTCTTCTTTCTTCTATCCTTTTCCACCCTTTCAACCCCTTAATGCTAGATGGGAGTGAAAAAAAGATAGAGGGGAGATGAGGCTATATTTTTGTTAGACTACTTACTGCTGATTAAGTTTGTTCAGTTCTTTGGGGATAAGTTTAATCTTCACCATCAGTATAGCTAATTATCTCTTCTTCTTCTTCTTCTTCTTCTTCTTCTTCTTCTTCTTCTTCTTCTTCTTCTTCTTCTTCTTCTTCTTCTTCTTCTCTTCTTCTCCTCTTCCTCCTCCTCCTCCTTTTCATTTCCTCCTCCTCATCTTCCTTTTCCTCCTCCTCGTTCTTCTTATTACTTCTTCTTTATACATGAATACTTAACAAACTACAACCAACAAGAACCCAGAACAAACAAACAACAGCCAACAACCAACAACTTGCCCCACCTCTTGGGGCCCTAGCATTTATATACCCTCTATAAGGTCCCCAGACTTTCAAACATCACAAAATTGCAAAACTATCTGATCGTGGCAAAATCACTACCCTGATAGAGCACAAAGCAAATTACAATCAACTGCCATTAGGTACTCATAAATATTTGGAATACAGATATATTAGACATAATGTATATTATATAATGTTGACATCTATCAAAACATTATATGGCTCATCATTTAATTTTTTTATTAATTACTGTATAACTGCTAAAATAAATTTAAAGCGTGAAGAGAAAAACATTTGAGGATTGGAACTAAAAGAATGTATAAATTACATGTACATTTTGAAGACAAATATATTTACTCTGATTTGAGCAGTATGATATATATACCTGTCATGTACCAATGTCAAATTAATATATCCTTCTATTGTTTGACATTAGAATGTTAAGAAAATATTGTTGGAGTTCTTCAATTTTTAATTGTTTTCCTTGATCTGCATAAGATTCTAATCACCCTGGATGCTTATCAACTAATGAATAAATAATGGAAATGGGGTATAAATATAGGCAAAAGAGTTCTTTAAACATGAGAGTGATAGATAGTCATCTATCTATCTTGTTTCTTAGGACCATTTGCTTGAAAAATTGTTTTCCAGCCTTTCACTCTAAGGTAAAGTCTGTCTTTGTCACTGAGGTGGGTTTCTTGTATGCAGCAAAATGCTGGGTCCTGTTATGTATCCAGTCTGTTAGCCTATGTCTTTGAATTGGTGAATTTAATCCACTGATGCTAAAAGATATTAAGGAACAGTGATTGTTGCTTTCTGTTATTTTTGTTATTAGAGGTGGAATTATCTTTGTGTGGCTATCTTCTTTTGGATTTGTTGGAAGAGGATTACTTTCTTGCTCTTTCTGGGGTATAATTTCCCTCCTTGTATTGGAGCGTTCCTGCTATTATCCTTTTTGATGCTGGGTTTGTGGAAAGATATTGTGTAAATTTTGTTTTGTCGTGGAATATCTTGGTTTCTCCATCTATGGTAATTGAGAGTTTTGCTGGGTATAGTAGCCTGGGCTGGCATTTGTGATCTCTTAGGATCTGAATGACATCTGTCCAGTATCTTCTAGCTTTTATAGTATCTGGTGAGAAATCTGGTGTAATTCTGATAGGTCTGCCTGTATATGTTACTTGGTCTTTTTTCCTTACTGCATTTAATATTCTTTCTTTATTTTGTGCACTTGGTGTTTTGATTATTATGTGACAGGAGGTATTTCTTTTCTGGTCTAGTCTATTTGACATTCTGTAAGCTTCTTGAGTCTCTATGGGCATCTCATTCTTTAGGTTAGAGAAGTTTTCTTCTACAATTTTGGTGGAGATATTTATTGGTCATTTAAGTTGGGAATTTTCACTCTTTGCTATACCTATTATCCTTAGGTTTGGGCTTCTCATTGTGTCCTGGATTTCCTGGATATTTTGTGTTAAGAACTTTTTGCATTTTGCTTTTTCTTTGACAGTTGTATCAATATTTTCTATTGTTTCTTCTGCACCTAAGATTCTCTCTTCTATCTCTTGTATTCTGTTGCTGATGCTTGGGTTATGACTCCTGATTTCTTTCCTAGGTTTTCTATCTCCAGGGTATCTCCTTTGTGATTTCTATTTTTTCTACTTCCATTTTTATGTCCTAGAGGGTTTTGTTTAATTTCTCCACCTATTTGGTTGTGTTCTCTTGTAATTCTTTAAGGAATTTTTATGTTTTCTCTTTGAGGGCTTCTACCTGTTTACTTGTGTTCTCCTCAAATTCTATGAGAGTGTTATTTATGTCCTTCCTAACATCCTCTATCATCATCATTACAAGTGATTTTATATCTGAATCTTGCTTTCCTAGTCATATGGGGAATTCAGGACTTTCTTCTACAGGAGAACTAGGTTCTAATGATTCCAAGTACTCTGGGTTGCTGATGCTTATGTTCTTGCACTTGCCTTTTGCCATCTGGATCTCCTTAGTGCTACCTGCCCTGTCTTTGACTGGAGCCTCTCTTTCCTATTATATTGGTTGTATCAGAACTGTGTGGGGTGGGTGTTACTACTGGGGTTAAAGCTGGGGCCCAAGATCTGCTCAATGCTCAGGTGCAGACAGGAAGGAACCAGTGCTCCAGGCCAGGAGTGACTTCTTGGGTCCTAGTGGGTCCCATTTACTCCCTTTTTGGGAGTATTGATGTCTCCTTCCCTAAGATACTTTCTGGTTAGAGCTCCAGGGAGGCCTGCTTCCTCTGGGTTCTGTGAGATTGGGGGCAGAGCTGCTGCCTGGGATCTGCTCAATCCAGCTCTTTTATCTTATCAGTGACCTAGCAATTGATAAAAGACACATTTCTTAATATCAATTAAAAGACTCAGGACTTTTTATCTAAATAAATTGATATCTTATTTGTATGAATTTTCCTGTAGCATCTTTATGCCAAATAGGTGTCAAAATTACTATAAATTCCTGTTAATGAAGATTATCTCAGAATTTTAATAACATCCTTCCAAAAACTTTTTAATCTGAATAAGTTGTTAACAAAGTAACTGGCCTATCATTTTATAAAAATTACTTTCCTTGTTATCAAATGCAATTTGTCATTCTAATTATTAAATTCTAAGGGATATAAAGGTCAGTCCCAAAATTAATATATGCTAAAGTCAGTAAACTTAATGCAGGTTATTAGCTGTGATGATTTGTATATTCTCAGCCCAGAGAGTGGCACAATTAGGTGTGGCCCTGTTAGAGTAGGTGTGTTGGTGTGTGTGTTTGTGTGTGTGTTTGTGTGTGTGTGTGTGTGTGTGTGTGTGTGTGTGTGTAGGGGGTTATAAGGCTCTCATCCTAGCTGCCTAGAAGTCAGTCTTCCACTAGCAGCATTCAGATGAAGATACAGAACTCTCAGCTCTGCCTGCTCCTTGTCTGCCTAGATGCTGTCAATGCCCCCACCTTGATGATATTGGACTAAACCTCTGAAGCTGTAAGCCAACCCCAAATATATGTTGCCCTCTATAAGACTTTTCTTGGTCATGGTGTCTGTTCACAGCAGAAAAATTCTAACACAGAAGTTGGTACCAGGAATGAGGTATTGCTCTGATAAGCCTGGCCATGTTTTTGTTTGCAAGAATGTAGATTTGGGGACTTTGGGTTGGGAAAGCAGTTTAATGTTTTAACTGGGGCTTAATAGGCTATCCTAGTAGGAATATGAAAGGTACTGTTACTGAAAGTAATTTGAATTGTATGGACCTGACCCAAGAGGTTTCAGTGGAGAATTTCAGTGGCCTAGAAACCTTTTTATCATATTTTGGTGAAGAATGTGGCTACGTTTTGCCCCTGTCTGAAGAGTCTGCCTGAGGCTAAGGTGAAAAGACTCAGATTAATTGCATTGACAAAGGAAGTCTCAAAAAAGTCCCAGCAGAGACATTGTTCTCTGGTTAAATCTCATGAAGAACATTTTGAGCAAGTGTATCAAGCTTAGAGAGGAAAAATGTAAAATATATGGTTCAGTATTAAAGGGGCACCAGGAAGTGAAATAGAACTGAATCCTATGTTCTAGGGAATTAAGATTAAGCTAAATTTAGATACAGGCATGGTAGCACATACCTTTAATTCCAGGAGACTAAGCCAAACAGATCTCTGAGTTCAAGGCCAGCCTTGGACAAAGTAGCTTCTAGGTCAAGAAATGCTTAAATCCAGACATGGTGTACACACCTTCAATGCCAGTATTACAGGAGATAGAACCATGTAGATATCTGAGTTTAAAGTCAATCTACATAGCAAGTTCCAGGAAAGCCAAGCTAAGACAAGTAGGAAGTTGGAAAACAGAAAGCTGATAATAGAATAAGGGGGCCATGTTCCAGCCCCAGCAAGAAGCAGAATATGGCAACTTCATGAGGCTCTGGCTTTAGATGGAAAAATAGAAGGGATTACTGGGACAATTGTTGCTATTAGCCATGATTAAGAGACCAGCATCACTGAGATGAAATCTTCTGGGAAGTGTTTTCTGATAGCAAAAAGAAGCTGTGTTCCAGATACAACAAAGGTTATACCTCATGCTGCAGCAGTACTTGGTAATATGTGAGAGTCACCCAGGTGGTATTGTTTTGAAGGCATGAGGGATCATAAAGAGCAGCTCAGTCTTTGTACTGAGAGGTCATGGAATACCATTGGTGAAGGGGAAGCTTCAGTTGTAGTTGATAGCCCAAGACTGAAAGGGGTCATGCAAA
The DNA here is from genome assembly GCF_011762505.2 of Arvicanthis niloticus. Classification (NCBI taxonomy): domain Eukaryota; kingdom Metazoa; phylum Chordata; class Mammalia; order Rodentia; family Muridae; genus Arvicanthis; species Arvicanthis niloticus. The sequence goes on from NC_133437.1 coordinate 13,371,763, forward strand.
GGAGTTGAGGCTTGGCATCATAAAGACAGCCTATGAGTGGTGAAGCCTAATTGTAGCAGAAGACTCCAGTGTATTAGAGATATCAGTACCATGGGATGATCACCAAGAACTGGAGCAGCAGTGGAGTGGTGTCAAGCAGAGCCTTGAGTGCTACAGAAGGCAGAGCTGAAGAAGTGACACCAGCCTTTTGTAGGAACCCAGAAGAACCCAGAAGAAGTGTGGATCCCAGACATTAAAAGAAGAAGTTGAAACCTTAAAGTTGCCTTGAAGACCCAAGGAGATTAAAGATGATAGAGCTGTGAGATAACTGCCAAGGAATGCTGCTAACAGGGAGTAGAACCAGCCCAGGAAAAGACGTTTGTTGCTGTCAACAAAGATGAAAAAGGAGTTCAAGATCTGAAAACTGCTTTGAAGCCAGACATGGAGATACAGAGTTTGGAGTTCACCCAGCTGGTTTCCTTTCTTGGTTTGATGTTAGAGTTAAGTGATTGGATGGATCTCAGATGAGACTTTGAACTTTGGACTTTTAACATTTTTAATACTGCTATAGACTATGGGAACTTTGGTAGTTGGATTAAATGTACTTTCTTTTTATTATACTATGATTAGATATGGCCTCCTTAGACTCAGGTGTTTGAACAAGCCTATGGGGGTCAGGAAGTGAAATGTGGGATTTGTATATATTCAGCCCAGGGACTGGCACAATTAGAAGGTGTGACCCTGTTGGAGTACATGTTTCACTGTGGGTGTGGGTTATAAGACTCTCATTCTAGCTTCCTGGAAGTCAGTCTTCTACTAGCTGCCTTCAGATGATGATGTAGAACTCTCAGTTCTGCCTGCATCATGCTTGCTGAGATGCTGCCATGCTCCCACCTTGATGACAATAGACTGAACCTCTGAACTTGTAAGCCAGCCCCAAATACATGTTGTCCTTTATAAAACTTGTCTTGGTCATGTCATAGTAAAACCCAAAGACATTAGCACATTTGAAATTAGTTTTGCTATAAGCCACAAAATTTTACATGTAAATAAACACAATATTCATCTTTAGATAAACAATCCTTAGCTACATGTAGAGTTTTGAAATTGAAACCTTTGAGTCTATTTATATACTGAGCTTTAAATGAGTTATGTGTATAGAATAGTATAGTAATTGTGACTAGTTATTATTTGCATGGTATTGTACCTAAAAGAAAACAATAATTATTTTGATTTGGGAGTAGGTTTAAGTTGAATTGATTTACGTTGGATCTAGAAAGTATTTTGTGTTCCTTACATACAAGGTTTCAAATAAAATAATCACTAACAACTGTCTACTCACATCTAGAAAGATGAGTCTATGGACATCTCCAAGAAACACTAATATGCATTTAATTTTGTTAATTAAAATTTTCTACTCATGTTCAAGGATCTCAAATCTATTGAAGGCTTTTAAAATAAATTTTTCAATATTTTTATTTATACAGCCTTATAACTAATGTATCCTTGATGTACTAACATCACTACTCACATTTAACTCGTCTACAAAGCTCTACTAATATAATCAAATTAGCTCAAATTTAGCTATTTGCTTGGAATAATTTCATAGATTTCTAACAGTGATCATATTACTTTAGTTGTAATTTTTATATTTATTTTTCATTCTGTAGTACAATCAGATCCAAACCACTTGATGAACCTAGGATGGTCTTGATGTTTCTACCTCAGTGTCCTGATTACTGATGTTACCTATGAATCATCAACTACTTCTGAAATGCTGTTTTAAATTATGCAATTTTATTACTGCAACACAGAAGTAAAAGATTGGGTCAGCTACAATAATGCTATTAAAATATATTTTAATAGCCTTAATGAACATTTAATAATATTTTGGTAGATGCATTTATAACATTATGTTCCTTAATTCACAATCTTTAACTTCCTTTTTATTCTCTCCTGATAGATACTATCCTTCTTACATATTTTTACATAAAAGTATGATTTGTTCTTTATTAATTTGAGAATTCATTATCCATCCCAATGTATGTTGAGGTATCTATATAGTTTGATGAGACCATGCAGTCATCAAGGGGTCATACAATGATATCCAGACAAAATTCTTAGGATTCAGTAGTGTGAGTGATAACTTTGCATTTCTGTATTTCTGTACTTGGCTTGCAGAGCCCATGGGGAATGTTGGTTATTACTTCCATGACATTTAGTTCCTGAAAGCAGTAGTGGACATGTTTTGCACTGCATATAATCTCTATTTCTTCTTAAATATAGTTTTCTCTCTTTAATGTGGTTGATTACAGCCACCATTGTCTTGTATGATTCTTCCTAACCTTTATTCCCTTTTATCAAGAGTTGTCTAAATCAATGCAAACATCATGGAATCCAAAACTATGGATGATTATATACCAAAAAAATTTCTGTAAACCAAAGCTATTTTAGTTTTTAAGTATTAATACTGGTCAAATGACTTTGGGGTAAGAAGATTATTTAGTTTTATATAGCAATTTAAAAGGTCATCCCCTTTAAATTGTGAGCTGGTGTATGCAAATTACATACAGAAGTAATACAGTATGAATAGATGATAAGTTCTATTAACAAACTCCAAAAATTATATAGTATCTTTATTGGTATGATGGAAACACTTCATGAAAGATAGTAATTAAATTTAAAATCAAGATGGATTAACTTTTCCCCATATGTATGAAATTTTATCTATTGAGAATAGAAGCAAATGTCTTCACTACATGAAGACTGTTTTGTACCTCTTAAAATTCAAACTCCCAATGAACTAAAAAGAAATGAAGGAGAATATTTCTGTTTAGCAATTCGAAGTCTGGAGAATATTTTCTTACGAATACTACATTAGCATCAAAATGGTGTTGGGCAGATTGGAAGGATATTATAATGGTTTGCTGAGTCCCACTCTCCTTCACTTAAGAACATGAAGGCAGAGCCAGAGCCATCTGGGTAGGGAGCTGTTGGTTGCCTACAGTCTGATATTACTGTTTAGGATTGCAAACTAGAAAGAAGGGGGAGGGGGAAGCTTCATGTTTATGCCCTCCAGCAACACTGAAGTTGATAAGTCAAAAAGATTCAATACCATTGAATTATGGGCATTCACGACCCATTTACTAAGTAGCTAGGATTAAAGCTCTTTTCTAAAAATACTGCCATGAATTCAGACTCCAATTGCAGAAGTAAAATAAAGAATAACAGGAGTCATTCTGTAAATAATAAAGCAATACAAACCAGAAAAATGAAAGGTAGAGAGCTCAAGGCAGGAATGTTAACTTACGTCTAAAGCATAGCTTCCCATCCCTGATCAGTGGAATGAATAAAAGGCATTTATCAATGGATCTCTGTATAAAATGTATCACAGTTATGCCAAATAACACATTTCCAATCAGAACAAATGTGACATGTTGGCTTAAAGGCATGCCGCACATCAGAAAATTAATAATTTAGAAGAGACATATTTGCGTAGACTATTTGGCATTCTGAGTTGCTTTGATCTCAACTCACATGGATCTTTTTTTTTTTTTTTTTTTTTTTTTTTTTTAATGAGGATAAAAGATTGTTGGTTTGGTTTTTTGTGAATCTTGTTAGCACTATACTGGAAATACAGCTTGCATATCATTCATTACCTTTGGTACTAATCATGTCTCAATAAGAGACCAGGTCACTTCTCACCAGACTAGGTAGAAACACCTTTTTACCAAATGGGGATTATGGCACTAAGATATTTTAGATGGTTGTAAGTCACATTTCACCAGGATTTGCAGTTCACAGCATGGTATCATTAGCATTATCTCACCTGATTATAGTGGTTGGTTTACCACTGTGTGTCTTGCATTTAATAGGAATCTATTGTGGATTGATTAACTATATAATCTTCTTGCTAATGCAAGCAGGAAAATGTTCAGTAACCCTGGTTACATCATTATCTCAGCTGTCTGGTCCATTGTGATAATTTCCACAGGGAAACAGCCTCTGAGAAAAAAAAGTGTTCTAGCCTTTCGGAAAAGGGGGGATATGTTAGCTTTCCAGTTAGACAAAGGTTTGGTCTTCCATGTTGCACAGGGGCAAAAGCTGCTGCTGCATTTACCTGATTTGCCACATTCGTTATTCAGAGCCACTTTGAAAGTGGTAGCTCTGCCATTCCTATTCCAGTCTTACTAATTTGTTCTCACGGTATTTTCCATCATGTTAAGTGTGTTTGGTATTGGACTGTTTTGGGGCTTTGTTCCATGCTGTTTTCATTAACTGTGTATGCTAAAGGAAGAGTAAGTTAAGGAACTGAGAGACCACTGGAAAGCTGTAGCCAGGCTGCTTTCATAAATAATGCTTTGTTTTTGCTATTGATGTCAATCCAGGAAAGTATTTCAGGGCCTGTCTTTGTTATTCTGAATGTTCCCAGCATTACTGCTGTATCTTACTTTTCTTGCTCTGGGAAAACATACACAGTTTGTAGATGAAATCATTTCTAAAGATTAAAAACTTGTTTTACCACAAAAACCATAGACCATAGGATATGAGTAAATGCAAAAGGGATCAAATTATAGTTTTATTTCCTATTTCAGAAAAAAAGGCAACAAAGAAAAATGAAATGGAGTGGCATTCCCAATGGAATGCCTTTCTCACAACAGCAGTAATTGAATCATTTTCTAATACTTAGAAGCCATGTTCTTATGTCCCATAAAAAACAATCAAACCTGGCATGGGAGGATTCATTTATAATATATGCTTAGTTCACATATAAATATATGCAATACATCTAGCAGGCTTAATCTTGTGTGATTCCCTTACCATCAGTAGAGACAAGAAAAACTCTCACTGGCTTTATGAGGCTGCAACTCTTGAAATGATGCATGTTTGTTACACGTTATATGGTTGCTTTCATAACTTAATTCTATGTCAACTTAACTAGAATAAAGAATGCTCAGATAACAAACAAACAAAAAAAACTAAAACCATGACAAAAACAACAACAAAAATCTATTGAGGCTCAGAGAGTGTTTTATAAAGAAATTAACATTTCATACAATAGGCTTGAATACAACAGAACAGAACAGAACAGAACAGAACAGAACAGAACAGAACAGAACAGAACAGAACAGAACAGAACACTCATTTACAATGTTGATATCCCAGTAGAAGTTTTAAAATGTGAGCAAAAATCAATTACACCTTGTTTTAGACCTGGGACTTTTAAGGGTTTTGTTGTTGTTTCTTTGGGTTCTTTTGATGGTTTGTTTTGTTTGTTTGTTTCTGTTTTTCTTGAGTGTGTGTGCCTTAGAATTAATAGTTCCTGGCTAAGAGGACTCTGGACTCTGATACATATTTTAATGCCTAGCTTTGGGTATTAATGCTTTAATCCTGCAATAACAGAATACTCAGAATTTGCAGACAGCAGACTTTATTGACTTAAATTAGAAAAATTTGAAGTCAGATATTTAAAGGACCAAATGTAGTGAGAAACTCTTTGCTTCATCATTCCATTTCGGAAAGGCAAAGAGAACAGTTGAGAAAAATGAGAAGCCCATTTTTTCTAACAATATCCACAGCACACAATCCACTCATGAAAATGAGGCCTGTTACTTCCTTAACATAGAATCCTCTTGAAAAAATGGCACAGATTCTTCCTGAGGATGGGGTTTATAAAAGTACATTGTGAGGGTGTGATTGTCACAAGTTTGTTTATGAAGGTGGGACTATTATGTCATAAATCCTTTCCATTAGGCACCACATTCAAACCTTACCATGCCAAGACTCATGTTTATGACACATAGCTTTTGAGGACACACTTGAACCAATCTACTCCATTTATTACAATATTAGACTGATAAATTTAGACTCTGGTTTTCCTAATTCTTTTGTTTACAACAGGGTTACTTTGGAACTCCAAATTTCTAAGTAAGCTTCTATAATGTATTTGTCATATAGCTTATATACCCATTAGTTTTGTTTCATAGAGAACTCGGAGTAAGTCTTAGAAATACAGAATCTTAACAGAAGGCACCAGGGGACAAAACTCAGTTCCTAAACTTACATAGTAAGCATGCTCTCCAGCAGCTGTAACTATAGCATCATAAGACTCTGACCATGGGATTAACTAAACTTTCCCTTAGATAGTTAACTTAGTCTACAAAAAACATGAGGTGATAGATATGTATAATCAACTTCATATGCTCTCTCTCTCTCTCTCTCTCTCTCTCTCTCTCTCTCTCTCTTTCTCTATCTCTCTTTTACTCTCTTAGATCTCAAGCTTGGATGAAGACCCATAGTAATTGCACAAAATTTATTTCATTTTCTATGAAAGAATGGGAGAAATTCAGTGTTCAAATCTTTCCAGTTTGTATATGTTATAGGAAATAAAGGTTTTTCTGAAATATTAATAAAAATAGCTTGGTAATAGAATATGGGACTGCATCTTTACATCAATATCTGCCTCAAAGTATGGCACAGCACATGACAGGTCACCATTGGAGATCAAAGAATTTGTGGCTGGGTGGGTAGGTATTTATCTTTCTTTTTTGGTAACAGGTCTAGTAGCTTCCAGCAACATGGATTCTAATCTGTAGGGGTGAGGCTCTAGGTAGAAGTGAATCCACTTCTCTGTGCTCACCAAGTTATACAGGTATTTTCTTCCAGCAGTAGGGCCTTATTGTTTATGGAGAGCAATCAGCAGTTTTAGCAATAGCCTCAATTGCTTGGGAGTACTTTAAACATTTTTGTTGACTGGTTGTAAAGTATAATTTGAGAAAAGTGATCTAGAAAGACTAGAATGTCTTGTTAAATGAAATATGTATCTTTTTGATAGTTTTATCATTTGTCTTTTTTGTCTTTTTTATTATTGCTGTCTCTGTTGAGAATGCTCATTGCCTTGAATGATCTTACTAAGCTTCTTGTTCACAGATCCTTACCTCCAGCCTTAATCTTAGATCCTACATCACAGTTTCTTAGCTCTAATATTTCAGATGCTTTAACACCCTACTTCTATTTTCTCTGATGATCTTTGTCAGGTATATGTCACCATGACAAAATACCGAGGGAATAACCTAAAACAAAAAAATATTTCCTATTGCTCCTAGTTTCAGATTTAATGTATGGCTACATAGCTCTAACACTGTACCTCTACATGTAGAGACAACAAATAACATGGGAGAGTGATGTAATGGTGTGAAAATATCTCAGATCATGTTAGAAAGAGGAGAGCGAGAAAGAAAGGAAAAAAGAGAAAAGGAGAAAGAGGATGGAAAGGGAGGCCAAATAACAAGATGTAGCCATAAAATCATGATCCAATAGTCTGCTTCTTTCAATTACATTCTAGCTCTCAAAGTTTCAAGAACTTCCCAGAAATGCCATGAACAAAACCTGAACTCTCAAATATTTTTGACATGGATATCTTTTGAACTTTTCTTGAATTACCTGTATTTCAAATAAAGCATCTTTAAACTCATTAGAATCCAAGTATATAACTAAAGATTTGAAAGGCCAATGCTCTTTTATTTTTGTCCCTTTTCTTTTGGGCCACATGAACAATTGCAACAACTGAGCAAGCTAAAGGGTCTCCTTTTGCTGTGATGTGCATATTTCTCCCAGGTCAGTTAGGGAAACAAGTATAGCCCCATTTCAGAGCGATTGGTGTTTCCTCTCACTACTTGCAATTTGTTTCAGTAAGGGTTTAATTAGGTACGTGAGTTGATAAATCTGATTATATTACAGTTTGATCTTTTATCCTTATAACTGTCTCCATAATGCTGCTACTGTCAGATGTAGATAATGAAAATTTTCCTCAAAATATAGAAGAATGATAGTCATTCACCTACCTTCTGTGATGTAGAGAATAGAAAAGTAATCATCCTGTGTCAGTATAAAGTTTTATGATATGGGTAAGATAATGAAGATTAAATGCTAAGACTTCTGCAAGATGGAATCCCAATTAGAAGATGCAGTTTTCACATTCAAACTTTTTTGTTTGTAAGTTTAAAGCATACTTAAGGAAAATGACCTGTCTCAATGACTTGGAAACTCAGAATACATAATTAGTATTTTAGTTTCACTTGATTTTCCTGAGAACAAGCTCCCAAAAGTTTAGTAAAATGCTTCAAATTGAGATGAAGTAGTGGTTTCATAATATTATCATAACTACAGTCCATGAGTTTTTGATTGGCTTGCTTTTTTTTTTTTTTACTTTTTTTTTTTTTTTTTTGGCTAGGGCTATTACCCAACATGATTTCTGTAATAAGGCTGAGAGAAGAAAGATGCAATTAAGATGAATCTTTGTGGTACAGTAGGCCACAGACTGGAAGCACAAACTTGGGGAAAGCAGACAGAATAATATCCTGGTTTACCAGGAACAAGTGTGGCTTTTTTAAAAGAAGAAAGGAAATTCCATAGAGAACAATGGCTGCAAAAATGAAAGAAGTTCAAACACTAGTCATGAGTGTCTAATGAATAATAATACTCCCCAGTTTCAAGATCTCCCTCTTTTACATTACACCTTATGAATTTTTGTATTTTTTGTTGTGGCAATTGAGTCTAATCATTTTTCTTTTTCTTTTTTCTTGATTTCTTTCTTGCTTTCTTTCTTGTTTTCTTTCTTTCTCTCTCTCTCTTTCTATCTTTCTCTCTTTCTTTCTTTCTTTCTGTCTTTCTTTCTTTCTTTTTTTTTTTTTTGCATAGTATTGAACTATTTTTCTTTTCTGGACCATAAATATAGTGAAGTATAAAGATAATTCTGAAGCCTCCTAAAATTTTTAAGTCTATATCTTATATTTTGGTAACTTCATTCTTTTGGTCTTCATGCTCATAAATCTTCATATATGCATATATATTGTTCAAAACAGTGTCCTATAAACCTAGTGGGCTTTAAACTCCCAATGGAGTCCAGGCTGACTTTGAGCACCTGATATTCCTCTTGCTCCTCTTGCAGCCTTCTGAATGTTGGAATTACATCCCTAAGCTACCATGACTAGAACCATTGGTTTCTATATTTACAAATATTTTTGTAATTAAAACATAAAAAAATCTGTACTTATTTTGTGTAATTTAGCACTTAAAATACATATGTACACATTTTAGATTAGCTAATTTGAACTAATTAGCATACAAATTCATATACTTAGATTTTACTGACAGTCTACTTTCTTGGCACTTTTTATCAATATAATACATTTCTATTGACCATGATTGAAATGGTGACCAGCAGATCTGAACTTATTCCTCCACTCCCACTGAATCTTTGTGTACTCGGCCAACATCTCTCTAATGCTCTCTTTCTAAAGCCTCTCAGTTTTTAGGAAACACCCCTTTATTCTCTGCTTCTATGGGTGCAAACATTTCAGATTTGGAGTAATGCACTATTGGTCCTCATGTTCCTGTACTGATTCACTTAAATCTAGGTGTTCTAGATCCACCCACATTAACAGAAACTACAGGATTTACTTCTATCTCAGTTGAAATATTATTTCATTATGATTATATCACACCTTATTTACCTATTCATCTCTTCATTTCAATTAAAACATTATCCATTTGTGCTAAAATATGGAAAGTTCATTTGGAGTAAATTTGTATATTTACATGTTAATAATGTTTTTCTCATTTATAAAGCAGAGAAAGCAGTGTGAAGGAAAGGAAGAAATAATGATGGCCAACTTTGATTAGAAACAATGTAAGAGAAGTGTCTGTCTGTCTTTTACACTTTTGTATCATATTTGGAGCAAACCTTTAGTCTCCAATATTATTTTTCAGAATAATGTGAACAAAAATAAATATCATCTTTAAATGAAACTAAGACCTCCAGAAAAATAAAATGGCTATAAATAAATAAAAAACCAAATTGATAGAAAGAGGAAGTAGAGAGAAGAAAAGAGAATAGAGTAACCTGATAATGTCATTCAATTAAAAAACATTTTTAATAATATTATTTTTTGTTTTCATTTGTTTGTGTGTATGCATATGTTATTGCTCATAATCTTCTACCAGTGAACATATATAGAAGTCAGAGGACAATTTTCAGGAGTGAATTCTCTCTTCTCAACATGTGGGCTACAAGGATTTAATTAGGTTATTAGGTTTGGTAGCAAGTACTTTTATTTGTTACACCATCTTGCTGGACCTGTATTCAGTAATTTTTGAGGGTTTTTTTTTTTTATGGTCTTTTACTGCTTACAATATTTCTGCCATTTCTTCATCTTCAAGAATTGAAGATCAAAAGCCCAACTCTTAGGAAGTCAAACAATTTACTGTGTGACAAAGTCATTATCTGCAATTATGTCTACATGGTTCTAGATTGCTAAAATACTAGTAGCAATTTATTATATATTGTTACTTATTGTATTCTATTACCTTTTATGATTTTATCAGGTATATATTTTCTCTTTCATAAATCAATGCAATTCATAGCAACAACAAAAATGTGTATCATATAAACTATCATAAATCTATATAATCAGAATACATAATTAATATTATAGTCCCTTGGTTTTTTACAGGAAAAAAAAACTCCAAAGAACATTAGTTCTTACCTCATCATTTTTGCAACATTTGCTCTAAATGTATGGAAAATAACTGTCTGGATGTAAGTTCTAAGATGTTAGGTTTCAAAACATCAGTCCCAGGGCAGGAGACACAATGCAAGCATGCTGCTCTTTTAAAGTACCTGTTTGTTTTTCAAGTAAGCCACACTAGTTTTCTTAGGATTTCTGTAACTCAAGGTCCAGGAGATTGGACACCCTATGCTGGCTTCTGTGGACACCTGCATTCAGGTGCACATAGACACACAGATCATAAAATTAAAATTGAATCTAATTAAAATTAAAATTGAAACTAATACTCTTTCACACTTGAATATGTGCCAATCAATTTAGTGAAATTTAATTAAATTCTTATAGAATTTAATTTATAGTTGATAAACCTTAAAATTATATGATTCAAATGGATTGTTATTACAATTAATTCAAATGTGAAGGATTTTTTTCTGGATATTCTCAAAATGTGCTTGTTATTTTACTAAGTGAGCAAATTAGCAAAATTAAAACAGAAAATCAAAAGTAGGCCTTTCTGAAATTTATAATAAATCCAGATTTTGATCAATCTACAGTAATGCCTGTTATATTAAGAAATAAAAATCATAATGACAAAACATTTTAGATATATGACATGTCAATTAGGAGATAAGTAGATTTGAATACTTACAGAATTTTGTTAGCTAATGTTTATTGAGTGTATTAAGATTTTATCAAAAACTGAGTAGAAATCCTGAGGAACTAAGCTCTTGCACATCTATTGGACTAAGAATGTGTCATAGTTTATTTTTGTGAATTTTTTTGGACTCACTTATTAAGTAACTCCTAAATACCATCTAAGTTAGTGGCATAAGAATTGATATTGATGAGGGTTATGTTAGATAGCTAAACTCAATATTTCTGAGACCTCTCACTGTCTTATAATGGCAATTCCACAAGAATCAATCTGCTTCAGAGAGCTAAGTATCAATGGAAGTTTGTAAGTGGCTGTTTCTGTCAGAAATTGTAGTTGAGGTGAGAGCATTGGTAGGCACAGGCCTATAAAAGTGGCATTTCAGCAGTTTGGAATACATTAATTACATAAAGGGAGTTTTATCTAAATGCAAAACTCAAGAGCTCTTCATGGTTTGGTAATACTCTCAAAATAGACTCTCAAAAGTACTACATTATTTCCTTCAAATGCCGTGGGTTAAAGTTCTGGGAAGTGCTTTAAAATCAGTATATCTGAATAAGCTGAACTAATACTTATATTGATTTTCATAGAAAAGCTGTTGTTTCCTTCAAATGTGAACACTGCTTCTTCTATTGAGAGCCAAATTCATTAAATTACCAGTTTTCTTCATCCAACATAAATACAAGTGCTGAGAAAAAGGTGCCCCTAGCCACACAAAAGGCCATTCAAAGAGCTCCTGACCCTGGAATTCAGGTAGCGGGGATATTTATTTATTTTTATTTATTTTATTTTTTTATTTTTTTATTTTTTTTATTTTATTTTTTTTTTATTTTTATTTTTTTTATTAGATCTTTCATTTACACTTCAGATACCATCCCGTTTCCCCATTCCCCCCCCCCTTAGAAAACCCCTATCCCATGCCCCCTTTTCCTTTTTGCATTTATACATTTTTTTAAATAATGTTAATCATAGGCTTTATAAGTTTGGTATTGTTCAATCAGAGGTGTAACCCACTACCACTACCCAACCTAGATATATCAACTATCTTTGACTGGTGGAGATACATGAACATCTGCTTCTCTGTCTCCCCCCTCTATCTCTCTTTCATCACCTAGCTTCTCCTCTCCTTCTTCTTCTCCTTTTCTTATTCCTTTTCTTCCTCTCAGTACTCCTCCCACCTTAGCTCCTCCTACACATCACCCTTCCTGTTAAAAGGAAACTTTTCTCTCAAAATACAATTAGAGCATAATTATGCCTATTTGTACCAGTGAGGTACAAGGTGTTCAGAGGTCTCTATAAATTGGCTAAGTTTTAGAAGCTATGCTTTGTGCTTCCCACAATTATAGTCAACTCAGTCATTCTGGATTTCTGATGGGGTTGAAAACTTATAGCTATTTACTTTGAGAGAAAAGATCTGAGTGTATGGTCATCAGCTGACATTCATCCTAAAGCCAAGGAAAAAGCCAGGATCAGAACTAAGTGTTTTAGTTAGGATAGATGACAGAGGTGCTGGTTAGTCAACAAAAGGATGGACTGGGTATTAGGGATATTTAGAAAGAATTAACCTTCACAAAAAGAGGCAACTTGACATGTTCCCATATCTAGTCAGGCATGGTCATCTCTGCAAGAAGCTCTGCACTACCCAACCCTCCTTAAAACTTCAGTCTTCAGACCTTTCAGTTAACCACTGGTTCTGTGGCTGTTGCCATTCTTTGCTTGTTTACCTGCTTTCCTGTTCTTCTTTTGTTTTCGAAAGTTATTTCTGCTAAACACACACACACATATACAGAGAGAGAGAGAGAGAGAGAGAGAGAGAGAGAGAGAGAGAGAGATATTTGCTCTCTAACTCAATGTAGTGCCTGCTTCCTTTAAATTTCTGGGAACTGTCCTAGTTTTACACATAAGAAAGTCTTGAAATTCCAAAAAGATGTTTTGTGTTATTATCATTATATTAACTTGGGCATATCCAGGGCAGCATAGAGCAGAATCACTGAGCACTTCATTTTATCCTTTGCATAATTATAGAAGTTTCCTTTTTATTTCCCAAGGATGGACATTATAACATACACTGTTTGGCTTAGAGAATTACTTAAATCTATAAGGACAAATTAAGGAAGTTTATTATAGTATATTACATATTGTATTATGATTGGCCAACTCTAGAATTTGAGAAAACCAGAGATGGACAGATGAGTCAGCTAGAAAGCACGTGTTGAAATTGCAGTGGATTTGGGTCCCAACATTTTTTTTTTTTTTTTTTTTTTTTTGCATAGCTCACAACTTTCTGTAACTCCGAATGCATGGTGATCTCAGAGTTCTGGCCTTTGGCACCTGTACTCACATGTGCATATCCTCTCCCCTTACCACACATAATTTAAAGATTAAAATAGATCTGTAAAAAAATGACTTGATAATATGGTAAGACCACAGTTATCCTTTCCAATGCCATGTAAACAAACTTAGAATCACAATCTTACTACCCAAAACCTGTTCAAGATGACTTCCTATATTTTAGAATATTGCTAGATCTAATGCATGGTTTTAAGCTCTTTTTAAATATTTACTATCCATAACATATTTACAATTATTTCTTCCCTCACTTTGAGGCTGTTCTTATTTGGCCAGGAGAGGTGATGACTATTTTGTAATATTTGTTTTCAAAAAGTTCAAGACAATTTACAGAGAACTATGGAGATGTAGCATGTAAGAAGAACGGAATTGTGGTCTCTTGGAAATGAAAGAGAGTCACACATCATGAAGTCTTCATACTTCACAAATTCATGCCTTAACCCAACCCACTTTAATACTGCAGCAAATAGTAAAAAATGGCATTTCCTTCTTTTCCTACATTTTGTAATATTTATCCCATCCACAGGTAAAATTAAATTGGCATATTGAGTAATCAAACAAACAATGTTCTTTGAGTTGAACTTTCTGATATTTTTACTTTTTAATCATATCTCAGGAAAAATACTGCTGACTCTTCATAAATGATTTTGCAGTGTTACTACATTTTCAACATGAAAAACAGAATATTTTGCACTGAAAAATAGCATTTTCTCACAATCAGAAAATTACAGTTTTCCAAGATAGTGAACTAAAAGAATTGCAATAGTGCATAATCAATATTAACTGTTAAATGGATAAAAGAATGACATCAATTATAAGGACATGTGACCCACACTGTGTAACAATAGGCATATCCAACATGAACATGTAAATATTTAAAAGTAATTAAATTGTTTTCAACAAATGAAAGAAAATATGTAGCAAACTATGATACATCACTTTTCTGTCTCTGGAGAAAGATAAATGCTGAAATTCAACTGCCACATACCACATTTTTACTGTGGCTTTGTCATATGATATGAAATTTAAGTCTAATTTCTAAATGTTTGTTCTATTTTCTTGTGAATAAAACATGTTTTGAAAAGTGTTAATGAGCACATAATTTTTATACATTATAGAAAAATTAAAATGTTTTCAAAATAATAACCTAATATAATTTCAAATCAAGTTAACATCAAACAGCCTTAACTTAGGCCTTACATAGAAAATCAGAAGGGTAAAAGGCCTAATATAATTTTCAATAGATGAGGAGAAAGCTGAGGTCAGAAAGTGTGATTAAATTATAACACTGGTCTGTTGCCAAAACAGTTCCGGGGAGATCAGAACTTGGGAAGTGGTGCAAGAAGTAAGCTAACGAACAGTTCTCTCACTTAGCACATTCAATCATTTTCAAATTGTGATCACCTAATATAAAAGTGAAACAACTGCCACTAGTTTCCACCAACCTTAAAAAGAGAAATTAAAGGTAATTTGACATCAAGGTGGAAAAAAAAAAAAAGGCTAAATTCTTTTACACCCATCATTGCAAGCTAAAGGTCAGAATTTCAACACCTTAATGACTTATAGACTTCTAGTAAAATTGTAACATAATTCATAGCAATGAATGAATGTCTAACATTATCAAATGCTTTTAAAGATGTGAAATTATACTGTAAGATTTTACATGTAATGAGTAATGGAAATGCCTCATGACATAGAGAAACAAATTCTTGTATATGATATAAAGTCAGCATTCACGGCATGATAAAATCAAGTATATGGCACAGACTAAATAAAAAGCTATAAGATAAATTCTCTTTTAGTGAATGCTGTATTATTTTATACACTATTTGACTGCCAAAACCCATAGTAGCCTTAAATAACAGCTTCATATTTACTCAGCTATTGAACTCAGAAGGAAGGGTGTGGTGTCTGGGTTCCCTGCTTAGAAACGTGAAGACTGAAATCAAAGCATTGGTTTGGTTGAATGCTATGTTATCTCTTTAGAAGAATATACATGCAGAATCCTTCTGAAATTGTTATAATTTAGTTTTATTCATGCTGTGAGACTGAGAAATACATCTCGTTAGTATCTATCATCTAAATATCCATCTCAGCTCCTAGAATCTGCTGTCATTTCTTTGTCATCTGGACCAACAAACTTCAACTCAAGAGCTGATTCTGGGTGTTATATCAAACTTTACATGCTTCAGACTTTCCTGGCTCCCCCTGCTCTGACTTCTAAGGCTATCTTGCTAAGTTGGGTCAACCTAGATATTCTTTTTAAATTGCAATTGACTTGTGATCTTAATTACATCTGCCAAGTCCTTCTATATCAATGCTCAGATTAGTGCACAATATATATACACTAAGGACTGAAAATCTTGGGGCATTACAGAATCCTACTACTAAAACTGCCAATTATACTTTAGTTTCTGTTCTCTTAACAGAAATCACATCTCTGAAGAGAAGCAGCACTACAATCAAGAAGTTTTGAAGAAAGAAATAGTGAATGTACATAAACAAATTTAAAATATTGAAAAATGGTACTGCATATTATATCATATTTTTTGAGATAGGACCTTATTCTGTAAAATAAGATTCCCTCAAGCTCATTATGTAGCCTAGACTGGCTTCATACTTAAGATAATCCTTGTGTTTCAGCATCTCAGGTAATAGAAATATAGATGTGTATCACCTTCATACCCAATTAAAAATTAGTTTTGCATTTTCTGGATTTTTTTCCCTAATGAATTATTAGATTTTTATCTAATGAATTATGTTTTTCATTAGATATCCAATACAGAACCTCATATATACTAAATCTTCAATCTACCTCTGTATCTAGCTTCAATTATAAATTTTGCTAAATACACTCATATTTATCAAATAGAGTATTTGGCATAGCATAGAAAAACATATATAAACATATTTATATTATGTATATTATATGTAATATATTTATTTTATGTAAATATTAAGTATATTATATATCATTTATATATTTTTACACATTATATAAATAGAAGACAGGTTCTGTGAGAAACTAGAAATTTAAACATGATTATTGGACAAGGAAGACTTAACTGAAATGTGCAGAAACAAGTAGGCAAATGCCAGACCAAGGTAGTCAATCAACAGAAAAAATGTTCTAGGTTAGAATGCAAGAACACAGTCTGTCAGGCAAAAGCAGTTGTGCTTCAGAAGGACCCTTGAGTTGTGTCAAGAAGACCAGGAAGAGAAATCCATTTGGTACAATGCTTGGAAATTTAGGAAAGTGATTTAGAAAGAACTCAAGAATGTCAAAATGATGGAGCAGTAGAATAAGTTCTTGCAAATAATGAAAAGGACACTTTGATATTTTAAGAGAAGGGAAAAGTGTGGCAATGTTTGAACAAAAGACTCAGAACGACAGACTTAGGGATCATTCTGCTGAGTGAGAGAAAAGGAGCCTTTTTAATTTTGAGGGAATTGTTTTTGTTTTATCTTATATTTTATTTTGTTATATTTGGTTGTTAACTATTAGCAGCCTCTTTTTTCTAAGGAGACACAGAAATGTAGTAGATCCATATGGGAGAGGAAGTGGGAAGGAATTGGGAGGAGAAATGGAAGGGAAACTGCAATCAGGATATATTGTATGGGAAAGAAATATATTTTTAATGAAAGGGGAGAAAAAGAGTTAAGGAAATCAGTTTGGAGAGGATGGATGGTGATGATAAATCAGGCTACAATGGCAATGACAGATGTGTGTGTGTGTGTGTGTGTGTGTGTGTGTGTGTGTGTGTGTGTGTGAGACAGCGTACATGAGTGCACACGCACGTGTTTAGATGATGAGCAAATTAGGCTTTGGTTGAGGAAATAGTAAGTCCCAGAACAAAGTGATGAATGAGGACATTTTTTTGAGGATTTTATATAAGTAACTTATAAAATAACCCATAATTGAAATGAGTCATAACATATGCAGAACAGAAATAGGTTGTAGGGAAAGCAAACGTTCAATTTTGAGAACATCTAATAGATGATTAAGGGATCTGTCTGGAACACTGTTGCATATGTGAGCCTGAAGACGTATAAAGTTTGAAGAATTATTTGTTTGCCTAGTCAGCACATATTTGAGGAATTTAAACCCATGTCACTTGAACTTATGTAAATAAAGAGATAAATAAGTGAATATGTTTAGAAACTAAAATAAAGTTATTACTGTGCCCTTAGACAGTGATAAACAAAATGGATAATTTGAGCAGAATACTATAAAATATTCATAGAAGAAGCTGTTAATGAGGTAAGAAGGAAACTATGAGAATATAATATTATAAGTGAAACTAGTATTTCTAAACAGAGAAGGTGAAATACTCTACACAGATTTATGGTGTGTTATCTTAATCTATTTTTTGCTTCTCTGATGAAGTAACAGAGACCACATAAATTATATACAACAAAAAATTGTTTTCTAGTAATTATGGAAGTCCAGAAACCCTAGATCAAGTCAACATCAGTGTTTGGTGAAGACCTTGCTGAGTCCTCAGCGGGTGGAAATGTGAAACTGTCAGAAGGGCTTAAGCTGGTTTCTTGCAGGGTTTTAAAAGAGCACTAATCCATTTATAAAGATGAAAGAATCATGACATATTCACTTCCCTGGAGACCCCACCTGTAAACTTCACCATGAAAGGAATAATGTTGTTATAATAAAATGTGGACAGAACACATTCAAACCATAGCATGGGTCATGTAAGGTAAGAAGTGAAAATACAAATTTGGCTTCTGCTTGAACAGCATAATGCTCACCTTGGCAACAATTTCAGCCTTTCTGTATTAAGCTTACAACTGCAAAGATGAATTTTTTTTTAAAAATTTAAACAAAGCACTTAGGATGAACAATTCTGGCTTCTGGATTTCTGGATTATCTTCTGGCTCCTTCTCATTCTCTGGGTTGTTCAGTTTTCACCTGTGTCTAACATTTCTCTTTAACCTGTCTTTGTAAAACTCTTCTGGTAAAATTCACACATACACACACACACACACACACACACACACACACACACACACACACACGCTCAGACCACATCACACTACCATCTTTCTCTCTCTCTCTGCTCATATGTAGCTTCACTTCATCTGCTGTTCCCATGAGTTGGGTATATCCTATTTCAGACTCATTCTGTCAAATATTTCTCTGATCCATCACTTTATCTGTCCCTCAATTAGATGCCTCTTTCGCATATGACTGCTTCCTTCTACAAACTGTTCATATATCTATTGTTAGATATTACAAATACAGAGGTGGATGCTCTCAGGCAACTATTGGACGGATGAAGAAGCTGAAGGAGTTTGCAACCTCATAGAAGGAACAACAATATCAACCAACCAGATCCCCCAGAACTCCCATGGACTAGACAACCAACCAAATAGTACACATATAGTACCCAAATACACATACACAAATAGTACCCAAGGCTCCAGCCGCATATGTAGCAAAGGAGGGCCTTGTTGGACATCAATGGGAGGAGAGGCCCTTGGTCCTGTGAAGACTCAATTCCCCAGTGTAGGGGAATGCCAGGATGGGAAAGTGGGAATGGCAGGGTGGATGGGGGAACACTCTCATAGAAGCAGGGGGAGCAGGATGGGAGAGGGGGTTTTCAGAGGGTAATCCAGAAAGGGATAATATTTGAAATATAAATAAAAATAATATCTAATATTTTTTAAAAGTGTGTGTTAATGGGTGTCTGTATTCCAGCCAGATGATACTGTAATCCAGGGCATGTGTGCATTCCACTTGGATTATGTCTTTGTATGTTATCCCTTGCCAGAATAGCCATGTTGCCAGATTAAAATTTCTCTATAGTTCTACTGGCAGACAGAAAATCTTAAAATAGTAGAAAACTCCCCAGAAATGAGGAAGACTGGATCCTTAAACATGCTGCCTTTGAACAGTCACACTGTTACTTTACACAGTAAGGTATAGCCTGTGTGACTGTTTCACTATCTATAGAAGATAAGAATTTCACTAATTACATTCTTGTTTCTGCCAGTACTGAAATATTAATATTATATAAGCACATAAGATTCTTTTTTTCACCTCCATAAGAAATCTAGAATGAGAGAATCCTGTAATAGACTTGCATATGACCAGGAATCCCTAACTCAATTATATTTTAACAGAAATCCTGGAGTACACAGCTTTCACATGGAAAGTGAGACAGAAGCTAGTTATGGGGATCCAGTATAGAGTTCTATAAATGTGTTCCTCTGGAGGTTGGTAATAATGGAAGGGCTGGTGGTATTGTATAATAAAATACAGTAGCAATGGAAAAAAATTCAGAAGAAAAAATAGAAAAGCTACAATCACAATTATATGCCACAGACAGGCATGATGCCTTCCATTCACACAAAAAGTGAAGTGATAAGAAACGATTTGACTCAAATCTACCTGAGGGTCGAGGGGTAGGCCGGGATAGTGTGTAATGAATAGTATTACTGTGTTTTGAAAAAATGAATAATTCATGTTTAAGATCAATTGAAGAGAAAGGAAAAGGCTACTTTAAAGATTAGACTGAACGATAGCAGTGATAAAGAGTGATAATTTTTAAACTTTGAAAAAACATTTTAGTCTAATGCATCAGGAAAAACACCACTGTTACTTATTCCTGGAACAAGTTTTATGAAATAAAATAGTATAAAATGCAACTCAAATGTTTAGAATTTGTCCATGTTATTAAAATTTTCATTATAAAAATATAGCCTTGTAGAGTAAATTACAGCAAACCCGCTTTGTTTTACTCCCATGGATAAGTAGAAACTGATTCAGTGACTTTTGGACCTGATGCTCCTGAAGTTGTGTGATGGAAGTGATTTATGTAGCTTCTGAGAATGTTAGAGCCATTGTTGGGATTTTCCAAAGAACCCCTACATGTTCATTCTTGCATTTATTTTGCTTCTCAATCACAAAATTCAGCTGCTGTGATATCAGGCAGGAGTGGGTGAGTGGGTGGAGGAGCACCCTCATAGAGGCAGAGGGGAAGGAAGAAGAAGAGAGATGGGGGTAACCAGAAAGGGGTATATCATTTGAAATGTAAATGAATAGAATGATTAATAATAATAAAAAAAGAACACCAAGCCACATGGAGATTTGTAGTTAGTCACTCCAGCTGACTACTCAGTCACTGGTTATCATTCATCTTTGTTCGTGCTAATGAGTGAATTTGGGAATTTATATAGTCAAGAGGACTCTGTATGACAGGCCAAATCCATGAACTACCTCCTGATCTGCAACCCTAATCTATGGACACGTGAACAAAAACACATTTAAGCAATGGTTTTAATATTTAATATTTACACCAAATTTATGTAAGCAAGGTAACTTCTTTTGTTAAAGTTTACATTTATTGTTAATTAATTAATTAGTTTTTCCCTGCTTGATCATCATATCAAGGATGGCTTCTTAACAAGTCTAATTCTTGTCTGAAAATGCCTGAAGAAAGACAGCTACAGGTCTTACAGATCAATAACTAGTGATTCATTCAAATGAAGACTAGTCAGACTAATAATTAGGATGGCCATCTATCTTATGTCTATGATCACTGTGGGATCATTTGTCTCTATAGTCTTCAAATTATGTTCTTCCTATTGTTCTTTTATTCACCCAACAAGGGTAATTTTCAACGTCTTTTTTTCCTCCTCCCACCTCCTCTCTTTGCCCTATTATCATCCCTCCTCTTCCTCTCCTCTTCTTTTTTCTCTTTCTCTGTCTCTGTCTCTGTCTCTCTGTCTCTCTCTCTCTCTCTCTCTCTCTATCTCTCTCTCTCGCTCTCTTGCTCTCTCTCCCTTTCCCCTCTCTTTCCCCCGCCTCCATATTCTTCTCCAAACTTATTTGTGATCAGCTTAATGGATGTATAAATTTCTCCTTTATTGTATTAATTTTTTTTTTTTACTTCTAACCCACGGTATACCTCTAGAAAATATTATCACAGAAATATTCTTTTCAGTTTGTTTTGAAAATATCTTCTCTCCAATCAGTGATTGCTATCTGCCCTTATTTTCAAACATACTTGACTCTTGGTTCTAAATCATACCTAAACTACAGAGTACCTACCTTTACAGTTGTCCTGATATAGATATGGTAGGAAAAAACATTGAATGTCTGCATTGAGATCATTTGGATATGAATATGGAGTCTACAATAAAAATGGCATAAATACATAGATGATTTATTTGCTGCTTTTTGTATTATAAGTATATAAAAATGGGCTACAAATGTGGCTCAGTTTGTAGAGCAATTGGCTAGTGTGCACAAAGCCTTGGGTATGATCCCCAGTGCATTATAAACTTGAAGTGGCAGCACACGTTTGATCTGCAATTGTAACAATAGGAAGGTATAAAAGAGGAGGGTCAGAAGTCAAAGATCATTTTCAGTTCTATAATGAGTTCAAAGCCAGCATGGGATACACACATATGATCCTGTCTCAAAACAAAAAACATGAATAGTGAAATAGCATTGCAAGATTGTATAGCCATTTAATCCATACAGTATCTACAAGGGGAGAAAAAACGAGAACTTGACAGCCATTCACACCAATGACTTTATATCCACTTCCTAAGCCACCTTCAAATAAACTGGATATTAATAATTAAAGCTTCTGTGGTTATAGGGCCTTAATTTAGAGAATCTAGGAGAGTTACTTGGAACAATGTCCTTTACATTTAGGATAAAAGTATAATATCAATTTCAAAATAAGCTGAGTTAAGGATAAAGTTTTTTATGTTTATCCAGAAATGATGTACAAAATAATAAAGTGTTCATCCCTTTTGGATAACTACAGTAATTTAGTTACTATGAAATATTTATAAAAGTGCTAAAATATTACTTGAGATGTCTCATTTTTAATATTTCTGGACTATAAAGAGCCAGTAAAAGCAAAATAACAAATGAAAACTTCAAGTGTTCTATATGTCGACATTCAGTATTGAGTTAAGCCATACTTTCCTGAAAGACCTTGCTAATGAAGGTGCTTTACATAGAAACTTGTCTGCGTGAGGTTTTGAAAAATCTTCAAGACCAGGTCACATAATGTCAAAAATCAAGTAAGAACTAAAGTACATGAGGTTCTATTATAATCTTCCATTATAACAGTTCTTTCAGTCCTTAAAGAAAATGGACATGAAATAAAGGAAACCTTAGGTGAAATACTATAAATTAAGTTCAACAAGAATAATTGCTTGGGAAACCAAATGAAGGGTCATAAACTTCCTCCTGAACTTCATTCCTATAAAATTTTAATGCACACATTTACATCATCGCCTATTAATCTGCATTTGTTTGCAAAATCATCCTGGGCTTAGATAAGATTATGAAAGATTAAACAAATATTTAAGTGATTAGTCTTTTATTCAATTGAAATTAGACAACAAATTACAGTTGTCTTCATTTATACATTAAACTATAGTGAAAATGTGCTATTTTCATATTTTGAAAATGCCTCTTAGAAAATCCAATAAAAATTAAATCCATAAAATTCAATGCCAATATTTTCTCTACCATTTTAAACACTTTCTATTTAGATCTTTTTTTTTCCCCCACTTGGACATCATATCCTATACCAGCAGAGTTCATACAAGGAGTTTTAAGACTCGAAGAATGAGTAGAATTCTAACAGTAAACTCTTATACCATAGCTATTATATAGTCATTTAAATTGTACAGCAGTTTAAAAGACACTGTGTCTCATATAAAACTGAGAGGTGTTGATATTTCTTATTTTTCTTCCCTAAAGTCTGAGAGACTAATATCCACTTATCAATGGAAACTGTATTCTAAGATCTCAAGTAGACCAGAAATCACAAGAGAATCACATATATATTGTATTTTCCCTGTGTAGATGTACCAATGATACTGTTTAATATTCAGAGTAAGAGACTGACAATAACAACCAATAACAAAATATAAAAATTAGAAGTTTATAGTACTGAATTAAAGATTGTTGAAAATTTATGAATTAATCATATCTAGAAATTTTCACTTAATATTTTTACACCAACATTGACCATAGGTGACAAAAGTTTGAAAATTAAAACCACAGATGATGAAGTGTCTACTGTGCCACTAGAAGGTTGGGGAAGGGAGACCTTACCAAAGTCTGTAGGGCCTGAAACTACTAGTAACTACTATTATGGTATTAGTATAGTCTATCATGTACTTTTAAAATTAAATACATAACTATATAAGCATATTTAAAATTGAAATTAAAATTAATTATATAAATATTTATATACATATATGAAGTATTTTTAAAAGTATAGAAAGATTGTTTTTGTAAATATATCAGAATTCATTCATAGAAAAATATACACTTATCTAATTTTCCATCAAGCTTTTCTCCACAAAATGTTGGAGCCATTTATTAAGTATTTATGTTACCTTCTAAAGTACTTTATTCAAGGTAAGAAAGAAACTAATGGAAGAGAGTGCTTTGTGCAAGAATCTTTTTCATTATAGATGAAAGAAAATACAGTTTAAAAATACTGTTTAGCCAAATGGTAGTAATTAATGAAATTGAATAATACATAGGTATGTTTAATATATTCATTTTAAATTTTATTTATTTATTCACTTTACATCCCAATATCAGCCCCTTCTCCTTCCAGTCTCCCATTTTGCAGCTCCTTCCCCCATACCCCTGCTCTGTTTTTGAAAAATAAGCATTTCTGTTCAGAAAGCAATTTTTAACAAGACATTCATTTTCAAAAAGTAGTTATTTTGAGAGGAAAATTCAGGTAAAAGAATAAGAAATAAATTAAAGAATAATATAAAGTTCTTGATGCTGGTACACTGGCAATACTGAATAATGTTCAAAGCTCTTCTCTGTAGCAAGAGAAATATACTTGACAAGGTTACACATATATGTGAAGAACATAACAA
Source organism: Arvicanthis niloticus (assembly GCF_011762505.2). Classification (NCBI taxonomy): domain Eukaryota; kingdom Metazoa; phylum Chordata; class Mammalia; order Rodentia; family Muridae; genus Arvicanthis; species Arvicanthis niloticus. The sequence continues at coordinate 13,396,201 of NC_133437.1, forward strand.
TGGTTTTTTTTGTTGTTGTTGTTGTCCTACTCAAAACTCACAAAGGATGATACTTTTTAGAGAAGTAAAAAAACAACTAGTGAATGGAATAGAACAAAGAGGGTGGTTGAGAGTGTTTCAGGGGTTATACTGGCATGATAAGGTTAGGAAAGCCAAAGATACGTTTTGTTGTTGATGTTGTTGATGTTGTTGTTGGTGGTGGTGGTTGTGCTAGAGGTGGTGGTGTTTTGCTTTACAGAAAACAAGTTTCATAAATTGTTCAAACATCCTCATGAAACCAAATCATATTTCCACCTGTGGGAAAACCTTCAGCTTCCTTGTGGGAAGATCTGTTAGGATTTCAATTAAATTCTTTAAAAAAATTATCTTTAATCTGTTTTTACAGTCCAGTAGTTATCTTCCTTCCGGTCTGCCCTCTGATAGGTCCTTCTCTCATTCTTCCTACCCTGTTTCCAAGAGGATATCCCCATTTCTCCTCCCACCCCACCAGAACTCCCGTTCCCTAGGGCCTCATGTCACTTGAGGGTTAGGTGTGTCTTCCCTCACTAAGGCCAATCCAGACAGTTCCCTGCTGTATGTGTGTCAGGGGCCTCAGAGCATCTCCTATATGTGGCCTGGTTGGTGGTGCAGTCTGTGAGAAATCTTGGGAGTCCAGGTTAGTTGAGACTGCTGGTCTTCATATGGGGTCACCCTCCTTCTCAAAATTTTTTAGCCTTTCTCTAATTCAACCACAGGAGTTCCTGACTTCAGTACATTGGTTGGATGTAAGTATCTGCATCTGACTCGGGCTCTGCTTGTTGGGCCTCTCAGAGGGCAGCCATTCTAGGCTTCTGTCTGTAAGTACACTAGTAATAGTGTCAGGCCATGGAGCCTCCCTTTGAGCTAGATCCCAAGTTGAACTGATCACTGGACCTCTTTTCCCTCAGCCTCTTCTTCATTTTTGTCCCTGTGGTTCCTTTAGACAGGAACAATTCTGGGTCAGAGTTTTTGACTGTGGAATGGTAATCCCATCCCTCCATTTGGTGCCCTGTCTTTCTTCTGGTAGTAGACTCTACATGTTCTCTCTTCCCACTGTTGGACATTTCAACTAAGTTTCCTCCCTTTGAGTCCTAAGAGTCCCTCACCTCCCAGACCTCTGGTACATTCTAGAGCTCCCCACCCCTTCCAGATGTTGCCTGTTTCCACTCATTCCACCTGCCCTCAGGGCCTCAGTCCTGTCCCCAATCCCCAAATATGTGCACATTGAGAAATCGATAGTTTTCAGGTTAAATTGTGCATTTCATTAGTTTTTATGTATGTTATGATTACAAAGTACTCTAAACAAGATTGTTAGAGAAGAATCATAAGCTTAACTATGATGAAATATTTGAATATAAATGAAAATCAGTACAGAAAAGTTCATATAAAAGTTCAATCTTTATATTATGGATCTAGTGTGGCAAACTATGTGTGACATTTCAATTCTGTTACTTTAATATCAAATATACTTAATTTAATTTGTAATTTTATCTGAGTTTGTGGAGTGATTCAGGGATTATAATTAGAAATCTCTGAAATTTATTTTAATTGTGTTTTTGGGCATTTAGTAATATAGGAACACAAAAATATGTGAACCACTATATTTCTATTATCAGTAATATAGACTATAAAATAAGCTGCTAAACTTACTCTGGCAAACTTAGTCTATGAAAATTTCAAGTCAAATCTATTAACACAGTAGGTAAATTATACAAATTTTAAGAAATGTGATTAAACTAGACATATCTAACTTTAAGGTTACAGTCTAAGTACAATAAAAACTTAAAATGAGAACAAATTATAGATAAATGTTACTTTTGTTCTGTCAAGTCCTGATTTTACAAATTTGCAACTAAACTTAAGAGAAATTCAACAGCTTCTCTCAAAAGTTGGGGGTTTTAGTTTGTTTGGCTGGTTGGCTGGTCTTTGTTGTTGTTCTTTGTTGTTCTTCTTCCTCTTCTTTGTCCTCATCACTGGGCCACTATCTATGAACAAAGTGTTAATTCTTTCATTCAAATTATATAGTTAACACAGCAACTTGTCATCAATATATTTTGCTTTTAGTTTGTTTTCTCATCTAGCAAATTAAAAGACTGTATTAACCTTTAAATTTTCATAAGGTCATGAGAGTCTTAACACTCTGATTTAATCTCTATCAATAGGATGTGATATAATTCACTTCACTGCATGACTTAAATAAGTATTACAACTGCCTGGGTATATGTGTAACAGTTCACAGCTCCTCTGATCACTATTAATCTCTGATGACAGGTGTAAAAATAGACGGTCAAGGACATTAAACCTTCTCTTCCTCCTGTGTCCTGCAAAAATCCAGTGCTGTAATAATTCAAATGATAAATTCACACTTTAGATGAGTCTGAAAACTGATTTTAAATTAATTATTTTTTTGTGTAGAATTAATTGTGTTGCTCTGTGGTCTGTCTTTTCCTCTCTACTAAATCTCTTGAAAACTTGCAAAACGGACATAATTTGTACCTTTTATTTCTCATGCTGAGAAGAAAATTTACTACTATAAATACAAATACCTTTTTTTCCTCTTTTCTTTGAGCTGTTTTAGAATATATGCAATCCATTTTCTATATGTGCCATAAAACAAAATACAATATGGCTGCTAGCCAGAGTAAATAGCTTGTTTTGAGTAATACAAGTTGATTTTTGACAGAATGCATTATATTAAAGGAAAAATACACCCTCATTTAGAAGTTTAGTAATACAAAATTCAACCCGCATTTCAATTTAAAATTAGGCTAGAGTGCAAGGTAAAATAATACAATAAGTGAGTCATAGTTATAATTTCAAATTGATATTCAAAGATTTATATTCTGCTTTATACAATAGCATTTAACATTAGCACACTTTCATTTATCTTCTTGTTACTAAAATAATATTATTATAAAAATTTACTATGAAAATTAAAGCAGTACATTATCTGATTATCACATGAGGTCATATATTTGCTTGGAAATGATTTCTGAGAAAATTACATTGTCACTAAACACATGTTCAACCTTTTTCTATTTGTTCAGTCTCAGACATCGTAAATACAATGTTTCTCAGAAAAAGGGTCAAGAGTATTTTAGGCAAATTTGTATGAACTGAATTTGATAAAAACTAAATCTAATAAAAATGAGAGAATAAGAGCTCAAAATGTACAGAGAATCAAGGAATTCTTTCAAAATTCTCTCAAAAATTTCTTTTTAATGTTTTAAATATATGCTGTGTCTAACTTGATTCATTTTCTAGTGCCACTCTCTGGAAAACTATGTTAAGTTTGTCTTAGCTAACCTCTTTAATTGAATTGCTTCTTAAGAAATAAAAACATTAAGTTCAAACAATACTAACTTAATGTTCTCAAGCACACTAGTTCTCTAAGTTAGGTTTGTTAGTGTAGGATTTGGGGATTGCATTTCTTGAAGCCTAGTTTCATAAACCTCAGCCTCTAAAGGGTTTTGGTTGAGCAGTGTTCCCATAGTCATGTATGCTTGAACATCTGATCCCCAGTTGATGACACTGTTGGGGTATTAATGAGGCCTGGTGAGAGTAGGGTGGAGTCTCCTAGAGGAGGAAGTCACTAGGTTTCCAGGAGCTTCCACCCTTGTCTCTCTGTTCCTTCTGTCCATTTTCTCTGCAATGTTAAACCAGCTAACTGCTCCTGCCACAGTGCTTTCCCTGCTGGTTGCCATGCCTTCCCTACAATGGTACATTCTATTCTTCCTGAACTGTAAGCCAAAATAAACTTATTTTCTTTAAATTACATTTGGTCATGGTAATACCATGATTTTTAAATTCAACTATGATTCAACACATTTGAACTCTAAGTTTCCTGAATATCAGATTTTATCAAATTTTCCAGATTTTCCAAATTAACATTGGTTCAACTCAGTGGAAAACATTTGTAATTTATATGACAATATTCTGTAACATTTGGCTGACCAAAAATAAAATATGACTAAGAACATGTGTTTATTTTTCAGAGAATCATTTTTGTGTCTAAGTGACTATTTAAATAAGCTATGTGATTGAGATTCTTACTTGTAAACATATAGAAAGCCCTTGAAACTTCAAAAACATTTCCTTTGCTTCATTTTACTAAGCCTCTATGTTATCACAAATCTAGACTATATCTTTCTGAGTTGTATCTGCATAAAATTATTCTGCACTTTTCACAGACAGGGGTCATTCAGTAAGATTCAAAATGTTCTAATACATGATAAAACTGTTAGACATTTAAGATAATTTCTTCCTTAGCCTTTAGGAGTTTGAGGCTAATGTATATTATTTTTTAAACTAAATTATTTTCTCTGAAACATTTATGAGTAATATCTCAAGATAAATATTTCTATTATGTTACTTGGGAAATTATGTGAGTTGAAAATTGAAAAATTGAGCCAGGCAGTGATGGCACATGCCTTTAATCCCACCACTTGGGAAGCAGAGGTAGGTGGATTTCTGAGTTCAAGGCCAGCCTGACTTCTAGGACAGCCAGGGCTACACAGAGAAACCCTGTCTCGAAAAAACAAAACAAAACAAAACAAAATATTGAAAAATTGATTCAGAATAATAAAAAAGTCATTTGCTAGAAAATGAATGAGATCATGTCAACTTCTAAAAGAACACAGAAATTGTACTCTGATATGAACAGAGCAGGAAATTATACATAGGGGAATGTGTTATCAAAGGGAATAATTGTTTAAATAGAATAAATAACTATAAGTAGAAAGATACTATATACTTATAGTTATAAGATAACTATAAGAAGTAGAAAAACTGAATTTCAAAAAAGTAATAGCAAACTACTACATGTAATTCTAAACTTAAATGAGATAATTGATAAGAAGATATACAAGACATGTATAAAATAGGATAAAGATAAGCATAAGTTAAAATAGTAATTTAAATAATGAGAAAAAATATTTTTAAAGCCAGCTCCCTACATAAAATTTAGTGTCTAATGCCAAATTCACAGATTAGTGTAGATGGATTTGCTAATTATTCTAAATATAGATGAAGTCAAACTCTTCTTAAAATGTAGAAAAACATCTACATATATTCTTAGTTTTATTAAGTTTCATATATTTTCATAAATTTCAAAAATATATGTAATCAACTATATTTGATTAAACTTAACAAACAATTTCACATTCATTTTACTTTTCTGGAGCTGGTTTTAATGAAAGACAAACTATGAAGGTCTGGTTTTATTTTTTACACATGTGTATAGAAATTTTCTGGCAACATTGGTTGCAAAATATTATTTTTAACAACTTTATTCTTGTAAGCTAACTATAGTAGTTTAGATTTATATTTGTGATATCTATTTCTATTCTTTTCATCTAAATGTCTGTTTTGTGTAAATAGCATGCTGTCTTTGAAACTATATTTTTATAGCACAATTTGAAATCCAGAAGAACTCTGAAAGTAAGGACAGCACTTCAAGATATATACAGCGATAAATATTCTCTGAGCCAGATTCGAGTTGTTGAATTAATGCCACTAGTTAGCAAATCAGCCTTCTAACCAAAAACTCTGACCCAGTATTGTTCTTGTCTGAAAGTACTGCAGGAACAAAAATGGAGAAGAGTCTAACAAAATGGAGGTCCAGTGACAGGCCTAAATTGGGAGCCAGCTCAGGGGAGGCCCCAAGACCTAATATTATCACTGATGGTTTGCTTATAAACAAGGGCCTAACATGATTACCTTCTGAAAGGCCCAACAAACAGCAGAAAAGAGTCTGATACAGATATTTACACACAACCAATGGACAGAAGCTGGTGACCCCTGTGGTTGAATTAGGAAAAAGCTGGAAGAAGCTGAGAAGGGTGACCATATACGAAGACCAGCAGTCTCAACTAATCTGGGTCCCTGGGATCTTTCAGACACTGAGCCATCAACCAGACTGAATATACCATCTAATATGAGACCCTCAACACATATACAGCAGAGGACTGCTGGGTCTGGACTCAGTCAGAGAAGATGCACCTAATCCTTGAGAGACTTGCAGTCACAGGGATTGGGGCAGGTCTGGTGGGGTGGAGGTGGGAGTGGGGGTATTATCTTGGAGACAAAGGTGGGAAGGAGGTGTAGAATGTGGAACAGTTAGAGGGTGGACCAGGAGGGATATATCGTCTGGACTGTAAAAAATGATTAAAGAATAAATAAAAATGCAAAAACCAAAAAAGAAATGGCCAATAAACTTAAGAGAATGTAAGCCTCACTTCCCTGAAAAGAAATCCAAATTAAGCTACTATGAAATCTCTCTTATCCGGACACTCTGCCATTTGGAAATCAGTAACTGCAAAGACTAGACAAGAAACCCAAATACACTGATGGTAAAAATATGAATTAGTGTAGCCACTGTGCAAATCAGTATGCATGTTTCTTCAAAAACTAAAAATAGATTTGCCATATACCTCACTGTATAAGCAGATTTTTGGGGTATCTGAAATATTCCAAACCAACATGTCTCAGAGATAACTTTCACACCAATGTTAACTGAAGCACTAGTCACAATAGTTAAGTTACAGAATCAACCTAGCTGTCCAGAAATACAGGAACTGAGAAGTAAAACTCAGTTGTGAAAATTTGAAAATACTTTACAACCACAAAGAAAATTAACCATGAGTCACTTGTAAAAAAATAAATAAATAGAAAATAAATCAACCAATCAAGCAAACAATAATTACCCAAATTTTATTAACTCAGTATTAGAAAAATAAATCATCTTTTCTCTTCTTTGTGGTTCCAAGACATTGTAGATTGCTTTTGTACCACCTTAGTAAGCATCTTGACCAAAACCAACATGAGGAGTAAGATACTTTGCCTTCTACATCTTGGATCACAGTCCACAACAAACAGAAATCATGGAGGAACCTGGACAGCAGCCATGTTAGAATATGGATTACTAGATTATTGATTTGCTCTTTATTGCTTGCTCTGTTTTATTTCTTACATAACTCAGGACAATTTGTCCAGACGTAGAATCACCTGCAGATGGCTAGGCACTTCCACATTAACCATTAGTTAACAAGATTCAGGTAGACTTGCATAGAGTCCAATCTATTAAAGGCATTTTTTTTCAATGAAGTTCCATCTTTCCCACTGACAATGTGTCAAGTGAGCAAAAAACCAACCACCACAGAAGATTTTTAAGTAGAAAGGAACAATTCTATATGTGAGGATGTATGTAGATGGGTTGATTGATAATTTCTGTTGCAGGTCCACAATCAACTCTTTAGAACTCAAGCAGAAGTCAGAGAAAATGGTACATTTCTACAATCTGAGTGGTCAGGATCAGGGTGGAGAAAAAGACAGACAACCCTGGAGTTTGTTTCTTCAGACAGCAGAGTTGATGAACATAGGAGAGATAATGTCAAACAAGAAATAAAGAAAGGAGGAAGGAAAGAATAAAAAAACTTCTTAAAAAGATGAGCAATGGAAGAAGTTTACCTGTAGCCTACATATATATGCATCCATGTGCCACAAACATGTAAACACATGAATATGTTTGTAACACACTCACACATATGTCATGAATGAAGTAGCTCTATCTAGAAATACAGATCAGACTAATGGGAGAAGGTAGTGGGAAATAGATGACTAGAAGTTTGCATGGCGATAATACTCGGTATAAAATGTACTCTTGTATGAAAATGGACTTATATAAGACAGTATTTGTCTATAATGGATGTCTTATGAATTATTTCAAGTAGTACTAAATAAAAAAGGAAAATTGAAATAAAAAATTAACTTTTAGTTAACATAAAGTCTGAAAAGAAAAGCAAGTAGAAAAAATCTACAAGATATATAAAATATCTACTAGAAAGTATTACAGATATGAAATTTTAATACATGCCATCAGGCTTTAAGAACAAGGTAAAATAACACAAATCCACAATTCTTTGTAGTTATCCCTCCTGTAACCTACTTCCTGGTTCAGTTGCTAATTTGATATTTCTGCTAGTCACTAAGGAGATAAATAAAGGTTTTGGGCATTTGGGTGAGTCTGAAAGAATTAAATTAAAATTATGAGATTTGGCAAAGAAAGGAGGAGGTGGAAAGTATTCCAAGCTTTTAATTACAAACCCGGAAGGGTATATCCCAGATGTAAGAGAATACAGAAATATATCAGTACTGACTAAACATGCAGTTCCTATAAGGAAAAAAAAAGGAATAAAAAAGCAAACTGGATGTAGACCAATTTTTACTCTTACTCTTGTGTTCTTGCTGTTACTCAAAACTACCTGAACTAGTATCATTTTCCATCAGTGTGGTTGCTTATAAGAGAAACAAAAAAACTACTTTGAGAGGAATAGTCAACTAACCATATATTTTCTCTGGTCCAATATACCTGCAGTCTATACAAATATCCAGATGTTCAAATATTTTGTAATTTTGACTATGGAGTTGCGAATGAATAGAAAGAATCAATGATAAGCCAAGAAATAGGTCTATCAAATTCTAGCTTTGTGAGCCAATGAATTGATTGGGATTGGTCATAGGAGCACAGCTGAGGTGACAGTTTCAAGCATGAATGACTCCCAAGATCTGCACCCCAGAGATCCCTGCACACCTTGCAAGTAGCTTAGCTACTCAATCTCATCACTCCAAGAACTTTTTTTATCGATAAATTGTTTTTAGTTATTCGGTTTCCAACCGAATACCAGCCCTTCCTCTCCTCCCAGTATTTCCTCATGTAATTCCTCCCCCATTTCCCTTTAAAGAGGAAGGTATTATGGCTGTCAAGTCCCCATCCTACCTCCCAGCTCACTCCACCCAAGAATTTTAACTTCCAGGATAGCTTTGACAAGCATCATATGACTCCTACAAGCTTCAAGAAAATATATATGCAAGATCTCTTGTTATTTTGTCTTTTTATTTTTTTTCAGAGCTGAGGACCGAACCCAGGGCCTTGCGTTTGAGCGCTCTACCACTGAGCTAAATCCCCAACCCCCACAAGATCTCTTTATCTCCTGAGTTTTATGGATTTCCCTTTGCTCTCTAGACTGGCATTTTCTAATTGGGAGAAAGATAACTGTTCAACACAGAGTTGAGAAGAAATAACAGTAAGCAAGATGCAGAAATGACTACAAACTACTTCACTTGAACTATCACACACTAACTTTAAGATAACTGATTAATACATGTACAATCATACAGGACTAAGATTCTCTCATCAGGGAACTGAGAATCGGCTTGTTTAATTAAATGTACATTCTAAAAGTTAAAACTGAAAAACCCCATTAAGAACTCAGTTAAGGATTTTAATAGTGGTTCATTTAGTCATGGCCCAAAAAAAAAATATTAAGCACTAATTAACAGATAATATCATATGAAACTCAAAGGGGAAATACAATGAAAAATTATATCAAAAACTTGAGCCAAGAACTCTTCATTGTTTTAGTAAGGTTTGTCAAGTTGAGAAGAAATGAAAAGAAAGGGCTAAAATAACATATAATAAAATAATAACTAAAGTCTTTGAAAAGTGGTAAGAAAACAGTTGAAAAACAAATGCCTTTCTACAAACTGATTATAGAAGGCAGCAAGAATAAGATAATCAAGAACAAAGAAGGTCCTAAAAGCCGTTGTAAAATAACTTCCATGCCTTTATTTAAGAAGTAACTGCAATAAGAATGAAATATGAAGTTAATAAATAAGAAAGCAGTGAAGGACACTCTCAGAATGTTAAAAGATGCAATTTCAAAATGGAATTCAAAGTTCAACAAAAAAATGTTATCCAGTACAAACCTGGGACCTCTCAGAGAGCCCCAAATGCTTTTAACCATTAAAACATATCTCCATAATCTTGGCCTGATGTAGTAATTGCTGTCCAGTATGCTGAGAATGTAGGCTAAGGGTTTAATCATTGGGTTACTATCTGTTTGCTTGTGTGCTTGTGTGTGTGTGTGTGTGTGTGTGTGTGTGTGTGTGTGTGTGTCTTGTGGGGTTTATACCTGAATTAATGTCCTCATGGAAAAATTTATTAGTCATTACAATGAATCTATGCCAATAAAAAATTTTAAATATCTAATTTACAACCAGCAGTAATGTCAGTCTAGAGGGATCCAATGCCTATGACTGCCAAGGGCATCTCCACTCACATATATGCCTAACCATATAGATGTGCACACATGGAATTGAAATAAAAGCTAATCTTATTAAAATAAGAATCTTAAGAAAATAAATTTTAAACATTTCTTTTGTTTTAAATATATATATATATATATATATATATATATATATATATATATATATGACTGTCTGTTTGGGGATATGTAGATATATGAGTCTATAAAAGTCCAGAATATGACACTGGATTTCCTAGAGGTAGAATCACAGGAGGCTTTAAGCCATTTGTCATACATACAGGGAACCAAATTTGGATCCTCCTATGAGCACTGTATACTCTCAACTGCTGAGATATCTTTTTATCCCCCGAATAAATCTTTCTCTTAATTTTCTGTTTATAAGTTTTTATTTTTTTAGTATAAGTGTTTTGTCTGTATATATATATATATATATATATATATATATATATATATATGTGTGTGTGTGTATATATATATATACCACATGCATATCTTATGCTCACAATAGTCAGAAGAGACCATCAGATCTTCCCAACCTGTAGGTACATATTGTTGTGAACCACTATGTGTGTGATAGAAACCAAACCAAGGTTCTCTGAAAGGGCAAAATGTGTTGTTAATGAGTAAACAATCTCTCCAAATACCCCTAATAGAAATTTTTTAAAATTTTGATTTGAAAAAAATACTTGTCATTATTATTTTTATTATTTTAATAGTAAATTTATAGAAAAATCAATTGAGCTTATACTATTATTAGTATTTCAAGTAAAGAAAAAACTAAATCAGGATAGTTAGAATTTCTCTTTCTTTAAATTTTATCAAAACTTTCATTGACACATAACTACATATCTATAAGGTATAATATGGCATATATATATTTGTATATAATGTATATAATGTATATAATATATATACATACACACATTACATACAAATTTAATCAGAATGTTCAATATTTTTGTCTCACGATCACTTAGTTTCTTGAAGACTTTGAGTTTCTTTCTTCTAGTAATTTGTAAAATATATAAAAGATTACTACTCTTTGTGGTAAACGAAAAAAAAATGCCACAGGGGAGACATCAGTCACATTCAGCAGAGCAAGCCTTTAGTTGAAATGAAGACCAATGGAGACATTTTCTGTTGTCCACTTCATAACACAGATATTCTAAAGTTTCCAAGAAACAACTGGGAATCTTCAACCTTTGCAATAAAAAAAAAAATCAAAAAGCCAGAAATATTTGTTAATTTATATGTATGTCATTGCCATGAGCCTACATGCTCAAAAGGCCTAAGGACATTATAATTCCAAAGAAATCGTTAAATATGTATCTGAAGTTTAAGGTGCACTTGATTCTTTCAAGAGTGAATAAATATTTGGTTTTCTTTTTTTTTTAAAAGAAACTATTAAATTGATTCATAGGAAGTCATATTGGTGTGAATAATCGCCTCTTTGCTTCTTTCAGTGTCATACAAATAATTCAGTGCTATACAAATAATTATGATTGATATTGTCAATTAAATGTTTACTAAAGTCAGGGAAAGTAAGTAAGAGAATCTGAGTCACTGTGAGGAAAATAGCAATGGAAAGGCATGAAGAAATTTAATAGTGTTCTAACTGCAAAATCTGTAGATTGAAAAAAAGGGTTTCATCTTTGTTTTAATCCAAAAATAGTCCCTTATGGAAGCTTAGCTGTATTAAAGCAGCATTGGTCCAAGGTAGCATATCTACATTAACTGTTAGTACTGTTAGCAACAGTACTGATACACATGCACTGTTAGTGTGTTCAGACATTGACTTACATCATTTATAATCTCACTTAGTCTTTACGAATGTGCTATTGAGGATAAGTTTTGCAAATTCCTTATTTTTCAAATATCTTTATTAAGATTTTGAAAAATTTAAGTGTATTTTATCATTATTTGAGTCTTACTGTCAGCAACTGAAAATGATGACTTTTAAATTCTCATTTCAAACCAATTTTTATGTCACAGTTTCATGGATGAAACACAAAGCTTCTGGGTCAGAAAAAGAAAAGGGTTTTATTATTTATTGCGCAGTAAACAGCCTGGCTCTATGTTTCTGCATGTTTCTTTGCCCTTAAATCCCACAGGGACAACAAAGAATGGCCCAGTTTGATGCCACACATACAGGGGTCTGTGTCACAAAGTAGAAAATCTGAACCTATGAGGCTTGATGTTTTATGATAGACAATAAGAAAAGCCTCCTAGCCTTAGCTCTGGAGATAGACTTTGATTTTATTTTACTGACTATATTTACTTTATTTTGGTTTACTCCAGAGGGAGACAATCCCTCAGAATTTGTGACTGTTCACTATATAGACATCAGAGAAAGATAACTCTACAATATAATGGGAGTAGTTCTCTGTTCTCAAAATATGCAGAGAATCACAGATTCCTCCCTTTTATCCCCCAAGTTTGCTTTTAATTTCTGTGTCTTCTTACCTTCTGATAAATACCATTAAGGCTCTAAAGACTCCCTGGGGATTCTGACAAAGAATTTAAAGTAATTCACGATCTTAGCTTTAGCTAAAGAATAAAGAAAGAATAAAGATTCCTGGGTTAAAGAGATGCAATAATTTAAGCAAGAGAAAGCTATGTGAACTGTAGTTTTAAAAGTTGGAAGCTCATCTTTTATTGTCTTTGTTTTCACAAAGTTCTATAAGTTTCTGCAGGGGAAAGAACCATGGGTTAGTGTTATAGATAAAAGTGTTAAGCAACAATAAGCTACAGCATGTTTCATTACCAAGGAATTTATAATTTATTCATTTGTCTAATGTGTGTATACTTCTCATGTTTCCAAATATAGGACTGCTCACTAGCAGTGCTGCTTAACTTTGATACACACACACACACACACACACACACACACACACACACACATATATATATATGTAAAGGAAAGGAAATAGCGATGGTTTTATGGAGATTGCTAGATGTTTAGACCTAACGCGTGTACATCAGACAAGTTTATGTGTATTATATTCTTCCATTGTTAAACACACAAAGTTTAAAATGAAGGAAAAAATAACAACTAATGCAATAATTCCTTTTTAGTAATTCTAAAGAATTTCATTTAAAAAGAAGTTAAATTTTTTCTTTCGAATTTCTAAAATAGAATTATCACATCAAAATATATACAGTATTTTCCTTTATGTTTCTGGCTGTGTTAAGGGGTTATTGGCCACATTAGTAGTAGTAATTGGCCAATAAGAGCTATTTCTTTACTATTCAATCTTATTTTATTTTACATTTTAAAAATATTAATTTAATCTCTGTTTTAACCTTTCAGAGTTGTGGTAATTTAATCTTAGCATTGTACATTATACATCTGGTAGTAGGTACAAGGTATGGTATGGTTTTCGAGGCATTTGAAATGACAGCAACATAGATGTAAATATATATTTACATCTATACATAAAATATATATAAATATATGTTTACATCTATACATATCAAAGTTAAGCAACACTGCAAGTAAGGAGTCTTATGACATCTAGTATACTTGTGACTAAATTTTGTAACACAATCATGCTGACATGAAGGAATTTATACACTGCTCTACTTTACATGTGACTCAGAATGAGATACAATTATTCAATACCACCTTTCCAAGATTGAGATCTTGGTTAATTGATTGGTAGTTCTCTGTTGTACATCTAGTAGAAATACTGTCCTGTGAATTGGTCCAATGAAAAAAGGCATGAAGGATCAAGCTCTGATTTGGGAAAAAGATTTAATGACCATTTCAGTAGAGTCTTTCAGGTATAAAGAATCAAGGCGCTGTAACTAAAATAAAAACTTATCTAGAGACAATCTGGAAATTCAGAAGTGTATTTTTGAGACAGTTTATCTCACATCTGTTGTCAAGAGATAACATTGAATGTCTGGTCATCATACCTTGATTTCCAGGATTACAGCCATGTTTTCAGGTGGTATCAAGAATGGAATTCATGGCAAGTTTTCTGCCAACTGACTATATCTCCATCCCTTAGATCTATGTATTTAAATTAGAATATAAAAAATTTATGTAAAAATACGATAACATATTCATATGTATAAGTTGCTGTATACATTCTAATAAAATAATGTAAAAGAACTATTAAAATATTAATAACCCTAAAAACTAGAGAATATTTTCATAACCTCCTACTCCTGTAAGGGCTAGGGCAGAGTGCTTTACCCTTGAGGAAGTGACCTCTCAAATTAGCTGTGGATGACAAAATCATGGAAGCAGAGGGAAAAAGGGGGGGGGGCAAGCTTTAAAAGGGTAATGCAGAGGAGAACTATTACTTCCATTCAAGAAAGCCTGGACTTTAGCTTTCAGAGGCCTTGCATCTCTCCAGGGAACTCTCAAGAGTTTTCTGAAGTTGTAAGATTGCTGAGTCTCTGGGTGTGAAGAAGACTTTTCTCCCTACAGGACAACTATTTAAATAGAATCAAACAATTTTCATCTTTGATTCCTAGCTTTTTCTAAAAGCTTTTTTTTTTCTTGAACAAAGAATAGAAAAGTACTCTGAACACAGCAGTTTGTTCTTTAGAATCAAAGTGTTCCATTTTTGTTTTTCTTCTCCGCTCTTTGGTAAACTTATTTGATATCAAATTGGTTATAAATTTGCTTTGGGATTGTTTTTTAAATCAAGAAATGTACATTATATTTATATTTTATATACTTAATAAATATTTCTTGTTTTCTATGTGTGCCCATTCATATGTTTGAATTAATATAAAATACATGTATCAATGTATGTCTTTTACTACACATATATATTCAGATATATTTTAGGGTATTCCCTAAAATGAAATATTCATCGAGGAATAGATGAAACGTATGCAGTTTTCTAAATGGTTTAAAATAAACAGAAAAACACACTTTCAGAAATTCTGTCCATACTTTGCTTTGTGATGTGGTTTACATGGTAAGAATGATTTCTTAATTCCAGAATTAACTTTGCCTGAGGAATAAGAAAGTTTATGACATACAGAAACATGATGAAGGAAAAAAATGTATCTTACAAACCTATAAAGAAAGCAGCTCCATTTCCCCCAAATTCTATTGTCAAAATGAGTGTACAAATCTGTAGCTGTAATAACAGACACCTAAGTGGGACACCATCTCTAGAAGTCAAGTGATGGATGCTTTTCCTTGATAGTAAATGAGGTTATTGCAGAGAACAATGCAAACCAGTTTCAGATAACACAGCATCATCTAGCAAAGTATCTTGGACTAAGAAGCTGCACGCACCTTCTTGAACAATAATCTTATGACTTTTATTTCCTGTTGTAAGGGTTGAATAGAGCATCTTGTGTGTGCTGCACATGTTGACTACCACTGGTTACATTCCAGGGACAGGAAAGATTTTAAGTGGTAGAACTAGAAGAGTGTATTGGTATAAAGTTTTAGCGTCCTTTTAAATTCACATCATGATAGATTTACAAATTACCAATACCAAAGCAACGAGTCTTGCTTTGAAAAAAGCAATGGTCTTCATTATACCAACCATGAGAATATTTCACCTTATATATCTACTACAGCTTTATTATTATTATTATTATTATTATTATTATTATTACACTCAAAATTTTATTTCTTTCACAGGGTCCACTCTCCGACTGTTCCACATCCCATGCCTACTCCCTACCCCCCTGTCTCCACTAGGATGTCTTTCTCTCACCTCACCAGACCTCTAAACTCCCTGGGGTTTCCAGTGTCTTGAGGGTTAAGTGCATCTTCTCTGACTGAACCCAGACCCTGCAGTCCTCTGTTGTTTATGTATTGGGGGCGTCATATCAGCTGGTGCATGCTGCCTGGTTGGTGACCTAGTGTCTGAGAGATCTCGGGGGTCCAGATTAATTGAGATTGGTGGTCCTCCTACAGGGTTGCCCTCCTTCTAAGCTACATCTTTGACTACTAGTACTAATGCATATCTATTTACCTGGGGCTAGTATGGCACAACACACATAAAAATATGAGAAACATATTAATTACAGATAGACAGATCAAAGCAGGGGTACTCAAAGATTCCTCGCATCATGATCAAGGAGCCTGGCCTGAAGAAATGGGGTCTTGGCAAAGTGTGCCTTACAGATGAGAGATCCAAAATGCAGCCTAACTTGGGTTGGAGAACTGAGAGTCTAGTGGCACTTCGGACAAGAGTTTGAAGGACATATACTTTCAGTAGGGAACAGGAAAAAATACTCATCTCACCAGGACATTTCATCTCTTTTCAACACATCACATAATCTAGGACTGAAAGAACAAAACCTAAGCTATTTCAGGGAGTACTTGTTCACCCCAGGACATTGAATTCTCAAGATATCCTTGAGAACCTCAATCTTAAAGAAAGAAAATATAGTGGATTTGATTCGATCTGATATCAACTGGAGAATTCTCCTACAAAGGGATTAATCTCTACTTTTACATCTATACTTGTAGGTATATTGAATTTTCAAACCATAAAAAATCAAGTTCAGGGTAACAAATATTTTGTTTTGATTTAGAATATCATTTTTATTGTCTATTATGATCTTAGATTTCAAGGTTCAGGTTTTTCTCATCTCAGACACTTGAGCATCTGGAATATAGCCTAATATCATAGTGCCTGTGAAAACCTTTTTTTCTAAAACAAAGACACAGTATAAATGGTTTCCTTAGCCCTTTAAAATCTTAAAAATGATTGATGGTTCTGCATAATTTTCTACAAATCAACTTTCTTATAAATTTTTATTACTAAATTTTAGATTTGATATCTAAACAATTACACATATTCTGTACAGAATATGTTATATCTTCGAAAAGAGTATGATTAGCATTAAATCATTAAATATAGAAGTTATATATTCATCTAGTTATTACTGTCATAATAAAAAAATGATCTTAAATAATGTAAGCAGCAGAGTTAATTACCTCACCCTGTGGAGACTATGAGTCAAAGGGAAAACCATTGCCATCTGATGAGGTATAAATGCATTTTTAAGTGGGTAGTATTTATCTTGACTTCTTCAAAAATAAATAAGACTGAAACTATATGATTTATTTAGTTAGTTTATATCATAGTAACTGAGCAATAATTGATATTTTCTAATCCTCTAAGCTAATCTGGCTACCCTTCCCCACAACCATCTGATGAGGTATAAATGCATTTTTAAGTGGGTAGTATTTATCTTGACTTCTTCAAAAATAAATAAGACTGAAACTATATGATTTATTTAGTTAGTTTATATCATAGTAACTGAGCAATAATTGATATTTTCTAATCCTCTAAGCTAATCTGGCTACCCTTCCCCACAACCAAAATTTCAAGAGATACTTGTGTTTTAGTATTGGTTTGGCTCTGGGGGCATCAGGTGTGTTCTTTCATGATATCTATGGGAGCCCCTCCTCATGGTGAGTACCCCATTTCTCATCTCTCTCCTTCCCTTGGCTGGTGAAAGCTCAGCCCTATTCTCTCATCTGTCCAGTCATTGGTTGAGTAGTTTTTATTGATAAGTCAAAGAGTAAATAGATAAATAAATAAATGTATATACAAACTAGGAACAGAAAGTAATTGGATGCATAGTAATGCCATGTTTGGATTGCAACTAGTTATAGGGGCAGAGAAATCAGCAGTTGAATAATAAATGTGGGGCACAAAATAAATAAATAAATAAACTAATAAATAAATAAAATAAATAAATAAACTAATAAATAAATAAAATAATAAATAAATGCATATACAAACTAGAAACAGAAAGTAATTGGATGCATAATAATGCCATGTTTGGATTGCAACAAGTTATAGGGGCAGAGAAATCAGCAGTTGAATAATACAAGAATAATCTTTATGCGGGACACAAAAATATTATGCCATACTTTGACTACCACAATACAGTAAAGGGTACTGCATGATGACTTGGAGCAAACAGGACACCTGGGACCCTTCTAATTTTAAAAAAGGTCACTACAGGCCCTTCTCATAAATTTACTTACTAGCATTAACCTCCCCAAATTCCCACATCCAAATACTATTAGCGTATGCTTGAAGAATCCTTTGCCATCGCTGAATTTTAGATGATATATTACAACTACTTTTACTGAAAATCATGTTCTTCATGATTTTCAGAAAAAGCAGTGAAAGTAGTATAAAGTTTTGGAAGATCATAGAATATGTAACATAGCTCTAAATTTTAAAAACAGAATTTTCAGTGTTTAATAAGAACATTAAAGATCATTCTTCTTTCAACTATACCTGCTTAATCTATTTTAAATCTTTCTTAAATTCTCTATTTTACGATTCTCTATATAACTCTCATGGTTGATTTGGGTTGTGAACTGGGCTGTATCTAGAATCAACTAAAATTTAATCAAGTGCATGTCTCTGATGGATCTTGTTGATCAGATTATCTAAAGTAGTAAAATCAACCCTAAATCTGAGCCAAACATTCTGGCCCACATAAAAGCCTATGAAAGAATAAATTTTTAGTTTTTGCCTACTTGCCTGAGTCACTAGGCAAGAGAGACTAATTGAATACTTAGTCACCAGGGAGTGGAACTCCTTCATTAAATTAGGAGGTGTAGCCTCGTTGGAGGAAGTGTGTGTCTAAACCTTGGACTGTGAGGTTTCAAAAGCCATTGCCAAGCCCAGTGATCTTCCTCGCTCTCTCTGCTTCTGGAACAGGACACAGCTGTGAATTCATTCTCCAACCCTGTGTCTGCCTCCATGCTCCATGCTATGATGATAATGGACTAAGTTCTGAAATGTAAGCAAGCCCCAATTAAATGCTTTCTTTTTTATAAGTGTTGCCAGGTCATTGTGCTTCTTCACTGCAACAGACCAGTAACTAAGATACACACCATTTGAGTACGAATACTCCTCACAGTGCACTACTCATTAATCTTTCTCTCCTTTTCTCCCAAATTTACAGGCAAAAAAACCTTATAGAGTAACAAAGTTTCCAGTGACTATTGCCTGTGAGGGTGAGGGTCTCTGCAAACATCAGAGGTAACAGAGTAATGATCCATCTGAGGCAAAAAGAAAATCTTTTACAATACCAGTCAGTAGCCTGTGTTGGTTAAAACTTCTATGCTCTAACAATGGAAAGTTTATTGTAGACATGTTGAAGTATAGTACAACTTGAAAAAAATTTTCCTAGTATAACACAATCTCATGTGCACAATAAGCCAAAATTACACAGATACACTATCCAAGGTAAATATCACTTCTTCCATGAAGATGGGTTCTATAGAGTACATGTGTTATTTTAAAAGCCTAGGAGAGAATCTGGTTTGTTCTCAGAAATATAGATGGTACAGAGGTCACTTATGCTACTAGCCACATCTGCTCCTGCTTGGAGAAAGTATGAAGGGAGCAGGTTGGCCTGAACCTATAGATAGTACAGAGGTCTACGCTATTAACCTTCTATACTCCAGCCTTCTGGGTAGAAAACAGGATATATATCTTTTCTTCTGAAGAGAAATCCTTACAACATTTAGCATTACAGATTTCCCTAGTGCTTTCCTTTGAGTGCAAGGACATCTGTGTTCACAACAATTGCCATTTATTTTTAATTTTATGAATGGTTAAAGTTGTTCTCTGAAAATTTTATATACGTGCATATAGCATTCTGAGTGCTCTCATCCCCACCCACTCTTATCTCCAGCTCAAGCCTAGCAACTCTTTTCTTCTCCTTAAAGGTCTTTTTCCAAATTGTTGTGTGTGTGTGTGTGTGTGTGTGTGTGTGTGTGTGTGTGTGTAATATCAATAGTCTTGTTTTCCTGGACCAGTTGTACTGGGCCTGCCCAAGGCTGAACCTGTCAATAATTAACCATGAATGAAGAAGATGCTAATGGTACCAATGCTTTCCTAGTGAACTGTCAGATTGGAGGATTATGGTAGAGGAAGCATCACTACTGTAATTTAAGTGGCAGATGCCACAAAGTCAATGCATGCAAGAGATCCACATGAGAAGTTTATTAGGGGGTATAGAGCATGCAAAGGCTGCCTCTGAGAGAGAGTAGAGGGGGAAAGAAAGTGGGGAGAGGAGGCAGTGTTTCTTATAAGGAAATATAGGGTATGCACATAGGGAAGGTACAAGACTCTTGGCTACAATAAATATATGCTGCATTTTGGCAGCTGTTGTCCCTAGGTCCCTTAGGGAAGACTGATGGAAATAAAATTTCCACTTCACAGAACCCACTGTAACTAACTGATCAAGTTTGCCTTTAATAGACATGATAACAAAGGAGTGGGAAATTTCTTGGAGACCCATTACGAAGAATCATATTTGACTTTACTACTGACTTTGCTAGTTGAAAAGTTGCAAACAACAGATTATGGAACTTGCTATGTTACAAAATGTTGAGATCAAATACTTAGTAATTATTATTTAAATGAATAAACATATACCATATGTATTTATGTGCACATATCCGTATATGAATATATGTATATGCATGAAGTGTAAAGCATGGGAGTATATACTGTATATCCAACTATATATTACTACAATAACTATATATAAGTGCCTTCTTCTTTTTTTCTTAATAAATCTAATATACAAAAGCAGCCGCATGATGCCTGGGGGCATTTACAAATCCATTTGATTTTCTATACTGGAACTCTGAGAACAAAGAAACTGAATTTTTGTGCTACATAGTAATCCTGCTTGCCTTTACCTCTGAGATCAACATTATCTCTGTACTCCACGGCCTTCTGGTGTAAGAATATCCTTCAATATATTTTTGGGAACAAATGCATACAGTACTTCTGCATTTAAGAGCCTCACTCAGAACTATCCCATAAATATTCCCATTAATGAAGAAGCAATATGTGGATAATTTATGTATATGTATATAGAAAACACATTAGAAAAAGTTGTGTTTGAAACATCATTTTTGTACATTCATGTTTTAAAATATTACCATATAAAATTCAAATTTCACTGAAATGTCTTTTCTTTTTATATTCATTGGCATAGAAGTTCCAGTCTTGCCCCATTCCTTGACTGTATAATCGTTCATTTTTTCATTCTTTTCTTGTTCTTTTTTAAGTATATTCAATCAAGTGTACAATTTTATTATTATCTATTAATAACATTATGACTTGTCCATGCATGGATTTGATTACTTTCACACTCTAATTCCCCCTCCCCTTTTTTGGTCATCTCTCACTTTCCCTTTTCCTGATTCCTTCTGTAACCTTACTTTTATGTTCTTTTTTATTTTATCATATATTTTACCATGTGAGAAATTACATGAACCCTTGTCTTTGAGACAGTGGCATATTTCATTTACATGTTGATGTTCAAGTTCATCTCTTCCCATCCAAGCACATAACCCACCTCTTAAGACAGTGGTAAGAGAAGCAAAAGAAAGTTCTAAAGCCCTGAATAATATGAGCTGTAATTTCAGCTACAAACAGATGGAAACTTATTTTAAGGAAAATCTATACCGTTTTCAATGAAATGAATTTCAAACTAGATGGCATTTCAACCTTTCATATTTTTCCTTTTGTTCTCCTGTTGTTCTTGATACAGCTCTTATCAAGGGCTCTTCTAGGCCCTGACTGACCTAGAACTAGATAGACAAAGCTGCTCTTGAACTCACAGGAATCTGCCTGGCTAAGCTTCAGAACTGCTATGATTAAGAATATAAGCTCCAAGCATGTCCTGTTTAATAATTTGTGAATCTATTTATATGTTTCCATTTGATTATGTTTCAGGTTTTAAAGAGTTGAACTTCAATGCCATGTAAACCAGGATTATTTTGCTGAATTCTTTATTTAAGGTATCAATTACTCTCATTCTAAGGGACTGTGATAAGACCATGTAGTAAATGTTAAAATAACCCTCTTTAATGCCTAAACAAGGATGAAGGGCAATAAACAATATAGAAGTTAACATGTTTATTTCCCTCAACAAACACATAAAATGTGTAAAAGTTCACAGGTAGCTGAATGATTATGCATTTCAATATGAAATAAGATTTCCAATGTTCATGCCCAGGCTGTAAAACCAAGAAACAAAATCTGTGTCCTTATATGTAGAAATAGTGTTAGTATCAATAGCATCCTTATATCTTAGAATTTCTATGAAATCAAATTAGATAATACTGATGCTGATCAGATAATACTGATTAGATAATTCAATGCTTGCGGTTAGTAAATATGCAGTGAGTGTTAGTTATTGTAACGAAGAGTGACATAGAAAGCACCTACATTCTCATTTACAAGGAAATTGCACAGCCTTCTAGACACTGCTGTCTTTATCCATAAAATTAGTAGTATTACAGAGTTAATTTCTTCTGTTTAATCTAATACGAAGATTCTGTTTTATTACAGCTATAATTATATATGATCTTGGTTCTGAACTCCATTACAGTGAAGTCCAATCATGAACTACTATAAAACTACTATTGTAACTTTGTCATTTTCATAAATATTTTTTCAGATAACCATAATTATTTTCCTGATTACTGGTTCTTATTTATCACTGCCAAATAAGAGTGTTTTGTTATCATCTTATTCTTCCTCAACATAGTCCTTAAGTACTGGTATTATTTCTCTTTTATAAAAGAAGAATATGAATCTTTTAAGACTTAATGAGTTGGCAAAGGCCACATAACTAGGAATCGTGAAGAATCAAGCATGAGAATGGAAGGAACAAAATGTAATGAGGAATAAAAAACAAGGCAATGTGTTTAGTGAGCATGATTTTAAAAGTCAGGTTTTTTTATGTAGTCTTGATCATGATGGCAAACATAACCTAAGCTTCTCTCAGGCAAGGAACAAGTCTTCTTATTTTCTGTCTACTCTTTTATAGACAATACTTCCAGCTGAAATGTACTGGTTAAATTAACAAGTAAATAATTCCATTCTTGGATTACCATGGTAATAGAGTTTTTGTTCCATTAAGACACAGTAAGTCTCAAGCAAGAAGAAGTACTATTTGAAAATAGACATATTTGTCCATAGTTAAATACATACATGTGTACTTAAATGAAAAATAGTTGCTGAATAAATGTGAAATGCTTAGAATTGGGTGTGATGTTGTCAGACATATGTCCCCTAGTCAAGTACACTGATTTCACAACTCAGTGTACTGATGTTAGAAGCTAATCATAAATGTTTTTATGTAAGGGGAAAGTAGGCAGAATGTTGACAGTTATCACTGCCCTTCCATGTGAACATCAAGTGGCTGGCAGATGGGGGGCTGACATGGGTCAGCACTTAGTGCATGGGGTCAGCTACACATCTGTCTTTGCTAAAGACTTACCATGTTCTGATGACCTGGGGCAGGCTGAGAATGTCAAAACAGCTCTCAGTTAAAACCCTGGCAAAACTTAGATTATCTCTCTTCTGTTTAGCAGAATGCTTTTTTTTTTTTATTTTGAAATAATGACTTCAAAATCATCTAAAAAATATCTCAGTTACATATATATTTTCCTTAAGCATATGATGGATAGAAAACACAAATATATTCCTCCACAAACTCCCTAACCAGGAAAGGGGATGACATTTGAAATGCAAATAAATAAAATATCCAATCAAGTAAAACTAAGGATTAAAACAAGGGAAAAAAAAAAAAGAAAACACAATTATGGCCAAAACAAAATGATTGTACATCTGGAGTGTGCCATGTTGACAAAAGGTAATTTTTCTCTCCAGCTCTTATCATGAAGCTTTGAAATATTGCCTAAGTATTTTAAATATGGAAACAATGTAAAGTAGTATCAGAACAGGATTCATAAGATGATAGTTAAATAACATTAACCTCTCATCTATTTGATAAAAATCTTTGGGCCAAAAAATCTGCTGTTGTGTCCTTTTTCATAAGTCATTGTTATAGAATCATAGAGTATGATTATTATGTTCTCCTGCAAATGCTCCAAAAATAAGAATAAAATGGAGCCAGAAAGCCTCTTTAGATGCTATTAGGAAGCATAGGATTGTCATACTCTAATAAGAATCTTAACTAACTCAGATTTTAATGTGTCTGACAGTATGCAAATCATTTTTTGTATATCATTTAACATCTGACTTAATGAATGAAAAAGCGTATTTAATTTAATTTAGTTACTTAATTCAATAAATAGTCAAGGGAAGTGTCTAGGCAAAATAAAAAATCTTTTTGTTTTTTCTAACAATATTGAACAGTGCTGTTGTGTATGCAATGACGTAAGACCACATAGGCTCATACGCATAAACACTAGGACTCTAGCTGTGTGGCAGGAAGATTAGAAGGATGGATTGTTGGATGAAGTGTGGTCATGTGGTCAAGTGTAGTCTTCTTCTAGTATACAGTCAGATAGTCGCTTCAGGAAATGCTATATAGAATATATAGTTTCAAAAAATAGCAAAACAGAATTAATATTATTTGGGAACTGGAAGGCAGCAGAAGGAAGAAGGAATGAAAAATGTCCAACTGGCTTACTCACATGATCAAAGTACACTATAGGCATGTATCATTTAATCCTATCATTTTGATTAATGATAAGGTAGCAATAACTGATTTTATTTAAGTTTTAAAAATTATGAAAAGGTTATATAGAGTTGAGAATTAATGTCCCATACAAAAGCAGTGCAAGCTGACCTTACACAATGTGCAAATATCTTTTCATCCTGTTCTCGCATTTAATTTTGCAGAAATGCTATGCCACTCCAAAACAGTAAACAAAACAATGTAACAAGATAAAGGAAACGAAGTCCTAGGAGTGCTTTTCTCTGTTAAAATGGCTTTTTAATATATGGAAAAAATAATTAAACTTATTTTTGTCACTTCTAGATCACTAGGTATTTAAAACAAGCAAGCTGAGCAGGGATGGATGGGCCATCATTCATTAGCAAGAAGCTCTGAAGCTCAGTTTGTACTTAGATGCTAGAAAATATTTTCAAGTCTCAAAGGTGTATTAACTGTATATTACAAAACTATTATTGTGATCTATATTTTATAATTGCCATTCAGCCTTTTGTATATATTTTAATGTGTATGATACATAATATTTTAATTGATGCATATTAACACATTAAATGTTTCTGAAGCTTTATTTAAATTAAATATATAAATGGTAGAATATTGTCAGTATAAGATGCATAACTATATTCTCTCTTTTTAAAAAAATGGAAAGAGAGTAGTCCAAGATATTATGATGAAGGTACCAATCTGGCCACTACAGGCATCAGAGCATCAGAGAACGCATACCTTTCTTTTTCTGCTTTTCTTCTTTTCTTTTTTCTTTCTTTCTTTTTCCTATCCTTCTTTCTTTCTCTCTCTCTTTCTTTCTTTCTTTCATCCCATCCTTCCTTTCTTGTCTTCCTTTTCTTACTTCTTTCCTTTCTTTCTTTTCTGTCTGTCTTCCTACCTTCCTTCCTTCCTTCTTTCTTTCTTTCTTTCTTTCTTTCTTTCTTTCTTTCTTTCTTTCTTTCTTTCTTTCTCTTGTATTTTGTTTTTCAAGACAAGATTTTTCTGTATAGCCCTGGCTGTTCTGAAACTTGCTCTATAGACCAGGCTGGCGTTGAACTCAAAGATCTCTCTGAATCTGCCTCCTGAGAGCTGGGATTAAAGGTGCGTACCACCACAGCCCCACTGCCCTGTTTTTGTTTATATTAAACAAATACATATAAATTTATTTTGTTCAGATACTACAAGTGAATGGAAGTATACGAATAGCCTGTTGTATCTAATTCTACAATTCAATTAATCAATCAGTACCTTCTCACAAAATGCTGTTATAGTTTTGTAGCCAAAGTGTAAAATTAATATTGTTTCAACAGGTTTAAAGGCATTTTAATCAAATACAAATTATTAATTTTTCTGAAGTGACATGCACTGTAATTTATGTTTATAACAACATGTTAGAGATGTATCAATTCGATTGTAACTATTTACAATAATGTACTCCTCATATTATTAATTTTAAAAAAAATCTGGCTCGCAATGATCCTGGGACAGACATTGTGTTAGGCATTCACTTTAGCTGTGGAAAGGCCGAGCAAATAAGAGAAACCACTTCTGTAATTAGTTTATGTGGCAAAGTGAATGGATTTTGGAGATATAATTAAAGCTTTTAGAGAGCAGACTTTAATCAAAAGGAAGATCCTGTTAGATGTCCTCCCCTAATCTGATAAGCTCACTTAAAAGAGCAAGAAGTCAAATTGAGAAGTGAATTGAAATGCTTGAGTCACTTTCTCTGTGGTTGAAGAGAAGTAAACCACCTAATTGTACAGACAGAAAACGGCAACCCCAGGCAAGCAGGAGCAGAAGAGCTCAGTCCTACAATTTCAGGGCAGCGAATTCTTCTAAAAACTAGTGAATCTGGAAGAATGGAGCCTCCATCTTTAGAGGAGATCACAGCCTAGAAGAAAATTTGATTTCAGCCAAGTGTGCTCCTAGGCAGAACCAGAGAGCTGAAGTTTAGCCTCCCAGCTGTGAGCTAATATGTTCACATTGACTTTAGACTTGTTTGTTGTCGTTTGTTAAACAACAGAGTGAAATCGGCACCAGGCACCTACCACTGCTTCCCTGAGCTGCAGCCAGGATTGTGTGTATGCATTCTTTGAATGAAGTAATTGCAGTGAAGCTATCCTAGACCGTCTAGTCTAGTTCCTAGACTGTCATTAAGGATTAGCAAGGCTTTTTAACCTCCCAATATTACATACTCATTCCCAGATGTATCAAACAGTACTTAAATAAGTGCAATTTTATTGACTCCCAGTCAAGTCCCAAAGCAGAACAAAAAAAGTAAGTAACATAGTATCAGAGGTAGCAGTGGAGGCGATTCCTCAGTAAGTTGAATATTTATCTCATAAATGTGAGGTCTAGAGTTTGAAAAACCAGCACCCATGTTTTAAAAACAAAACAAAATAGACGCCTGAAGGGTAAGGTTCAGGGAGCAAAGCTGTCTGCTCCCAAGCCTGACAGCCTGAGTGAGGTCCCTGATAACTTAGCTGGTATAAGCAGAGAATCAGCACCTACAAGGTGTCCCCTAACATGTGCACTTACCCTTGCATTTCCAGTCTGACATGCATGTGCCTGTGTTTGTGTTAAAATACCCATCCACCTCCCTACAAAAGCAGACAAGAGAATTTTAAATGATCTTTTTTCTTTTTTATTAATCATTTTATTTGTTTACATTTCCAATGATATTTCACTTCCAAGTTACCCCTTCCACAAAAGCCATCCCATCCCTCTTCTCTCCCTCTCCTTTGCCTTTATAAGGGTGCTCCTCCATCCACCCACCCACTCCCTCTACACAATCCCCCTACACTGGGACATCAAACCTCCAGAGGACCAAGGGCCTCCCCCTCTCATTGATGTCAGGTAAGGCCATTCTCGGCTACATATGTATCTAGAGCCATGGATCTCTTCATGTATAATCTTTGGTTGGTAGTTTAGTCCCTGGGAGGTGTCAGTTGTCCAGTTAGTTGATACTGTTTTTCCTAAGAGATTGCAATCCCCTTCAGTCCTTCAGTCTTTCCCCTATCTCTTCCATTGAAGCCCACAGGCTCAGTCCAATGATTGGCTATAAGTATCTGCCACTGTATTTTTCAGGTGCTGGTAGAACCTCCCAGGGAACAGCCATGTCAGGCTCCTGTCAGCAAGCACTTCTTGGCATCAGCAATAGTATGAGACTTTGGTGTCTCAGATGCCAAGAACAATCTATAGAGTCAATGCAAACCCAATTAAAATGATTCTTAAAGAATCCAGACAGGCATGGTAGCTTCCTGTCATTTCAATAGCTTGGAGGTAGAAACACTGTGTCATCCAAGCAAGTCAGCTATCAAATTATTATTAATTGGAGAGCTCACTGTTCAGAAAGAGACCCTTGACTCATTATACATGCTAAGCAGATATGGAAAAAGATATGCCACATCCACCATGGGTATCCATGCCCATACAGACATGTTCCCGTGTACCTGCAAATACTCATGCCCCCATTCTCATGCTAACACACACACATGCACACACACACACACACACACACACACACACACACGCACACACACACACAAATTAAAAACAAGTGGTGGGAAGGCTATACAATGTTAAATTAATACAAGTAACAACCCAAAGTTTTATTTAAAATTTTAAGCATTTAATTTCATTTCAAAATTTTTAACCTATGCAATATATTATTAAATGCATAGATTTTGAAATACTCACTTAAATGGCACCAACCATTTACCAACCATGGTACTGATGATAACAAGTGACAGGCCATGGGTATGACATGTATGACTTAAAACCTATGCTGGGAAAACACATTCACCCTTCAGAATTTCCTTTCACTATATTTTTGACTGGCTCACATTTGGGAATTATTTCATTGTGAGATGTTTCTAATGTCCAAGACAAATTTTCAGGTACCTTTGAATTATGTTGCAGTATGTATTTCTGAAAAGATTCATTTTGTAAAGTTGAAGTTAGTAAGTCAAATATTATTCTCTATTGAGTTCTCAGAAGTATAATTCCAAGAGAGAAAATAGACAAAAAATAACTCTTTTCAATGAAAAGTACAGACACAGTTTTCAAACATCCATTCACTTAGAATGAATAAAATATAAAAAACATTTAAAATTAATCTTAGGCAAATCTAGTGTTTAATTAAAATAAATGTTGTAACATTATAGCAAATTATCCAAAATGAAAATGAAATTCAAACAATAATCAGTAAATTTAATTTAGTTAAGCACAACTGAATATCTGTAGGTCAAATGATTTTTTTACTTTAGTTAAGGGGAGAAGTATCTCTGGGCACTACCATAGGTCAGGCACTCAGTGACAAGACTTTGGTACTTTCCTTAACTTCAAGAATTGGCCAGGTTAGTTCACATTGCTCAAGCCTATCACCAATAAGAAGCACAATAGCTCCAATAAGGTTTCTCTGCAAAGATAGTAATTAATGGGAAAGAAATGATTAAGGAGATAGTTTCTTATCAAAAATAGACAAGAAGAGATACAAATTGAAAAAAAAATTAAAGAAGTCTTAATATGAAAATATAAACTGAAAAATAAAAGTGTTCATATTTGAGAGGAAAAGAGGAAAAGTGCAACCAAGAAAGGTTTAAAGAAAGTAAGGGAGTTCAAACTGAGATTTCACCTTACACCAATCAGAATGACTAAGATCAAAATCTCAGGTGAGAGCATGGCTGTCCTCTGAGAGGCTCTACCAGCAGCTGACTGAGACAGACTCAAACATACAACCAACCATTGGACTAAAGTCTGGGACTCCTCTGGCTGAATTAGGGGAAGGATTTAAGAAGTTGAAGGGGAGGACAACCCCATAGAAAGACCAGCAGTCTCAACTAATCCAGTCCTCTGTGACTTCCCAGAGGCTGAGTCACCAACTAGGCAGCATGCACTAGCTGGTCTTAGGGCCCTGGCACAAAAACAGCTGAGAATTGCCTGGTCTGGCCTCAGTGGGAGAAGATGTGCCTAACCCTTGAAAGATTTGAAGCCCCAGAGAAGAGGGAGTCTGGTGGGGGTTTACCCCTCTGAGGCAAGGGGGAAGAGGAATGGGATGAGAAACTATAGGAGGAGGAACCAGAAATGGGGGAATGGCCATAATGGAAATAAATAAAATAATTTAAAAAAAGAAAGTAAGGGAGGAATGGTGCAATGAAGAGAGAAAGAAAGACGGACTATTAAAGGTCTTCATTGTAAGTAGGATAAAATTATGCTCATCATGTAATAACTGCCTACTGATAGTGAAGCTCTTCAATATAAGGCTTATTTACATTTGATCAATTTACATAGTAGGAAATTTAAAGCCATATTCATGAAGTTGTGGAAAATAGTTGTGCTATACAAGCAATTCATATTGCTTGATATTTTAGTTGTGTTCTGTAAAATGGGGAAGATTGTGTTATATATCACTGGGGTTCTGAGTGATAAATTAATGCAAAGCTACATATAAATAGCATTAGAACAATGCAAAGACAGTAAATATTAAATATATACTGACAGTACCTTCAGTATTCTACTGTACCCCTATAAATTCTTATAATGAGAGTGAAGTTGAAATGTTTCCCAAAAGCATCCCCCAGAATGGTAGCAGCTGGGTATGAGTGAAGCTGGTCTAAGCCATAGCCAATTTACCACAACACAGAGAATCAGAGCCTCTGGAGATCGATTACTTTGTGCTCTCCTTGCCTACACTAGAAATGAGTGTTCCCAGAATCCCAAGCTCTTTGAAATTCAAATCATTCTGAAGTGATCACCTGTTATTTAGCACTAACATGGATTTGAGATGATCTATGATGTAAAATAAATGGTAATTTATGTTGCTTGATTCTTCTTTATACTGGAATACTTTTTAATCTATAGAAATACTACATAAATAACAAAAGAGTTGAGGCAGTAATTTGTCCTTGCTTAAGTTTATCAACTTTATAACAAAAAAAGATTTAGAGCTTTCCTTTTTATAACAATTTCAATCCATATAATCATCTTCAATGACTATTAACTGACTTAATATCATATGAAAATTTTCATTTTAGCTTTTTCTACTTAAGCTTTTAAATTACATTATGATGTTCTTGTTTGGTTTTTAATTCTTCCAAGTCATTCTGCCTTAACTAAGTGATGAATATTTTTCTAATAACACTGAAGTTGTAAAGCCTCTGCAGAGTACACAGTTCCACTTCAGCTTTGGTGACACAATTACTTGAGTTACTACTTATATTCATAGAGCCTTTGTGGATAAAAATGAAAAACAAGTTTAAACTCCAGCATCAAAACTGAAGTATTAATGTAAATACATGTTATTTATTTTTTTCTTTTTATTAACTAGTTTCCTTAGTTTGTTTACCAAGATTTGTAGGAAGCCGCTGTTAGCAGTGGCTATACGTTTGCATTTCCAAGATGGCGCTGGCCACGTGTCTTCTCCAGATATAAACAATTATCTGCGCAGCTGCAAAGGCAGGAAGCGCGCCAAAGTCACTGCCAATCCCGAGGCATAATATTGGGTGGTGAGCGAACAGCCAATCAGAAGTGAATACGTCACCCTAGGCTGTATTTAAGCTAGGCCCCTTCCGTCCTTCCGCCCTTCCTTCCTTCCGCGTCCTTCCGCGTTTTCCACGTGTGTGTTACAGATTAAAGTCCTCGTTTGCAGTAACTACACGAACTGCGTCTCTAATGTTTCTCTTCCACAGGTGTGGGGCGACAAGGGAGGCGCACGTTATAAAGATTAATATATAAATTGATATACTATTTTCTACATAATTTTGTGTGTATGTCTTTTAGACATAAAATATGATTCTTTCCAACTCAGTATTAGACAACCAGATATACTCAAAATATTAAAGATTATGTAATGTTTTCTCAGTGTGCATCGCAATGAAAGAAGCATAACAAGGATCTTTCAGCAACAGAAACTTATCCTTAGACTTCTAGTGTTTTGAGTATCAAGCAGGGCTGGGCTCTAAGTAAGATTTCTTCATCACTGGGTTGTTTCTGTAGTTACAAATCCTATTTGTGAAGGCTTCATTCTCATGACTTATTTATTCCCCCAACCACAAATTTCCTAATATAATCACATTGTAAAGCAGGATTTCATCATACAAATTTATTTGTAGTGGATTTCAAACATTCAGCCCAGAGCACATAATCATGTAAACCATCAGTTCTTAGAGGGGTGCTGAATAGACAGGTATCTTGTGTTGTATTAAGATTCATGAAGAGAGAATGGGCTGACTGCCAGTAATAAGACACTTTTCCCGTATGACAAAGTTCACTCAGGAAAGCATCAAGATCAGTCAGAATGAATGTTGGTAGATAGTACAATGTGATCAAGAAATTGTATTGTGGATTCCATGAGAAAGAATGGGCACCATCCAGTAAACAGGGTTCAAATAACTAGTTCAAAAAATGTTGTTAGGGCTGACATTCCTGGCACCTGGTTGCTGAGTTCTGTACAATCATGGAAGGGCCAGCATGACATGTTTCCTAGCCCTGGAGCAGAGCCAGTAGGGTGTGAGCCTCCATAAATGTTGACAGTTGCTGGGAGTGGGGCGTGTGTGTGTGTGTGTGTGTGTGTGTGTGTGTGTGTGTGTGTGTATGTGTGTGGTGTATGTGTGTGTTTCATGTTCCTGTTTCAGAAAATAGTCTCTCTGACAAGGAGAAATATCTTCTCTACCATCTTCTCTACCAAGAGTAATGACACCAAGATAATCAGAGACAGAATGAGTCCAGGAGGCAAAAGGATGTAGAATGCCTCAGCAAAATGTTAGGATGCTGTGACTTTTAGGCCAGCCCTTAAGGCTATGAGAAAGAACTATGAGAAAATGATTATATATTAAATAATAATTATATATTATTAAATAATATAATAATTATATATTATTAAATTATATTATATATTATCAAATAATAATTATATATTATTAAATAAATAATTATATATTAAAATATATAACTTCTCACCTATGTAAGGATATGTAAGGATGCAATATGACATATAAGGGGCTACATGCACCTAAAAGAATAGAGGCAGCTGCACTATGAGCCACCTTGTCATAAAGATATTTAAAAGGGGATAAGAGATTTAGGTTGTGCTGATCACAGGACAAGACCCCATCCAATTAACCTAAGTTTATTGTATGTGCTTACAAAGTCGGGCAGATTCCTGAGGTCAGCCTGGCACAGAGCAAATTTAGGTCCAGGTGGGGTGGTAGTGGTGATCTCAGAGACAAGTCCCACCCAGCTAGCTGATTGTCTTTGCTTACAAAGGCAGTCACATCAGTGAATTCATTTGCAATCTTAAGAAAAATGAGCTTGCTATCTTTTCCTAGGAGCCAATGAGCCCTAGGTCAAAAAATGCCTAGGTCAAAAAATGTTGATTGATAGGGTAGTCAAATGGAATGTGGACTATTGAATTGATTTGTGAATACAAAACTAGGCTTTGGTATGCATGAGCAGAGTCATCCGATGATTTTCAGAAAGCTGTCTTGAGCAAAATATAAACTGTCATCTTGTACTAACAATTTGACTTTCAGTTGTCCCTTTCATTGCTCCCAAACACCCCTTCCTAAGAACCCCTCTCCAAAATGAAGCTGGTTCTTGGCACCTGGCTTTGGCACCTTAGGAACAGGGTTTATTGTGAAAATCTGAATAACGGCACTAGGAATTCCAGACTAATTTTCAAATGAGTGCTGTGTTTGCAAGTTAAAGTCTTTGCTAAGCTGACTAACTTGTGTGGGGGAAGAGAGGAAGTCTCTATAGCATACACAAGGTGCCAAGGTGCTAAAGCGTGCTGTGCAGAATTTAGAAACCTTGTTACTTACATGTATTTACTACAGATAAAACATGATTGTGCAAAAAACATAACCTACAATCATATCCTGAAATAGACAAGCTTCCTATAACTAAATCTCTCTCTCTCTCCCTCTTTCCTATCTCTCGTTGGAAAGATAGAGAGAAAGACAAAGAGCAAGAGAGAATAAATCTTTAAAGAAAAATAGTACAATTAATACTACTAGTTTTCCCTAGAAGCTAATACTGACATATTTGCAGTATACTGTTTGTTACTAAGATATTCCTCCAAAATCTATAACTTTTAAATAATTATCACATGTGAATCATAAATTAAGATACCTGTATCTGTTCAAACCCCAATAATAGCTAAATCTACAAGTCATTATTTTTCATAAATTCCACCTAAAATATAAAGATGCCAAGTAATTACCTTATTCTGGATTTTGTTAGTTTATGTTTGTTTTGTTTCCACCATGCTAGGGTTTTGGTTTAGGATTTGTTAGGGTTTCATTGATTTTTTTTCTTTCTTTCTTTCTTTTTTTTTTTTTTGTTTTTTTTTTTTTTTTTTTTTTTGTTTTTCGAGATAGGGTTTCTCTGTGTAGTCCTGGCTGTCCTGGAACTCACTTAGTAGACCAGGCTGGCCTCGAACTCAGAAATCCGCCTGCCTCTGCCTCCCAAGTGCTGGGATTAAAGGCGTGCGCTACCACCGCCAGGCGACCATTGCATCTCTGATAAAGGAAAACACTTAATTGGGTCTGGCTGACATTTTCAAAGTTTTAATCCAACACCATTATGAAGACAAGCGTGGCAGAATGCTGACAGATGTGGTCCTGCAGAAGCATCTCAGAGTTCTACATCTTGATCCACAGGCAGCAGCAGCGAATGCCATATTAAACCTATCTTGTGCATCTGAGATCTTCAATCCAGCCAAAACAGTGATATAATTCCTCCAACCAGGCCACACCTACGCTAAGAGTGCTAATACCTATGCTCTAAGCATTCAAATGGATGAATCTACAGGAGACATTCCTACTAAAACCATCATGTAACTCTATGTCATGATACGTGTTTAGGTTTTAAGTTGACTTTCTCTACAGTATTTCCCAATCGTGAATTCATCAGAATTTCCCTGTTGTAGGTTCAAAATGCTGGTCCTTTTCTAGGACAAAGGATGTCAAAATGAGATGTGATATTGGATGCTTTGGTGTCATAACAGTTCATCACATTCCACTCCAAGTTTCTCAGTAATATTTCAAAGCTCCTTCCTCTGGTATCCAGAGGGACAAAATCGCAAACTGGGACTACAGTAAACTGATATGGGAGAGAAGTGATCTTTCCACCTGTGTGCCATACCCAGTAGGACTCTATGGTTCCCAGTTCCAATTCTTATTTTCCCTTGAAATATTGCCCTACTCAGCTTTACCTATGTGAACCAAGCATTAGATGTTTTATAGTTATGGAATCTTCCATGTACTATTTTAAGTTTTCTTACTTCGGCTTCTAAAGATATAGCAGATCAAAAACCTAGCAGGTGTTTACAGGAACAAAACAATTCACTTTAAGTCAGAAGAACAAAATAACTGCTGAGAAAGATAATTGGGTATGGCATACCTGCCCCAGGATTCAGAAGGTTGATGGAGAGGCATCACTAGTTGAAGATCACAATGAACTTCAAAGTAACCAGATATACATAGTGATACTGAGAAGAAAAGAGGGTGGTGGTCTGCAATCAGATTCAAGAATAAGCCCAGAGTAGGCCAAAATTTAGTTGGCTTGACCTCCTAAAATCTCCATCATTCCAACCGGCAAAAAAAAAACTGGGGAATTAGCCTTTCTAACATGGGCTTTGGGTAATTTTCCAATGCCAACATATTGAATAATTTATATTTAAGTTTCATATCCCCTGATATACACAAAAAACCTTTGTGATCTCTTTCTTCTTCACTTTCGTGTTCTTCCATCTCATATCTTATGTTCTTGCTCCAGCCTTCATAGCTTTTCTTCAAATGGTCAATTTTGTCAATGTACATTTAGTTTAATAAGTAGTGCACAATGACATAACTGGACCATGAACATTTACTGTATTTGTCCATGATTAAATTTCAGTTTATTAGATTCAGTTTCCCCCTGTGCACCTTGGAAAAAGAAACAATGGAAGATTCAAATACCCAGCTAATCAGTTTCTCTGCCACTTGCTGTACCACAGAAGAAAGTCATACTTACAGCTACTTCTCAGCAATGCAGAAGGCAATTACTGTATCCCCTCCATGTTATTATGAAGACATCATGCTGGGACTCCATTCCTGAGGACAGACTATAATTCTACCATCAACAAAAAAATTCATTAAGTAACTCATTTACTAATCCATTCAAATATTAAACTCTAAATTCTCTGGGGGGTAAAGCTACTACTTTAACAACTTTAACCAAATAGAAAAGGTAGCAATTTTTATTACACTTTTGATCTGAAAATGAAAGATAATTATTTTTTAAATAAATGAATGAATAAATAAATAAGAAAAATTAGAAAATAAACATAACAGGTAACAATGAGAGACTCTACAAACTGTAAACAAAATGATGTGATTTGACAAATAGCATTTACTGTTTGAAGGGGAAGATAAGCCTGAGTGAATTGGGGATATATTGTCTGAAATCTGAATAAGATTCAACTGGCCTAGTAAGAGCATTTCAAAGGTAATGAGGTAGGATAGACTTTAATCACCGAGGAACAGGGGAAAGCCAATGTGCTTGGATTCTAATAATGTGGTTTCAATCTGCAATATGAGTTGGGAAGGTATGATCAAACAGTGTATGCTCAAAAGAAAAATATATGTATCCCCTTTATGTTGTTAGAAAGACACCATGCTGGCACTCCACTCCTGACAGACAGATTACAATTCTACCATCAACAAAAAAATTAACTAAGTAACTTATTTACTAATCCATTCAAATATTAAACTCTAAATACTCTAGGAGTAAGGCTGCTACTTTAGAAAGTAGTCCAAATATAGAAATGTCTGGGTATAACTTTACTGGTCTAAAGTATGAGTATTTCTAATGCAGAAATACTCATATGCAGAGTGGATTTTTTAAACATTTTTATTTATTTTGTGTTCAGGTTTATGTGTTTATGAATATGTGCCATGGCATGCATGGTCAGACAGCAGCTTTTAAGAATTACTTCTCTTCAGGACCATGAGCCTTGCAGAATAGACTCAGATAGTCATGCTTATCAGCAAGCACTTTTACCCAATGTGTCATTCATTAGGGACATAAAATAAAGCCGACAAAATCACTGTCAATTATCTAAAAATATTTCATTTCAATGTCATTATAAAAGATAGAATAAGAAAAATATAGAGGAGAAATCAAGGACATACAAAAAATCAGAAGGTAACATAAGGACAGTGTGAGAGATTGGATTAAAGAGATCACAAGGTAAGAAAACTAAAAGAGGCTGCTAGCAAGTAGAACTAAACAAAGACCATATAGGACTGCCACCCCTACTCCTAGAAACTCCAGAGAGTCCTCATGTGACTTTGAGTTCCTGGATTCTACAAGAGCTATAAAAACAGATAACTGTTATGATAGCCCATATAATATATAGTAATTTAAGTATTAGTTTTCTTAGAAAACTAATCCATTGGGTGATAATTTAAAATATTTCAAATACATATTATATAGTTAACCTTTCTTAATACTGCAAAAACAAATAAAAGTTGAGAGCTTGAATGGTTTTTATTGGTGAGGACCTTCTAGTAAAGGGTTGAGGTGGCCTCTTTTGCATGCAGACAGATAAATAATGGTTATTAATTCATGTTTGCTCAAACATAGCTTTGGGTTGAATCCTGAAATCTCCTCTGTTAGTTTTCTATCAGTTTTGGGACAGGGAACATTTTTCAATAAATTTCCTCATCTAGTTAATAAAATGAGGCCTAATTCATTTAAGCAATGATGTCTTAACAGCTTTTCAAATTCAAATCTGAAGCAAATTAGGTATCTGACACCAAGAAGACACGAATTTTAAATTTGAAAGAGGACAAGGAGGGTTATATGAAAAAGATTGATGAGAGAATGAAATAAAGAAATGATATAATTATATTACAACCTTAATTTCTTTTTTAAAATGTGGGTGAAAATTTGGGTCAAAAATAAAGGAGAAAACAAATTTCTTGAAGCTAAACATAAATTATAAAGTAGTAAATATTATTGGTAGTAAAGGTTAAGTATTAATTTTTATTGTTGGAAAGTTTGAAAAACTATATTTTAAAGGGACAAGAAGTGAGAAAGAAGGAGATAGGACACCACAATTAAGAGACTAAATTAAGACGGTAATAAGGGTAAAAGACAAAAGATTAAACAATGCTGTGAAAGTATATTATATGTTGATTGAATTCAGGAGATGAGAAAAAGATAAATTAAATTTGACACCTACAGTTTATACTCCAAGTGTGCAAATACTTTAATATCATAAACTAAAAAGGAAAAATACAGCCTTTAATGAGACAAGTTTCCTTCAGAAAACAAACAATTTGAATGTTCAGCAGGTATCTGAAACACACATCTATAAGAGCTCGTTGTTTTGTTTATATAAGAAGGCAGCTACAGCTACGTGCATGATCATGAAGACTTGTGGGCTGAGTGATGTGCATTTGAAAGCCATACATTTGCAAATGGTGTTCCCACTGTGTATCTACGAGAGAACATGCACACAGAATGTGCAGATTTTTCAAGGGACCTATTATGAAGATAAGCCATACATTTGCAAATGGTGTTCCCACTGTGTATCTACGAGAGAACATGCACACAGAATGTGCAGATTTTTCAAGGGACCTATTATGAAGATGAAAACATAAACTAAAATGGACCACCTTGTAATAACTTACAACAGTTGGAAATGATTGTGCTTTATTGATCTGCACAAGTTGCTTAAAACACATCTGAAGGAGTATTTTCCTGAAGCGGATACAGGTGAAGGGATGTCTCACTAAAGCAGTCATGTGAAGGAATGTTTTTGCTGGAACAGATACAGGTGAATGGATCTTTGCTAAAGAAAGCACATGAAAGGACAAGTGACAAAGGATTCCTCTCTAATGACACACATAAATTGGTTCACCTTACATTTAATTGTTGAACTCCATTTGTTGTGACTCTATAGAAAGAAATGCACCAAAAAATCTCCCTGTAGCTTTTTTCCACTTTTGCAGATTCGGGCCTATTGGCTAATGTCAACTGATAGACACCAAGACACACCAAGAATTTTTGAGTTAGTATTTGAAAGTTTTAAGTCTATGCTGCATATTTTGCATATGTAGTATAGATTTTCATTTCATTTAAAATTTTTCATTTTAATAATTTTTCTTTGAATTCATTAGTACACATGCAGCAATTCATGGGAACTCAAAGAGTGTTTCATATGAATATATATATATATATATATATATATATATATATATTCCAAATATAGAATATGCCACCTATAGCTTGTAGGTGATTAATAAGTACGCTTTTACTTTTAAAAATTAGTTTAAAATAGGTTTCCACATGGGTTTTCATACACAGTTTATTTTCGTTGGTGTCCACACACTCCCTGCATCTTCCTGTTCCCCTTCTCCCTTCTGTACATTTTGATTCCTGGTATTCTATATGTTGTTTTGTTGCATTCTTCACTCCCCCCATAAAATATTCTTGTGGTTGTTTTTCCCAGGCATATCGACCCCTTTCTAGTTCCCTATTTATTCACCCCTATCCAGACATTCAATCCTGAGAAGATGAATGTACTGAAGAGAATAACCACTCTTGTCTTTCTGAGCTTTGGTTATATCACTGTTTTTGATTTCCACCCTATTTCTCTCATGAAATTTCATTTTTTTGTAGGCCCATTGCTTATATATACCACATTTCAATATCCATTAATGTGGTAATAGACAGTTATGCCAATTCTACTTTCTTGCTATTGCAAAATAAAAGCATCAACAAACAGATGTGTAAGTGTCTCTGTAGGATGGCAGACAGACCTCTTATGTCTGACCAGTGGTATAGCTAGGTCATACTTCATTTTGGTATAATTACATACCTTCATTTTCATATAGGTAAACTTCATTTTGAAGTTTTCCTTCTAGATTTTAGAGAAGTCTCCATATTGATTACCACAGAAGCTGTACTAGTTTTTTTTCCCATCACTTATTGATAAGGGTTCCTGTTTTCCAACATCTTGCTGTCTATGATTGTCCTTATTTTCTTAATGTTGGTCCCTATAAATGCAGTGAGATGCTATTGCAAAGTAATATCATTTATATTTTTCTGGTGGTGAGATCGGGATTACTTAATAATATAGATATGGATAATTTAAGTATATGTACTGGGCATTTGTATTTTTTCTTCTGGAATGATTCTGTTCAGAATATTGTCCTACTTTTGCCCGAAAAATGGGAGGTTCTCTTTTTAAGAAAAAAGATAAAGTAATTTTTGCAGGTTTTTTTTTTCATTTTATAAATTCCTTTATTGAAAGTATCTAGCAAAGATTATCTACCATTTTACAGGCCGAATATTGTTCTACTAATACGTCATTACACTTTTGTACAGAAGATTTTAACACTCATGTTATCTCATTTGTCAGTTATTGGGTATATTTTGCCTATGTTAATGTCCTGATGAACTTTGCCTGTTTTATTTTAGAAAATTCAGTGTTATCAGTTGGAAGTACACTTGCTGATCCAGTTTGAATTGATTTTTGTGAGGGAGAGTGATATAGATCCACTTTTTCTTTCACAGGTAGATAATTCAGTTTTGCTCCACATATTTGTTGGAAATCCTGTCTTTAATGAATGGCAAGCACAGCACTAATGCTATGATTACGACCAGCTACAGTATTTGCAATTTGACATTTGACAATATGATATTTTAGCAGAACAATAGTAGTACTTTTACGTCGGTCCTATGACCTCCCATCTATATATTCTAAGCCTGGCAAACAGAACCACAGAGGAGTTCCTTTTTTAAAAATGGCACTCAACTCAAATCAGAAATTTGGCTACCCAAACATGTCATTAGTTTCCTAACTAGAGGGAACATCTTGTCAGTTTTGTTATTATTGTACCTTATGGGATATATGAAATAAAGAACTTCCTTACTGCATCAGTCAGAGGCTACTGAAGAAGCACATAGCTGGTTAAGGTGCACAGAGTAAGTATTGTTGGACTGCTGGTTTTTTAAATATGTCAGTTTTATCAATACCATTGAGGCTTAGGAATCAATATAAAAGAGTGAGTGGAAATAAAGAGGCTGTGTTGGAAAGATGTGTATCAACTGATGCCTTCTTGACATAATTTAGCCGTTGTATTTATAAACTTACTGATGATGTGGCTTTTTTTCACAAGATCTGGAACATACTGAACTGAGAGGTCATGAGGTCTCATTCTTTCTAAGGAATTATTGGTAATTAAATGTTTCAGCGTGGGAAATTTAATCTCATCAGCCCCTTTTGAGCTTATTAAATGTAGTAATCACAATTTATTTCTGCCTTTTAAGTTACTAGCTTTATTTCCATGGTACTGAAGTGCAGTCAATGTGGAATGTTGTCTCATGACTTTTGGGGGGTTGGGGGGGAACCTGTTAGTATTATTGTTTCATGCATCTTCTCAGATACGTGTGTGCTGGAGTTTGCAGCTTTTTCTTTTTTAAAACTGCTTTTGTTTTGGTGATTTTTATGAGTCTCATAAGGGCTTGCTTTGCCTGAATTTATGTCCAGAGAAAGTCAGTCACAATAACTATAATCATTTGATAAAGTCTCACTGTTACTTTCAGTGGACGGTATTGTTCTCTTGGCATTAACTCTCTATGAACTTTATAGACAGGAATACTAAGGTCCTGTCAGTTGGTACCCTGGCTATGATGCCAGTTACAGAGTTATGCTGCTCAGCATCCCTTGCTTTGATGTTCATGAAAACTCAATTTAGAGTCTTGACCATCAGGAGTCTTTAGTAAACAGCACCCAAAGTCTTCTCCTTTGATGATGGCTTTCTGAGCTTCAGTTTTAGTCACCAACCTCTGGATGCTCAATTTTGATCCACAGCCCCTTCAATTCTTCAAGGTCTAGGCTTGTCCACGTTGCTGATGCCTAGCATTTCTCTGGAAAAAAAAAGTGAACTATATTTCTTATGTTTTTAAATTATCATGGGATAAGTTATGGATTTATGTTTATTTCAAAGTAGGCAGATCACTTACGGTAAAATGTATAGTGTTTCCAACCATGTAATTAACAATACTATTAAATGTTAAGGCATTTCTTTCCAAACATAGCTTTGAATGTAGTTTTCAGAACTTTCTGCAAAGTTATGTGTTCTGTGAAAGGAAAAATTAATTATTTTCACAAATATCACCCATGAAAAGGTAGTCACATAGAACAAGAGGATTTGCTTAAGGTTTTTTTCTGTATTGTAATTTATTATATTCAGTTTTCAGTTACAAATAGATTTCGATGTTACTTTGCACAATCAAATTTTTGGCGATTTAGTAGAGAAATGTGAAAAAGTGATTTCCAACTCTCATACATAATTCAGAAATTCTTTTTCACAAATTCATATAGGTTTTCTCTATAGCATTTGAAATTTCAAATTGTTAATATCTCTGGAGACTCTGATGTTTCTATGATGGTAAGATTTTCTAAAATGAAACTGCTGCAATGTATAAAGGTAAATGCCATCTAATGCAATGTCAATATCAAGGGTGCAAACATAGATCATCTGAAATAATGAAAATTATTTTAATTAACATAAAAATGATTCTGAGAATTTTAAATGTCTTCCAAAATGGACTCTTAATTCTAACTAAAGTAGAGTATATGGGGTATGACTTTTGTTGAATGAAACTGACACAAATAAATTCAATAACATGCATAAAATATAGTTGAAATTAAAATAAAATATACTGCATAGATGAAAGAAAGAGCTTGCAATGGGAAAATATAAATGGGCTCTCATCAAAATTTTAACAGAAATTTGGTTGAAAATTGAGATTAAGGTAATAAAATGGTAGCAACTATCCATGGACTGATTGAAGTTCTAAAACAACTAGTATATGATTAATATTGCTTTTCTTTGTTATACATTAGAGCCTAAATTTAGGTTTCCACCTACCAATAGCAGCTACTGTGTACAAAGAGTGAACCATTTTTAGTGCTGAACTTCTATTGCACAGTAACTCCTCAGCTTCACTTGAGGGTTTGTCCCTAGTTATTGGAAATCATCTTGATTGATTGTCTCAATGTGAAAATTGGTAAGACTCTAACAATCTAGAATACATTTTTTAAAAAAAACACTTACCCATTATTTATGTGTCCTTTGAATCACAGACAAAACTTTTAGTTACTGTGCAAATGTGTAGGAGAAAGTATTTGAAATTCGTCTTCTAAGTCATTAACAATACCCAGGTGGGTACTCAGTTGAAGCTGAGAGACCAGGACTTGGGAAACTTCAATCTGACTCCCCAGCACACTAATCTCTCATTAGCCATTGTTATTCTGAGTATTTTTTTAAAAGTCTTTGCTTTAAGCTACCTGGGCAGTGTATCCGTTAACCTTCACAGATAGTGCATGAGACAAGCT
The DNA here is from genome assembly GCF_011762505.2 of Arvicanthis niloticus. NCBI lineage: Eukaryota > Metazoa > Chordata > Mammalia > Rodentia > Muridae > Arvicanthis > Arvicanthis niloticus. The sequence goes on from NC_133437.1 coordinate 13,439,179, forward strand.
ATTATTTGCACCAGTTTATCAATTATTAGTGTTTGCTTAGGAACTGATTTTCTAGGATGACAGGAGTTGGGAGTATCAATACTATTATTGGTATGTTCTTCTACATGTAGGTTTTAGTACTTGCTTATTTTTTGTAAAAGAAAAATGTTGCCATATTTTTGTGAATCATTGTGTTATTTATTCTATAAAACTTAGTAAACTCATGATTATACATTACTTTAAAAACATATAACATATATTAGAACATATTTTTTTGTAAATTAATTAATTATTCTTTATCTTTTAAACCTCTGGGGTTTTTGTTGGACATTTCATCTACGGTCACTCCCACTGAGTGCTGAGGCTCTCACCTCCTGTTCACCCCCACATACCTGATCCTGTTCCCCTTTCCCCGCTTCCCTTCTCCTACCCAGATTTCTCCTTCCTTCTACCTCCCATGATTATTTTCTTCCCACTTCTAAATGGGATTGAATCATCTTCACTTGGGCCTTTCTGATCGTTAAACTTAAGTTCTACGGGTTGTATGCTAGGTATTCTGCAATTTTTGGCTAATGTTCACTTATCGGTGAGTACATGCCATGCATGTCCTTTTGGGTCTGAGTTACCTCACTCAGGATGATATTTTCTAGTTCCATCCAATTGCTTGCCAAACTCATAATGACCTCCTTCTTAATAGGTGAATAGTATTCCATTGTAAATGAACCACATTTTCTGTATCCATTTTTCAGTTGAGGGAGATCTGTATTGTTTCTAGCTTCTGGCTACTACAAATAAGGCTGCTATGAACATAGTGGAGCATAAGTCCAGTGGAATGGTAGAACATCTTTTGAGTATATGCCCAAGAGTAGAATAGCTAGGTCTTCAGGTAGATCTATTTCCAATTTGTAGAGGAACTGCAAGATCGATTTTCAGAGAGGTTCTACCACTTTGCAATCCCACCAGCAATGGAGGAGTTGTGCTCTTTCTCCATATTCTCACCAGCAAAAACTTGAGTTTTTGATCTTACCCATTCTAATTGGTGTAAGGTAGAATTTAAGGTTCATTTTGATTTGAATGTCCCTGATGACTAAGGACTTTGAACATTTCTTTAAATGTTTCTCAGCCATTTGGGATTCTTCTTTTGGGAATTCTCTGTTTAGCTCTGTAACCCATATTTTAAATTGGGTTGTTTAGGTATTTGATGGTTAGCTACTTGAGTTCTTTATATATATTGAATATTAGCCCTCTATGAGATGTGGGGTTAGTGAAGATTATTTCTAATCTGTAGGTCTCCTATTTGTCTTATTGACTGTGTCTTTTGCCTTACAGAAGCTTTTCAGTTTCATGAGGTCCCATTTATCAATTATTGATGTTAGAGCCTGAGACACTCATGTTCTGTTCTGGAAATTTGCCCCTGTGCCAGTGAGTTTGAGGCTGTTTCCTACATTCTCTCCTACTAGATTCAGTGTATCTGGTTTTATATTGAGGTCCTTGATCCACTTGGACTTTAGTTTTGTGCAAGGTGACAAATATGGGTCTATTCTCATTTTCCTATATACAAACTGTCAGTTAGACCAGCACCATTTATTGAGGATGCTTTCCTTTACCATTGCATATGTTTGGCTTCTTTATCAAAGATCAAGTGTCCATAAGTGTGTGGGTTTATTTCTTGATCTTTAATTTTATTCCATTGATTGATCTCTGTACCAATACTATGCACTTTTTATCACTATTGCTCTATAGTACAGCTTGAGGTCAGGAATGATGATTTCCCCAGAAGTTCTTTCATTGTCAAGAATTTATTTTGCTATCCTGGGTTTTTTGTTCTTCCATATAAAATTGAGACTTGCTCTATCCATGGCTGTGAAAAATTGTGTTGTGATTTTGATGGGGATTGCATTGAATCTGTTGTTTGCTTTTAGTAGGATGGCCATTTTTGCTATGTTAATCCTCCCATTCCAAGATCAAGATAGATCTTTTTACTATCTGAGGTCTTCTTTGATTTCTTTCTTGAGAGACTTGAAGTTCTTATCATATAGATCTTTCAGTTGTTTGGTTAGAGTTATACCAAGTTATTTTATATTATTTGTGACTATGGTGAAAAGTGTTGTTTCCCAATTTTCTTTCTCAGTCTGATGTTTATGGTTTGTATAAAGGAAGAATCATGCAACTTTAAGCTAGTTAAATATTGTTTGGATGATGTGAGACTAAAATGTAACTTGTATTTTTAACCATGCAAGAAAGTGTACAACATAAGCAGAAGTACTTTGATAGCCAGACTCTCATAGGCTTTGGAGTCATGATCATTCCTTTGTCGTATTAGGACTCAGCAAGGAATTTACATTAGTGTAGTCTGAATGGCTCCACTTAGGTCACTGGGTTTTAGTCTATCCTATGAGATATACATCATGAAACAGGAGAAAGGTAGTTATACCTTCAGACAGAAGCTGGGCCTTTACTGTCTTACCTCCTTCAGTCATAACTAACAATGGTGACAGTAACAATGAGAAAATCAATATGTACAAGTGATATTTCAAGTACAAATAGGTACTGAAAGTCTAATTTCTCTTATTATTGCCTGTCAAATGGTATAATTTGAAAGTGAAATATCCCTCTGCAGGCTCATGTGTTTGAACATTTGGTACAGGGCTAATGGAGATGGTGGTTTTAGGGGAATTTATGGAACTGGGTCTCCCTTTAGGAGGTGAGTCACTGGGTGCTTACCTTGAGGTTTCATAGTCTGACCACATTTCTTCTTGACCCTCTGCTGTTTAACTGCTCAAAAAAAAAAAATGAGAGTGTTCACTTATAATTCTGTCCCTATGTCTCCCCTCCTTGATTCACACCTTCTCAAATTGTAAAAGAACCCTTCCTTCTTTGCATTGCTGTGTCAAATGTTTTGTCAAAGCACAAAGAAAAGTCATTAATACTTTCCATAATAAAATTGAGAACAAGGAGGTAAGCTATTTCATATTATCATCTTGAGAAAGGTTAAGGTTAACACCATTCTGGCTTTCATAGTTTCAAATTACTGTTATTTGCAGTTCTGTTCAAATTGTGCAATCTATTTCTGTTATAGTGTGATGCTAAAGTGACAATATTTTATATTAAATAAGATATCATGGGTAATTTGATATTCAATGTATTAGTCAAATTATATGCATAATATCTTCCTTTACAAAAACTCTATAATTGTATGTCAACTGCGACAATGCTACAGTTCATGGACTATATTTTTAAATGAATTTTGTCTTATAATCATGTTGAGGATTTCTCATTGTCAAAGACATTAGACTGAGAAATCTTAAACTCTTTAAGTATCTATTAACTTTCACTGAATTTCTGTATAGAATATTCTTAGGCTATTTAAAAATCAGTATGATTGATAGGAAATTCTATTTCAGAGAAAATGAATGTGACTTAAGGTTTTCTGATGTATAAGTGGGGAATACAACTGCAAAAATTCTTGAAAAATCATACATGGCAATGACAGACTATGCTGTGTTCTGTATATTACATCCTTTTATAAGTTCCATATCCAGGGAGTAGGGTGGCCTGGCAGGATGTGGAGGACATCCTTTTGAAGACACAGGAGGAGGAATGGGATTAGGAACTACAGTGGGAGGGTGGACCAATAGGGAGATAATGAATGGACTACAAAAAAATAAAAGTTATTTTAAAAAAAGAAAAAAAAATTAAAGGAAAAATTCCATATCCAAATATTACCTAAATTCATGCATAAAAGAGCTTTCAAAATACTGGTTTACAAAGATCATACACAGCTGGACCTAGCTGCCCTTGCCCCCCTATCCCCACCCCATATATATAGCCTCTGTGAGGAATATGTTCTAACTGGGTTGCCTTGTCTGGCCTCAGTGGGAGAAGATGTGCCTAGTCTAGCAGAATTAATGTGCCAGGGTGGAAGATACCCAGTGATTGTGGGAGGTGGAGATCAGGAGGGGGCAGTGAGCAGGATACAAAGTTAATAAATTAGAAAATAAGTTAAGTAAGTAAATAAATAAATAAGTAAACACTGGTTTAATATCAAATATCTAATACATCATGTTTGTAAGACTCTAATTTGCAAATATGATGATTCATTGTACATCAAGTATATGAATATAAATTCATCAGGGCATACATACATGAACATTTTTTGACATTGTGTTGTTCGAAAGGAATAATCATGTAAAACTCATTAAAAAGCAACCCACTAGTACTTTCCCTCTTGCTCCTCCTGCCTCCTTTCTTTCTGGCTTTTTGAAACAATGATACACTGTGTAGCCTAAACTATGCTACAACCCCCTATGAAGTCTAGGATGGCTGGAAACACATGCCAGTTCTGATGTTTAGCTCTCCAGAATCCTGTGACTGTAGGTATGTATTATTATTGTCTTCTTAATTATGTCACTTAATTTTAAATGTTCATTTCAATTTTTGAATACCCAGCTGACCAAAAATTTAATGGGATGACTGACCCAATTTAGGACCATTATATCTATATCAAAATGAAACCTATGGCCATTGAAGAAAAAAAAAACTCACTATAATTTTTGAGCTTTAATTTAATGAATTGTGTTTTTACATTGTGTGATTCTCATTAGCAATGAACCATAGCCTAACATAAATATATCACAAAGAATATAACTTTTTTGTTTTGTACTTGAATATATTATTAATATGCATTCATTTATAGCATATTAAATCATGAATCATAATTTTTACTCTAAATTTGTTAAAATTTCAAGTTAACTATTGATTTTATATTAAAAATAAACTAAATCTCTATAAATAGTAAATTGAAATTCTACAAATTACTACACTTTAATAATCTAGCTTCAAGTAAGAGCAAAGATTAGCCATAGACCAAAGAGATTGGAAAAAGATTTTCCCCTAAATTTACTCCATTCTGATTTTAAACTAGCACATTCAATTATGTCATAAGCACATAAAACCAATAAGCATTCATTCTAAATATGAGTTCTGTACTTTCTGATAATTGGCTGTAAACAAACCAAACCAGTCAGGTATTATTTCAACTTTTCCAGACTCTTTATGGTTACACACTCATAAAGGTAAAAACAGTACTTAGCCACATACCTGGAACTGAAGAAACAATCCTACATTACAATGCCAACAACACCCAAGGTCTCCCCAGGGACCTAAGACAGCATGTAAAACTAAAAGTTACTGATATTTTCTTTAGAGACTTCTGCATCTTATATTTTGGTGTTTGTTGACTGATATCTTGACCTTGAACTACCCCTCAAGTATGAACAATCTTTTCATTATGGCACCTTAGTTACTGACAAAGTAACAATTACATGTAGAATATTTTGTTGAAAATGCTTCAGAGTGGTATTAGCAAATTTTTCAATAAGAAAAACATTGAAATAAATGTTACACTTGTGAGAGGTTCAAAGACCTACTGACTAATTGCTTGGAATGTTGCACTATATACTTTCTTTCATTTTATCATTAAATCTTCATTGAATATTTTGTGGGAGTACAACCCTAGTTCAGTTGTTCTCAGGTAGTTGTGGGGTAAAAGAGAGGGGCTATTGCCCAATCCAAACATCAAGGTTAAGTAATGGTTATGTAGAAAATTGTCAAAAAATATTTAGATGCGAACACAACTGTGTTCAAAGCAAATTTTAAACATCATCTTTGATTCATGACTCGTCTGCTTAACACAGAGTATCAAGTTACCAGATGTGAATAAATATTGCCTTCCAGTGAAACATTTTAATGAGGTAGATTTGGTTACACACTGGGAGTTCAAGTTTTTTCAAGTTAATGGATTAAAAAGTTACATTGGAGAAAACTCATTCTTCTGTGCATTCTTATTCTAACAGTATTAACAAAATAAATAATAAGTATAAACTAATCTGTATTTTACTGACTAAATATAAAGACGAAAAATAAAAGAATTTCCTAAGATTCAAATCTGCTCCTTTCTTAAGGGCTTGATGGAGCTCATCATCTTTTCCAGATCATTTGGGAATCATTTATTGACTTGTTTAGTATAGCAGGAAAGGTTTGCTTACAATAGCCTAGATGTTAAAAGTTCTTAATTCCTATTGGACAACTTTGTCTTAACCTCATAGACAACTTCTTCTTATTGAAGGGAATTATACCATTATAGAGACAAAAAACATTCGTGACCTCTGCAGAACAAATCATGGCATAAATGACACTCTAACGTTGGAACTTAGCTAGACTTTGATAAGATATGATCTTGTACTCAAACATCTTTACTATTTGAAGGCACAGAAATATGAGAAATTAAAAGGTATTATCTTTTAATGTTGGAAAGTTTATGTCATTGTGTATCCTGGAATTATTTAATACAATTCTAATTTTTACTATTATTTAATACAATTCTAACTTTTACTATTGAACAGTGGGAAAGTGAATAACAAAATATGTGATGCCAAAGCCAATTAACAGGACACTTTATTATTTGTTCTATGTAGTGTCATTAAAATAGTGTCATCTTTTTACTAGTCAACTAAATTACTGACTTATTATGACTTGGAAAAGGAACCCAGGACTTTACACTATTAGGTAATTATCTCTTTTTTGTTTTTGTTTTTATTGAATATTTTATTTATTTACATTTTCCCTCCCTAAAACTCCCCTATCCCATCCCCCCTCCTCCTTTTTGCTCTAGGTAATTTTCCTATTAAATTATATTTTCTTTTATTTTGGTTTAGGTTTTACCAATTGTTTCATGGTGATGATATTATAACCATATCTAAGAAACAATACATGATTCTCAGAATAAATATGAAGAACCTGATAAAATAAATAGGGATTATAAATTTTTTTCTGGCCTTCACTTAGAAACTTTAATAAGTAAACATATCCTTTAGTGTCAGTGGTGGGGAAAACCATAAATGGATGGCTATCAGACAGACCCATGCACTACGAAATCCTCCACTTCTTCTTCTTCTTCTTCTTCTTCTTCTTCTTCTTCTTCTTCTTCTTCTTCTTCTTCTTCTTCTTCTTCTTCTTTTACAGAATCTACGCTTACTTCTTCATAATCCTCCAGCATTGTCAGGTTCTCTCAGGCCTCTGAGAACTACCCTTCCTCCATGTCTTCCTCCATGTACCAATGCACAAAGGTCTGCTTGGTTACATGAGGTCAAATTTGTGGTTCAGGTGGGTCCAAGCCTCTGCGATGGCAGTGATATTGCTCAGCATGCACACAGTCCACTTCTTCTTGGCTAGGTCTCCCCCAGGAACCAAGGTGAGAAGCTTGTAGTTAATATCCACCTTAAATCCAGTTGGGTACCAATCTACAAATTGGATGGTACATTTCGTCTTGATGGTAGCAATAGCCATGTTAACATCTTTTGGAACCACATCTACCCTGTACAACTTGCAGCAGGCCATGTATTTGCCATGGCAAGGGTCACACTTGACCATCTGATTGGATGACTCAAAGCAAGTGTTGGTGATCTCTACCACTGACAGCTGCTCACAGAATGCCTTCTAAACTGAGATGACTGGGGCATAGGTCTGCAGTGAGAAGTTGAGGCGACAGTATGGTACCAGGTTGGTCTGGAATTCTGTTAACTCCACATTCAAGTTTTCATCAAACCTCTGGAAGGCTGGGATGGATGACACAATCTACCCAATCAGACAATTGAGGTTGGTGTATGTGGGATGATCAATAACCAGGTTGTGCCAGCTGATGTCATAGATGACTTCATTATCTACCATGAAAGCACAGTTGGAATGTTCCAGTGTGGTATGTGAGGTCAGGATGGAGTTCTATAGCTCTACTACAGCTATAAAAACCTGGGGTTGGGGGGAGGCTGAGTAAATGGCAAATTCCAGCTTGGACTTCTTGTCATAGTCCACTGAAAGCTGCTCCATAAGCAGAGATGCAAACAGCCACATGCTGACTGTTCCACATCCTGTACCTCCTCTCCTTTCTCCCCCACCACCACAAGTCCCTACCCACCTACCCAGACCTCTCCACTCCCTGGGGACTTCAGTCTCTTGTGTGTTAGATGCATCTTCTCTGACTGAACCCAGACCCCACAGTCCTCTGCTGTATATGTGTTGGGGGCCTCATATTAGCAAGTATATGCTACGTGGTTTCTGATCCCGTGTCTGAGAGATCTTGGGGGTCCAGCTTAATTGAGACTGCTGGTTCTCCTACAAACAGAATCCAGCATTTTGCTTCCTACAGGAAACACACCACAATGACAAAGATAGACACTACCTCATTGTAAAAGGCTAGAAAAATTTCTTGCAAGCAAATGGCCACAAGAAACGAGCTGGAGTTGCCATCCTAATATCTCATAAAATAGACTTTGAACCAAAAGTTATCAAGCTATATGAGGAAAGACACTTCATATTCATCAAAGTAAAAACCAACAAGAGAAAGTTTCAATTCTGAACTGTGGGAAGCTGGTAGAAGGCAGATATCATCCTTGTAGCCATCTTGAGCCATATACCCTGACAAGAGACTTGTTTTCAACAGCCTACAACAGCTGAACATACTCTGATAACATCTTGTTTTATATACCCAAGATTTTCCCTTGAGTGTATGTGACTTAAAGGTGTGATGTAAGAAGTAAGATTTATAAAAGGCAAAAGGCAAACAGAAGAGGGGACTGGAAACTTGGAACTTGGAGGCACTAGGGACTAGGAACTCAAGACTTGGGACTTGGACTAGAAACAAGAAACTTGAAAAGAGAGAAGAAGACAGACTTGAGAATAAATGAGACTGAATTGCACTCTGTCTGGTCTCCATTCTTCGTGTCCACCCTCACTCTCTCTCCTGCTGAACCCTGACCCATGGACCAAAGTAGCAGTATGAGCAGGGACAATTGAGCAGGGACAATTTAGCCCCCAAAGCTTGGGATAGCGTGGGTTCCAACATCTGGTAGATTGGTCCCTGACACGGAACATCTATGTCTCAAATGCAAAAGCAACCACATTTATAAAAGAAACTTCAAAAAAGCTCAAAACACACACTGAATGCCACACAATAGTAGGGTGAGACTTCAGCACCCCACTCTCACTAATACATAAGTCATTGAAACAGAAACTAAACAGAGACAAAATGAAACTAATAGAGGTTATGAACCAAATAGATTTAACACATATCTATACTATAAAACATTTCACCCTAAAACAAAAGAATACACCTTCTCCTCAGCATGTCATGGTACCTTCTCCAAAACTGACCATAGAACTGGGCACAAAACAAGTCTCAACTGATACAAGAAGATTGAAATAATCCCATGCATCCTATCAGATCACCACAGACTAAGGCTGGTCTTCAATAACAATAAAAACAACAGAAAACCCACATACACTAGGAAACTGAACAACTTTCTACTCAATGATAACTTGTTCAGGAAAGAAGTAAAGAAAGAAATTAAAGACTTACTGGAATTCAATGAAAGTGATGAAGCAACATATACAAACTTATTGGACAGAATGAAAGCAGTGCTAAGAAAAAAAAAAAAACACATAGCACTAAGTGCCCAGGCAAAGAAATTAGGGGAGATCTTATACAAATAACAGTGCACTTGAGAGCTCTAGAACCAAAGGAAGCAAGCACACCCAAGTGGAGTTGAAGGGAGGAAACAGTCAAACTCTGACAGAATCAACGAAATATAAAGAAAGAGAATGATACAAAGAATCAACAAAACCAAAAGCTGGTACTTTGAGAGAATCACCAACATAGATAAACTCTTAGCCAAACTAACTAAAGAATCCAGAGGCAGTATCCAAACTAACAAAATCAGAAATGAAAAGGGAGACATAGCAGAAACTGAGGAAATTAAAAAAAAAATTGTAAGATTCTACTACAAAACCTTTACTTAACAAAACTAGAAAATCTAGATATAATGGATGAATTTCAACCACATAACACAGTTAAATCAAGAGCAGGCAAACTTTCTAAACAGGTTCATATCCCCTAAGGAAATACAAGTCATTAAAAACCTCCCAACCAAAAGAAGCCCAGGTCCAGATGAATTTAGTGTAGACTTCTACCAGAACTTCAGAGAAGACCTAATACCAGCATTCCTCAAACTATTCCATAAAATAGAAATATTCATTCATTGAATTCTATGAACATTTATTCTGTGAAGCCACAATTACTGTGATACCTAAACAACAAAAGGACACAATAAAAAGAGAACTTAAGACCAATTTCACTTATGAATATCAATGCAAAAAAGTCAACAAAATCCTAGCAAACAGAATATAAGAACACATCAAAACTATCATTCACCAAGATCAAGTAGGCTTCATCCCAGGAATGCAAGGTTGGTTCAATACATAAAAATCCATTAATTTAATCCACTATATAAACAAACTCAAAAAAATCATATGATCATCTCCTTTGATGCAGAAAAAGTGATATTTATGGCGTATATCTAACATAATAAAAGCAACTTACTGCAAACTAACAGCCAATATCAAATTAAATGGAAACATACTTGAAGCAATCTATACTTAAAGCAATCCCATTAAAGTTGGGGACAAGACAAGGATACCCACTTTCTCTATATCTATTCAATATAGTGCTTGAAGTGCTAGCTACAACAATAATACAACAAAAAGAGTTCAAGGGGATACAAATTGGCAATGAAGTAAAGGTATCACTATTACAGATGATATGATAGTATACATAAACAACCCCAGAAATTCTACCAGAGAACTTCTTTAGCTGATAAACAACTTCAGCAATGTGGCTGGGTATAAAATTAACTCAAATAAATCAATAGCCTTCCTTTATACAAATCATAAACAGTCGGAGGAAGAAATTCAGAAAACAACTCCCTTCACAATAGGCACAAATAATATAAAATATCTTGGGGTAACACTAACCAAAGAAGTGAAAATTTTGTATGACAATAACTTCAAGTCTCTCAAGAAAAAAATTGAAGATCTCAGGAAATGGAGATTCCTTCTGGGCTCATGAATTGGAAGAATTAACATAGTAAAAACGGCCATCCTACCCAAGGCAATTTACTGATTCAATGCAATCCCAATCAAAATCCCAACACAATTCTTCAAAGACATGGAAAGAGCAATTCTTAAATTCATATGGAAAGGCAAAGAACCCAGAATAACAAAAACAATTTTTATTAAAAGAACTGGTGGGGAAATCACGATCCCTGATCTCAAGCTATACTACAGAGCAATAGTAATAAAAAAAAATGCATGATATTGGGGCTTATAGATTCTTAATTCATTTGGGCTTCTCAGAATGCTTGATGAACTCTCATCGTCTAAACAACTTTTTAAAGGCTATAACAGCATTAAAAAATCTAACTTCTCTGTGATTGCTTTTATCATTGTATATATAACTTCAGTTTCTTTTTGGGTTCAAAATAATAAGTGTAAACAAAATGTTCTTAGAAAATGCCATGCTATCTCAAAGCAAGATATAATCATTTTACTAACTTTGTTGAAAATGCATAGAATGACTTTTAGTCGTTACTTCAGTGTTTTCAAGCACTAAATCTTATGTCCAAAAGGCAACACAAATAGATACTAATAGATCCATTTTGTTTGGAATTTTATAAAAAAAAAACAAAAACAAAAAACAAACATCACAAGACTAAAAGAACATTCAAGGAAAGGAACAGAGCTAAAAACACATTGATCATTGATAACTTGATTTAAAGCCATCAAGATAGAAAAGAATATGAAATGGGATATGTAAGTTAGAGTATAGATCGTAACACTGGATCTTTAATTTTAGAGAATAGGTTGAGATAACTATACTCAAGAGTTACAAAGATTGCAGATAAATGTAAGCTACTGGTATTATTAAAGTTTTCCTCTTGAAAATATACAAAACACATGCAATGACTATTAATTAGTCATCCTTCTTTAAAAAGACTCAAACTCAAAGACAGCTTTCTTTAAGTAAAACAGTGTTATAGTACTTGGTGCGCTAATGCAGGTAGGAGAATATTTACATAGTGCAGCAAAAGAGGCTTTTAACTGTAAGGATGGTAGTAAAAATGACAAAAAGGTAAGGAAACAATTCAAAAGTACTCAGAATAATCAGTTAACAATCAAAATAGCTATATAATGAGAAAAAAGAGTAAAGGAAAGTATTGAGTTTTCAATTTGTGTGGCTGTATATGTTGTACAATATCAACCTGATGTCAGATCAAGGATAAGATAAGACAAAAAGGGATCTAGGCAAAAAAATTTTATTGATCATTGCATTTAATGAAAACCTGACTCTTCTACCTTAGTACATGTTCAATGTTAAATATTGCAACTAATGAAATAATCTTGGCAACATTTTAATGTATACTCTGCATGTTCAATTTAGTACAACTATTATATCTTTAAAATATCATGATATTTTCCAAGAATATTTGGTTTACAACTACTATTTATTGTTAACAATAAATTCTCACCTTTAAGTGAGTATATCAACTTAAAATTATTCAGCCAGAATGACAGAAAATGTGAAAACCTGAATTTATCTTTTTATTTCAGTAAGAGCTTCATTTAGTCATTGTTTTCTGGAATGTTAAAAAAAATACAGAGCCTATCAAAAGTCATTTAAGACAATTCAAAATAAAAACACACTATGACAGACATGAAAGCACATTCTAACAATGTTAGGTTTACCTACTTTCAGGTGAGAGAACAATGTACAATGCACTGGAATACAGCACACAAAATTATAAGGGCTCCTTCTTGTGTAAACTTTAAGGCACTCCTCTGTTCTGAGTAATCAAATATATATTGCCACAGATCCTCTAAACATAATATTCTGATATACATAACTTTCATATGTTAAAGTGTTTCATCTTTAATAAGTTCTATTTATTAGGAAATTATATCCATTGAATTGTAGCTAAAATACTAGGCATTTTCCTTTAATCCTTGTATTTTCAATTGAAATTTAAATGCTTCCAAAGATAAGTTTAACCATGTTTTAATAAAGTGTTTATTATTTTCTATTTCTATAACCAGTGGATTCTCAATTTCATTGTCTCCTCTCTCTTTGGCCTCATAATGAGTAAAGTCTCCTGTAATATATGTTTAACTGCTTCTGACTATATCTTCCAGACAACTTATTTTCTTTTTAATGCAGCGGTCTTGCTTTTCAGATCTTAAAGGCAATAGGGCTTTTTATCAATAGAATAATGGGGGGTTACATACAGCCTTCCTACCACTGTTCAGATTCTATTCAAATTAAATAGCTCTCCCACAGGCAGTTAATATGCCTGCTGAAGTGTTACCAGTCACAGCTTTAGCACACAGCCTTTCTTTTCAGGCCTCAGAACACCCTGTAGTGAAAGTGTTGATGTAGAAAAGAAAAACTTGTCTCAGTTCAAAGAAAAATATTTAATTCATATAGAATTTTTTTCCTATATTTGAGTGATAAATTGTAGGAAATGTGAATTTGAAGTAAAAAAAAATTAAATAGTATTCACACCTGTGTCACTGTTTGATTGCATTAGGTTATAGAAAGTCATCTAAAAAGTAACTGTGTCATTCTCCATATATATATATATATATATATATATATATATATATGAAAGTATTTCCCCACAAGTAAGGAAAGGAAATCAGAAAAAAATTGTATCTTTATTAAACTTATGTTTCAAGAAGGTAATAAATAGCTCACTAAACTGCAAGGTTTAAAGAAATTATATAAACAATATTGTCTTTATTCACTTTATTGGTAATAGTTTTTGATATAGGAGTTGTGATGGAAGCACATACATATGGCTAAATATATAATCTTACCCCTCAGAATGTTTATATTTCTAAGGAGTGAAAATCCAACAAAGATATCACAAGAAAGGTAAAAATGTCAAGAACGCAGCTTGGTTCAGAATAAAGCTAATTGCAGCTCAAAGAGTTGAAATTTGTCATTGAGGAAAGCTAGTGTGAGAAGTTCACTTAGAGCTAAGACCATTTCTGTTAGGTACAAGGGTTACACATTTGTAAAGGCATGTGAGTGTGTGCCTTGTATTCTTCATTGTGCTTGGATTCTTCCTTATCAGCATTTTAGAGTATGACTTGACAGAGTTGTCCTTGGATAAACTAAAAGCATGAAAAGATGAAGATGAATAGCTCAAGAGTGCTTTTATCACGACTGGTGTTTGTCTTGATTCAGTAACACTGCTAGAAAGAAAATGGAAGCATTAATAGGATTCCAATGCTCGCTTAAATAAGAAAGATGCAATGTTCTCTGAAAGATAAAGCTTAATACATAATCGAAAATTTAATTTTGAAAAAAAAATCTATATTTACATCTGGCTTAGTAAATAGATATGACCTCCATTTAAATATGAGAAAATAAAGAATGCTACAAACTATTCGGAATGGCCAAGAAATATGGCTTCTAGGACACCCAGATTTTCTTTAGTAAGCATGCCCTCCACTTCAAATATAGATCAAAGATGACCTCCTTTGAGAAACCTATCTTGGAATCTTCTTTCTGCCATCAGTGTTTCATTACCATAAGGAATGCCAGTTCCCTCTTACAGCCACACTCTGCTCTGCATTTATATAATATGTGTAAACTACTTCGTAATCCCTCTTTCCTCATTCTTTTATTGAGGAGAATACTAGAGTTTAACAAAATATAAGGTAAATAGTATCAGTGGTGAAAACACTATCATAATATCTGTGATTCTTTTATTACTACACTTAGGTGGCAAGGATATGAACTAAAATGATATAGTTGTAGAGAATAATTTGCACTCAAAAATGACAGTGTCTAAAATTGAGTTCAGCTAAGAGTTTAGATATTATATTATAGAAATGTGTGGTTAAGAAGCTCTGGATGATTGAGGCCTAGAAGCAATTACAAGAGTGGTAATGATCTGAATGTGTTGTTATACAGTATAGACTTAACTCAAAATAAAGTGAATATTAGTAGCCACAAGTAGTAAAATAATTAGGTGAGGAAGGTATAGTAGAAATGAGAAAAAAATTATAGAAATAAAATAGTACTCAGTGGGAAAATATAGAACGAAGAAATAATAGGCAAAGACTGATGCAAAATAATAATTAAAACTTTCATATTTACCTAGAAATACTAGAAGCTAGCTACGTTACTCAGGACTGTCTAGACAAGTAGCATGAATTCGGTATATATATTGTTAAAGAAGGGGCTCATGAGATATTGGAGGCTAATTAGTTAAGAGTGTGTGATAGATACCAACTTGCTTGAGATCCAGGATAACCCAGGATAGAGACCCAATCTAAATTCTGGCTGCCAGCAGTTTGGAATGAACAATTGAGCCAATGCATTTAAAAGGTTGGGAATTTCTTTCTTGTGTGTTCTTTTATGGCCTTCAAATAGTGGCAGCAAAGTCAGCCACATTACCGAGAATGACAGTTTGCACTTGGACTTCTCTAAGTGTTATCAAAAATCATCCTCCAAATTTCTCATCATAACGGGTGATAATGACACCTCATTGAGCTTTAGGCATGACATGTCCTTTCCAGTTTCTTTGTTTAGCATCATCTTTCATATACCGTAAGTCCCAGTTAGAATATAATATAAAATCTCATCAGCAGCAAATTCTTACCAGGTGAATTTACTGTTACTTATGAAAATTGGGTTATTTGTAAGGTTATTTTAAAATGGAAAGATTGCCCTGGAGTATTCAGATAGGTTCAAAGGAATATCAACCAGATTTGGTAATAAAAGGCAAGATGGGCTGATTGGTGTTTGCTGGGTGTTTTGATGCAAAAGAGGTTGACTTTCCTATGCTGGCCTTGGATATCCAAATGGACCATCAAACAAAGTTTGTAGCCAGCCTTTAGTAGAAGCTGTAAATGAGTTCTGCCCTAGAGCTTCCAGAAAAGAGAAAAATCCCTGCTGGTACTTTGATTCAGTCCCATTGAAGCTGGCATTAGAAGTCTTTCTTTGAAATCTCTAAGATACAAAGGTTTTGTGGGGTAGAATGATGGCTTAGATATTACAGTCCTGGCTGCATAAGAAAGAGGACCTGAGTTTACAGCCCTAGTGCAATGCAAAAAAGCAAGGCATATTCTCAGATGTCTGTAAGTGAAACTAGCATGAGGAAGAACAGGTCAATCACCATAGCTTGCTAGTTTTACCAGAGTCTCCAACTCTGCAAATAAGGTTCAGTGAAATACCCTGTCTCAGAAGATAGGGCAAAGAATGACCAAAGAAGACATCTGACATCAACTTCTACCACCTATATATACACAGATTCATGCTCACATGTGCACAACATAGTTTAGAAGGTACACACACAAAGTTGTTTATAAGTGTTTTGTAACTTAAGACAAAAGCAAGAGGAATATGACAGATACTTGCAATACAAAATAATTTTGTCATTTTAGAATACCTTTTCAGTTGAATTGCTAAGAATGGGAATGTGGATTCAGTAGAAACAACACTAGGAACTATCTTTATTCTTGACCTTCAAAAAATAACTAGCTACATGGACTTGAATAGTCCTAAGCTTTTGAAATTCACTTCTTTCCAGAACAAAATTACTGTGATTAGAGATGTATCTATCATTACTTGGACTCAAAAATGATCAGAAATAGATATATGAGTCTATATAAACGAGTTTGTATCTCTTCTTCAGTTCTTTCTGGACATATGCAATTTTTTTCTAGCTTTTATATTTTTAGAAGAATTTTTCTACAAATAAGATGGAAATCTGACTAGAAAATTGAACAGGCAGTTTCGCACAGTACATGGTAGAGGAAACGCCCATAACATTTCTAAACAGAAATAGAAAGTTCAATGATTTGCAGCTGGACTTAAGTTTTCCCAGAAGGAGTAAAATGAACTAAAGTCCTGTAAGTTTATATGGGTAAACTAGCTTCAGCTGCTATGAAGCAGGCTTCTAAGTCTGTGTGCCTCTCTTCTTGCCATAAATCATTGGCATTGATTTATTGATCGCTGAATTTTGAAATCAAACATCTTTTTTTTTTTTTTAAATTTATTGGCTCTTTAATGTGGAGGCTGGTAAAAACCTCTACTGGGGCAGGTCTTAAATGTATTGTCCCTGAATAAAGATCAGTAACTTTGTGTACAAAGACAAAGGAAACAATCAGGACTGTAACAATAAGCAGGGATTGGAAACTAACCCAAGATAAAGTTGAACTGGTTGGGGGGGGGTAGTAGGAAGAGATTATGAATGACAAGGAATGCAAATTGCCTAATTCTAAATCACAGGGGTCAATGTTGATTTTAATAACGAGTGCCATAATAAGCACCTTTAAAATGTATTGGTTATTTTGGTGGTTATATTATTGTCAGAGAATGCTTACATATTAGGATATTGTATACACAACTTGGGTGAATTTAGGTTTGTAAAATACCTCAACAGTCACTTCTTGGTAAAAAAAATATACAAGATATACATTCTCCATTCTATATTTTTTATACATTAATGTATTATAAAACACAATATCCCTTTTGGATGATATAAGACAAGAATATAGTCTTCGTGCTTGGCTCTAACTTTCTAGTCATTAACCAGTCTAGAATTTCCAAACAACCTCCTCTCTCCACACTTCGGGGAGGCACACAGAGTCTTGAGCTTCAAAATGAATCTCAGGGAACAGCACACTGGTTGTGCCCCAGGTTGACCTGAATGTTTCTGTGGTCCCCCAGGCCTCCTCAGGAAGGGAAACGGAGCTGTGAGCATGATGATGGAGCTCAGGGGACAGAGCCTAGCTCACCTCTGCTGGATGTACCCCATGTGGAACTGGCAGGTAGGGGGACTGCGGCAGAGAGGTCTAACCTGGATGTTTCTGGAGCCCTGGAGGACTTCTTTGGAAGACAGGCAATGGAGCTCAGGGGATAACTTTGAGCTCACCTCTGCTGGCTGTGTCCCAGGTGGAACTGGCAGTCTGACTCCACTTAATGATTTCTCATTGTTGCTATGATGCTCTATGTTTTAGATCAGACATCTCAGCAAGAATACTCAATAGATCCCTTCTTTTTGTTCTTATATAACTTAATGTTATGTCCTCTAGGTTTGTCCATATCATTACTAATAATGCGTTGTCATTTTTGCAACTGAATAGAATTTAACTAAATATATATGTCATGTTTTCACTACTCATTAGATAACACATTAATTCAATTTTTAGCTATTTTGAAAGATGCTGCAATCACCACGAGTGTTCTTTGCTGTACTGACATTATTTCTTTGAAGCATTGCTCTCCTTTATAAGTAGCTAACATGCTGTTCTTGTTTTCTTTGTTATACAACAATTTACTTTTAATAAAAGGCATTTGCCAATTCTGCCCTGATTTCCTATGCAAAATTTTAAAAAAAGTTTATCAAAGCTAACGTTTAAATGACCATGTCCTCATATGCATACATGTGAAGTAATAATTATTCAAATATACAAATAACTATTTCAACTCATAACTTTTTAACTATATAATAAAATACATTTTGCTTCATTCACATGTGTTCTAATCAAACTTTCTTTTGGAGGAATCAAAAGCAGATACCAAAGAAAAATAGTAGTATTTGATATAGATTTAATTTAGGCAATGGAGAAGAGAGAAAGCTCTAAATGGCTTCTTAAAGTCCTCTTAGTTTTCTACATGCTTTATTATAAAATCTTTTGCTGTAGATTTCTCAAGGTGATTTTTTTTAGCATCAAAAAGTGATGATTAAAACTTATTTTGTGGGATACAGTTAAATGTTCTTTATTTAAGAAAAGAACCCTCCCATGTATTATGTATTATATGCATGTTTGGGATATTAATATTCTATCTTGGTCCTGTAAGTTATTAATTTAATTTCTATTGTACCTGGAATTTGTCCACTGCTTCTGAAAATATATAAAAACTTACAAACAGTGTAATCTATTGATGTATTACTAGTGTTGTGGTTGTGACAGCTTGTCATATGCTTTGCAGAGAAAGTCATTAGCCAAATGGAAATTTAGGTCAGCTAACATTTCTGAATGATATTTATAATATCACTGAAATTATTGAAAATATGCTTCATCTTTCATCATGCAAATGTCACACTCTATTTCTTATTCATTTATTTACAGTCATGTTTCAATGTTACCGTAGTATGTGACCAGTGAAGAATCAGTCATTTCATGCAGCTTTACTCTCTGCATTTAAAAAATATTTACTATTTAACTGACTACACTTTTAAACTTTGTACTGTATGTTAGCAGATCTTTCTACCCATGGTATATGTCTGTGGTGTATCTTCTTTCAGAGGATAGAATGGCTTTTGTAGAACATTGGTGTAATAGAAGGAGATAGTAAACTGCAACTTTAAATTGCACAGTCCACAGTACATTATGAAAACTGCATACAAATATGTATAGAATTATTGCAGTCATTAAGTGTGTAAAAGAAACAGATTACATTTACATTTATATTTATAACTTAAATGCATGTCCTTTAGACTTGGTGAAATATAGAGGCAATAAAATAATGTCATGTAAATAGATGATATGAAAATTTACCAAGAAGTTGATTATTAAGTAATTAAGGTTTATCACTATATCCTATGAGTTTAAATAAGCTAGAATACATATAAATATGTGTACTCTACAAATACAAAGGGCTAAGTACATGAAATAATGGGTGCTTATTACTTTTTTGTCATTCCCCTTATAAACAGGAATGATATTCATGCCTATATTGCAGGGAACCCAGACTACTCTACAGTAGAATCAAGGTACCCAGAGAGCAAAGAATATTAGGCACAAAAATAAAAAAAAAATGAAAGTCCCATAAATAGGGAGAGAGGTTAATGAAAAGAAAATGAAAAAAATAGATAATTAAGTAAGCTTTTAAGAAACTTTCTTAAGGGTCTGGAGAGTTGGCTCAATGGTTAAGAGCTCACACTGCCTTTTCAGAACTCCTGAGTTCAGTTTTCAGATCCAAGATCAGTAGCACATAACTCTCTATAACTCCTTCAAGAATGTGACTTCCATGGGAAAATGTACTTATATATGCCCAGTGCAAACAGCTTCTTGGCTAGAAGAAGGATCCAATGCCCACTCTTCCCTTTCAGTACTGGAACCCCACTTTGCTTGAACACATGCAGGTCTCATGTGTCTGCTGCTGCTGCAGTTTCTAAAAGTTCATATGATATACCATGTTTTGATTGGGTTGTTTGGTTTCTTGGGGGTTGGCTTCTTGAGTTCGTTATATATTTTGGATATTAGCCCTCTATCAGATGTGGGAATAATAAAGATATTTTTTTTTTCCTAAGCTGTAGGTTGGTGATTTTCCTATTGGCTATGTCTTTTGCCTTACAGAATCTTTCCAATTCATGAGGTTCCATTTATTAATTCTTGATCTTAGAGGCTAAGCCATTGGAGTTCTGGTTAGAAAATTTCCTCCTGTGCCAATGAATTCGAGGCTCTTTCCCATTTTCTCTCCTATTAGATTCAGTGTTTCCATATATCTTTTCAAATGTCCATTAGTGTTATTTTGTTTTTCCCAGCATTCCCTTCTTTACCCTTTTCTTCCATCCTCTTATCTAAATTCTATTCCAGTTCCCCCTTTTTCTCTTCAGAAAACTATATTCTATCTCCCTTTCCTTGGGAGATCCTTTTCTTCCACCTGATCCCTTACTATGCACCTAACCTCTGTAGTTATTTGGACTGTAGCACATACATCAAAATTTAAAAAGCTAACATCCAAATATGTGATAAAATATACAATATTTGTATTTTTATAACTCCATCCATTTACCTATACATTTCATAATTTTATTTTCTTATCAGGTAAGTGATATTGCATGGTATCAATATATCATATTTCATTATCCATTTGCCTGTTGGTAGTCATTTTTTCTTTGCATTTTCTGGCTATTATGAATATAAGATCAGTGATTATGGATGAAGAAGTATCTCTGCAACAAGATATAAAATCTTTTGAGCATATGACTAAGGGTAATATATAGTTGGATTATGAGGTAAATATATTCCCAGATTCCCAGAGGACCTCCACTAATTTTCATAGTGGCTGTACTAGTTTTTACTACTTCTAGAAAAAATAAGTATTCCCCCTTTCCTGCATCCTTGCTATCATGAACTTTCTTTATTGTATTGATCTTGGTCATTGTGTCTGGTGTAAATGAATCTTTAAATGAATCCAAAAGCTAAGAATGTTGAACATTTCTTATGTATTTTTTAGCCATTTGTATTTGAAAACTCTGCATATTTCTCTACATTTTAAGTTGTGTTAATGTTTTTGATGCTCATTTCTTTTCATTCATTATATATTATAGACGCTAACCTTCTATATATTACAGTTAAGACATTTTCCTATTCTTTTTTCTAATTTAATTTTATATTTTATTTACATTTAAGATGCCATCCTCTTTCCCCATTTCCCCTCCCTAGAAAACCCCTGTCCCATGCCCCCCCTTTCCTTTTTGCTTTTATACAATTTTTTAAAATGTTAATCAAAGGATTTATAAGTTTGGTAATGCTCAATCAGAAGCCCAATACCCAACCTAGATATAAAAACTATCTTTGACTGGTGGAGACATGTGAACATCTGCCTCCATGCCCCCTCTCTCTTTCTCTCTCTCATCACCTAGCTTCTCCTCTCCTTCATCTTCTCTCCTTACTCCATCTCTTCCTCTCAGTATTCCTTCCCACTTAGCTCCTCCTACATATCACTCTTCCTGTTAAAGTAAAACTTTTCTCTCAAAATACAATTAGAGCATACTTATTCCTAATTGTACCAGTGAGGTACAAGATAGTCCTAATACCCAGTCCATCATTTTGTTGACTGACCAGAACCTCTGTCATCTCTTCTAACTAAAACACTTACTCTTGATCCTGGCT